>NW_003315112.1:1200000-1913333 GCF_000151125.1 Trichophyton benhamiae CBS 112371
TGGGATAATCCATCGCAGGAATTTAGCCTGCTTGTGCAAGAGGCAAAGAAAAGTTTGCAAAAGGAGCTCCCAGGCTACATGATCCCGGACATGATCCTCCCGCTGGCAAGCATCCCCCTGACCAAGAATGGCAAATGTGATAGAAAACTATTGCTAAAAGAGGTTGAGGCAATGTCCGCCGAGTCTCTCCTCATGCTCAGTAATGAGACCCTATCAAAAAGCATGCCATCGAATGCCATCCAACGGAAGCTCCAGAGCCTTGTATGTCAGGTGCTCAGTCAACCAGAAGACGGTGTAGGGATGGATGATAGCTTCTTCCATCTCGGAGGAGATTCTATCAGCGCTATGAAGCTGGTCGGCGCTGCCAGGTCTGAGAAACTCAGAGTAACTGTTGCCGATATCTTCAAGTACCCTCGACTTGAAGATTTGGCGTCTGTTTTACAGCATCATTCGAATGACCAGACTGGATCGATTGAGCCATTCTCGCTATTGGGAAGTGGTGAGGCCCGCGAATCCATTATCCAACAGGTTATCAACACGGGTTCTGTTGAAAGGGAGGAGATTGAAGATATTTACCCCTGCACTCCGCTACAGGAGGGTATGATGGCGCTCAGTATTAAAATCCCTGGGGCTTATACCATGCAGCATGTTTTCCAGCTGCCAGAGTCAGTTGATACAAAGCAACTTCAAGAAGCATGGGATAAAACTATCGACGCCCACCCTATCCTCCGAACACGCATTTATCAAGGTGATTCTGGAAATGCCCAGCAAGTGGTTGTTCGTGAAAAGTTCTGTTGGCAACAATCAAGCAATTTGAATTCCTATCTTGATCAGGATCGAAAGCGGCCAATGAGGCTCATGGAACCTTTGATTCGGCTCGCCTTGATCAAAGAACAGGCCGATACTCCTAGTCAATACATGGCATTGACACTACATCATGCTCTGTACGATGGATGGTCAGAGTCCTTGCTCCTGGGAGCTGTTGAAGCAGCATACCGCGGCGAAGAATTGAAACTAACACCGTTTTCACCGCTCATAAAACATATTTCTGATGGTCATGAAGCTGCTGGCAACTTCTGGCGGACCCAATTCTCTGATATTAAATCCGCTGCCTTCCCTTCGCTGCCATCAGAGAACTACTCTTCTACCCCTAGCGCTTTCATTCAACGGTCAGTTCGTCTAGGATCCATCCATCGGAATGGCTTCACTCTCAATTCTCAGCTACGGTTAGCATGGGCCGTGGTCATCTCTCAGTATACAGCATGTGAGGATGTTGTATTCGGCGTGACCGTCACTGGACGAGATGCACAAGTGTCGGGAATTGAAATGATGACTGGTCCTGCTCTTGCGACTGTTCCTCTCCGAGTACGGCTACAGTCAAGCATTAATGTCAGAGGCAACCTACAGCAGATTCAAGATCAATTTGCACAATCCATACCATTTGAGCAGTTTGGGCTGCAGAATATTAGTGCTCTAGGTGAGGATGCTGCTGCGGCGTGCCGATTTAACAGCCTGCTTCTGGTTCAACCGTCTGTGGAGGACTGCAAGCTAGATATCTTCAACAATTCTGTCGCTGTACCTGATCAATCAACCTTTGATACCTATCCCTTGACTCTCCAGTGTACTTTGGGAAGGGATGTCATTGATATTCAGGCAATATTCGATGCCAACGTACTGCCTCATGAAACGATGGAGAGAATCCTCGATCAGTTTGCCCATCTTTTCGAGGAAATATCAAAGAACATAGACAAGCCCATGGGTACAATTGGTTTAGTCGGCCCAGAGGATATGAGAATGCTGAAAGAGTGGAATGGCAAGCCACCACAGAAACAGGATTTACTTACTCACGAGCTTATCCAAAGACAATGTGAACAGCAACCTGATGCCCAGGCAGTTTGTGCCTGGGATGGTGACCTCACATATGGCCAGCTGAACGACCTTAGTGGACAACTGGCGGCGTACCTAAACGGACTTGGAGTGGGCACGGAAATGATCATTCCACTCTGTTTTGAAAAATCAAAATGGACAACAGTTGCCATGCTTGGAGTGATACGGGCCGGTGCTGCATTTGTTCTTCTCGATCCCTCTGCGCAGCCAGTCCAGCGGATGTCAGAAATGTGTCAACAAGTCAGTGCTAGCCTGATTCTTTCATCTGCAAAATACGCCTCCTGCCTCCAGCAGCTCAGCTACCAAGTTGTCACCATTGCAGAGGCAGAACCTATCTGGACTACAGATATCAGCACCTGGCGGCCGCCATCTATCAGTCCCAGCAATGCGATCTACTCCGTATTTACTTCCGGCTCTACCGGAAAGCCCAAGTGCATCACTATCGAACATCTTGGATTTTCCAGCAGCGCAGATGCAAACAGGGAGATACTGGGCCTAGGAAGCAAGACGCGTGTCCTGCAATTTTCTTCATACTCTTTTGACGTCTGTATTGAGAATAACTTAACTACCCTGGTGGCTGGTGGCTGCATATGCGTGCCTTCAGAAGCAGATTGCAAGGGGGACCTGGCGAAATCCGCCCGAGAGTTCAAGGTAACCTACGTAGATTTGACACCTTCGGTTGCCCGAATCCTTGAGCCCGAGGATATGCCAACCGTTGAAATTGTTATCCTGGGTGGAGAGGCTATGGCATCTGAAGATATTGCTCGTTGGTCAAAGAAAGTCCGTTTAGTCAACGCCTACGGTCCAGCCGAGTGTTCAGTCACTTCTACCATTCAGCCAGACGCCGGGCATCAGGAGAGCCCAGCGAATATCGGACATCCATGTGCAGCCAGATGCTGGGTCGTGGATAGACATGACCAATCAAGGCTACTTCCCATTGGGGCCATTGGTGAGTTGATCATTGAGGGTCCAATTGTTGGTCGTGGTTATTTGAATAATGCTGCAGCCTCTGAAGCGTTCATTGAGGCCCCGAAGTGGCTCTCCACTATTAGGGAGGGCGAAAGTTATCGCATGTATAAGACTGGAGATCTTGTCCAATACAACTTTGACGGGACTCTTACCTATATCGGAAGAAAGGACCTGCAGGTCAAGCTTAATGGGCAGAGAATCGAGCTGGGCGAGGTTGAGTCTCATGTTCGGCGGTGTTTCCGTGCCAGCCGAGATGTAGTTGCCCAAGTGGTAGCTCACAGTCAACTCGGTAATAAACCACGTCTTGTTGCATTCGTCTGGCAAGGGCACGAGCAAAATGGCATCGTGAAGGGCGAGGAACCCTCATTGTTTGAGAGTCCTAGTGACCAATTCCGTGCCGATGTAAAACTGGCAGAAGAAAAGCTCCGACAGTCTGTTCCAAATTTCATGGTGCCAACTACATTCATACCCCTATCCAGGCTTCCTATTGCTGCATCTGGAAAGACGGATAGAAAAGGCCTACTGACTGCGATGCAGGCGTTATCGCGGGAAGATATTCAAGCATATTCCCCGGTCAGAGAGAAGCGACCAGTGTCAACAGATATGGAACGGAAAATTCAAGCAATCTGGGCCAAAGCATTAAAAATGAGCCCTGCCGATATAAGTGCTGGAGACAGTTTCTTCCAGCTTGGAGGCGATTCGATTACTGCAATGAAAGTTGCTGCAGCCGCCAGGACAGAAGGTGTTTTCATCTCACTTCAAGATCTCTTCCAAAACGCTCCTCTCGAGAAGCTCGCCAAAGCCGGAGAGGTCAAAATAGACGTTGCGGATGAGCCGATTGACTGGAAGAAAGAGGTTGCTGTCTGCCCAGAGCTTGAGATGCCCCTGAGCAAATTCTCTCCTCGTCAATCCAGCAGCGACAAGATCGAAGTTATTCTCACCGGCTGTACCGGCCTTTTAGGCAATGAGATCCTCAAACAGCTCGAGGCAAGTGCTGAGATCTCGAAGATCCACTGTGTAGCCATCCGAGCAAAGGGAACAGGAGTTGCAAGAAAAGGTAACCTCAACTCCGAGAAAGTTGTGACATACACTGGCGATCTCTCCCTGCCCCGACTTGGTCTATCAAAAGAAGACGAAGAAACGATCCTTGCTCGCTGTGGAGCAATTATTCACTGTGGCGCCCTGGTATCCTTCGTTCAGGGGTATCAAACGCTCTACGGCCCCAATGTAGCGTCTACCAAGGAGCTTGCTAGGTGGGCCATGAAGAGATTCATCCCCTATCATTTCGTCTCGACTGCGGGAGTGGGCCATCTCAGTGGCGCCGACTTCTTCGACCAGGTCTCTGTCTCTGAATACCCACCGCCCACTGACGGATCGGACGGATACACTGCATCGAAATGGGCGAGCGAGGTATACCTGGAAAATGTGAACGAGAAGTTCGGTCTACCAATTTACATTCACCGGCCTACTAACATTCTCGGCACTGCTACGTCTCAGATAGACGTAGTTAACAACCTGTTGACATATTCCCGCAAGATGAAGATTGTGCCTCGCTTCATAAACTGGACGGGATATCTGGACCTGATCAATGTCAAATACGTTGCCTCGGATATCATTGAAAGTGTGCTGAAATTGGGACCTGCTTCCACAGGCAGATACCAGGTGGAATTCATACATGAGGGAGGCGAGATCGTTGTGCCTATACAGCAGTTGGGGGAGTATTTGGGCCAGGAAGCCGGTGGCGCTGCATTTGAGACTGTGACCTTGGATGAATGGGTTGCGAGGGCGAATGAGAGCGGAATAAACCCATTGGTGAGCGAGTATCTAAAGGACTTGAGAGACCAGGAGATTGAAGTATCCCTTCCACTGGCTAAATGCAATCGCACGATGGAGGCGTTGGCCAAGTTGAACATGGACGTGGGAGTCAAAGGTACCAACGGCACAAACTGTTCCAGCACAAATGGAACAAATGGAGTAAATGGAGTTCACTGAATCTGCGGGAAACATGGATGTATTTTTTTTAAAAAAAATAGATTGCTATAATATTTCCTTCAGCTATTCTCAGTTAGAGAGTCAGGTAGACCATGTCTTGACAGTAATTAGTAGGGTATAAATTTGTCCATCTATAGATCTAATCATAACCTATATAGTGACATTTCAGAAGATGGCATCGTATCACATAATATCAATAATATCATAACGCATAAATATTCCCAACCAAAACCGCCAGCCCCCAACCAGCGAGGAGTAGGACAAAATAGCAAGAATAAGAAGCGTAGCACCTAACCATGCAACACCGAAGAGCGAGAAAAACAGTATCCGAGAAGTGGTACATCTTCACCATTATCGTCACTCTGAGCGATTTCAGCCCCCTTTTCTACCTCTGAGCTTGTCAAGGTTTCCTCTATTGTGGGGGAAGATGCAGCGAAGTAGTCAAAGCTATTTCGCCTTGGAGACGAAGGCTGGCTGTCATCATCCGATTCTTCGTCCAGATCATGAAGAAGTTCAGGTGGCTGCTGGATGTTGTCTCTAGTATAGTGATTATAATCTGTCTCTTCTTCTGGTTCTGCATCGGAAGGGGCAGAATCTAGTTCGTTGTATAGTGTTGAAATGGAGCGCTTTCTCTGGACAGCACGGTTGTGGGCATCCAACATGAAAACGATGTCCTCTCCGCAGTCTGATCCAGATCCAGAGCTGCAGCTGCAGTCTGATCCGCACTCGTCATAATCATCATCGTCGTCGTCGTCAAATTCGTCATAAACGTCGTCATCATCTTCACTGTCAAAGTCGAAATCGGAGGTAGGATTCCCGTGTGTATCATGAATGTTGTCGTTGTTGAAAGTCGTTACAGCGTTTCCAGCATTAGCATAGCTAACAGCCTGATTGAACCAGTCTTCCTGCTCGTTCTCTGCCTCAGCCAGGTCTGCCATGAGGCCATCTAACATGTTTGCATGTGCGGTGAGGACCCTGAGGTTTCTATCAGGCTGTCGAGCGGCGTTCATCAGCTTATGGCGAGCCACCTGGGCAAGAAAGTAGGTCTGAGAGAGGCTCATGTTGCTTTGTTGTCTCCTGCTCGTCGATGGCGATGTTGACTGTGGTGGGAGAACAGAAGGAGAACAGGAATCCTCGACGGCGTCCGCCATGATGATATCCCCCCCTTTGCTCATGGCAGATTGACTTTCTGACTCAAAATGGCGGAATGCGCTGATAAGATAAAGGGAGCCAGACAGAGAGCCCGTAGATAGCGTTATCGGCGGCTCGTTCACCTGCAACTCATTTACTGGGTGAGCCAATAGCGATGGGAGAGAGGCTTAACCAAGGAGAGTTCAGGGGTTTTAGGTTGATTCCTAGGCAATCTGCGCCGGCAACGGGAGGTCAGAACACAGGTTTAAGAAAAAGTGGCAAGGAAGAAAAGCACGACGAACATACCCAGCACGCACGGCGAGACGGCGCCTTTTAAAGAATGCAGCGAGCGTATTCTGGCAAACAGGGTGTGCGGGATGTGCTACCAGGGCTCCCCGACCCTGCTCCATCCATCCGCGTTATGATGTAATGGGTTCGCGGCAGAAGCAGGAAAATCCTGGTCGCCAAGCGCGCAGCCGACGCGAAAAGCCGGCAGATGCAGGCTTAGTCACGGAAGACGAACTGCTATAGCAGGGCTATTATACTTCCCGTCGGAGGTCGGTTGCTGGAGTTTGTCGAGACGCAGCTGTTGCGGCTGTTGAATGTGAGGTTGAAGTCGAGGTCGCGGAGGAGAAGAAGAAGACGCAGACGAAGACGGGCGGGTGACTAAGCGCCGGCTCTATCTCGACCTCACAGCTTCGGCGGGCAACGATGATAGTCAACTACCAGCAGAGCACCAACAGCTGCTGCGAACGGACGAGACAGTGATACCCAGAGATGCTGGCCTCCGCCTGGCTGGGCGACGGCAATGGGCTGCGTACTCGCCGTAGCATCAATGTCCTGCTTGATACCCTTGAACGGCCACGGTCTAAAGTTCAAGATCAACGGGCAGCAGCATGAAACGAGACTCTAGACTCAAGATCCAGAGCCCGTGAAGATGCAGAATCTGCGGACTAGCTCTGTCAAAGATACCAGATGACCCTCCATACCAGTGTAACTCCCGATGCGATCCAGACTCGGATCCTCTATGGGAAGGGGAACGGCAGTTTGGTACGCGCCCGTGGGACAGCTCATTCAGGGAAGCCATCTCGAGTTCGCGCCTGGCTTTGCAGTGGCGTCCATTGAGCCTCGGATATTGGACACTGACTGGCGCGCTGGCGACAGCAAGGTAGTTCTGGTAATATCCCGATGACCCGGTCAACTGTTTACAAAAAAGTGCGGTTGCGTGGGCTCCCGAAGCTTATACCAGAGCTAGAGAATCGAAATAATGTGGACATTTCAAAAGCGAATTCTCCTATTTGATGGGAAAAAAAATCTTTGTATCACTGGTCGGCGGCAGTGGGGTCATCTTCGGCATTTGATTGCGCGGAGTATCCATTTTGTCCGGCGCAGCTCGAGATAGCTACTTGGATCTCGGAGTAACTCGCTGTTCTAGGCCTACACCACTACAAAGAGCTCTGGTCCTCTTCACAGATCAAGTTCCGAGACAAGATCGAAGGACATCGACCACTCATATCCCACCACCAAAGATGCAGGGAAGTAAAAGAAAAAGAAAATACGAGATATCACTGCTACCTAATTTCCCGTCCATGGTTGCTACGCGCAGCTCGGCTGATCTGAACCACCCAACCCACCCAGACCCAGCCTCGCGCGGATGACGGACCTACCACAGCATGCAAACCTTCCAGCAACCAACTCACCTTAACCTGACTGCGCAGGCTCCTTATTTCTCCGTTTGGTTCCACAAATTTGCCAACAAAAAAGACACAAAAAAAGTCGAGATGCGGAGGATGACCTGCTTAGTCATATTTACTGCGTTACTAAGCAAAATAAGCTTAAAGGGATGACGTCATCCCGTGACTTGCGGCTCTCTGTGAAAGCAAAAAGGAAAAATATTGTGATTTTGATATTGTTCAGTTATGCCGATGACCTTGCCACAGAGCCAATTTGGGCATGAGGATCCTTGGGTGTGTTAGCAATTGTGTGGCTTCGCTGTGGATGGCAGGAGGTATGACCAGCTCTTCACGGGCCACGTCAAAGGGGGCCAATTGAACCCCGTAACTCTTCTTCTAGAGTACTGCACAAGAGGAGCTAGATAAAAATACATTGCAGGCGGCAGGGAGCTAGCCCAATCTCAAAGAAAAGCCAGCTCCAGCCTCTGTTGAGCCAGAATCGCCTCCCCCAAAAACATTCGCAAAGTCCAGCCTAGGTGCTTCCTCCCCCCTCCTGGGCGCCTCGGGGGTGTCACGCTTCCGCCTCTTCTCCAAATTCGCCTTGGACGGGAAGGTAGGAAACATCTCTTTGGGCTTTGGCTTGGGATCTTCACGAAAGTACGGGTGGGACAGACATGACTTTGCTGTTGGTCTGGCTGCCGGATTGAGCGCGAGCAGGTGAGAGAGCAGACTTAGGCCTGCAGAAGTAAGATAGGGAAACTTTGAGCGAGATAGTAGCGGGATGGCCGGGCCAGAAGGATCAGAAGAAGACGGTGGGAGACGAAGTGATTTGGCGTTAGGGAGGGAGCGAAACCCTGGCCATGTCTGGGATGTTGGTGGCCCGGTAAGGGCGAATATCTAACTGTATCAGCAGGTAACTCACTTCTAACGAGACGAAAGACGGTAGGGAAGACAGAAGATTTACCTCTGAGAGTTGGGCTACTTCGTTCTTGCCACGAAGCAGAGGCTCCTTGGTCAACAGCTCCCCAAATATACAGCCAATGCTCCACATATCGATCTCGGTACCGTACTTGTCTGCTCCCAACAACAGCTCTGGCGCCCGGTACCACAGCGTAACAACCAGCTGCGTCAATTTCGGCGGTGGATCGCCATAGTACCTCGCCATTCCAAAATCAGCCAGTTTGATCTCCCCACGGTTGTTCATCAGTAGATTCGAAGTCTTCAGATCCCGGTGCATGATCCAATGTGAGTGCAGGAACTCAGCTGCACCGAGCACCTGAAGGAGGACCGTCTTTGTCTCGGAGGGCAGGAAGGGCTCTCTCATCTCGTCTAGTAGGCTCTTGAGGTCGTGTTCGATGAAATCCATGACCAGGAAAACGCTGCGGGAAAGCCGAGTAAGGACAGACAAGGAGGTTAATGACTATCAATGTATCTGGGCTTTTCACCAACAACCACGAGCTAAAAGGGGGGAAAGGGCATGGCTTACTCGTCCACTGCGTCGCCCATGACCACTTCACGCAGCTGGATGACATGCGGGTGTCTCGAGGCAAGCAGGGTCTGTATCTCGCGCAGGCCGGTGACGGGGAATCCATCGTACGCGTTCTCCATCTTGAGCTTCTTGATGGCCACGATCTGGCCTGTGGCCGTCTCTCTGGCCCTCGAAACCCAGCCGTAGGATCCTTCTTCAATTGCATTCAGGTTCTCGAAGTTGTCGATGTGTCTGCAGGGCCCCCATTCCGGGGCTGGAAACTGCAGCAGCCTTGCCGGTGGTGCAGGTGCAGCGCCAGCATCGTCGGGGGTTTCATTCGACAGCCGGCGTCGTTTAGTAGGCGGTTCACTTCCATTTTCTGGCTTATCCGGCTGTTTATCACTGGGCTCCGTCGATTGTTGTGTTTGTTGTTGTTGTTGTTGCTGCTGCTGCTGCCTTTCTGCGATGAGTCGCTGTCGCTCTGCCTTTGCGCGCTTCTTTGCCTCCTTCTCCTGCTTGCGCCGCTGGAGTTCGGCCTCTGTCTCCGGGTTATCGTCTGCCCATCGAGATTTGGCAGGGGCTGACATCTTCGCGGCCTTGTCTTCACTTCTTCCTGTCTGTTCTTCGAGCTCTCGGGGCTACGGAGTTGATGTCTGGCCGGACTTAGGATGTTCCGCTGGGAGGATAAGGCCGAAGAGCCCCTCGACACAGCGATATTACGGATGACATCGACCTTCTACACAGGCACTAGAGACCGCGGAGTGATGGAGTGATATAGACCTAGACTGATTCTCTAGTCAAAGAGAGAGAGAGAGACGACACCATGATCGAGCCATTTCAAGTACGGTTGGAGCCCCCTGATTTCAATAGCGAATGAAGCCCACGAACGGACCAGAACTAGTTAACACGGCTACAGGCAACATTCGCGGTGCCCTTGACGTGCGAGAGCTGCATCAAGGATATCTCGAAGCCGTTGTATGAGCTGTCCGGTTAGTCTCTAACTCCCTCTGGGTTGGCTGGTCATGGACGGACACCTATTGACAAACTACAAATTAAAGGCATCAAAAAGGTCGATGCCAGCTTAGCAGACCAGTTGATCGTGGTTGAAGGCACCGCTGCACCCTCTGCCATCGTGGCTGCTATCCAAAGCACTGGTCGGGATGCCATTTTACGCGGCAGTGGGACATCAAATAGTACGTCTACAAAGTTGGCAAGATACAAGTCACATCTTTTACTGACGGGGTGGGGTGAGGAGGAAAGATGCTTCGGTGTGTATCCTAGAAACACACAAGGAGGGCGTTGCAAATAAGATACGAGGCCTGGTACGCATGGTACAAGTCTCCAGCGGCCTGACAATATTCGACCTGACGATCAACGGGCTCTCGCCGGGGCGATACTGGGCCACTATCCGTGAGACAGGAGACGTCTCCCGCGGCCCCGAGTCCACCGGTGGAGTCTGGGAAGCCATCAAAGAGCTGAAAGAGAAACAGCAACAAGGCAGCAGCGGCAGCGGCAGTGATCCACGGGGAGTTGTGGGCAGTGTGGACGTGGACGAGAATGGCAAAGGCAATGTCTTCCTGGACCGGCCGATAGCCGTGTGGGAGATGATCGGACGCAGCATGGTGGTATCAAGGCAGCGCGAGGGCCCCTTCAGCATCGATGACGAAGACACCATCGTCGGCGTCGTAGCTCGCAGTGCCGGCGTCTGGGACAACGAGAAGATGGTGTGTTCATGCTCGGGCAAGAATGTATGGGAGGAGCGCGAGGAGCAGCGCTCCAGGGGGATTGTCTGATGTCTCTCAACAACACGACAAGAGACTGCTCCAGTCTTCAATGCGGCCTGAGGGATATATAAATGTCGCATCTAGTGAATCTACCAAAATTACCAACCGTCAGCCAGCATTGAATAATTTCTTTGTAGTCGTTGGCAGCCACTGTGATTCGCCGCTCTGCTAACCGCCGGCCTCAGCTTGGCTGCAGCAGCGCCGGGGACAGCGACAACCAGCTCTCGACCAGACCAGACGAGAGGGTTTGTGTCTCACCCAGCAGGCCCGTGGATGGGCGGCGTCGGTGGGCTGACTAGTTATATAAAAAGGGCCAGCGTCCGTCCTAAGCGCCCGCCGTCTCTGCATGCTGCATCGCCACGAGCAGCCAGAAGAAATCCTGCAGCGCATCCCTGGCCATCACACCCGGTCACAGTCTTGTCCGCTGGGCGCGCCACCCGCCATCGGTCCAGCCGTCCGTGGAAGCTCCCGGTCGATAATTCGCTGGCGAGAAAAAGACGATACGAGTCGATATATCACTGCTAAGCGCCCGCCCTGAGCTGCTGAGCCCGCCGTCAGTTTGCGTCCGTTGCTGCCAGGACACCATCAATCGCCATGTCGTTAAAGCAGGTCAGTCCCTCCAGGCTCTAGAGACAGACGCGGATGCGCAGAGGAAGATGCCATGATAGACTGACGCGGACAGCAGGAGATCGAGACCTGGGTCCAGGCGCTGGCTCACTACGATAACAACGAGTTCGAGGACGCCATCGCCGTCTTTGGTGGGATTGCAGACACCTCCAAGATCCTCTTCAACTGCGGCGTCATCTACGCTACGCTGGGCGAGCATGCCAAAGCAGTACGTCTGTGTTCTTCTTGTTGTTTTATAGTTATGCTGCTATGGGAAATGGTGGGATGCTTGCTAACGGGGGTGGTTTGCTAGGTGGACTGCTACCAGAGGGCCATCGCCCTGGACAAGTACCTCGCCATAGCGTACTTCCAGCAGGGAGTATCGAACTTCCTCATCGGTGACTTCGAAGAGGCCCTCGCCAACTTCAACGACACGCTGCTGTACCTGCGAGGCAATACGACGATCGACTACGAGCAGCTCGGCCTCAAATACAAGCTCTACTCGTGCGAGGTCCTCTTCAACCGCGGGCTGTGTTATATCTACTTGCAGGAAATCGAGTCGGGCATGAACGATCTGACCTACGCTGCTAAGGAAAAAGCAAAGCCAGACCACGATGTCATCGACGAAGCCATTGCTGAGACAGCCGAGGTAAGCCTTGCTCAGTTTATTTATTCTTTTGTGTGTGTGTGTGTGGCGTATTCTGATGAGCTGTTGTCTAGGGATATACGGTGTTTTCTATACCGGTGGGCGTGATATATCGCCCAAGCGAGGCCAAAGTCAAGAATCTCAAGACCAAGGAGTATCTCGGCAAGGCGAGACTGGTGGCTGCTTCTGATAGGGCCAACACCTTCACTGGCTTCCAGGGTCATGAGACCAAGATACCCGTCTTCGAAAGTTCTCGAGATGACCGGCCGCCAGAGAACATCTCGTATGGTGCTACCAATCTCGTGCAGAAGAACCTTGCAGCCAGGAGCAGACAGCAGTCTGAGCCGCCTATCAGCCGCAATGCTTTCCCTCCAACACCACCGCCAGACGAGAAGGCTTCCTCCCTTGCACCTAGCAATGGGTCTACCGGTAGCTTGACCCGCAAACAGTCACTGACCAGGGCAACTCGACCACCTGTTCTCGAGCTAGGAAGGGCATCCTCTGAACAGACACAGTCCATTGGAGGATCTACAGCTGTAGATTCACAACAACCAAAGCTCCAACAGGAAAAACCCCGGGTTGGCACTGTCCGAACTGCCTCTGAGCCACGCGGGCCAGCCTCGAGACTCTCGGCTATACGCTACGGGCCTCCTCCAAATGGAAAGCTGCTCTTCCGCGAGACCACCGGCCAGCATCGACGGCCCATGTCCAACATCTCCCCCTTGTCAGAGGAACCACAGGCTTACTATACCATGTACGCCCCCGGACTGGGACCAGGCTACACCGCCGAAAACGGCCACACTCGACTTCCCGAATACATCAACGAAGAAGGCTACGAATCCGAGCCCCTCGACGACGATGCAGGAGAATGCATCCAGTTCGAAATGGTTGGCAGCCGCCCACCCCAACACCAGCTCTCCAGCCGCCACCGGCATTCTTCCCGCCGTCCCGAAATCAAAAAGATCCGCGTCAAGGTCCATGCCGACTCGGATACGCGCTTCATCATGATCACGCCCACCACGGAATATGCCGAGTTCGAAAACAAGATCCGTGAAAAGTTCGGGTTCACGGGTAACCTGAAGATTAAAATGCAAGATGACGGGGATATGGTCACCCTTGCGGACCAGGATGATCTCGACATGCTCGTTGCTGCGGCCAAGCAGGTCGCTCGAAAGGAGAATAATGATATGGGCAAGACGGAGGTAAGGGTCTCATGCATTCCGCCTGCTGGCTTTGCACCATGTGCCTAGCTAACGCGTCTGGCATGTCTTTCTCTTCTTTTACAGGTCTGGGTTGCCGAAATACTTGCATGATGGGATTTGTCTTCACTTTTAAAGTACGGTCTATTATGCTGTGGCCTTTTATATGGCGGTAATTAGTTCTGATAGATGGCGTTTTTTTGGGGGGATTTGGGTTGCTTTGGTAGGCTTAAAGCTGGGGTTAGCATGGAGTTTTTGGTCATGTCCATACTGGTACCTGTTATGATTGATGTCTCACGTCTTCTCCTCCTCTTATGATCTTTCATGCATCTATCTCTTCTCTCCGTCTTTTCCTCGTCGTTTTATCCATCAATTCCTTGTATATCGTCGTCGTTATTGTCCATCCGCTTTTCTTCCTCACTTGTTATGCGATGACTAAGCAATCCTATCAAAAGAACGACGTCTTCAACTTCTACAAAACTCCGCATATGCAATTAATAGGGAGAAGACGAAAGGAAGACAGCGGGTAATCGACAATGACAGACCTCACACCAGCAGTCAATGACCTGCTCAGGGCTCGCGGCAGCTCTCTTCTCTCCGGCGAGACGAGTAGTCCCTCCGACGCCCAGGTGGACGAGTTCTTGAAGGAGGCTCATAGAATCGTACGTGGCCATCCCGCCCGCCCAATGCCCTACATAACCCACTAACGGACAGTAGAACGTCCATATATCGTCTCTCCTGGCATATCTCAAGTCCATACGAACCGTGTATCTATCCACCGTACCCGCCAGACCATCCGGCCACACGCAAAACACAGACTTCAACCCGCTCAGCCCGTCTTCAAGCTCGATATCTTCCCACCTAACCGACCCCGAACGAGACTCAATAGATTCCTCCACTGCGTCCTTACTCCAAGATCTATCCCGCTCTATAGGGAACCTTGCATCAGCTGAATCGCTACGTGCCCAAACTCAGGCGTCTGTGTTGCGCAAGAAGTACGGTCATGGCAAGCTAAATGAGCGCCTCTGGCAGTGGGCTGGAGGCGGGGGCGCAGTGGACGTGCCTCGGTCATCCGAGCAGGAAGAAGCAGAAGATACAGAGAAGAATATCGTTGGCATGCGTGAGAGTGTTCTCTGGTTTCTCAGGCGGGGGCTCGAGGGTGCTGCGGAGGTGCAGAGGGAGATGGTGGAGAAGAGAATCGAGAGGGTCAGAGAGAAGGAGAAGAGTGTGCTGTATAAGGCTAAAGCTGGCCAGATGCCTATTCATATGCAGGCCGAGGGCAGTAGTGGTCGAATTAGTGGTGGAAGTGGACGATATGATGGTGGAGACGAAGATACGTTACGCGGCAGAGATGTTTCTATTGACGAGAAGGAGGCTGCTGCTATTGAATCGCAGCTTTCACCGGAGCAGCTGCAATTGTTTGCGCAAGAGAATGACGGCATGTTGAAGTATTATGAAGATACTCTCGGCAAGGTCCAGTACGTGCAGCGCTATCCATCTGTTATACATATTAACACCTGCTAACATAAACAAAGAAATGCGGAGAAATCGCTGCTGGAGATATCTTCTCTGCAGCAGACGCTGGTGGCTCATCTAGCTACGCAGGAAGACTATATCAACCAGTTGGTCCGGGACGCTGAATCGACGCACACCAATGTCGGGCGAGGCAATAAGGAGCTGAAGCGGGCGAGCGAGCGACGCAGCGAGGCCCAGATGGTTTTCTGGGCTACCGTTGTCCTTTGCGTCTGGTTGATCTTGTGGGATGCCATTTTCTAGTCAAGCAAACAAGCCTAGGGGGATACTGCAGCACTGTTTGACCTAGAATAAACGACTACCCCGAAGTGCTAAATTAGGACTCGACGAGTGCCACGGGTAAGGACTTAACAGTTTAACAGCGTAATATCCCCCGAGTGATATCCAGACTGCGCCTTCTCAGCCTTATATGACACCCCCCAACCTGATATCAATGATGTTGGCACCAACTGCGCAAAAGTACGGAGTACATCTACAGATCTACTGTGTACCTCTTTTTAGATCAGAAAGAGCAAAGATGGGCACTGTGTTAGATATCCTGCCACAAATCCCAGCTGCAGATCCCCAAGACGGAGACGGCGATGGTTCCAGCTCCGACTCCCAGCTTGGTGTCGAGGCTCAAACCCAACCCCAACCCGAACCGACCTCGCAGCTATTTACCGCCGGCCGGCTGCTCGTCTTTTCTCCACTGAAAGTAAGGCTCAACCCGTCCGCGGGCTGGACCTTTGCCGGCGAGCTTCCTCCATTCCACGCGCGAGCGAGCCTCGATCCGCCTGACAGGAAGATATATGTGGGCATCACCGACGGCCAGCCCCAGATACCGACACACAGTCCTAACCAACCTGTGTTTCTCTCTCCTTTGACCCCTTGATGCAGGACAACTACTTGCTGCGCGACAAGAAGCGGAGGACCGTCCCGGAGGAGTTCGTTGTGTTTGGCCCGGAGTATGAAACGGTCGAGAGCCGCAAGAAGGCGGCCCTGGAGTTGCTGTGGAATGGCGTATATTGTGGATAAGGCAGCGGAAGCTTCCGAAACGTGAAGCGTTCATTATATGCACGCTTGAACAGCTGCGCTGGGAGGCCAAGTTCCTGGAGAGCGAGTGGTTCATCAGGGGCAACAGGGGCAACGGGGAGATCTTCCCGCCAGACACCGCCGACAGCAGGGTCCTGGAGGCCATCCTCGAGCTCGAGCAGATGGCGCCCTTCCAGCCGCAGCCCAACTAGACTTTTCTATACTTGATTTCTCTTCTTCTCAGCTCAGCTTCTTCTTTGCTTCTTCTCTATAGGCATCTATATAAAACACGTGACGTAGATCTGAAAATGGCAAAAAACGACGTCGACGATGCAAAACGCCAGACGAAACGCAGCAAAAACACGACGAGACGAGCTGAAACGCCGACTGGACGCCCATCGGCCTCCCGTCCAATCGATCTCGGATTCCCCCCCAGCGCTCCCGAGACTCCTTTGCCTTCGAGAAGCTCGTCGGCTGTCCAGCCTGTCCAGGCAACCCCCCAGGCGGGCCACACTGGATCCCAACACGAACACCTCGATCCCTGCCGGACAGGCCGGAGCAACAAACGAATAAAGAAAAAGCGCAGCGAGGCAGCGAGGACGATGGAAGAGATCGGGCGTCGCGGGTGCGTCCAGTCAGGATGGTTATCGCAAGGTCATCGGGCAGACAGGAGCAGGGCTGTGCAGCCTCTCAGCAGGCCCGGCGGCCCTCCCAGCAACGACCGACAAGTGTCAGCGAGAAGGCCTAGAAGCAGATGAAACAGACGTGAACGCGATCAGCCATGCGGCCGCTTTTCTTTTTCTGGGGCCCTTTTGCCCTTCTTTTTTTTCTCCCCCTGGTCCTGACGGAGTGCCAGGTACCTCTGGCCATGTACCGCAATCCCGGTCGACCTGCAGGAGCGGCTACGGGCGCTGAACACGCGAGAACATGAGACAGCGAGCCAGCGCCAGCGAGCAGAGCAGACCGGACAGACAACTACTATATATAACGAGCTACGCTGCTCGCTCGCCGGCGGTGAATTCTTCGTCGTTCTGCTTCGTCTTCTTCGTCTGTTCTTCTGTCTGCCTCGGAGTTAGCGGCGGGAAGCACCCTCGGATCCACCTCCGTCTTGCTCTGCAATTCCCCCTGCGGCCTTTCGCCTTCTTCCTTTCTTTTGCCTGTCACACGCCCGACCTGCCACTCTGCTGCTACTTCTACTTCTCCTGCGGCCTCTCTCTGCTTCTCCTGCTTCTTCCCTGTGCAAGATGGCTCCCGCTGCTGTTTCGACCATCGCCCGCGACCGTCTGGATACTGTCTCACGCCACATCATGACGCCCAGCTTCTTCACCCCCGCGGCTGTGCCCAAGGCTCCAGAAGACCCTCTGTTTGGCCTCGCCGCTGCCTGCAGAGCTGACACCTCCGACAAGAAGATAGATCTCGGTATCGGTGCCTACAGAGACTCCGATGCAAAGCCATGGGTCCTCCCCGTCGTCAAGAAGGTCGGTTTGATGCTGCTGATGCTGCTGATGGCCAAAAATGCCACATGAAGACACATGCTAACAACTATCACAGGCCGACCGAATGCTGCGGGAAGACCCCAAGCTCAACCACGAATACCTTCCTATCGCCGGACTCAAGGACTTCACCACTGCTGCTCAGAAGCTCATCCTCGGCGAGAACTCCCCTGCCATCAGAGAGAACAGAGTAAGACAACCAACCTCGTCCAGTCACATATGTCTACATGAAAAGCAGCGCTGACCGAAAAACCACCCCCATAGGTCGTCACCTTCCAGACAATCTCAGGCACCGGTGCCGTCCATCTTGGAGGCCTGTTCATCTCCAAGTTCTTCCCTTCCACTCCCAAGCCCACCATCTACCTCTCCAACCCAACATGGCCCAACCACCCTCAGATCTTCAAGACCGTCCACCTCGAGTCGGCCTACTACCCTTACTTCAACCCGGCCAACAAGGGCCTCAACCTCGAGGGCATGCTCAAGGCCATCCGTGCAGCTCCCTCTGGCTCCGTCATCCTCCTTCACCCATGCGCCCACAATCCCACCGGTGTAGATCCCACCCAGCACCAGTGGAAGCAGATTGCCACTGTCATCCGCGAACGCAACCACTTCCCCTTCTTCGACTGCGCTTACCAGGGTTTCGCCTCCGGTGACCTCGCCCGTGACTCCTGGGCTGTCCGTTACTTCATCTCCGAGGGCTTCGAGATGTGCGTCTCCCAGTCCTTCGCCAAAAACTTCGGTCTCTACGGCGAGCGTGCTGGTGCCTTCCACTTCATCACTGCTCCCGGACCGAACGCCGCCGAGGCCCTCTCCAATGTTGCCTCCCAGCTTGCTATCCTGCAGCGCTCCGAGATCTCTAACCCCCCTGCCTACGGTGCCCGCATTGCCTCTCTCATCCTCAATGACGCCACTTTGTTCAAGGAGTGGGAGGAAGACCTCCGAACCATGTCCGGCCGTATCGTCGAGATGAGAAAGGGTGTCCGAGAGCGCCTCGAGGAGAAGGGCACCCCAGGTACCTGGGACCACATCACCAACCAGATTGGCATGTTCAGCTTCACCGGTCTCACCGAGGAGCAAGTCCAGATCCTCCGTGAGAAGTGGCACATCTACATGGTACGTCTTTACTCTAACCCAACGCTTTATATACTATTAATATACTAACATCCTCTCAGACCAAGAACGGCCGTATCTCCATGGCTGGCCTTAACGTCCACAACATCGACTACTTCGCTGAGGCAGTCGATGCCGTCGTCAGAGAAACTACTAAATAGACTACACCACACTCCATTACAACTATCGCCTATCACCCATAACTACCCCTACTGGTTGAATGTATAAAACCCCCTACCCAAATAATTTCGGATATACCTTTTTATTCCCTATTCCGTTGTCTTGTATCTACTTATCTCTCTTCATCTCATTTTCTCTTCGGGGGGCATTGGAAAAGAAAATCAACTAAAAAGAGCATCATCACCACTGGTTAGTTACTGCACTCGCTAGTCGGTTACTTATTTCATGATATGATACGAACATTCTGTTTACTCCATCCCGTCCGTCCTGTACTATTTACAGCATAACTCCTATCAATTGACTTTTTAACACTGTCCATCCATCGGTTTCACAAGTATACCTGCATGGTAGTTCGTATCATATCAAGTCTCGGCGCATCTACGCCCTGCCGGCTATATATTACGCACATTGACCTGCTTGTGATTTTGTTCGCTGCGGAGTTCGATCATGCTCAACGGCGTCTCAAGGATCTACGCATAGACTCGCATATGCACATTTCTCGCACCCCCCTGTCGTTACATACGTGTTTGGTCTGGTATCAAACAGGCATCATCGCCGATACGAGATTCATCAAGAATTTGATAACCAACCAACGAGTTAACTAACAAGCTAGGGAACTAACCAGGAACGCCTTGTTTATCTGCTTATAACACTCGGCATATAGCAAACAGCCAAACATTCACACTGCTCCGTCAGAGACCAAGAAACTCCAAGAACTAGTATACAAACAAGCCCCTGACATGCTACCATATGTTAGGGTATCATCTCTGAAAAATTCAATATCCAGCCAGCTCAGTCATCATGTAAAGATAGATAGTGAAAATGAGTAAAGGTCATCGAGGGTTAGTAGGACGGTGCCTAGCAGAGAAATATACGGGGTACTTGGAGGTCTATAGCAAAGGACCACAGAGGAGCCATACTCTTTGAGTGTGATAACTGTAACAATCTGGCAAGATGGCTATTCTCTCTGCTGTCAATTGGTAAGCGTGCCTTTTTGGCTCAGCCGTTTGATAATATTCTGCTGATGCCATCAATGTGCTTTTGATATCCTGGGAAAGGTGCAGACTGCTACTGCGGTGATGATGTTAGTGGCAAGGTGGTGGATTATCTCCACTGCATTTAATCGTTATCAAAATATCTCCAAGTCGGTCAGTCATGTCGCGAATTTATGTCCCAGGGCATGCTGGCGGAGGTCCGCGACATACTGAACTCTCATTTTGTCCATTCCCAGAATCATGTGGAATGGGTAGGAAGTCGGCAGCATAAAACCCAGCGAAAATAGGCTGCAAATCCGGGCTGGAATGGCAGCTCGTCATCTGCTCCGTTGTGATCCTGAGGCCGCATTACCCGGGCATTCAACGAGCTTCGGAAATGTGAAATATAAACATTGTGTTGCTCGAAGGCTTTCCAAATATCGAGGCAAGGTCTTTTATTGAAGAAGTATGGACGTGCTTTCCGCATCGCACGCCACAGAAAAATAAATATCTCCTCAACTCCATTAACCAGCCAAGTACACAACCCGGGGCACTTTTCCGCGGGAAGACAGCACTAGAGCCACTAAAGATATGCTGTGCATCTTGCTTTATATTCAAAAATGTATGTTCTGTTTGAACTTTTGCGTGGTATTTAACCTGTCCACCCCCGACAGCTGATAGATAGGTAGCTTTGTGCTAGGGATATAGTGAGAGAGGCGCTAATTAGTTATAGACTGTGAAACATGGGCCATGTTGTTGTCATTGTTGTCAGACTGCTCGCCATGCAATGGCGAATAAGAGAGTCCGAACAGGGTAAGTTTGCAGGCATGGGATAAATATCTCGAAGATGAGTGAAAGTCTTCGACTCTGCAGGCGAAGTCCTGTTTTTGTAGCAGCAACTTATGCAATAGTGTCAGGGGTACATGTAAGCTTTCGCCGTCAACTGGGCGATAGCAGGTCCTTGAGACTGAATTGCTGGATTATTGAATCGCACCTTTCCATAAGTTAGCATTTTGAACACCTATACGGCATACCTGTGTTCTTTCATATTTACATACTTTCAAGGTGAGCCTATACTCGTCTTCAGGCTGATAGGCAAATATCCCAAAAACAGAGTCCTTTTTTTTGCCTTTCACTCAATTGGTGCAGGCAGCTCAAAAGTATTTCCTCACCCATAAGATATACCTATATGTGAACGCTGGGGTTAAGAATGCTTGAGTAGTGCAAGTAGCTCGAAGATAGTTTCTCGTCCCTGGATCGACATAGACATGGACGCTGTAGTTGAGAAGAGATTTTTGTAACTCTTCTAATGCCTGCTTACGTCTCTTCACCAACGACTTTGCCAGGGACACGAGAACAGTCATGGTATAGGTTCAGTCATAATAATCGTACTGCAGGCATCCAAATCGAAGATTCGAAGATTGTTCCTCGTCCCTGGATCGACATGGACATGGACGTTATAGAACACTCATTATATATATAGCTTGAAGATAGTTCCCCATCCCTGGATCGACATAGACATGGACACTGTAGCCCATGCGATGAGTGCGTCTAACTCATTATTCCACTCGAGTCGATGATTGGTAGTCAGCTCTCCCTGGTTATAAGAGATGGATATGAGGCTTCATCGCATATAGCCGTTATTCTTATGTGGGCAAAAATAGAGTCCTTGGTAAGAGGTTCGGAAACGTAGGACGGGCAGTCGATGAACGGGCGACACAAACGCATGATGGCAGGCCAGGAGCAGGCCAGTGAGGAGTAGTTACGCCTCGCGGAGTAAAGAAAGCAACAAAAAATATTTCGGGGATATTCCATGAACTGCATCTGATCCCGATGTGGTGCGGTGACTTGATGGATGATACTTTGTCGCCTCACTCATTGCGCTCCATAGATCAACGATGCGTCTGCTGACACGACTCGCCCCCTTGAGCAAATGGTTGAATCCAGAATCCTTCTGCTAAGCATGAGTAGAGGATGATTCGGAATGGTCAGCCGCCGTTAGCAGTTGGTAGAATCAACCATGATCTCAACAGCTGTGTATAAGCCTCGCATAGGCATTAGCAGCACATGCCTTGATCGAAAAGAGACAGGAGAAAAGTAACACGGGTAGCTGGGTTGGGATTGATGAGGCAGTAGGGTTATATTTTTGTAACCTGAGACGTTCCTGGAGGTGTTGTGTGGATGATTTGTCGGGGTGAGTGCATCGACTCTGATGATATATCCAGATGCAGCGAGTGTAGCTCAGAGTAACTTAGGACTGTTATGGTATATGCAGCTGCGTGGTATATATACCCCCGGGGATACCCCTATAGGGGTGGAATAAAGAGACATGAAAAAGAATGTACTTCAGGGACGAAGTAGAAAAGGAAGAAGAAAAGGAATCCAGGAATTGGGAGATTGGGCAGGCTTATATACCCCAAACCCCCCTGGATAATATTCACTTATAGATAGGTATGTCACTGACGTGTCAAAGTCCCAGTGACTGCAGCCGGCCACTGTTACAAGACAGTGACTCAAAAAATCGGGTATATACTTATATCAGTGAATAAAGAAATTCAATACCAAGAAGTAGAGTGTACCAATTATTATGCGAAGAGTGGAGCTTGAACCCTGAAGATACGGGATACAACATGGAATATCCTATACACGCAGCAAAGATCAGTGAAATGAAATACATACCAAAAAAATACATCAAAAACCAAGGTGACAAGCATAGCAAGCAGGGTTAGTAAGATTGTTAGTTCAATAAAGGCCTGCTTAACAACCGAGATTGATATTCCCGTAGTTTCCAATATTACCACTTCCACCGCGTTCATAACACAGCCACAGATGAGACAAGAATGATTTTCCATATCAAAGAAAAGATCAGCGTAGATTCTCAGTCCAGTTCATCCATAGTAGTCACGTCCCCGTCACTATCAGTCTCTCCCCTTAGAGATACTTACTCGAAACCACCATGCTTGTATCCAGCGAAGTAGCACCAGCCACCAACGCCTTTGCTTCCTCCTCCACCATCCCAACCTTCACCCAGCATGGCTCCAGATCAATAAACCCACCATCTGCCAACGCAAAGATGGCGCCCATCACCCAGGCCCGACAGGAAAACTTCTCGGAGTCCCGTATGCTTGAGGACCGCACACACTCGTCTACCGCTGCCAACCACTCGGCGTTGACATCGGGTAGCTCGCCCACCTTGAGCGCAACCAACATGGCCCGGGAGGTAGTAACCTCTGCAGGTTGAATGCTATACTCCCATTCTGCTTCATCGTTGGGCCGGAGCTGCTGCAGAACTGTGCCGGCGGTGGGTGAGTGGGCAATAAGCAGAGCCCAGTGATACTTCTCGTGTTGACCCATTTCACTGAGGGTCAAGTAGATGCCGTTCGGCGAGAGGCGGATGCCATCGTCTGAGAGATTCGAAGTCGAGGAGTTCGGAGTGTCCGTCTCTGGAGTCAAAGATGGAGTCGTAGATGTGGATTGGCAGGTGGATGTTGGCTCCGCCATGGCTCGTTTCTATGTTGATCTTTGCTCTTGCAGGCGGTTTCGTTCCGATCGGTTATCTGGGGGGGAGGGGGTATTTTAGCCTTTCTTGCGCAGCCCTGGGGATGGGTTAGGGCGCTTCTCTATGAGCCCAGCTGGCTCGGCGGCGGGTCAGAAGTTGCCTGCAGAGCGAGATATCGTCATGATCTCAGCAGAGGGACACGAAGATGCAGCTGAAGTTGAGGCGTCGTCGGCGTCGCATTTTGACAGCAGAAAAGTTGGGGGGGTAAAAAAAGAGGGGCACGTGATGGATTTGCACTGTTTGCATTGGTTTTTCTTGCTTATAAATAAGCCTTCGGTATAATATTAATACCCGTCCGTGATTAGTCATGTGATTATATAATTTGGAAGGTATTAATATTTGACCGGAAGTTTATTAATCATCAGGAAAGCTTGTGTAAACAGTGCAAACAAGTCCTCTTCGGGGCTGATAAAAGGCTGGGCTCTTCAATAAAACAAATGGTTGTCTTCATTTGTTGGATTTTCATCTCTCACAAGTTTCGGGTTAAATAGTCAATGGGTTAGGAGAAAGGGAGGCGAACATGGCTCTTCCATCTAGCGAAGTTATCGGCTCCCTGGGACGCCGCTATATCTTCAAACAATTGATCCAGGAAAGACCACATCTCGGCCGCGTTTGGTTGGCAACGTGAGAGTACACCAGCCCTCAATATTATGCTGGACTAACGCATGGGATATTTCAGGTCCGGTCAAGAAAATTTCGTCTTGAAGGACATCCCAGAAGCTATATTTTCCAGTTTTAATGAAGATATCCGACCACGGCTGCGTGAAAGCCCATTTCTACGACTACCCTGTGATACGATTCCAAACCAGCGAACTTTTGTCTACAAATATCTGGATGATGATCTCCTAAGCCTTGTTAGAAAGCAATTACCGGTACAAGCCCGAAAACAAATTTTAAAAGCCAGCTTGAGAGGTATTGCGGAACTACATAGCCACGATATTGTTCACCTAGGTAAATGAATGACGGGTCCTTTTACCTCAGCCGTTCTCATGTCAGTATTAGTGTGAGTCTAACTGAAGATTTTAGATATCAAACCTGACAATATTATGGTTAACTACCGTGGTACTGGTGCAGATATGACCGTTGACCAGGTCCAGATTATTGATCTTGAAAATGCAGCCTATCTTCCCAAGGGGAGATGCATCAAAGGAATGCTTGCTGGTAATGATAACTGGCGAAGCCCTGAAGCCCATCTGAAGGGCGAACTCAATAAGCCATCTGATATATTTTCCTTTGCAGCTGTGGTAAGTCTTCTATTCGAATTAATTATTTACTTAATGGCTAACTTATGATTGCTTAACCAGTGCATCTATGCCATGCTTGGAAAAGTCATTTTTGGTGCTGACGAGGATTTGCGCAAACACGAAGCACAGGGTGCGTTCCCTTACGTTATCCGTTTGCAACGTCAAGTTTCATATTTCGGGGATCGCAAGGGATTCAATGGGCTCATAACACATATTGGAGACGATGAAATCAACTGCCAGGTCCTTGGGTTTTTATGGGACGATCGAGTGGCTGACTACCACCCTTACAAGCCTTTCTCAGAGTGGTCAAATGTCATTGATGATGCCGAGTTCAAGGATATTATCTTAAAGATGACGAACTTGGACCCCCAACAACGGGTGACGGCACATGAGGCATTGGAGCATCCCTGGTTTTCCGGCTCTGAAATTGATTAAATGCGTCAACTTTCCCACATGCGTTCGTTATCCCATGATCTGCTTTCTCTGCTTGTATTAACCTTCCGTAGATTATCTCCCCCTATTTGATTTACTAAATTGTATCTCATTAAAATTAATGCTTTTTATATTTGCTAGCCTTGTTTTCGATTCAATATGAAGATCTCCAGGGTAACTAGTATCCATGGGAAGAGAGGAAGAGTGTGGTTGATGGGGGTGATGGAGCGAGTTTGACGGCGGCGGTCGTGATTCGTCCCATGACTATTTACGCGCCGCAGAGCTAACCAACTAGTTAGTGTCCTCTATCCTCATTGGCGTAGCCAAGATAGTTCTCCGCTTCTCCCTCTTAAGTACTCCGTAGTTATTGCCCTTTTAACGCTTAATATTACGGTTTGGCAGAGCGGTGGGTGAACAATCTACGTAATCGTATTGATCAATCATGTTAGGTACGTAACCCTGATTAGACAAGTGAGCTAAGATAAAGGTCTAGTTAGTTATGTAGATTACCCAAAAAGCTTTTTGATCCCCTTTTCACTAGTTAACAACTTGTTTGCTTGGATATTTATCGAAGTCTGCCACTACACTAAAAGGAGTGAGCCCACACTAATGGTAGGCAGAGCTGAAGTTTGACAATATTTAAGGCTATAGAAGCAGTGATTGCGATAGCCGCTGGTCATCGATTATCATGTACATAGAGCATGGCGCCAATTAACAGTAAAACAGAAACAATCCCCATGTCGAGGACCGGAATGGGGTCACCTTCCTAAGTACGGAGTAACCTAGGTGCATTCTGTGCTTCTAATTGCGCCATCCGCCGCCTCATGACGTATCAAATCCACAACAAGGATCGACTGCTCATTTATAATAGTGTTTGGACGCAACAACCTTTTCGTCCTTGTCAAGCTCGAATACGGTGAAATGCTTCGCAGGATCGTTCTGGCTTGGATGTTCTGCCTCCCTATAAAAGATACTATAAGCGCTGAAAGTTATTGGGAGTAACCTGAGAGTGGGAAGACCTACTTCATAGCCAATGTCACGGTCTCAGGCTTGATAGTATCTTTGTACTTTTCAGCAACTGCAGCAAACTCATTCTGGACTTCCTTTGAAAGAAAGGCCCTTTCCCAAACGTCCGTTTTCGTAACAAACGCAACCCTGATTTGTCGCCCCGCGGAGGTAGTAATATACTTGATGAATTGACAGGCTCTGAACATGGTGGTCTCGGAATTTTCGAAGAGGACGAAAGGTAAGGATAGACTTGGTTTATGTCAAATATGGGAAATCAATAGATGGTGATTTGTATGGAGGACAGGTTGAAGAAGCGGATTTCCCATGGCTGTCAGGATGAGAAAATAAATATATAGCAGTCAAATAGTAGGAGGTGCCAGGATAAGCGCCAGGATTCGAGTCACACATTTGGGGGCCGTGATCCAACATGTAAACCAGCGTCCTTCGACCAAACGGCTTCTTCAACAGGCTGCTCTGCGCCTCAAATGAGAGAATTACGGCGCGGTCCCCTGGTGATGAGACAACCATCCCAGCTAGTTGCATGCGGCCCACATATCGCGTAGGCGGTCTTATCACCTATTAACCAATCAACCCACAAGTGAGGGGACCTGTGACCATCGTATCTCTCAGTGCTTGAAGAAAATGGCTGCCTAGCGACAGGCTATGGCATAAGTGATATACAAAGAGGAGAATGTTAAGGGTATGGGTGACCGGAAAGACCAAATCTCAGTACACTGGAGTATGCCCTCCAAAGATAAGAAAATTCATAAGACTCATGTAGTAAATATTTATGTGTATAGGACGTATAAGGCAGACGAAGGAAGGTGTTTGGCCCAGCCAGAACGGATCCTAAGCCATGTTTGGCTAAGAACATTAAAGAAAGCAGTTTGTGCTGGTGCTCGTGCTGAAGGAGAGAGTAGTCTATAATATAAGCGATAAAATCAAAAGAGCCAAATGAAACGTATGGTTAACAATCTGGGAGAAGGAAAGAGGGAAACTTTTTGATCCATCCACGTAACCCAAAGAGATTAGAAATTCAAATCACACCGTATCGCGCCATGCCTCCCGTCATTCAAAACAATTCAATTCAATTGATCAACTGCGTTAGACACGCGGGGGCCCTTGGCCTAGGGGCGCCTGACCTTGTTGTCCCTGACCTTGACCCCTGGCTATGATGGTAGCGGGATGGACAGAACCCTGCGGGGTCGGGCTCTGGCTGGAGGGACCGGGCTGGCCGTACATCTGGGCTGGTGGACTAGCTGCCCTGAATGGGTTATTTGAATTCTCGTAGTCGTATTGCTGGTATTCGGTAGCGGGTGTATTGGGTGACATGCCTTGACGGCCAGATGGGTTCTGGTTAGGGTTCTGGCTCAGGCGTCTGTGTCCTGTCGAGGGTCCGCGGATAAGATGTTCTTGTGTAACATTTGCTGAGGACGGGGTGCTTTCCATTGGGGGACGGGAGTTAAGGGCGCTGGCGAATGCAGCTTCGGGGTTATGTGGTGAGTGGACGTTGGACGTTGAGTTGCTCGCTGTGGAGCCGCGGTATGTTAGGCCTGAGGCGGAAGTTGCTGCTGCTGCTGCTGCTGCGGCACCTGTACCAGCGCCCGGGCGAGGAGATAGGGGTGCAGGATCCGCAGAGAGGGCCTCGTCCATCTGGTCCGTTGGAATCATGCGTTTGGCTTCCTTGTTGGCGGCATATTCGTCCTTGCTGTGCTGGGCTTGTTCATGGGAGATGGAGACAGAGTACGATGGCTTGGAGATATCGCCGAGAGCGGCATCGCCACCTCCAGGACCGTAGATCGGGATTTTCTTTATAGCTAGGACCAATGCACAGAGGAACTTGGATCGTCTGGTGGCTCGAACCACTTCATTATGCCAGTTGGATTTGTGGTGGATTTCAACCTTGAGCTCAAGTTTGTTCATCTCTCCGAGACCCGAGACTTCGATATCGACATCTGGGCCAAAGTCACGGGCGTTATCCTTGGCCCGGACAAAAGCTTGCATCTCACGTTTGAGAAGCTGTATATCGCCGAAAGAGGTACCAAAGTCGCAGGTTAGCGTGATCTGTTCACGCATGGCCTTGGAGCGAGTGACATTTTCAATCCATTGGGTGTTGAGCACGATATTGGGTACCTGGATGGTCTTGTGGTGCTGAATGTTCCGGAAGACGGTGAACAAAAGAGAGATGTGCTCAACCATGAGCTCATTGTCGTTGATATGGACACGATCACCAACATCGTAAGGATGCTTGACGAATAGGTAAATGCATGAGCCGAGGACCTCCTGGGCAGTGGCAGCGAAAACGAAGGAGAGGGACAAAAGAGCCGTAGCTCCGGCAGCCAAGGTGGTGCCAAACCCCTTGTTTAGGAATGCGACGAAGACGAGAACGACCAAAATGAAGACGACGGCTAAGAGGAGATTGTCAAGGACGTTGATGGCCTGGTCAACATCATGCATGGACTTGCTCATGGACTGTCTCGCCTTGCCGAACTCAGTGACTGTAAGGATCATCTCGTCCAAGCTGATATCGCCATTATCATCTCTGTCGAGAGCAGCCATGCACTCCTCCGCTTCGGCACGGTGGTCTGGCCCAAAGACATCATATAAGTCATCAAGGTACAGAGCATCTCGTCCCTGAAGCACAAACGACATCCACAGGCGGCGAGCCAGGGCCTCAGAAGATTTGCGTTTCTCGAGTGCCAGAATAACAATTGAATGGGCAGAAGTGGAGTTAAAGACCTGCTTTCCTGTAATTTCTTGCGCGACATGGCCGAACGCGGCAGTGATCTTATCACCTACTCGGCCCACGTTCTGGCCGACGTTCTGGATCAAACGCATGGGAGAGGCAGATCCTGAACGGCCATGGCCCTTCTTCTTGCCTGTTATGCCCATGATGGAGTCGTTGATAATGTAATCTTCCATTTCGAACTCCTTGCAATACTCCGGGAACATTTTGCGGGAGGCAGCGTAGAGCATGCTGATCAGATGGACGTTTCGTTTCGACTCTTGGATCTTCGAGTCGAATTGCTTGCGGTGGTAGGAGATTGAAATCAGCTGAACGAGGACCTTTTCGGCAGCCAGAATGAGAGATGAGATGAAACAGGCAAACAAGATATTGTTGACAACCGTCTGCCATGGCTGGATCCGGGGGTCCTTGATATTATCGGGGTTACGAGTCATGACCTAGACACAATAGTATTTAGCATTAGTAGTAGAAGCCGATGTTGACAGGAGAATACGCACTGGAATAAAAGTAGCCAGGGAGGTAATGGCCCATCCGACGAGGGAGAAGGGAATCTCCAACGCCCTGAGGATGAGAGCATATTTCCTGGTCCCTGAGCTGACGATACCGCAGAGGAACTGAAAGACGAACGGCACATAGTGAGCCACGGCCTTTGACACCCACAAACTGAGCCAGACGATCTCAACCCAGGCGAAGAACCAGACGATGCGGACACCACCAATGCTGGCAGTGGGAGCAGCAACGGCACCAACTATGATAGGCACGGCAAAAAGCAAAGCGACGGGCAGGACGTAGATGAAATATCTAGTGACGACGGAGAAATTGAGGATCTTGTTGTAAAATCTCCCCATACGGGTGATGGTCCCGTCTTCGTCTGAGGTGGCCGATCTGTCACCGTAATGGTGGTGGCCGTGAGCTCGACGGCGGCCGCCTATCTGGCGTTCTGCGCCCTCGCCGCCGGCATCACCACCACCACCATCATGATTCTTTTCGAAGTAGTGCTCGCCGTCTTCTGGTTTGCGAGCACCGGTCTGTGACACACTAGGCACGGCCGTCAGAGGGATGTCGATAGTGGCGTCCTTGGACATGCCGCTGCCGTTGGGATTGCCGTTGGAACTGGGATCTGAGTCCGGGAGGATGGTGAACCTGTCGTGGGAGAACCGCTTGCCGATGCCAGGACGGCTGGACATGGGGAATGATTGACAGGAGAAACGCGAGCAAGCAAAGCAAAAGCAGATATACGGCGGGAAAGAAGGAATATATAAATATCTACTTCGATGAACCGGGAATAGATGTAATGAATGTCAGGGTTACTGTGATATCAAACGAGCGAAGGGAAGATCCCGGCAAGAAACAAATGAGCGTGACGATGAACAAGGAACAAAGCAGGTAAAGACTGATCAGCGGAGTTAAAAAACGAGAGAGAGAAAAAGATGGAGATGGAGAAGACGAGAGGAGAGGGAAAAGAAAAGGCCGAGATGAAGAAGAAAAGAAAAGACGGCAGCGAGAGGCGGCGGGTTTCATCTCCACCAGGCCCAGAACAACGCTCCACCGGCTTCGTGGGCATTGAGCATTACGTATCCTTGCGTCCAGAGGGCTGACAGGTCGACATTGGGGAGATGACCGTACGCCGTGCGTCTATAGCAGGGGTAGAATTAGTTACTCTGGTCTTCGGCGAATAGCAGTTAAATTAACTGACTAGCTAGTTGGATTGGACCGAGTTTGAGTCCAACGGCTGATGGATGAAATTGTTCCTGATGAGCCCAGAGATAAAAGTCGAGACAGCCCTTGACGGTCCTTCAGCGTGGCAGCCAGGGCCTCGATGCTATCAAACAGCTCCGTAAAGCCAACCGTGCCCACGATGACCAGCCAGTCCGTCGGGGGCAGCAGACAGACACCCCCCTCGATGTAGCACTTCGGGTGCGTCGAGAAGGCAAACTCCCTCACGGCCGGACAGGTCGAGACCTGCTCATCCTCCCCCAGGGCCACAGGCACCAGTTTCTGCTGCAGGCAGAGCATCGTCTTGGTGACCCATTCCTGGCCGCTGGCGGAGAGCTGTGGGCTTGCGGCTGAGAAGCGGTTGCAGTAGCGGTCTCCATAAGCGAGAGCGTAGCCGTCCGGCCCACAGGGGATCCCTTTCTCGAGACACGCCGAGTAGAAGCTGCACGAATTCGGGGCTGGCGACGAGCATTCATCTGGTTCTTCCCGTCTCGCCAGAGGGCTGATGCAGCAGCGGCCGGTAATGGGACAGCTGGGGTGCCTACAGCTGTCAGTACCCGATTCCAGTCCAACGCCAGAGCCAGAGCGAGGAGACAGATACCATTTGGAGGTTCCGAAGCACCGACCGGCGACCTGGCAGATTCCACGGCCCTGTTGGCGTCGACAGTTAGTCGGTTGTTAGCTGGCGGTGCTGGATGTCGTCGAAGAAGTGTCGTTGACGTCGAGATGTTGGAGTTTTCCTACTTCGGGCGTCTGGCAAGGGACGAGAGGGACGTCGACGGCCGAAGCAGCAGCAGCAGCAGCAGAAACCGTGAACAGCGCGAGAAGAAGAGACTTCATGGTGAAGACGATGGTATATCTATTGTCTATGATCTATTTATTCTCTAGGATAACGGTTTGATGCTCTATGGATGCTCTGTGGCCGGCCTCTCGCTTTATACCCGTCACCAAGGCCAGGCATACGTACTCTACGCCCTCGTCTTCAGCCAGATACGCTCGCTCTTCGTACCAGGAGAGTGAGATATTCTCGTCTTTCGTCTCATCAGGTCCGTTTAGCTCCTGGATGCCTTAATTTCCTAGGGCGCGGATGGCTTACGGGCCGCAGTCAGGCTCAGGGGTAGGGTCGCCACGAACCTCTACCAAACACCCTCCTTTTTTAAACTGACGGTCCGGAGTGGTGATACAGGAGCACTGCTTGCTAACTGCTTCTTCTGCTAGTCAAACGCCGGGGGATAATGATATAATTAGGTCACTTGGACCCCCGGGACCCTGCAATCTGACATCTCAAACACGGCCATGTCGGTGCCAGGAGACACTGCAACTCCGGTCCTCAGCCCTACGGATATTGCCTGCGGCCATTGACCTGATGGTTATTGTCTTGCATTTATCTTGTCCATGGTACTCGGTGTCGGCTGTCGCTGTTGTTGTCCATATCGGGATGGATATGAGATATAAAGATAGAGAGGCATCATGGTCCAGTTGTATAACGCCATCCCATCATTCTCGGCCAACGTCGAGAGATCATCAGGATGCATCCGGCAACTATTCTGCTACTCGCGATCCCTGCCCTAGCCCAGCCCAATGGCCCTGGCTCTAAGTTCAAACGAGACTGCATCGGACCTGACGTCAATGACCAAACCATCGCCCTGATCAAGCACTTCGAAGGGTTCTTTCCTCGTCCTGCTCCAGACCCAATCGGCCTTCCAACAGTCGAGTACGGCCATCTCTGCCGCACAAACGGGTGCTCTGAAGTCCCCTTTTCGTTTCCCCTGACCGAAGAGACGGCTACCGAACTGCTCATGCAGGATGTCAAGGTAAGGACATAGTAGGGCTGCAGAGGTTGAGCTAGCTTCGGAGAATACCGATCAGCCTGCCTTGCCTGTGGGCTGTTAGAACAACCCGATAGGATAGTATTTTTGTGGATGTAGGAGTGGATGTCAATTAATATATATTGGATATCATGCTTATTTCGGTGAAACGAGCTGTGATATTTTTAGTAATTGCGGAGGAGTATCTTGATGGAGGTTGAGTAAGATTAACTTAGCTAAGACTATAGTAGAACTGCTATAGCAATAGTAAGAGGTCGAATATTAATAGTAATAAAATAGACAGTTAATGTGACAAGTGGTATAAGAGGAGCAAAAGTCTTACATATTCAGGGGTAGAGGCTTAACAAGAGTAGTAAGAGCAGGGGTTAACTTATAGCTAAACCGTAGTTAACTGGCCGACCTCAGCCCATCAACTAAGAAGAAGAATAGTAGGGTATACAAGAAGAAAAGACTGCTATCTACCAGTTCGATTTACTCAAAGCGAACGACGTCTGGACAAGGCTTCTCGCCGAACCCTGAGATGCTGTTCTCCTGCACCTGGTTGACATCGTCGTTGGGTGCATTCCACATACGATCCCCAGAGTCCCTAGAGGAAGTCAGCAAATAATGAAAAGAGAATAGACGACGAAGATGAAGACTTATAGGATGAACATACATCATCAGGCCAACATGGTGAATGGTATCTGGGTTTCCACAATCACAGCTTCCGCCGAAGAACACGGCATCTCCCGGCTTACGTTCAGCAAAGGGGTATTTCCTAGTCCATCGTTAGTAACAAGGTAAGCCATCATAAGGAAACATGGAACATACTTATAGCGCAGCTTCTCCTCTGAAGCACAGTACATGGATCTAGTAACTCGCAGGCCTTCGCTGAACAAATCTCGCCCGGTGACCTGGCAGACAGCCCAGCCTATGAGGCCGGAACAGTCGTACCCGATCTCACCGTTCTGCCAGGGAGGCATGTCGTGGGTTGGGCCTTCGCAGCTGCCTCCTCCCCAAGCATACGGTACGCCCGCTGCAGTCAGAGCCTTATCGAGGATCTTCTGGCCGATACTGCCGTCCCCTGGGGGTGGGGGGTCGTTATCGTCTTCTCTCTTGATGCAGCATTGTATGTTATCGCCGCCTGGGCATGGCCACTTCTAGACGGCAGTATTAGCTTTATAACTAGTTCATGGGTAGTAACAGATGTAGACAGATGGATGTCATACTGGGCCGGATCCCTTGTCGAAACGACCGCCTGGACAACCGTTTGAGAGGCTGCGGCAGAACCCATGGCCGGCACCGGTGCTGCACTCATGTTCAACGCAGCATTGGACGTCGGCTGGATCGTTTGGGCAGAGAGCCTGAGAGTATGAGATGCCTTTGCAGGCACTTGTCTGCTGGCATGATCCTTCGCCCTCGGGAGCCGTGCATTTGGATCCAACGGTTCGGGTGAGGAGGGCAGTGCGGGCGGGAGAGGCGCTAACAGCGCTGAGGAGCAGGCTGATCAGGACTGGAGAAAGCTTCATCTTGAAATGTCAAGTATAGTTGAAAGTTGATGGTTATCCAAGTTGTCGTTTTCGAGCTGTAGGTGGTCGAAGGGGGTACTCATATATCTATAGCTGGACGATAAATATAGAAACAATCCCACTGATCAGCACTGCGGCTCGACTTTTGTGATACGACTTGAACTGCCATCGTTTTGACTGTTGCTGGAACCTGATCTCCAAGTGTGTCCGGTCTGGTCTGTCTTTGGCTCTTGTCAGGGCGTACTCCGTACGCAGGGCGGGTAAGAAGGCAGTGCTGGATTTCTCAATACGAGATCGACTTTTTATTCCGCTCCCGCTTGGCTTAGGGATACGAAAGGCACCGTTGCATCAGTACTTGTGGATAACAGCCCTTAAATTATGCTTAAGATGTTGATATAAGCTGGAGTCCTTGTAGTAAGACTTGGGGGAGGGGGTCAGTTAGAAGATGACTGCTCAGGGACCAGAGCGAGAAGCTGGACTGGCGTAAGAAGACACCACTCCTCAGCCTCTGCCTGTATTATCTGCGCATTCTCGGTCTCTTCTAGATCTGATCTTGTCCTTAACTCGGCCCTTGTAATATGTTGATATAGATGGCTCACCATCCCTATCAGGTTGTCAATACCAACAACCAAGTCAACTCAATCGAAATCAATCGATATCAAGCAGGTTAAATCAAGATGAATCTCTGCCGTCACCACGGTGCTGATCAGTAGTTATACTCTCCGTCTCTGTCTGTGAAGACACCCGCCTCCAGGTGTGCAGGCAGGTAACTAGGCAAAAAGGACTGCTGACCCGTCGACGCGACCTGGTCCATCTGCACTAACCTCATCTCCAATGGTATGTATTCTCTTCTCTTGATCTTAGTCGGTATCGGGCATGCTGATAGACTACTAGACGGCCGTCTGTATGTCTCTGGCTGGTCGACCAGCGGCATCTGCGACATCTACAGCTCGTCCAACTGCGAGGGCGTCAGCAACACGGTCGACAAGGACCTTCAACGTCTGGTCTGTCCAGTTAGATGTCCGTCTTTCTGTCTTCTCTGGGTATATCTGGACATTCTGTACCAGGTGTGCATCTCTTCTGTATCTATCCGAGTCGTTTGTTCAATTGATCATCGTCGAGTGTTTAGTTGAGGTTGGATATTCCGCTTTTCCGCCGGCAACTACGGAGTATCACCACCAGATAACTGTCTAATGGACTATAGAACACATAACCAGACCTTTTTGATATAAAATGCAGCCTCCTACTGATTGTATATAGCAGTATATAATGTCTCTTGTCTTCTTCTGCTGCTTCTTTTGTCTCTCAAATATATTGATATCAATAAAGGATCATCTCTACCATCGCAGCAGCCACTGCTACTACTCTATAGATGCTTGCAAGGCATCACTGCTTGGTCTCTGCCAGCATCATCTGAGTCTTCTCGGTCTCTCCTCAATCTGATCTCGTTCTTAAATCGGTCCTTGTAGATATGAAGATAGGGTATAAATGTGCCATCAGGTAGTCAATATCGACAACCAAATCGACTCAAACAACATCGAGCGAGTTGAATCAAGATGAAGCTCTCTGTCTTCTGCCTTTCTTCTCTCTCTCTCTCTCTCTCTCTTCTCTGGGTATCTCGGGTATGTATCTTGTATCAGTCCATTGAGCCTTCGATTGATCGCCAGCCTCCACGGCCACGTCTCTCCACGGACTGTACATAGTTATCGCATCTCCCGTTGGCCGCTGACGTCTCCAGCAGGAAGATCAGCCGCTAATGCAGCGCGAGAGGAGAAAAGGATGCGGAATACGAGGCCAGGCGGCGCGCAAGAAGGCGATCTCGCTGCTCGGCTGGAGAAGCGCTGCCCAACCACCAGCGCCCGCAGCGAGCGAGCAGTAACAGCCGATCGCCTCGCATAGCAATCGCAAGCAAGCAGCAAACATCTTCTGGAGCGTCAGCAGGGGGTCTACATATCAGCCGACTGGAGAGAGCATCCAAAGTACCTCGAAGTACCGCCGGGTCGCCCGCGAGACATCCGGGTTTCATCTTGCGTCGCCGTCGATCGTCTCATCTCCAACCTTCACTTCCTCAACTTCACTTCTGCAACCTCAACTTCTCACATCTTCAACCTCAACTTCCACCTCTCACTCTCATGTCCCCAGCATGGCCTCCCTCTGGCGGCTCCTCGCCCTCGGGCTCAGCCTAGCACTCGCCGCCGCCCAGACGATCACGCCGCTCGACACCCGCGGCCAGCTGCAGGTCGGCAGCCCGCTGTACTCGCTCGACCTCGACCCGGAGCCCTACGACGACCGCGTGAAGCTGCATCTCTACCCGTCGACATCGAACCTCTACGCCCCCGATGACTCTCTCAAGGTGATCTCCTTCTTTTCTTCTTCGTCTTCGTCTTCTGCTGCCGCCGTCGTGCTGCTGTGGTGGTGTTGTGGCGGCGGCAGCGGCGGCGGCGTTGGTGTCGTGTGCCGTCTGCATAGTTCTGTATAGTTATACTGACTGCGGCGCAGGGCCTTCGCATCGTGGGCCGGCTGGTCATCGTGAGCCACAGGAACGTCCAGCGGCTCAAGGAGACGGACATTGCGTATCTCTCCTGCGACCCGGACGACTACCCGGGCAACATCGACCCAAACGACACCCTGGGCTCCCTTCTCGCCGCCTCCCGCCGTCCCGCCGCCATCCTGCTGTACACCACCCACGCCGTGCGCTGCGACTACGAGGCCGACCACGACGAGGACCCGGCCACCACCTACAAGACCATCTTCTCGCTGCGTGACCCGGAGCTCGCCAACGCCCTGCTCACCTCGACCGAGCGCCATAATGCGACCATCTCGACCGCCGGGCCCGTCACGGCCGCCCAGTCGCTGCAGGAAGACCCCCAGCCCTCGCGGCCGCACCAGGGAGACCCGCGCAACAACGGAGTCGAAACCACCCGCAACACCGCCATGATCATCCTCTACACTGTCACCGGCATCATCACCCTCCTGTTTCTAGCAGTCATCGTGACCGGTGCCATCCGTGCGCACCGCCATCCGGATCGCTACGGGCCTCGCAATGTGCCCGGTAGAGCCAGGCAGAGTCGAGCAAAGGGGATTGCCAGGGCCATGCTGGATACGTTGCCCATCGTCAAGTTCGGCGAGGACAGAGAGCAGCGCTCGAAGCAGCATGACGTCGAGCTCGGTGACGATGCCCATCCCCATACCCGGCCAGAGTCTCAGCAACAGAATCCAGAACAGACAGAGGCTGTTGCTAATACAGATGTTGGTGCACCTGCACCAGCACTATCTACAGCGAATGTCCCGGTAGAGCAGCAGCAGCAGCAGCAACCTCGCTCTGCGTCTCCGTCAGGCTCAGCTGCCGGCTCAGCAACTTCTGAGCGAGAACCATCTACTACCTGTCCCATCTGCACGGACGAGTTCGTTCGTGGCCAGGACGTCCGTCTCCTGCCATGCAACCACTCCTTCCACCCAGAGTGCGTCGATCCATGGCTCGTCGACGTCTCCGGCACCTGTCCTCTCTGGTACGTCTACCTCTACATTTTACTTGTGTATGTCTACATATATACTAACAGCCTGATAGCCGAATAAATCTCAACCCGGATGCACAGGAACAGCAACAGCATCACGATACCATCACCGGCATCGAAGGGGACCCTGCCATTGATGCCAGGGAAAGAGACAGGATCAGAAATGCCCGTGCCTCGACGGGAGGTACTTCCACCGAAGCCGGAGGCGACGAGGCCATGCTCCAGCATGCTCGTAATCTACGGTCCAGACACGCAAATGCAGAGGAACGACGACGCAACCGGCTCTCTGCCCGCTTCGTCGAGCGCTTCCGTATACGCACCAGGCCGCACGGGGAGGCCGACGCTCCCCCTGTCCCTGTCCCCAATACCACTACCGCTACCACCGCCAACGCAGGTACAGGTACTACCACAACTACTAACCCGAGTACGGAGCCGAGTACCAACTCAAGTACTTGATCTACCTACCCATTTAACATATCTATTCTCCTTCTTGTTGATTATTTGATGTTTTATTTTCACTGTTACGGCGCATGGTGTTCGGTGTCACCAAAAAAAGCTCTCCTTACCCGGGATGTCTTCGCATGGACGGATCTTACTTTCTTTATTTCTTACCTGTCTACGGCTACTTTTCTTGCATTTATTTATTTGGGACTTTAGCTGGCTGGATACATGGATGACCCACTTGTGTACATATACCTACATCTATCCACGGCTGTACATACTGCTCACAGCTTGAGCAAAGCACATTGCCATCTACACCGAAAAAAGAAAAAAAATACCAGCGATCTGTAGATGAGTTTTGTCTATCCTATTATACACGCATGCATGCTACCAGCTATAATACACTACACTACACCACCGCCTATGTCTTCTTCCAGGGGTACATGACCTCGTCGTCCTTGCGTATCCAGATCTTCGACTTCTTCTTGCTCACCATGTGCTCGACAAACACGTCCTTTGCATAGTTTGCCTTGAACTTGCGGATCCAGCGGGGATCCCACAGCTCGCTCGCAACCCCGAGGTCCTTGCAGCATCTCATCATCGCGTTGGACTTGCACCCTTCCGTGGCAGTAGGTATGCCGTCTGGACTGAAGTAGTCTTGCTCACCGCGGGATACAGATACAAGCCTGCAGCTTGTCAGTATCATTCATCACCAGTAGATATAATGGAAGGATGTCAGACTTACCGTCCATGGGCGACAAGAGCGTATTCTCTTGTTACTGTCTTGCCTGTAACTATGCTCTCACTGCGCGGTACAAGACCCCACCCGCCTGGCCCAAACGCCTTGTTGAGTATACGCCTGTACTTGATTTCAGGCAAGTACACTATCCCATCAGGCTTGATCTCGACATCGTCTGGATCAACAGGTGCAAGCAGGACCGCAGCAGCTTCCTTTGAGAACGGCTCGGCGCTTAAGCCGTGGTATGAGCGAGTCCAGTCGACGTGGCCATTGGGCACGTTTGCGGGCTCCAGCACGAGATCTGGAGGGGCATCTGCAAGGCCTGTCTTGGTGATGTTCTGTATCGGGTGGGAGGTCGGTGTTGTCGTGAATGCCGGGGGTGAGGATGTGTCTGAAGATGAAGCTGGAGTTGCGGGTGTCGAGGAGGCGGGTTTAGGAGCTGAGCTTGACGAAGCCGGTGAAGAAGAGGACGGGGAGGACGACGGGGCCTTATTGTAGCTGTTGTATGTCCTCCTGGGGTAGTTACTAGAGGTGCTTCGAGTGTATGTTGTTGTTGGCTTTGAAGCTGCTGTTGACGCCGGCTTGGAGGAAGACGATATCAGGCGCGAGGCCGGCGAGCTCACCGCGAGGCTCGAGTATGTCGATGGACGAGACACGCTGGCCCAGCTCACCCTGCGCATCGCCCGTGAAGCCATATTTCTTCCTTCTTCCTTATTCCTTCGTTAATGTCCTTTTTGGCTGGCGTTCAAGTTGGCGTTTGAGGCCGAAGAAGAGAAAAAGCTGGAGATCCCGTGATCGATTGGTTGATATTGATAATAATAATACAGGCAGTAGGAAGACAGGAAAAGAGAGATAGAGTACAGCCCAGAGAGCAGAGAGCAGAGAGAAGAGAGAATATAGCCGGTACAAGAGGAAGAGACAGGTCTAAGCATCGCGAGTCTCGGTTCGCTGGTCGTTGCCGTGGCGCTTCCAGCACTCCCGGAAGGCCTGCATCTGTAGACAAAAACCGCCGTCAGCATCACCGTCAACAACCAGAAACGCCGTAAAGACAGACATCGCAGCCTCAGATCCAGCGTGCCGGCAGGAGAAGAACCCTCCGCTGGCCGCAGCTGCGTTGCTCGGTGGCCTTCCGGGCTGCAAAGAAGCAATATAAAAACATCCCCCTCAGAGACACTGGAAAGGAAGAGACACACCTCCTTGCTGCACGCCCGCCAGTCCCTCTTTGCGTAGTAACAGTCGTTCATCTTCAGCTGCTCGTCTGGTCTCTGTCAGTGCCACTGTTGTCAATATCTATCGCGGTCCACAGGGCGTTTCTACCTGCGCAGCCGGTGCTGAAGATTCGCTTGTCCCTGTGCGGGTCAGCCAGAAGAAACACCACAACACAGTGAAGTCGATGCAGACAAAGGATAAATAGAGGATAAATACCAGTCATCAGGCTCGTCGTCGTCGACTTGGACCGTCTGCGGCCGCTTCTCCGTCCCGGACATCGTGGTGGCCCTGTCTGTCGTGCGCTGCGGCTGCTCGGGCAGAGGCAGAAGAAGATGGAGACGAAGAACTCCTCCAAGAGACTCAACGTCCTGGTATATTCCGGTGCGCAAACCTACCCTGACTGGCGAGAAAACATTCTGACGGCGCCTCCAGGCAATGGCACGACCGTGGACTCCGTGCGGCAGTGTCTGTACACCTTGCGCCGCATCCTGTCGCCCAACTACGCCGTCATCCCCGTCACCGGCGAGATGGTTGTCGGCGAGCCCTGGACCGCCTCCTGCGCCCTCTTCGTGATGCCCGGCGGAGCTGACCTGCCGTACTGCAGGACCCTGAACGGCGAAGGGAACCGGCGCATCAAGCAGTTCGTCCAGCGCGGCGGCAGCTATCTCGGCCTCTGCGCGGGCGGCTACTACGGCAGCGCGCGGTGCGAGTTCGAGGTCGGCAACAAGAAGCTCGAGGTCGTCGGAGACAGAGAGCTGGCCTTCTTCCCGGGCATAGCAAGAGGATGTGCCTTTGCCGGCTTCGTCTATCACTCGGAAGAAGGGGCCAGGGCGGCGGAGCTGCAGGTCTCGCGGTCTGCGCTGCCCGTGGGGAGCGTCCCGGATACCTTCAAGTGCTACTACAACGGCGGCGGCGTCTTCGTCGATGCGCCCAAGTACGCCGACCAGGGGGTAGAAGTGCTTGCCAGCTACACGGAGAAGCTACATGTTGACCCGGGCGAGGGCCAGGCGGCCGTTGTCTACTGTCCGGTGGGAGACGGTGCGGCCATCTTGACTGGGCCTCATCCAGAGTGAGCTATACCTTTACCATTTCTGAGACGACAATACAATTTCGATATGGTGATATATTTTTGGCTAACGAGGGTAGATTCTCTGCTGCGAACCTGGACCGAGACGAGGCTTCGGCCCCTGACTATTCCTCTGTCGTGGATCTGCTGGCCAGAGACGACAAGTTCCGGACGGACTTTCTGAAGGCATGTCTGGCCAAACTCGGTCTCCAGATCAACCAGGATACAGCTACGGTACCGTCCCTCTCTCAGATCCATCTCTCTGCCCTCGAGCCAGGCGCTGCTCTGCAGGTTCTGTCCTCTCTGGACGATGTCGTCACCACAGAGGATGGCGAGGACTACATCAAGGATGATAATGATACCTTCATCCTCGAGAAGCGGCCGTCCTCCATGAAGATGAACAAGGTTGCAGAGGCACTGCCAGAAAGCTCAAGCACTCCGTCGACCACGACTGAGGCTGCTGCTACTGACGTTGAGGACAGAATAGTCGATTATAACGCCGTCGTCAAGCGGCTGGTGGTTAACGACGAGCTACCAGATACCAAGACGACCCCTTACTTCAACCACCATGCCTTTTACTCGAACCTGAGGGAGTATAGACACCAGTCGAAAGAGGACTCCCGGGCCTTTGGCTCGCATATGCTATATGGTGAAGTCGTTACCAGTACCAATACCATTTTAGAAAAGTGAGCAGATCAGCCAAACCCCCAACACAGCTTCATGGTGTGACTAACAGGGATGAAGAAACTCCCGTCTACTACGAAGACTACCCAACGGCACCACGGCCACGGCTACCGTCCAGGTTGCCGGTCGTGGCCGTGGTTCGAATGTCTGGGTCTCTCCGCCAGGCCAGCTCATGTTCTCCGTCTGCGTTCACCACCCAGTCGACAAGCTCATGTCTGCGCCTGTAGTCTTCATCCAGTATCTCGTTGCCATGGCAATTGTCCAGGGCGTCAAGACCTATGATAAGGGTTACGACACCTTACCAATAAAATTAAAATGGCCAAACGATATATGTATGTCATCAAACAATCAATCATTTTTTTTAGCATATACCCTGCTAACCAGCATTTACAGACGCCCTGGATCCATCTGATCCAACCTGCAAAACATACACCAAAATAGGCGGCATCCTCGTCAACGCCCACTATTCATCAAGCGAATACATCGCCGTGGTAGGCGCAGGCCTCAACGCTCTAAACCCAGCCCCCACAACATCCCTAAACGCCCTCCTACAAACCTTCAAAACGACATCAAACCCAGAACCTCCGTCTCTGGAAAAACTCCTAGCCCGTATCCTTACCACCTTCGAAGAGTTGTATGCCCGCTTCCTCCGCACTGGCTTCGACAAGGAGTTTGAAGACATGTATTACTCCAACTGGCTTCATATGGACCAGATTGTCACGTTAGAGGCCGAGGGCGGAGTGCGTGCAAAGATCAAGGGTATCACGAGGGACTATGGACTTCTGATTGCTGAGGAGTTGGGATGGGAGGACCGGCCAACGGGGAAGGTCTGGCAGTTGCAAAGTGATAGTAACAGCTTTGATTTCTTCAAGGGGCTGTTGAAAAGGAAGATGTAATGCTTTGGTAGCATTAGGAGAAAAATCATTTGATAGAAACTCCGTAGATATATATATGTATACCGAATAACGCTCAAAACGCCTAGAGTCATGCAGGTTCATTCATATACAGTTATACCAATAAAGCCAGCCCAGTCTATAAATGGGCCTTTGCCTGTGTCTCTCACTCTCCAGCTCTAGATAGAAATCAGCATTAAAACAGCCCAGACACAGTCAAAAAGCGAAGTAACCCTACCGTTCAACCACAAACTCAAATTCCCTGTCTCCCTCCCCAACTGGAATCTTCCTCGCATCATCCCCATAAAGCGTGCGTTCAAAAAACTTCACCCGCCCTGACTCCTCAACCAAAATAACAGTCTGCTTCTGCGTCCCGTACATCCCCTTCAGATACAACGTATGTGCCTCCGCACCATGCGAAACAACAGCATCCACTCCCTCATCCGGATCTCCAACTGCAGGTATGAAGATACTCTCACTTAAAAACGGTATATATTCCTCCAACGTGGCACGATCATGTAATCTCGGCAGCGTATCCGTGCTCAACACGCCCAGTAACCGCTCAATAAGCTCCGATTCACTCTCCTGTTTGGCATAGCTCTTCTGCAGCGCTTCCTTCACCAGCCTCTCGCCCTCCAGAATTTTCGGCCATGACCGATCCCCAAACGCCGTATTGCTTAGCCCAACCGTCTGGTTCCGCCCCGTAGCTATCCAGGGTATTTCATCGCCCGCCGAAGCACGGTTGGATACTATACCCAACGGCCCCATTACATCGCCACATGCAAGACTGAATCCGCCGGCCGCCTGTCCCTCGCCCCCGGCAACAAGCTCCTCGATGTACTGCTGGGCCGTCATGGGGCTGTCTGGCGGCAGCACAAGGAAGCCATTGATAATGGATCCTCTGCTGCGGAGACCAACGACGGACTCGGGGGTATTTTCTCTGTAGTTTGTAAGAACGGCCAGGCGGCCTTGTTTGGTCACTCCCATCCATGTCCCGTGGACTTCTCTGGCGAGGTCCCGCGAGCCTAAGACATGGGAGTTTGGTTCTGCCCACCAGTCTGCGGCTGATGTTGGGCGTCGGAGGTATTCCTGGGTACATGTTAGTTGGCGATTCTTTGATGTATGTATGAGTTGGGTGGGTACGGGGAATGTACGTCTCTGTTGTTGATGAGGATCAGACGATAGCCCGGATGAGCGGTCGAGATCAGAGCTATGCACATGATATACTATAGCACTGGGGTATTTATCTCCACCTGGTAAGAATAGGGATATATAGTCGCTGCTATAGGGAGCCGGTCGGTGTTGATGGTGTTAGCTATGAGGTTTGTCTGCGGATGCGAAACTTCGAGGCTTTAAATAGTTGGCGCAGGCGAGGCTTCGGACCCACTTTTTGCATTTAAGGTTGTCGGACCACTCTAAAACATCGTCACCTGTAACTTGCATATCCAACACGGTACTTATAGTTTGGAGTGACTATACTCTATCATGAAGATGGCAAGGGATATAGCCACGGGTGTGCGAGTTCATGCTGGTTATTTTGTAGAGTAGTATCTGGAGTATCCAACGAGGTACCTGGACAAGGTAAGATCGCTTGTTAGCCGACTAGAATACAGCTGATATACCCCAGGTAGCCTCATCTAGCGGTGTAGCGAGATTCCTATTCGTGAAATAACAGAAGACGTGGCATCTCGCTAGACGGACAACCAACCGTGTAACCAAGCAAGGAAAGTTATTGGTTAGTGGTAAAGGAAATTTAACGACGAGAGAGAAGATATATTAAACAAAGTGTATTAAATAAACATGCGGTATCATCCAAACAAATATGAAGATCGCCTTTTTTTAGTTTCCATCCATATATGATATGATAGCACAGATCTAAACTGTAGATACTGGACGTCTACACCTTAACAGCCGCAGCATCGGCGCCCGAGCTCTCATCGTCAGACGAATCCTTGTCCGCAAACGCAAGACTCTGCTCTTTTCCAAGCACAGGATCACGCAGCACGAGAGAGAAGGCAATCAGTAGCACCGAGAGACATATTCCGGCAATACACAGCAAGCGCTGGACATGCTTGTATGCTTCGACGGCATGGTCTCGGTCAGGGGTGCCGATGGGGTTGGCGGTGGCAAAGGGGAATGGATCACTGTATATTTCTGCCGCGAGGGTCTGGTTGGATATGCGCTGCATCAAAGCCTGGGGGAGGATTTGGTTCCATATCGAGCCTGAGATAGTGTTTCCTAGGGCTGAGCCGATGTTATACGAGGCCAGGAACAGACCAGTGATGACGGCGACGTCTGTGACATGTTAGTTGTGGGCTGGTATAGCTGATATCGGTGGAGTGCATGACTTACGTTCGTGCTTGGTAGCGGCTTGGATGGATGTTTGGGCAGGATACGGGAACATACCACCGGCTAGGTGGATGTTAGCTGATGTATAGTACATAATGGCATAATAGGTTGGGTACACTTACCGATTCCAAGCAAGACTTGAGCGCCGATGACACCTGCATGGCTGGAATAGCCTGATCCACCACGGTAGTAAATCAAAAGGCCAAAAGCAACCAGGAACAGCACCGTTCCAGCAACGATGATAAGCTTGAGTCGTCGGAAGAAGTAAACGAAGACACCCATAGCAACACCCGTGATGACGGAAGCAAAGCTGTAAATGGAGGTGATGCGGGTAGCGCTCTTGATGGACTCGTTGAACGCAACCACCAGCACGGTATAAAGGAAATCTCCCTGCATGTACCATGCGGTGTTAAGCATAATGGCGATTCCAAGCGCGCCCCACACACCACGGTCTTTAAGCAGCTATAAAGCATACAAGTTAGCCAAGGGTACCTTCGGCTCAAATTCGAGATGGTAGATAGACGTACTCTGAAAGGAACCATGGGATGCAAGCAGGTAGACTCCCAGTAGAGCCAGACGGGGATAAGCAAGATGCCAATGACGAGCGGTGCGATGACCTTTGCGGTCTTCCATTGCGTTTCGACACCACCTGCGATGGTGAATGGGACGAGAATCAAGGCGAACACGCCTAGTAGCAGGATGACTCCGACGATGTCAAGTTGCCAGAACATGGCGGTGACGATCTTCTTGCCGCCGTAGATCTGGAAGGGGGTCTTGTAGCTGTCTAGGGCACCGGCTTTCTTTGCGCGGCGCTGGACAATGTACAGGATTGTGATGGCGGGTATGGCGCTGACGGGGTATATGATTGCCCACATGCCGATACCCCATTGCCATGTTGAGTGAGTGATGACGGCGTTGGTGATGTCTCCACTGACCCAGGTGTTGATCTAGAGGGGAGTTAATATGGGTCTTGGATTGGGGTAAAAAGGTGAAGAAGACTTACGAGGAAAGGCGTTGCTGGGATGTAGGAGAAGAAGAGACGGGTTTGAAGCGAGGTCACGTCTGCGATGAGGACTTCAACCAGGAGTAAGATCGATGTATAGCCGATCTATACGGTGTTAGTAGATGTATCATGGGGGAAGCAAGCTATAACTCACTTGGTACAGCACTGCACCGGCACAGAACGCCTTGACGCCGTCTGAAGTAGCCTCCACAATGGTTCCTGCAGTAGCACGTTAGTATGTAATCCTAGAGTTAAATATGTAATACCGATGTCCAACGTACCAATAACGTAGAAGACAATGGTGAACAAGATGACTTCCGCTCTGCCAAAGACATCCGCCATTTTAGCGGCGGTGGGTTGAGCAGCAGCCGCAATGACGGCACGCAGGACATTGACGGTGGCCAGCAGACTGTGCGAACTATACGACGCAGTCGCATATGTCTGTACTCATGAAGTATTTAGCATTATCGTGAAGTGTTAGATAGACATCGACGACGTGAAACTGACCTGGAATGTAAACCGCAGCGTGCCATCAAGACCATAAGCATAAGCAAGCAGGAAGATGCCGATGAAGAGAATAATGCGGTCCACGAGCGTCATATGCGAGGAAATGACCTCAACACGCAGCACGCCGGGGCTCTTCTTGCCCAGTATCACCGGCTGCCCATCAGCAGCGGGCACATGGCCGTTACTCTGCTGCGTCTTGTAATCGGGCGGGGCATCAGCAGGCGCGGCGATCTTCTCCTCGACTTCTACGGCCATGTCTTCAACTCAGGCCCCCAGCTCACGCGACTCAATTGAAAACATACAAGCACAGGAAGTAAAAAATGGTAGACGTCGAAAAACCAGGGTCGTTCTCAACGGCGAGAAGGGAGAGGGAGAAACTGGGTCTTTTAAATAATAACCGCAGCAGCTCCATAACTAACTACCCGGAGGGCCCCTTGCGCCCACTGCAAGGGTCCTCATCTAATCAATCAGTGAAATCAGCCAGCTTTAGCTCGAGCAGTTCCGTCCTCTTCCACGAGTTCCAGCCAATGACACAGCCGCGAGGGGCGAAATAGGCTTTGAAGCAAGGAAAATTTTTCTCGCGCATGTTCGTTATCAGATTGATAATCTCTTGTCTTGTCTAATCTGATCGCGGCTAGGTTTGAAGCCATGCCTGTTTCGGCAAGAAGGTGGGGTCAGCACAAGAAGCGAAGCGAGATTGATACATCTTCTTTACGGACGACGGAGCTTTTCTCTGCGTTGTTCTGTGATAAGAGAACGTGGTGATGAAAGAAGAACGTGAGAGGAGGGAAGAAGACAGGTAGGTAGGTAGTATCTGGCTGTGGCGGTGGGATAGATGGACATGAAAACTGGGCGTTAAGTTGACTGTCTTGCTGGTTTTGCTCGTTGTACAAGAAAAGGAGAGATCATGTCATGGATGTAACTACTCGGCCGGGGAAACAGAGCCGGGCAAAGCCGGAGCAACAAGCAGCCTCTTTTTTGACCTGACCCGTGAGAACGGGAGGCATCCACCTGCTGGACTCGCTTGGGTAACTGTACAGTGCTACTTCATTCGCTGGGGGTGCACGGCCGGGGGATGACAGGTTCGTTTCCGCATGGCGTGGCATATCGTGGCACGGCATGGCATGAAGATAACGAACGACTTATGGTGTCTCGGAGGATGAGTCTCCAGGAAGATGGACAGTGACTTGACAATGGAAATTCAACAGGAGACAAAAAGGGAGAGAGTGTGTGGGTTGACTGGAGAGTAAACTGAGAGGGGGTATTGATAGCTCAACCGGACATCCCACAAGAGGCAGCACTTGTGGAAGTACTGAAGTACTCCGTGACATGCGGCTGGTTACACCGGAGCATGCAGGAGGCAGCAGGGAAGAGACGAAACGGCCTGTCAAGACAAGAACCGCGGGAAGGCTCCGTCCGTTTGTGATGAGTAATGATCACCTGATAATTATCGCAAAAGATACAGCCCCCGTGATTGTGCCGACCTTACTAAGCAGCGAGATACCAAACTTGGTAAAGTCGAGGGGATAAATACGCTTACTCATCATGGTACCTACTATAACCAAACTTACCATCTCCATCCAATAAGACAAGGGTATCTCTGTATGTATCTTACCGGCACGTTTATTCTTCCATCTCCGCAAAAACGCCTGGCCGTCTTACCTAAGCACCCCAATCTCCCTTCCCCACCTGACCAAACCCCAAAAAAAGAAGCAAAAGAAGCAAAAAAAAAAAAAAGAAAGAAAAAAGTGGCTTCGAAGTTCTCCATCTGCAACCAACAAAAAATCTCCATCGACATCCCGAAAGACAAATAGAAAAGCAAAACAGGGGGTTGTTTGTATGTGTGAATGTTTGTTGCGAACCTTTGCTTTTTTTGTTCCCGCTAACTTTTTATTCTCTTATTTTATTTTTCTCGGTCGCCTTAAGTTGTTCCGCCAATAAGAGCCAAAAATAGCTTAATATCTGCTCCGGAGTCATGCACAGCCTGCATCCCTGTTGGTGGGAAAGTGGAAATTAATTTCATGGAATAATGGTAAGTATTATACCGCTTAAATTAGTCCAGTTTCGATGCGAGGAGCACGAGGAGCCCGAAAAAAAAATAAAATAAAATAAAACTCTGGCTATCTTGAGATTGCAGAAGCTAGGCTAGGCTAGGCTTGGATGGATACCTGGGCCTTTTTATTTTTCCTCTGCTGGAGACGAGGAGAGACGGGGCTAGGCTGGACGAGAAGATGTCACCACCCAGCAGTTATTGGTTGTTGTTGGGCGTGAGTTGCGGCAATAGATGGGGAAGATAAGAGAGGGAAAAGTGGTAGAAAGCGACAAAAAGTGGATAAGAGATAAAGAGTAAATAACTCCGTAAAGTGTTGGTTGGAAAAACACCGCGGATGACCGAGCAGTGTTTATATATATATATATATATATATTTATGGGTGTGTGTGAGAGTGTGAAGGATGCAACAGGCATGCGATGGAGGGCTGGCTGACAGGTTACAGGTTACAGGTTACATGGTGCTTGTACGCTGGTCCTGGTGCTACCCAGCGAGGGTGCAGTGGAAAGTCAGTACTATAAGCAGTGCTCCGTCGTGGTGCAGGAAGCGGTTATGCTTAGTGGTGGTGGAGTCAGCAAGGTGCACTGCATCGGGCGTGCGAGAGTCGTCTATTTTTACCCGTTCGCGGCGAGACGCCCGAGGGTTTGGTAGGCGTTGGGAGGGTGGAAACACTGGAGGAGTTAGTGACTGTTGGCAGGAAGCAGGTTGATTATTACATTGCTGTTAGTGATCAGAGTGAGCCAGCAGTTAGAGAGCAAAAGAGGCGTCGTGCGGCGTTCTCCGGGCACATGCTGGAGTTGGCCTTGCCTGGTGGTCGACAGAGCAGCAGCGCTGGCCGCCCGTCGCCTGTGAGCTGATGCCATCGCCGACTCTGACTGGACGGGGGAGGGAGGACGGGGGGCGCAGGGCCTTCTTCCATGGCTTCCACTGGCCTTCTGACGCAGGCGAACCGGCATCATCGCATCATCGTATCAACGCCATCGCTCGCATCATCATCGACGTCCAGTGCAGGCCAGGCTCTTCCGAGTAAGCACGCACACGACTTGCGCGGAGATATTAGTATTCACCACCATAATTATTATTGTGGACGGGGCTGCCTATCACCCAGACCACATCCAGGTCGGTCGACGAACGGAGTGAAAAAGCGAAAAGTGACGGGTCGTCCGAGGCAGACAAGCAGCGACGCACCGGCAGCAAAGGACAAGCACAAGGCGCCAAGCCAAGCGGCCGGCTGGAGCTTGGTGCGAGCTTGTTGCCTCGAGGCGGGGCGGCTTGGCGCGTCAATCAGCAGCGGGAGGACGAGCACGCGGTTGAAGGCAGCGCTGTGATTGGCGCGGCAGCCCATGGCGGGTGAGGGTCTTGCCAAGGCGCGCCAAGCGGGAAAGAGCCGGGGGGGGCGGTGGTCGATAAGGCAGAAAGAGGAAAGGGCGAAAAGGCAGAAGGGGGAAGGAGCGCAGGGGGTCGAGGGCAACTGCGTGCTCAAAGGAGGAAACTGCTGCTTGCGCTCCCACGTGGGATGCGCCTTGGACGGAGCCCTCGCGAAGTTTAGAACAGTCAGCAGAAAAGCCAGAAAAGCCAGAAAAAGTCAGAAAAGTCAGCGAGAGGTCGAGCTAGTTAAAGTGACTTCGCCGCGAGGTTAAAAAGACGTCGACTGCCGTTTCACCTTCCTCTGCCTCTCTCTCTCTCTCTCTCTCTCTGTCTCATCCTCGCCCTCGCCCTCTATCTCCCGCCATCTCTCCCTCGCTCGAGCTCGCTCTCTCGATCTCTCGATCTTCCCCCCCCTGCTTCCTCCAGCAAAGCAGCGACCGAGAGAAACACCGCCATCATGCTCGACCAGTACACCTACATCTTCGCCATTGGCACCATGTTTGCCATGCTTGACGCCTTCAACAACGGCGCCAGTAAGTTGAATCCATCTATCAATCTGTAGTAATAGATGACAGCGACTGACTGAGATAGACGACGTGGCAAACTCGTGGGCGACCAGTGTCTCCTCGCGCTCCATCTCCTACCGCCAGGCCATGATCTTCGGCACCGTCTTCGAGCTGCTCGGAGCCATCACCGTCGGCGCCCGAACGGCTGAAACCATCAAGAACGGCATCATCCCCAACTCCGCCTTCCAGGGCAACGCGGGCGTCCAGATGCTCGCCTTCACCATCGCCCTCGTCGGCGCCTCCTCCTGGGTCATGTGGTGCACCCGTCACTCCGCCCACGTCTCCTCGACCTACTCGCTCATCTCCTCCGTTGCTGGTGTTGGCGTGGCCACCGTCGGCGCATCCAAGGTCCAGTGGGGTTGGAACAACGGCAAGGGTCTCGGTGCCATCTTCGCCGGCCTGGGAATGGCTCCCGCCATCTCGGCTGGTTTCGCTGCCTCCATCTTCATGCTCATCAAGCTGGTCGTCCACATGCGCAAGGACCCCGTTCCCTGGGCTGTCTACACCTCGCCCTTCTTCTTCCTGATTGCCGGAACCATCTGTACTCTGTCCATCGTGTACAAGGGATCCCCCAATCTCGGTCTCGGCAAGAAGCCCGCCTGGTACATTGCTGCTGTCACCATGGGAACCGCCGGCGGTGTCTGCCTGCTCGCTGCTCTCTTCTTCGTCCCCTACGTCCACGCCAAGGTCATCAAGAAGGACGCCTCCGTCAAGTGGTATCATGCCTTCATGGGCCCGCTCCTCTTCAAGCGTGCTCCCGTCGCCCCTGCTGACCGTGCTGCCGTCCCCAACTATGCCGTCGTCCAGCACGACCCCGATCTCGACGAGACCCCGGCCGGCGGTGATGCCATGGCCAAGGCTGAGAACGGCTCCAGCACCCCCGACGACAAGGAACAGAAGCTCGCCTCCATCGACGCTCCTCCGCTCACCCAGAAGGAACTCAATGCTCAGGGTGACGCCCGTCTCAACGCCAAGCTCCGCAAGAAGCGTGGTCCTCTCGGCTGGGCTCTTCGCACTCTCCACGACAACCCCATGGGTCCCGGCCAGATCTACGAGATCCACAACATCAAGATCATCCTCAAGCGTATCCCTGCCACCATCGTCGCCGGTCTCCTGTACGGTATGCACTACGACATCCACGCCGCCCAGACTGGTATCGCCGGCACCCCTGAGGGTTCCCGCATGGCCCGTGTCTATGACGCTGCCGAGAAGTACCCCAACGAAGTCGAGCACACCTACTCCTTCGTCCAGGTCCTGACTGCCTGTACCGCCTCTTTCGCCCACGGAGCCAACGATATCGGAAACTCCGTTGGTCCCTGGGCCGTCATCTACGGTGCCTGGTCCACCGGTGATGCCGCCAAGGCCAAGGCCCCCGTCCCCGTCTGGCAGCTCGCTGTTCTCGCCCTCACCATCTCCTTCGGTCTCATCACCTACGGCTACAACATCATGAAGGTCATGGGTAACAAGCTCACCTACCACTCCCCATCCCGTGGCTCCTCCATGGAAATGGGTGCCGCCATCTGTGTTCTCGTCTTCTCCCAGTACTCCCTGCCCGTCTCCACCAGTATGTGCATCACCGGTGCCACCGTCGGTGTCGGTCTCTGCAACGGCACCTTCAGAGCCGTCAACTGGCAGCGAGTAGGCCTCTTGCTGCTTGCCTGGATCATGACCATCCCCGTCGCTGGAACCATCGGTGGTGTCCTCATGGGCCTCTTCCTTAACGCCCCTCACTTCTAAACGCCATCCCCCTCTCTATCTCTTTATTTCTCTTGTATTTTCATTTGCATCTTTTTCTTCATCTTTTCTCAACTGGCTTGATGACTTGACTCGTTGCGCGCCCGACCACATCCGGACATCTCATCTGAAATTTTCCCCAACCGCCTTTCCTTTCTCATCTTGTAATAAAAACGCCCTGAACGCGACCCGTCATAAGATACCACCTCTACCTAACCTACCATTATCTAATAAAAACATCAAACGATTTCTTCTTTGACTTCGTTCTCATCGTCTTCTTTCCCTATACTCCGTCAGTATCATTCAAGCAAAACAACATCCATGCATGTCTTCAGTGTAAACAAGCTTCGTACTCGCCTATTCCACCCATGAGGCCAAGCCATCAAACACCTCAAATCACACTGCATCAAGATATGTACTACCAGACAAACATATTGAAGTACCCATTTTTGCAAACTCCGCATCTCGGGTAAGATCAGACAGTGGAGCGCAGACGCAAAGTAAACAGTCCCCTGCCATGTCATATCGCATCTTGCATGCATAAGTTTTTCGGTTTCGTCTCCATGCTCATGCTGCATTCCCACTCTTTTCCCGCCCCTCTTACCCGCCATGCCTGTCCCTGCACCCTACTTAAGTTGCCAAAAACTCAACTTAAGCTTTTACTCCCTTTCTCTCGTCATTCTCGCTTTTCTCCTGCGAAACAGGGTATATGTGCACGCGACGACCAAGTCTGTTCTGACATGGGACGGCATTTTGGTACGCACCGGTTCGTTCGTGTCCATTTCGGTAGTTCGGTTGGAACATGGTGGTTGGCGCGGTAAGCGAGAAATTACTTCCCCCCCTGCTCCTGGCTCGCTTTTGTCTGGACTAGGCGACGGTTGGTGTGGTGCATCGTGGTTTCGGCTTGGCTCCTCTTGAGCCAGGAACATGTGTGTATTCTGCGGTCGTCGGGTTGAAGGAGATGTATATCTGGGGTTTGATGATGTCCGCCTTCGTCGAGGCGGAGAAGGTGATGTCGAAATAAACTTGGGCTTGTCACGTCGATCTTCTGTTAAAGCGGGGCAAGGTGGAAGGTGATTGGTTGGATGATTAGTCATCGTGCGGAAGTATTGTTACATTTCTATCCCTACGTTGGACAAGCATGAGGGCGAATATATATATTTGATAAATTTGATAAATAGAGTCTTTGAGAAATACAAGAGGCGCGTGGGGTCCTGGCAAAATATCAAGACGGCTGTGTTACACTTGACACGTTAAGGCCTACTCCCTTTCAGCCATTTTCGTTGACTGTCTCCTGGGGTTACCGCTGGTTAGCCCCTTGTAAGACTTCCTACGGGCTATGGGCACGTATGGCTATCTTTGGTGGATAGAATGAGGTTGATTCTCTATCTACGGTTGAAGCTAGCCCTCCTTTCTACATACATGCCCCACCTAACTGTGGTACTACCTTAGGTACTGTGGTAACAACCACCTCACTTTCCAAAGTCCGTAACACTCCTACTCTGGTATATTGGGGCAAATCCACCTACATGACCTCTCGTTATCCTTGTGTTAGTATGGGGATGCCGCAACCCCCCTAGTGCAATTCGCCGCGGGTTAATCATCTGGAACCCACTTGAGTATCAGTTAGTATATATTTCATATCCCAGTGTGCTGTTGCTTCTGTTATTGTTTGCTGCAAGTTCGAGCCTTCTTTCCATACTTATAGAGTAAAACTCTAACATGGTAATTAAACAGCCAAATACTCGGAATGCTGGTTAGCTGTAATATGGTTGGAATTTGTGGGAAAGAATAAGCCTTGGAACACGCAGGTTTAGAGGTGCCATCGAGGTACATCGGTCGGAAATATCGTTATCCACTAGATAAGGAAGGAGAAGCCAGGCTGAGAAGACGCGGGATGGTACGGGATTGGAGTATCTGGTAAGTGATATGCTACCATATGTTGGGGCGATGTCAGCGGCATGAAGTTATCCTTATGTGCCATCGTAGACGTCAAGTCAGACGGGCCATCGGCATCAGAGGGACAAGCAGTTGGTTTATGATCTGGCCAGGCGTAGTGTTAAAGAGGCTCTCGAGCTATGAAGATTGCTTTAGTTGCTCTGTGGGTATCAAAGCTTCCGAGGTAGGCCAACCATGCGCAGTGCGTAACTGCATCAAGTCAACCAAGGGTGGGAGAGCCACATGCATGTGTCCGAGTAACCAAACCTGCTTGTCATTGATGTGGGTTCGCTCTTATGTAGTTAACATTTGACACGCAGCGGAGGTTGCGGAGAAGAACGAGAACTTGAAATCGAAGCTGAAGAATCAGCCATATTTATAGGGCTTACTTTTTGCCGCATTCACCACTCCGTATCTTCACTCTGTTTACTTCACTGGATTCCCCTTCACTGTGCGAGGATGAGCCGCCATGAGTAAGCATCGGAATAACCCAAGCTAGGCCTAAAGCAGACAATTATTTACCGGGATATCACATGACACAGATAAATCCTGACTTTATCATGTGACCCACAAATAGCAAGTGGGGCCCTTACCCCTGATCCTGCAACATAAAACTCTGCTCGTCTATGTATCTAGCACATACGACCACAGGAAGTGGAAAACAGAGCTTCCCGTCCGCTCAGCTGTACTTAAGCCACTTGCCGGTCGGTTAGTAGTTGGGTGGGTGACCACCAGCGAATCCCGACTGTCGTATGTTTTTTGATCACCCATTTTTTTTGTTTCCTCTCGATAAATATTGCTTTTTCACCCCCCTGAATATAGCCTACATGAAGCCACCCAAATTCGCCTACGCAGCAGGTGCATCATTATTGACGCGGCACAATCATACAGATCATATTACTGCCTCCTATCATGGTCGTGATCAGCTATGAAGTACGTAAGTAAACTTATCGGAGTGGACAGTTGATATTACTATTCTACTTTTATAACATATTCATCGATCTCGACCTCCCCTGAGCGACTCCTGAACCACTTTGGCGATGTAGACGAAACACAGCATACAATATACTAATCCTTTGCCGACTCAGTTCTCCGTCCAGCGCTGCGCATAATATATAAAGTGCAGAGTAAATACTGAAGTCAGTGCAAGCTAGAGTATCACCATACTACTTGAAACATTTCTTGAGTAGCCCTTGGACGAGGTTATCCTTGCGCACGAATTCTTGTGAGAAGCTCTTAAGGCCATCAGGCGTGAGTGCACGGCGCACATTCGCCGCCTTTTTGAATCCTTCACGTGCCCCCTTGACTTGGACACCTTCAGCCCCGATCAGTAGACCAAGAATGGCAAAAGGAGCTCCCGCCGGGTTCTCGACAATATCAACGATCGTAAGAGCAGCGTTGCCGATCTCACCAATGATAAGGGCGGCCGTAGCAAACCTGGTAGCGATGCCAACTGCCTGTCCTGCAAATCCCACAAAAGGTATAATCGAAAAAACAATGGATAGAATGTTTAGGATAAGCTCCTTCTTCTTTGTATCATGATGCTCTTTGCCAATCTTTTTGATTTCCTCGATCGATTTGGAAGTGTCCTGCAGCATAAAAACAGGCATGCTGAGGGATGTGATAACATCAGTAATGTCAGCATCCAAAATCCCCATGTTCAGCTCATAGGAGGTGATATATGCAAGGCCCAACACATCATCTATATGAGGAATCGCTTTGTCGATCAGATCCTTGGGGTCCTCGACTTTGATCTTATTCTTATCTGGAATGCGGCTGGGCACATTCACATACTTCACGTAGTTGTCGTCGCAAGGTTTTGGCGGGCAGAACTCATCCTTTGGAGGACAGGTGGGGCAGTAATCCGGCTCGGTAATCGTTGTCCATTCAATCCACTCCTTACTAATGCCAGCGTCCTTCAAGAGGGCGTTGTAAAATCCTTCCTCGTCTCTCACGGTATACTCAACAGTGCGGCCTCCAAGGTCGGCGTGGTCCGGGTGGTCAAGGTTCACTTCCGTGCAAGGGCCTTCTCCCTTCGCATAGGGGGTAGACCACTTACAGTCCATGTATTTGAGACCCTCGCCGGTTTTTAAAGCCGTGAAGTTCCTCAAACGGGGTTCGATGGAGTCCTTCACCCAGTCGGCATACCACTCAAACTATCTCGCGTTAGTCTGGATTCATCAAAGATAAACAAAGAAAAGGTTCACACAGCGCTGGAATCGATAGCGTACTCTCTGCTTATAATCATCTGAAGACGAAACTTCCCTGTACTTATCAACGGCACCTGCAAGCTCATTAGTTAAGATATCCATCAGAGCCATGCCACGGCAAGGTGTCGGCACCTTGCCGATATTTGCGTCTAGATCTTCGATGGTCTTGGGCCATGCGTTTGGATCACAGTCGAGATCAGCTGGTTCCAGCGTCCAATCCATGGTTCCGTTTTCCCTGATTCCAGTAAACCAACCCCCTAAATCAAGGGCCCAGTCGCTAGTTCCGCCCATATTCAGACCTTGAATCCAAGAAATGCGCCTCGCTTTAGTGTTATCATCCATATAGGCAGCCCAGTCAGTCATGCCCTGACCCCGTGTGCCGTCTAAATATTTAAGTCAGCCAATGGTAATAATGTACAAACAACAACAGGTATGAAGTATCGATATGTGGGGAGATGGCTCGCGTTCTTTAGCAGGAGATAATTAAACATACTATATCATGGTTAGCAAGGTCCAAAGCTATATAGAATTTAGTGAGCTAACCAGGTCATAATATCTGAGTCCGTCTCTGCATCATACCACTTCTTAGCCTCGAAGCCCTTTTCTCCTTCGTCGGTATACTCAAGAATTTTCTGGAGCTCAGCATTTGCAACTGTCATTTTTAAGTCAGTGGTCTCCGTATACTTGGTAGAAATGATGAACTAAATGAAGATATTAGGACTCACTATAACCACCCGTGCCAGTGCATTGACCTGGCTCTGCCTCTGAATGCCCATAAGCACCAGTAAATGTACACTGTGGGCCGGTGCAACTTGGGTCTGACATTCTAAAACTTCGCCCGTAGCTAGAAACACCCACAAAGACCTTTTCAGGTACCACACCGGCCTTTGTGATCATAGCAAGGGCGCTATATGTTTCTGTGCGGTTAATATGTGAACGAAGGCAATTCCCATTCGGACATCCAGGGTTTGCAAACTTGTTCCCGTAATCTAGAACTTCGATTAGAGTCTCTTTGTTGGCGATTAATTTTACGGAAGTTGGGAGTATACATACCCCATTGACCATGAAGATCATACGTCATGTAAATGAAGTAATCAACGACCACTGAAATTGCACGAACTGGGAAGGGTTTGAGGTACCAGTATGACGCTGGAATAGCAATAGAAAGGGATCGTGATCCAGGGGCGGTTCCGAGAAGGACTCGTAATTGAGTAAGAAATCTGTAATAATTCTCTGCGTCGTAGGGGTTTGATGCCGGAATTCCTTGGTCCGTGGCACCAGGGTACTCCCAGTCAAAATCAATGCCGTCCAGATTATGGCTATCAAGGAACTTCACAACATTTTGAGCGAATATGAACCGGTTCTTCGGGCTTACAGCCTCCCGATAGCGACTGTAAGTTCCAGGTTCCGTTGACTCGGCCCATCCACCCACAGATAAGATCTTTTTGAAGGGTGCCTTCATCGCATTGAATAAATCGAATTGCTCCCGAATATTGTCTCCAATATTGATGTTGAAGTCCTCAGTAAGACCTGCAAATGCAAAATGCACGTGGGTTAGATCTTTAAAATTCTCTTCGATCTTTCTAGCGTCAAGGTATAAACAGTCCCGGTTGAAGTTATAAGCCTGAAAGTAACCGACTCGAGCAAAACTACCTCCCGGAGTCTTATTGCCCACGATTTCAGTACCGCAATTGGAGATACAGCCATTGGTACCAGGTTTAAAAGACCCAGGGGCACCTGTATCAGCCGGAGACTCTGTGCAGAATTCAGCAGTTATGCCGCAAAAGCCCCAGCCTGAGCAACAAGCATTTAAAGGACATGGGTTGAGCTTTGCTAGATCCCAACCATCAAATTCACCAGAAGGCTTCCTAGTTCCAGGTTTCTGTGGGCCGCAGTCAACTCCAGCAATTTCAGCTGGCATAGGGGTATTTCCTTTACTAAGGCAGATAACTTGGCCAGGCTGAAGTCTGTTACAGCCGGCCCAACCCCAGGTCCCCTTATTTAGTTTGTCTATATCATCCACCGTAATCCCGTAATTGTCAGCGATGGCAAAGCAGCCATCTCCGGCAACGACAGTATGTGTAGCACATGTGCCGTCAGGTTGGGGTTTTGGCCTTGTATCTGGAAGAGTGCTTTCCGAGCAGCAGACCCACTGTTTTGGCATTAGGGTCGAGCAGAGATTTGTCGTAGGGTTGAATTTGAGGAAATCGCTGCCGCGAATACCGCATCGTACTGATAATGCCGTGCAGCTGTCCCCTACTCCGACTTGAATGGCTCTGCAGTCCGCTCTAATTGAGAGTGAGTGAAAACCAGACTTTGCGTGCGGTAACATTGGTCGGGTATGGCGCCGCATAGGCCGGGTATCTGATTCAGTGAGATTGCTAGACTCGCCAGCAGTGAGAACGCCTAGCTCAGCAATGTTTGCAAGGACTCGACTCCTGGGAAAATAAAGACACCCCCCATTAGCCCATTGTTTCAACGCACTCTGGACCATATATAAGTCCTCGGTTTTTTCAACCGCAAATAGGCCAACAGTGCGTGCTTCCCTGATTGAGGTATTACACGTCTGTATAGCCTGAGCCCCCTTTCTGAGAACAACACCTATAATAGAACAATTAGACACACGGAGTATGCGATCGGGCCGGAATAAAGAAGGGCGAAAAAAGAAATTTGTAAAATTGGTATTACTCTCAGCCTGTAATTAAATCCGAAGTTTACCGCACTTATTCAGAAAAAGGTAGACGGGAGTTCCTTACTAAGAAGCGTAGGTCACGAAGTTAGCTTCGGCGACATGACATTGTGAAGTTTAAAATCTTACCCGAATTTATTGATAGTTTTAGCAGCTGCAGTAATCTGGACATCCGCACCAATATATAGACCAACGACCACGGAGCCCAGTTTAGCGAGAAGAATTTTTTCACCGCAAGAAGCACTATTGGCAAGGTGGGATGACAATATGCTAACAGCGGAGGTAGTATCATCCCCTGGCTTGAGAATGGATGGGTTGATGGTGAAGAGGACATCTATAATGGCCCCTTTTGCACCACATATGGATGAGGAGACGGGCTTCATAGTATTGGGCATTAAATCCTGAGTCTCAGCTGTTGCATTCTTTGTGATATTGTTTGAGTTGTTTGTAACGGGGATGGATGAGGCAGCACGCTTGGGTATTGGTTTTTCGGAGCTAGCTGTGCAGGCGCGGATTATAGGATATCTGGTCTCAGTGCCTTGAACGTTAAGGTCGAACAGTAGGGGCAATTTGCAATCCGTGAGGGCTGGCTGGGTGTATAGAAGTGTCCAGTTGGCAGGATCAGAACCTACGACGCTACAGCGCTGAGGACATCCATCGATAAGTCTTGAGATCCAAGGATCATCAATCTCGCCAGGCCCTAACTGAGTAAGTGGAACAGTTCCTAAATCGAATTCATGCTCCGTTGAGTTGAAGCCTGTAGTTTTGAAGACTGTTGGATAAGTCTCTATTCCAGGGTCTGTGTGGTTCTGGCTTGCTGCCTTGACGGTAAGGAACAAAAAGAGCGTAAGAAATGAGAATCTCCCCATGGTGGAAGTATCACAAGTTGAAAGCGAGTGGTGGAAATTTGGCTGATCTCACAGTTGCCTTTGAGATAAGGCCAGGTCATAGTTCTATTTTAACGTCATTCTGAAGCCAGCTGTGACGCCCCTTTTTTTTCTACAAGGGCTGAAATGCACCAGCACTATCCTCTTTAGGTCTCCGAGGCCTTGCTGCCAACACAGCAACAGAGATGGGGCTGGGTATTTCCGTGTAGAGAAAGAGAGATATCAACCAACGCCGCAGTAGGGGTTCGGCCATGAGTAGTAGCTGTTTCTATCCGTAAATAAATCCCCGGAAGAAAAAGAGAAACATGACCAATAGCTAGCCTAGCCTGCAGGGGTGAGAGGGAAATAGTTACGGGCTTGCCACCAGAAGCGAATGTGCATGCAGGCCACATATTTTCCATGCATCTACCCCCAGCTGTCAGGTGAATTTGTTCAAAATATCATCTTGGCCGAGTTACGCTGGACCGTTAGCGCGGCGCGATGCATGTTCGCTCGTCGCCCTTGCCATGTCGTTATACCAAGCAATCTTCGCGCGCGATCCCGTCGGGCGCTAGTGAACTTAGCTAACTCTAATCTTATTACCCAACCAATAATCTTTGGGCCGCTAGATATAAAGGTGGAGCACTAATAACACTAAATGTGTCGATATATACATATTCCCGCGCATACCCAAGGTCGCCTTGGCCACAGGTGCAATTAGTCCTATTGTTGTCCGGCATGGCCCCAGTCCCCATTTCCCTGGGGTCGGGTACTACATAGCAATGTAACCTGCAATTGAGCAATCTACCGGCAACTCAACGAGGCTGACCCAACTATACTATTTGCCTATCCGAATAGTATCAACCCCTGGCCCTGGCAGGCCCTCGCATTACATCCAAGCGGACTCGGAAATTGCATTTTCTTGAGTAGCATTAGCAATTATAGGCTGGTCTTGGGGCCTGCCTTTGGTGCTGTGACCAGCGTCACCGCCGTGTGGCAAGTAGATGATGATATTGAGCCTTTTCCCTACATATTATCTCTCTTTCCAGGTCTATGTTCTTATTGTGTAAATCAGACAGGCCTTTCAAGCTGGAAATACCCAACGGCCACTCTTCTCAATTCATCATTTGTTCTACCATTATACCCATCCATTCCAATTGTGAAACTAGGCATGTTCACCATGCGCGGTATACTCATTACTTTCCTCCTTACCTGGCTGCTATCTCTTTCTACCTATGCTAGCGGCGCCGATGATGAGCTTAAGGACAATAAAGTATCTCACGTTTTCGAGCGCATATGGCTGTGGGAGATGTATGACTTCATCTGGTAAGCTTTCTCGCCCTGATTTAGTCACATGAAATTCGCTAATTAGTTATCCGTGCTATAAATAGCGAAGTTGACACCCCCGAAGGACAGAAACTGCTCTTCCCTATTGACAAAACAGTTGACCGGTGGAGGCACAATGTTGGCTCACAAAGGGATAAAAGATTAACATACGCCCAGTTCCAGAAACGATTGCAGGAAGGAGGAAATCCTCAAGGCGGCGCACTACCTATGATAAACTCACCGGCAGAGGGAGACCCTTTCAGGTCAGCCAGACAGCTCCTAGACCTAGGATGGGATGGCAAATTTTCACTGAAAGAGGTAGCTCCAAGGGTAAAAGATGTGACATACAGAGGCCTCATAGCCGTGACTGAGCAATATTATTCACAATATCGTATCGATCTGGAGAAGCAGCCATGGGGCAGTGCAAATGATCCGGTCCGTATCGCGCGCATTGCGACCATTACCGAGGCGATCAGGACCCTTCGCTATCAGGATAGACACCAGTACATCACTGATACCGTTACATCGAAGAAAATCGGAGGGCTCGGGTTGGCGAAGGTGGTGGCAGAAAAACTCCCGACGGCACTGACATATGAAGGCAGCCCACTAGGTCCCGAATACTACGAACGGACAGATTGGCAAAAGACTTACAACGCAAACTGCATAGGCGGAGATGATTCAAAGCCAGGTCCAGAGTTAAGAGCTATAGGAGTCACAGAGAATAAGAAGTTTAAGGAGATAGTAAGTTTGATTCTCTGGTATAAGTCAGCTAACTACTATCGAAAATACTGACAGGGACAAAAACAGATGTTTAACTTTGGTAAAGAGAATGATAAGGACTCCTCTGCAAAAGACAAGAACCATCTTCGCACCCTCAATCTCTGGAATGACGTTCAAAAAAAAGCCCATAAGTCGGTGGAAGAACTCATACAGTGCAAGTGAGCTAGATAACATGTTCGACGATAGGAGTACTGTATATTTAACTAGCCGGTGACCAAACAAATAACTAGGCGGTTAGATGTTTGTTATATGCAGGGTTGTTAGCTACTTAGATGTAACTACAGAAGGGATTCTTTGTTTAGTCACAGTTATAACTACCCTGTCAACTACCCAAACTGGTTAGAGCAGCCGAGCAGCCAACCGAGTTCTGTGACTATTTAAATTGGCCAGCAGCTCGCACTTTTGTCCTCAGCAAACAACGCCAGCATAACCTCACCGGAGCCAGCAGTACCTTATAAATACGGCCAACAGAAGCAAAACACGATGCATGGAGGAGTGCTAGAAGGTGAAGAGAAAAGATGTGACTGTGATGATATGTTCTGTTACCTAGACGCAGACGAATGCATCGAGTACCAGGCCTATCAAGCCCAGCTCATCGCTGCCCTTCGAGGTGAACAGGTGCCAGACGAAGAACACCTTGACAATCAATACCACGCCCCTCTTTGTCTCATTCGAGGCATCCGCTGTCACTATGAGTTTGCAGCCAGCTCCGCCGTGAAGGATGTTTGCGTCTCCCGTCCGGCTCTCGCCCGCGCCCGCAACGCTCGCCTTATCATGAGCAACGTGATACCTGGGCCTGAAGACATGGACGACACTGACCGGACCAGACACCCCTACTGTATCTGGAATCCTGATATTGCGGCCGAAGATACCTATCGCCAGTTAGCCCAGCGCTTCCCTTCAATGCGCTATCAGGTAGGCCGCGCCTGTGCTGCTGCTGGGTACGATGGTCTATATGCAGAATTGGACTTGTTGCCAGACGTTTCAATCGCCGAGGAGGCGAGGGAGAGCGAGACACCGGGTGGGCAGGCCATCTTCAAGATGATAATGGCTGCCCCCTATCGCTACGCTATTATGAATGATTACGACCTGTCTATCAACCTTGATAGTAAGGACCCCGGCGCTCCCGCGTTCTTGAACGGCCACACAACTGTGCGGTGGAAACTTCAACACCGTAAGGAGTTACAAGAAAAGGCATACAATTTTAGAATCTGGAGGGCGAGGACATGGAAATGGAGCATTGAAGAAGACGACCATCTTGATGAAAAGGAGTCGCGCTTGCCTGACAAGTACAATACCCTCACTCCAGAGGAGGTTCGACTTCTTTACACCCCTCTCCCTCAGGATCTACCAACCATGAAGAAAGACCTTCACATTCAAATGGCAGCTTACGACGGCAACGTAGACCGCTATGCTCGCTTGGCATCATACTGGCCGATGGATGAGGTTGAGCGGGTCTGCGTGATACGAGGAATATACTACAACACAATGTTTGCGCGCTTCTGGGCCGAGGAGATAAAGCAAAATACCCGACGTGTGCAAGGTTTAAAAAAAAACGGATTATCGCTTATCAAGGAGGCTATCTCTGCTCGCCGCATCATGATCAACGACGTTGAAGAATTCATTAACGGATGGCCGGAGGGTGAGCCACAGCCAAGGGTTATCTGGAAGCCCCTGAAGCCGTGTGAACATGTACTCAAGCTGCTCGCGGAGAGAGTACCCTCAATGAAAAAGACAGCTGCGCTTGCATGTATATTCTGTGACTACGAAGACGCTTACAATGAGATCAACTGTACGCCACACCCCGACCTCGCCATGGCAGCAAAAAGGTCTCTCAATCCCTTTTACCTTCGAGACATTAAGCAAAAGGCAGCCGAACAGGGTATTGACCTTTACAAAGGCTACGTTATGCCAATATGGCTAGATGAGAGCCTGGAGATCCTTAAGTCACACAGTATGTATACAAATTTAACAGACGGTATGGGAGTGCACTGGAGCGATGATGTGTGGAAGAATCTTCAAAGCGTTTTTGGAGGAGATGTCCCCGAAGATTATCCGGTTCAATTATACGTATGGGCATCACCCGAGAGACTCCGGCTGCTCGATATTTGCGAGACAAGCTGTCCTTGCCCTGCGAGGTACTACCCGGACTATGAGGAGAACTGGGAGGAATACGTTGAACGTGCCAAACTACGCAAGGAGCGCATGAGACGAGAGGAAAAACATAGCAAGATCCGGGCGGCTGCCGCACTTAGACGGCCCGGGGAGAGTGAAGATGCCTGGAAGGCCAGACAAAGTTTATATTTCCTCAGGTACAATGGACGCGTGCGCGCAGGGGAACCCGAATGGGTTGAATTTGCTCGGAAGGCCAAAGAAAAATATGAAGCCATTGTTGCCAGTGAGGGCGGGGAGGTTAGCGAACATGAAGCTTCCTCCCCTGACTCAATGGTTGTATGGATCTAGTAGCCATGTAGTTATTCAATGATTCCTTCTCTTCATTCTCTCCATGCCGCACTGTCAGCTCAGACTACCTGGTAGATAGGCGAATGTAACCCAAGACATAGCATGCATATTTCATGATTGTTTGTATCATGCCTCGTCCGCATGGGGATGGGAGGCCGGTCTACTCGGTGTAGCCCCTTTTCAAGACACCGATAGATGTGGTGATTAAAAAGTCTCGGCAAATGTAGCTAATCAACAGTATGTATGAATCTCCTGACTGACCGAATCGCAAGGTTGTTCGTTGTCCCTTGCACCACGCCTGCCGCAGCATCATATGAGCCATGGACAGGGGGTTTGATATATATTCCGCCTGGTATAAACTTCCAAACAAGGATTAAGAGGTGCATACTTTTCCCAGTGAATTTCTGGACAGGGTCGACGTGCATGAGTTCTAGACCATGTTCACGCATATGCCCATGTATGTATGCACATATACTCCCATGCGGACCGGAGTTTCTCTTATCTCCCACCGCTGCCACCAGGCTATGAACTTCCTGGCAATTCAGATGAGGGCAATAGAACTGACCAATCCTCCCTTCACCTTGCTGCACAATCTCGGTAAAAGCTGGATATCTGGTTCCTGATCGTTTGATTTGTCGAGATACCTGTGCGGCTGGCAAGAGGAGAGATTTATATAAACCCCAGGATATAGGTAGGCGAGGAATGTGCCAACAGCAACAATCAAGCCGTTCTCGGGTTAATCTCCTCCCGTCGGACTCATCATTATGGTTTCTCTCAAAGTTTGCTTTCTGCTCCTTGCCAGCTCGGAGTTGGCGTTTGGCGCTGCCCCTGGCGCACGTTCTCGCCGCAGAGGTACCGCTCCCGCCAACCCGTACGACAAGGATACAACCAGTTACTGTACCTGGTGGCTTGATTATAACGAGGAGCTTCCATGTGACCAGGTGCTCCAGGCAAACTCCATTACCCTGGAGAAGTTCCGGCGTTGGGTAAGTGGCGGACAATCTAATACCCCCATTAACCAGTGGGAGAATCATAAGGCTAACCATAAGGCTAAGAATCCATCAATCACCGGTAACTGTGAGGGCATGACTGTAGGCAAGTCCTATTGCGTGGAAGCAGCATTTGAACCAACGCCAACAGCTTCGCCAACGGGGCCATCAGGGCCAACGGGCACACCTGGTAGTAAGTTTCTCAAGCTGCTCTGTGAAATAGGGAGGATGCTAACATGTCCGTCTTAGCCATTGAGACCCCTTTGCCAACACAGCCCGAGATTGCCCCTAATTGTGATGCATTTCACCTTGTCAAACAGGGAGAAGATTGCGGTACCATTTCTGCCACTTATGGAATCACCAGTGCCCAGTTTCTAGCCTGGAATCCAAGTGCTGGCAAAGACTGCACCGGGCTTTGGGCAAATGCCTATGCTTGTGTGTCTATTGTTGGCCATGAGCCGCCCAAGACTACATCTCAAGCTCCTCAACCAACTCCAACTAAGCCATCTAACGGGTAGGCATAACCATACTACCACCACAAGCGCAGACAGAAATGACTAACCAAGCATGTGCGCGCTAGTATTGAGACGCCTCTCCCAACACAGCCTAAGATTGTGGACAACTGCGACAAGTTTCACTTGGTCCAGTCTGGTGAGGGCTGTGCTGCCATAACATCTAAGTATGGTATCTCCTTAGCACAGTTTACACAGTGGAACCCAGCAGCTGGTAGCAATTGTGAAGGCCTCTGGGCTAACGCATATGCCTGTGTCTCTATCATCGGCCACGAACCCATGCCGACTCCGACCAAACCTAGCAATGGAATTGAAACACCACTGCCTACCCAGCCTGAAATTGTCGACAATTGTAACAAGTTCTACCTCGTCCAGTCTGGCGATACATGCACCACAATTGTGTCGAAATACGGCATCACCCTATCTGACTTCACGAAATGGAATCCCAAGGCCGGAAACACATGTGCAGGCCTCTGGGCTAATGCCTATTCCTGCGTGTCAATCATCGGGTATACTCCAAAGCCATCACCAACCCCGACCCCAACAAAGCCTCCAAATGGTATTCAAACACCCACTCCGATCCAAAACGGGATGGTTACGAACTGCAACAAGTTCCATTTTGTTGAGAATGGGAATACCTGCCCGGTCATTCAGGCGAAGTATAAGGTCACGTTGGCAGATCTCGTTAGATGGAACCCAGCAATCAAGGCTGATTGTACCGGCTTATGGGCAAAGACTTATCTCTGTGTTGGGACTCTTTGAATCAACCAGCGCTGGCAATATTCTGTTTGAACAGAATGTAAGTCTGTCTAGGTCACTATGAGTAGTTCCATATCATCTGCTTCGGGCTCCGGCCGTCAATGTCGCGTTTAGAGCTTTCATAAGCTCTACTAGGTAGCCAGATAACAACAATCCCCGTACGTAATTCACAACTTGATACGTCTTTGAGCTAGAGATCATTTTTAAGGGTGGGTATCAAGAGATCGAGGCGTAATAAGTGCGGTGCAAGCTGATATTTATCTCGAAAATGAGACGTGGGCTTTTCTTCAACCCTAATCCTAACACTTCTCTCGCCTTTGCTTTTTCGGGCTCCTTCACACCCTCAGCATCCAAGCGCCATGATGGAAAAACCAGGTAAAAATGAAAGAAAGCACTCAACTAGGGCGTCGTTGAGAAAGGCAGCGATATCTTGTCAAGTAGTTAGCGGGCATGCGGATGCTTGGTCAAACTGTTGTCGTTGATGTTGTCTCGTCATGACGTGGCAGCGTGGTGACGAGATGGTTTGACCAGCGTCTCGGATATACGATACGCCGCTAGCTAGTTAACTAGTTAGGTCGAAGTGAAAGCTGTAACTAGTTTAAATGTGACAGTGGTGGCGTAGCTAGCTATTCACTAACTAACTAGTTGGTTGTTATATATACGAGACGCTGGTCTCCTGAACCTACAACTCCAACGTCTCGTCACCAAAGACAACAGCTTAACCAGATAACAACTTAACCAAGCTTCCGCATGCTCGCTACTTAACAGATCTGATGCTCCTCCTCTAGTGTAGTGGCAGACTTTGACAAATTAATTATTTACGATGGATCATTCAAGTCAACAACGTCAATATAAAGTTTTCGGAAAGTCAGTGCTGGTGGTTCAGCTTTTCTCTTCCGATCTATATAGCTATCGCACGAGTCATCAGCCATCACCAGGAGAAGTCATGTAGGTACCTAAAGTACGCCCCGGATTTCTTCAAAGCAAACAATCACTGCATAAACAAAAGCGTGGGTGCTTCGGGGAAGCAGTGAGCCCACACTAATAGTAGGCAGAGCTGAAGTGTTTGACATAACTTTAGGAAAAGCACTCATATCTCCCCATCTCACTCCTGCTACTCTGTTCTATTTCATTAACTAGCTCCCTTATTGCTCTTCAGTCCTTTATACGGTGGCACTCGCAACTTCAAATTCTACGCCGACAATGGAGGGCGCCCAAAAGCCAACGTCTGCTATTGCTTACGCCGGGCCTCTCCTCACCCCAGTCACCTCTACCAGCACTCCATCCACACCTCGTCTGAGGAAACGACAAAAGGAGGGCTCTTCTGAAGATGACGGACCACTGCTGCTTGGGGATAACGAGATTCACAACGAGGACTACAGATGCGGTGGTCCATCTCTAGTTAGACTGCCTGCCCAGAACAGACACCTTGCGAAGAATGATGAATTTCTTCTTGCGTACAAGGAATTGGAAGATGCTATCATTCATGTACTCCATATATGGAGCATCGACGTGCAGGGTAGAACTCCTCTCCAGAGAGCTCACCAGACTGAAGGCTCAGTTACTTGGGTCAATACTATCCTCATCTCAGCGCGTAAACATGAACTCAGCAACACATGGTTCAGGGCCTGCAAAGAGATCAGACAAATCCTTCTCGACAACAACCTAGGTGATGTATCTCTTGAAATGATTGATGAAAGAGCTTCTCAGCGCATTTTATCAGCTCCAGTGCCGCGTGAAGACCCATTTTGTTCCATGTGGGAAGATCTTCGCTCACGGATTTTGAACATTCTTGGAGATAAGGAATGGACGATGCTGTCGCCGCAGAAACGTGGGATATCTGGCGGGAATACTCCTGTCACGATCGTCATTCTCGTAAGAGAGGATTCTACCTCTGATTGGACGGTGGTCAGAGAAGCAATCGTGGAGATTCTAGACAGCATGGAGTTACACCATGTTGCCGTTGAGCTGCGTCGTGGGTCGCTTCTACAATTCCACACTCGCCCATCAGAGGAAGGATTTCTCACCAAGGATGACTGGAGTTTTGAGCCGTGTATGGGTGGAAGCATTGGCCCTCATTCATCAACTTTCTCTTCCTTTACCTTCGGAGGCTTTGTGGAAGTACAACATCCTTCCGAGGGATGGAAGCTCTATGGATTGACGAATCATCACTGTGTCACTGCCCTCAACTCCACTGCAGACTGGGATAAACAGGGAATTATGCCGGGTGATCCAGAAAATAATCTTACCATTGACTACCCAAGTCTTGACGACCACCTTCTTGCTATACAACACTATAAGGCAAAAATTGAAGAACTCAGTTCTTCAGAGAGTTACGTTTCGATAAAGAAACGTATGGACGAACATGACCCTTCTGTTTCGCGCAACGAGCAGCATGCTTATGAATGCACTCGGACTGAAATCTCACATTTGAAAAATACATTGAATCATGCTCACAGGTATTACCTGCGTGATCAGCTGCTTCTCGGAAAAGTTTACGCATCTTCTGGGTATCGAATGAACATAAAGAAATGCATCCTAGACTGGGCCTTATTGGAAGTGGACAGCAACCGTGTCTCCAAGAACAAGTTACCTTCAATCAACGACATTCCTAGGGGCTCCCGTGCATCATACCTGGCTACAAAAGAGGTTTTGGATGGACCTGTTGCTCTGGGAGAAGAGATGGGGGTCTGCAAGACCGGCCGAAGCACTGGATTCTCGGAAGGGATGCTAGGTGAAATCAGAGAGACGGATATCCAATGCTGGTTCCGGGATGCGAGTGGGAACTGGGATAAAAGGCGGGGGCTTGCATATCTTGTTTACCCAAAGGCTCCTCGGCTTACTTTTGGAGAACCAGGGGATTCAGGATCGTTTGTCTTCAGCCTCCAAGGCTCGTTTGTGGGACTGTACATGGGAGGGGATCGAGAAGCGGGAACTGGCTTGCTTATCGAAGCCAGTGACCTATTGGAGGATATCAAACAAGTGACAGGCGCCTTAGATGTTCGCATTCCGTCGTGATCGAGAATGTTTTGGCTTCATCGCTCTTCGTTGTTGTGTATGAACCATAATATTATTGTGGTGGATCTTTTCGGTCAACCTTAACTCCCGGGCCGCCGCACGGATAACTATCATGTGACTGTAAAATAGCAATCCTGTAGCCAATAATAAATTTCATAAGTAATACTCAACGATCTGTCCAATTAGCAAAGCTCTATATGATTCTGAGATAGTTGATTGGCTGGGATGCAAATAAAATTAATAAAGATACCTTCAATCAATAGCAATATAGAGATCCTGAAAAATTGATGAGTTACAAGAGGCTTGATGGCTTCGTCGTGCGATTTTCAACGTGCTGAGCCACCGCTGGGCTTTTTGCTGCACCGTCCTGGAACACGACCGCAAGGGCGTTGGAGCCTTGAAGGGCGTGATGAGAGCTGAGAGCCAGTTGGGCAATAATCGTGTTCGTTTCGGCGCTAACCGGATTCGCGCTGAGACGTCGCATCATCCCATGGTCTGAGGTAACGACAGAACTGACCACAGTTCACAGACACGGAGTATCGTCAACCGAGACACATACCTATATCAAGGTCCTACCATTACGCCCATAAACACTCATATCATTTTCCTAGTCCATGGCCGCGGTGGCTCAAGTCGCTTTCAGCAACAATGGCACTGGCACTTCTTACCCTCCCCCCGGAAATCCAGATGTTGATCTTCTCCTATCTGCCCAACAGCACCATCAAGAACCTACGTCTAACATGCTCATCCATAAAAAATGCCGCCCGTCTCAACCTGGACCGAGTCTTCTTATCCATTCAAAAGCGAGATATTGAGGTATTCCGCAGCATAGCCAGTCATGACACTATGCGCCTGCAAGTCAAAGAAATCATCTGGGACGACGGCTCATTCAGCCAGAGTCCTCTTGAAGAAGTTGTAGAGCAGGACGGGGAGTATTATGGACAAGTGAGCGGTCTGCCGTATGAGAAGGTTCCTGCGGAGCAGGGGTCCTCACCAAAGTTCTGTCCAAATTGGTTCTCGCAGGAATGCGATGAGAATATCTCGGGGTTCGCTGCAGATAAATTTGGTCCCGGAATGGCGGAAGAGATGATGTGGTGGATGATGAAGCTTCAGAGGCCCCTGCCGTGGAAATCATGGGAAATGTATAAGGAGTATCTGCGAGACCAGCTTGAAGTACTTGATTCCGAGGCGGATGTTGAAGCACTCAAGTTTGGTCTGGAGCAGTTTCCTGCTCTTAGGAGGATAACTATCATCCCGACAGCGCACAGGAAACTCTTTGAACCGTTATACCCAACGCCTAACATACGGAGCTTTTCGTGTATATTCAATTACCCCATTCCGCAGCCATGGCCAGTCTCGAACGAGGATACATTTCCCGTCAACGCTACGCCATGGACCGAAGATGCCGAGGAGTTTCTCAAAGAAAGATGGCGAGGCTTCCGGGTAGTTACGAGGTGTCTTGCAGAGCAAGCTGGTAAACACCACGTTTCGGAACTGGTCATTGATCCGGGAAACCTCAAAACTGGCATTAACTACAATATCTTCAATACTCCTTGTCGAGAACTCTCTAACTTTACCACAATGCTAGAGCAACCTGGCTTCAAGCGGCTTGATCTAACTCTCTTTGTCGGTGGGAACGAGGATATCGTCTGGACACCGTTTAAAGACAGCCATTACCACTCCGCCTTTTCCAAATGCCCAGATCTAGAGCATATTACCTTCGGCACGGATAGGGGCATCTATGCAACCGAGGAGCTGTCGATGGAACATTTCACTTCCCTGCTATCTCTTTTCCCCGTGCAGAAGTGGTCGAAGCTCCGACACTTTGGCCTCTCAAGCTTTCCCGTGGTACAGTCTGATATCATTGACTTGCTCGATGCGATGCCTTTGACGCTTCGGACCGTCGAACTAACCGGGTTACTCTTCATCAACGACGGGGAGAATTACAACTCTCTGCTGACTGCAATGCGTGACACGCTTAATTGGAAAGAGAGAGCCGTTGGGGACAGGCCTCAGGTAACTTTCTGGACGAAAAGCTCTGTCAACATGCTGCATGCGCACATGCAGAAGACCGTCAGCAACTATCTGTATGGCGATGGAGAGAACCCGATGAAGGTTGGACCTGATAGGAAGATGTATTTTTCGGGGTAGAAACGTGATAGAATACTAAGAGAGAACTCTTGTCCTGGCCTTATGGAGGTCTTCGTGGGTTGTTGGGTGTTATTCATAGTTCTTCGTCACCTTAGGTCTAATTCTCGTTCAACCCACTGGCCACCAGTTCAGCCTTCTCTCGTGGCCCATGAATATCTTTTGATCTTTTCTTAGATGCTCAACTGTAAGGACTATATGACTATACGACTATGTTCATGTTTGTTGTTTGTGTGGAGCTGGTGGTGGTGGCAAGACCAGCTTCCCTTTTGGCAAGTTAGGCCGAGCCCAGCGTCATCGCCTCTAACTAAACCTTACCTAAGTCACCGCAAGCAGCCCGAGAGAGTCCATTGACACACCCAGTGACAACCTCCGTCGACCAGCGGCTGACAGCTCATGACACGTCTCTGGCGCACAGCTGGATCAATTGGTTAAGGATTTTCGTTGACCGCAGCCCGCAGGACAGGCAGCTACATTCTTGCAGCATCCAACCAGCTAGCCAACTACAGCCAGGGCTTACAGGGCTGAAGCAAGCTCACCAACATCCCACTTCCACTCTAACCAACTAGTTACCGCGATGTTTGGCATCATCGCGGACCTGCTGGCGTGAGTCTACACCGACGAGCCGTTGGGCATGCACTGTATAGCGTACAGCTAATTGACAATTCTGACAACAGGGCCGTCGCCACGGTTCTCTTCCCGATCTTCGCATCGTACAAGGCCCTCCAAACCCGTGATGTGACCAACCTAGCTCCCTGGCTGATGTACTGGGTCGTCTACTCGGCCATCACCCTCGTTGAGTCCTGGACGTTCTTCATAATATCATGGTGCGTTCCCTAGACTGATATGCGTCGAATCAGAACTACAAAATATACTGACAAGCAGACTGGCGGACAGGTTCCCGTTCTATAGCTGGATACGTCTCTTTGCCCTCTCCTACCTCGTCCTTCCGCAAACACAGGGCGCAAAGAAGCTCTATCTCGAACACGTCGAGCCCTTCCTTCGCCATCATGAGCGTGAGATTGAGGAGCTTATCGGCCAGGCCCATTCCCGCGGCAGTGCGATGGGACTGCAGTACCTGAAGAAACTCATCGATCTGGTCAGGACAAAGGCGATGGGTTTACCGCCTCTCTGGGAGGGGCAGGCACAGGGACAAGCGGACACCACTAACGTTGCGGCACCGTCGTATGCGCAGACTCTGTTTTCGCGGTTCAATTTGCCCTCTGTGGGTGCTGGGGCGGCTCCCGGCGCTGGTGGTGCCTCAGGTGGCTACGGAGCACCGGATTTCGTCAGTATGATAGGAAGCGTGCTGGGGGGAGCCGGAGGGGCAGCAAAGAGCCCTGACGCCCAGGCAGCGGAGCTAAGTGCGTCCGGCCGTCTGCTACCTCGCCATGTCGCTGCTGCCCCGCGGTCAGAGCAGGCAGCATACATCGCTTCCCAGCGAGACCATCTGAGGGTTCTCCTGTCGGCGTATGATCGGGAGTTCGGAAGCCTTAGCTCCGGCGCTGGCGTGCCCGATGAATCCGTCGGAGGCTTCGAGAGCAGCGGCCTCCGCAAGAACAGAAGTGATAACTCGTTTGAGAACATCGAGCATGAGGACCTAGGTGCCTCGTCGGCCTTTGATACACATCGGTACGCCGACTATCGACGGCCGAGGATGGGTGATTTCGAGTGAGGGGACGGCCATTATTATTATTATCATCGATTATTGGGTCTATGCATGCATCTTGGGTCAACATATATACATTTCCACAACTATCCTAGGTAACTCAATTACTGGATTTAACTATCGGCGCCATCTCGGCTGGCTTTTCTTTTTTTTTTTTCTTCGGAAGTAATAACGGGTAATCAAGTCTCCCAGTCAGCCCGCAGAAGAAATACTTCTTCATGCGAAATGACGCTGTGAGCCTTGCTCATGCTTACTCTCCTTGACTAGCTACCAGCGGGTAACCTGTCTACTTGGTACGTGCCACCATCTACCTGTCTGTCCGCCTGTCTGTCCGTGGGCTCCATGGGTCACACTGGGCCTCCGTACGCCCTTGCCTGTCTGCTCCATCTGCTCGCCCTGTCAGCCATGCATCTCCCGGCGCATCCAAGGTAGCCATTAGTTCCTCCGTGCTCTCGCTGTGTTAGTTTGCTTGTCCCGTATTTACGTCTTTAAGTTACCCTTCGCTGCCGTCCTTGACTCCTTAACTTCTACGCCTTGCCTCTCTCTCCCTTCTTTGCCGCCACTCCTCGCCCTCTCGTCTGCAACCGTCCGCCGCAACCTCTGCCCGCTAGCTCTTCCGCCCGTCTCTTCCTCTCTTCCTATTCGCGCCTTCAACTCTTTTAAAGCTATTTCGACTTCACGAAACACCGTGAATATTACCAATTTATTTTACTGTATCAGAGCTGTATTGTTTCTGGCTTAGCGCTGTATCGACTCGGTAATACGGCAATTAGTCAGCTTAGTAAGCACCATTACTTCCTGAGCTATGACGACATCGAGTAAACAAGCAAGCCATCGCGAGAACTTCTTTGATATCAAGTTGAAGTTGCCATCTCATTATTATTATCATCATCCATTATTTATGATGATTATTATGATTCTTACATGACTCATGGCAATGGATTCAATCAATGTAAGGGCAAATGGAAGACAGCGTGGTCCGAGGCAATGCTGGCCTCTTGCTCGCAGCCCTCTTCCTCGCTGTCCTCCTCCATCCTCCAACTCTCTCTGCGTGTCTCTCGCTCCCACTCCCTCCTCATCTTCTCCTTCTTCTTCTCCATTTTCAGCTGTTTCTTTAACCCCTCCTTTTTCTCCTTCTTTCTCTTTCTCTCTTCCTTCAACTTCATCTTCAACTCCCTCTTCAACTCCTTTTCCCCCTCCTTCTGCATCTTCAACAGCCTCTTCGACTCCATTTTTCTCTCCTTGATCTTCTCCTTCACTTCCTTTAATTCTCTCTTCATTGCTTTCTTCTTTTCCCTCTTTATCTGCCTTCTTCCCCACTTCGCGTACCCCTCTTGTATCAACTCTTCTACTTCCTCAAGGTGTCGTTTGATTTCTGCTTTATCTTCCTCCGGGTCACTACTACCAATTAGCCGGCGTTTTTCAGCAATCCGGGGATCAAGAGTACTCACTCTCGCTTTACTCTTCTATGGTATTTTATTTTACCATTAAGTTTGACAAGAAGATATCTATTCTCCGTCCACCAAAGAAATACACCCCAGTTGATATAAATCCTACAGGATGGTTAAAATATATATATCCTGCCATCAAGGATAGTGGTACTTACCATTCTTCGCCGTCATGCCGTTCACCTCGTCCCCTGCTCTTTGTGGTAGAGTCGGCCGGTGGAGGAGCAGTACTACTCATATTTTGGATATTTGACTGGATGTATGGGCTGTCTTGAAAACTAACGGTAGGGAGAGAGCAAGTGTATCTTTGGTAGGGAAGGTATCTGAAGGACTGACAGTAGAGACGAAAAGGATAGAGGGATAAGAAAGTAGATGACAAGAGTCGGGTTCTACTTACATAGTTACTGAAATATCATGCCATCGTCTCAAGAGTCTATGTCGATTACGTCTGCCTGAATTTGCCCCTTAGTCGATGATGCCAGCCACAACTCTATCTAGTCGCTCAACTACAAAATGTAAAACCTTTCTCCCCATCCTTTTATTGGATATTTCGCTAGACAGCCCCGATACCTTTTCAGACCAAGGAAGTAAAAGTAGTAGCACCAATAGAAGAGTACCATGATAAAGTTAAGCTATATTACCACCTAGTAATGGATTAATAAAGGCTGCCCCAATGTCTGTATCTATCCACTCTCATATTCCCCATTATGCAGAAAGGCGTTGGATTTTTCACATAGTAATAAGGAGGAAAAGCACAGGGAAGAGAGGGGCTGATTTTCGTTTAATCTGAAGAACATATAACATTATTCAACCCGTAGAGTCGACCCTGGTGACTTCTTCTTGGCGTTGAAATCGCCACCGGCATCATGAGCCACAACATAACTGCATTCCATACCCAGGCGTTTTCCAGTCTCTCATCTTCGGTCCCTCACACCCTTTTTTTGTCCCCTGTCCGGGTACGTTTTATCTGATAGACACAGCAGTAGATGAGTGGAAAAGTAATGGGTTGACGTCTGGATAAGCTTAGCGTGCGGCGTTGATCTTCCGTTAAAGTGGGACCAGATGGGTCGTTAGTCAGCTCAATTGAGCAAGGATAAGGGGCAGGGTGGATGAATGGTATAAGAGGTCTAGTGCTGGTGGAGTGGTAAATATTCGTCTAGTAAGGACCTGCTATTTGAAGCATAATAGATCAGAAGCGAACAGAGACAAGTATGACGATGGTCACTCTACTTAAAGGATCAAGAAGGATAAGTGCTTCAGGCAGATATACTGAGTCTACAACATATTGCTTTCGTAGAATCCTCTCCAGGTAAACAAGTTGCAGAATGTAAATAAAATATACTGTTGATTCTGATATGGTGGTACTGGTAATTGTACAGCGATTGGGCGAGTATTGAAGTTGGGGCTTCCTAACAGTCCACGCTCGGCACCGGGTGTATTGTGGAGAGGGTGTCTCTCTTTTCTTTATCTGTATTAATACTCTAATGGTATTATACATCATCTCCTCGTCGGCTAGTCTAATCTGTATCTTTATACTTTTCGAGTTAGACTCCTTACTTCCCAAGCCCATTCGCTATCTCATCCATGTTCTTTCCTGATATCCGGGAGAATGGCCTACTCTCTATGGTACCTCTTGCATACAGTTAGTACACACTGCCTATATATATGGTATAATCTTTTTTTGCATGTAAATGGGCTTACCAATGTTAAGGTAAAGGGTCATAGAGTCAGTATTGGTAACATCAGGGTCAGCAGTATCACCATCCACAGCAGTTAAGCCCATTATATTGATGACTGACCTTTCATCATGAAGTCATAAAGTGATTGATAGACCTTGAGAGCCTCTCAGGCTTTTGTTTATCTTCCACAACAAACAATAATGTCTGATACTTCACTCTTTCCTCTTTCGGGACGAGACTCTTGCTTACATAATACGCTTACCACATCTCTGAGTCATCAATTAGTCACCTCTTAGTCATGTACTGTCACTCGTTATTGTAACTTACAATACCGTCACAAAACCACCAAAAAAACCCAAAGTCAAAAAAAAAAAAAAAAAAAACTTCTTTTTTTTTTTTTCCGCACAAGAAGAAGAACGACGACGAAGTTCGACGTTCGACTTCAACTTCAACTTGCAACCACCAACAACAACAACTATCAACAGTCCACAAAACCAACGAAGAACCCCCGGAAGCGCCTCAGAACCCCCTGTTGCGCCTCTTTTCCTTCTTTCCAGGAAACAGGGCGCTCCGCGGTCTCGCTCAGCCGTCCTTTTCGCCCGCCTGTCTGACCGTGGTCTAACTCGTCTTTCTCTTACTACTTCTTCACAGGCAGGGCCTCCTTTCTGCGGGTGAGTTGCCAGCGCTCGTTTCTCCCTTGTTTGCTGTCCGGCTGCGACCTCTGCGGCAATCTCGACCTTTGCGCCGTCTCCCAGTGGCTCGTCTTTTGCGCCGGAGTTGCCGCCTCTGCGTGGGCGCTGGAAAGTCGGGCTCTTGCCGCACTGGACCCTCCTCCCCCCCCATCACCATCAATATCTATCCTTTATTTTCTCCTGCTAGCACTGCTGAAAACTGCTGCGAGAGGCCCAGCTAACAGGTCTAGTCGCAGCATCTCGAGTTGGAGCTGGAATCTCTTGAGATCCTCTGTTCACCTCGACCTTCCCACATCTCACCTGCGACGCCGCTACGAACCCCCTACATAATACAGCCCAACAACTGCCCTGTTTAATGACATCTGTCTCCCGGCCTAACCTCCGCTTCGGCGCGGTCGAAGGCTCTCCTAGGATGGGACCGCCTGCCGTCCCAGCTAACCAGCAACAGCAGCCACAGCAAGCACAGCAGCAGCAACAGCCACAGGCCTCGTCCCTTGGTGTAGGCCCTTCAAGCAACTCGCGGGGCCCTTCGCCGCATGCTTCTCCTTCTCCCATTCCACAGCCCTTGGCCAGCGGCGGTCGTCCCCCGTCTTCTCTCCAGGGCTCAGGGAATAACTTGAATTTCATAGCTGATATGGACCAAAATGACCAGGTTGGTTTTCTTTTTTCTTTTTTTCTTTTTTTCTTTTTTACCCTTTTTCATTTTGATTTTTTTTTTTCTGCCTTTTTTTGATATATATAAAAAAGATATAATTATATATATAAAAAAAAATGCGTTAACACTTAATAGCGAAACATGAGGCCAAACCACCAGCCATATCGACCGCATCCCAATGCTCGAGGCGGTCCAAACATGAACCCTCGATACAACAATACCCAGCAACGACCATACAGTGGCTATCCAAACCCTCCTCATCAGCACCGGCATCAAAACCATCACCAACACCAACACCAGCATCAGCATCAACATCAGCACCAGCACCAGCACCAGCAGCCCGGATCGAGCCCCGCGCTCTCCCACACGAACCCGGCTACTCCTCAGATGGCTCCCGTGCCCCTGACAAACCCGCAGATGCAGGCCCAGCAGTATGGTGCTTATCCGCAGCCCATGGCAGCTCAACAAGTAAATCAGCATCCTTTCCCTCCTCGTCCTCCTTCTACCAAGTTTCACAGCAAACGCCGCTCTTCTTATCAAAAAAAGCACTATTCTTCCTCACATTATACACCTGCTCCTCCCTATCATCACTACCCCCATCACAATGCCCCGATTCCTCTTCCTACTCCACCACTACCACCACCACCTCCTCCCCAATTGACCAATCAATCATATCAGCCCCCTTCTTATGACCCTCCATCTCTCTCTTCTCAACCACTACCACTTCCTACTCCTTCACCAATCTCTACACTAGAGCGACAGCCACACGAAGAGCAGCAGCAACCTTCTTCTCACATGTCCCTCTCGCCAGAAAGCGGTAATTTTGAACATCTTCTAACAAAATTCAAATCTCAGGGCTACCCTCCATACGATAACAATGCCTACTATTACCCTGGCCAATATGGCATGCAGCCCATGCCCATGGTCCCCTCGTCTCCCCGAAATACTTACGGAATCCCTCAACAGCCTTATATGCCCGGCCACTACGCAGCTCAGCCACACCAGATGCCACAGGGTGTACCAATTGCCAGATCTTCCTCTCAGATGTCTGCTACTGACCGGCCCGGCAGTAGCCTGAGCCAGGTCCCTCCAGCTCCTGGCCCAGGCGGTCCAGGACACCACCACACAAATAGCCGTAGTAACAACAATGGAAGCCCCGTCAACCAGTCCCCGTTCGTCGTCCCAAAGAAGCACAGCCCTCTGATCATCCGTGACCCCAGCAGCGGCTCCGTCGTAAAGCCATCAAGCTCGCCTGCTCGTGGATCCGCTTCTCCTGCTAAGCCAGGTGTGACGCCTACTTCCACCCCGCCGCCTCGCACCGCCAGCCGCGGAGAACCAGATGCTACCGATGCCAAATCCCAAACCGGAGAGGAGAAGAAGCAGAGCTTCCAGAATGCTGTTGTTCAGAGTCTTCGGGAGAAGGAAGCTGCCGCTTCTAAGGCCGAGGAAAAGACTGCTGCCGAAAAGCCCACCCCCAAGCCAGAAGCGACCCCCGCCCCAGCTCCAGCTCCAGCTCCAGCTCAAGCTGAAGCTCCAGCCCCAGAACCAGTCCCAGCTGCCACTACCACTCCGGCAAAGGAAGAAGAGAAGAAGGAGGAGAAGCCAGTCGTAAACGAACCCTCCAAGGCCGTTGAGGAGGACGAGATCGATTATGATGCCATTGAGAGGGAGATGGCTGAGATTGAAGCCCGAGAAGCCGCCGCTGAAAAGGCCTACCAAGAGAAGAAGGCCAAGGAGAAGGCCGAAGCAGCCCTCAAGGAAAAAGAGAGGGCTGCTGCCGAGGAGGAGGCGCTCAAGAAAGCTGAGCGCGAAGCTGAGGCCGCCGAGGAAGCACGTATCAAGAAACTCGAGTCCGGCGAGAACGAGGCAGACAGAAAGGAGCGCGAATCTCTCTTTGCTTCGCTTAGAGGCAAATCAGCTACCCCAGCAGAGAGCCCAGCTGTTGCTACTCCCGAGAGCGGCACCGCAACGCCAGTCTCTGATACCTCCATGGGACCACCACAGAAACTTCTGGCCGGTGGTGTTGGAAAGCGTGAGAAACCTGCCTCGCTCAAGCTCGAGACAACCAAGCAGGTTGAACCACCACAGCCTAGCGCCGCCATGAAATCTCTGCACTCCGCCCGATTCCTCGAAGATCCAAGCAACGTCTCCTACCCACCCTCCATTGTCTCTCCCAACCCAGCTCTTAACAGCAACGCCCCCGCAGACCGCAAGTTCAAATACAACAAGGAATTCTTGCTGCAGTTCCAGAACGTTTTCAAGGAGAAACCCTCCGTCGACTGGGATGCCCGCGTCCGCGAGACTGTTGGCGATGGATCCGCTGATTCTGCCCGTACCCCCGTACGCACTCCTGGCCCTCGATCGGGTGCTAGCCGTGGCCCTGCCCAGGGCCCCATGATGGGCCATTTCAACCAACCTGTCCGGACACAAACACTACCCCCTGGCTCCGATCGGTTCCCTGTCATGAATACGCCCCGAGGCTCGTCCAAGGGCGGCAACCCATTCGGCCAATTCGGCCCTCTCAACCCCATGGGTGCTCGATCTGCTTCTGCTGCTGGTTCGCAGCTTGGTGGCTCCCGTAACCCAAGCCACAGAGGTGCTCGCACTGGAAGCAGACAGCAGAAGAAGAAGGAAGAGGAATTGAGCAAGACAATGCCTCTAACTGCTAATGCCGACATCAAGCCTCTTAACACTTCCACCACCGGCTGGAAACCACGCAGCATAGGCCAGAAGGGACCTACCCTCGCCCCAGATGGCCACCTACCACCTGATGTTGTACAGGGTAAGGTCAAGAGTAACTTGAACAAGATGACGCCCGAGAACTTCGACAAGATATCCGGCCAAATTCTCGACATTGTTGCTCAATCCAAGGACGAATCTGATGGCCGCACCCTCCGACAAGTCATCCAGCTCACTTTTGAAAAGGCTACTGACGAAGCCCACTGGGCATCCATGTACGCCAAGTTCTGCATGCGTATGCACGAGAGCATGAGCCCTGAAATCAAGGACGAGAACATCCGCGACCGCAACGGCACAATAGTAGCTGGAGGCAGCTTGTTCCGCAAATACCTACTTAATCGCTGTCAAGAAGAGTTCGAGCGAGGCTGGAAGGTCAACATGCCCGAGAAACCCGAGGGTGTCACCGAAGAAGTTGCCATGATGTCTGATGAATACTACAAGGCTGCGGCTGCCAAGCGACGTGGTCTGGGTCTAGTCAAGTTCATTGGTGAGCTGTTCAAGCTGGGAATGTTGACTGAACGAATTATGCATGATTGTGTTAAGAGACTGGTTGACTATGACGGTGTACCTGATGAGGCTGAGGTAGAGAGTTTGGCCAGTTTGTTGAGAACTATTGGTGCTAGTTTGGATAGCTCTGAGAAGGGTCATGCTATGATGGATGCATACTTCGCCCGTATCAAGTTGATGATGGATACGACCGAATTGCAAAGCAGACATCGCTTCATGCTTATGGTACGTCCATGCTCCCTCTTATCATGCATGTCAAGCTCTGGTCTGCTGAGTACTAATTTGATAATTATAGGATGTTATTGATTTACGGAAAGCCAACTGGATATCAAAGGATGCTGATAAGGGCCCCAAGACTATTGCTGAGATCAGAGAAGATGTATGTCCCCTTTTAGTTCCCTTAACATACTTTTATATATGTCTGTATGCTAACTGTTGTAGGCTGCCCGCGCTCAACAAGAACAAGAAGCCGAAAGAGCCCGCCAACAAGCCAGCAGAGGCGGTGGCGGTGGTAGCGGCCGCATGCACCTTGGCCGCGGCGACGCCCGCAACTTCAGCGGTTACGGCGCCCAAGTACCCCCACCAGATTACTCCAACAAAGTCGGCAGCGATGATCTACGTCGTCTAAAGACAGGTAGAAGCACAAACCAGCCTGCTTCCTTTAGTCCATCTGGCCTGCTTGGCTCGAGGAGCGGAAGCGGACGAAGAAATCTAGGACCCGGAGGAAATCTTGTGCGAGGTGGCGAGGATAGCGGCGCAAGTAGCCGGACTGGAACACCACCAGCCGGAAAGGAGAAGAAAGATGAGTCTTCTCAAAACGCATTCGGGTGAGTACAACATACCTTCTACTACGACACGCATATCCGTACGATGCTAACAGATTGATTTATAGTGCCCTAGCAGCTCTGGACGCAGGCGATTCCTTAGCAACTTCCCCATAGCCGTACTTAGACCTTTCCGTTGCAGTCTCAAAACAAATATGAATGCATCATATCATTTTCACAAAATTCGAGCCCGTCGTACTAATTTTAATCTCCCTCCACCTTCGCCGCCACGCCATCACTACCTCCCTCGGCTTCTTCTCTCCCTTTTACTTCTCATGTTTGCTTCGCCCCTGCATGTCCATGTTCCATCTTGTTCTTGTCATATCACTGTCTCGTCCCGTTCTTGTCTATCTAGTTTCCGCCTTTCAAAAGCAATATATGCACCGTATACCCCGTTCCAGAAGCCAGTGTAGACCCAACGACTTCATCCTTCACCCTCCATACCCGAAACTCCTGCAAGGCTTCTCTCATCCACCCCTCAAACACCTCATGAGACCGCAACTGCTGGCCAACAACGCACAGCGTAGGTCTCTCGGGCCGTTCCTCGCCCACTGACGGGCGCAAGCGACATATATCAGCACACGTCGCCACGAACGGAGCAATCAATGCATCGTTGTATATACAATCGCATGCAACCAGTAGGTCGAAGCCGGGGTCATCTTCGGCAACGTCAGCGCCGATCGAACGTTTCAGCATATCAGGCGAATCCAACTCCCAATCCAACGGGACAAATTTGATCTTCTCCGGCACTCCACCGCCGCTATAGTCGCCGGAACCACTTCCATCATCTCCTCGACGAGCAGGGCTGTTTCGCCGTTCACGTTCTGGCCGGTGGTGATGATGGTGATGGTGATGTTTACCACCCTTTCGCTCAACCCTTTTGCCAGATCTATTGCCCATTGAACCTGCATGCGAAGACGAAGAATCCATCTTCCCATTCGTATGCAGGTTCTCATTGAACAGCTTCCGAACATACTCTTGATCAGTCGCGGCGTAACACCCTACTTTCGGTCCAAGGGATACCGCCAGCACCGCCGAAGTACCGCATCCCAGCTCGACGACGGCCGATTCCGAATTCAAAACGGATGATTTCCAAAGGGGGTTGTCCTTCTTGCAGAGCCATTCTGCTAGTTTGGGAGTAACTTGCCAGAGAACTATTCCTGTTATCAGTATTTTCCTTTTTCATTTTCTTTTCTCTTTCGTTCTAATTCAGTTCAGCTCAGCTCAGTTAGGTTGTGTGTTTGTTCGTTTAGCTGTAGTTTTTCCTTCCATGTGTTTTGTAACCGTGTCATGTTAGGTAGTGAAAAATTTGAACGGGTATTTCACTAATAATTGCTCGAACATCCCATCCCAACCATCCACTAGATAGATGTAACGGTAATGGATATATGGGTATGTACGTACCAGCACCTGTAGTTCCGCCTGTTCTCTTCGAGGATAAGATGGTTGGCGATTGGCGGATGGTCAGCTCTTCTCCGCCAACGGTGAGCTCGACAGTGTTTGATCGAGGATCAACAAAGCCCAAGTTACTCGAGGGTATAGGGTGTGAAAATTGGATAAAGGCATCTAAGACGGTCAGATAACGTAAAGAATTTGCCGTTTGACTGGTTTATGCATAGCTACCGTCTTCTGCGTCTTCAACCTCGTGTCCAATGGTACCCAGCAGACCGAGAAGGTCCATGATGAACGAATGTGGCGTATTGTCAGCTGCTGGCGATTGTACCTGACATATAGATGTTTATTTCGCTTAGGATCTGATCAAATGGCATGTCTGCGTCTGTTGCGATGTGTTTGAAGCACTGGATAGTGTCAGTGTAGTTGCTAGGTCGTTTTGGCTGGGTTATCTGGCTTTTTATTTCCAGGGGCGGAAAAGCCGCTAGCTAAAAGTATAAACGTGATAATGGAGTATGGGAGCAATATGAGACTTCATAAATGGTATATATGTTCATTCGTGTATTCATTCAAAAGCTATGTACATGCCTGAATATTCTATATAATATCAAGACGAAGAAGAAAAGATCTGGCGATTAATTTACCAGCGGTAACGGGCTGGTGGGCCGTTGTACCGGAGGGAGTACACACCACGCTCAATGCTGTTGAGGAGGATGTATCCGCTCTTGAAGTATGGGTAGGTGCTCCAGCTGCCGTGGAAAGAGACTTCTCCGTTCATGTGGTCGTCCTCGGGGTGGCAGTCGAAGAAACCGGCCTCCTTGAACTGAGAGCCATCGGGCTTTCGCTCAATGGAGCTGACATCGACGATGCGAAGACCAGAGCCGTAGTTGGACTGGTAGGTTAGGCCGTTGAGAACATACTGGTTGTGGTCAATAGACTGGGCAGGGGACTGGTAGAAGCCGGTGTACTTGGGCTTAGCGAGCTGCTTGATGTCAAAGATGTAGGTCGTGGTGTGGTTCTTGCCGAGGGCAGTGCCGTCCTTCTCGTCAAGCTCGTCGTCGAGAAGCAGGTAGGTCATCTTCTTGGGGTCGGCGAGCCAGCCCTGGTGGGTGTAGGCAGAGCCCTGGTAGGGGGTCTTGGAAATGATCTTGGGGTTCTGCTTATCGGTAACGTCGTAGATGGTGAGGGAGTCTTCGTTGTAGCCGAAGCAGATTTCCTTGCCCTTGTACTGCTGATCAGGGCCAGTGTAGATGACGCATTGAGCTGGATGTACATTAGTATGGTTCGGCTCGATGATATGGCTTGGATCACAACTCACCATCGTGGACGTATCCGTCTGCGTTCGCGCAGCCACGGGAAGTTGGCTTGCTTGGGTCAGAAACATCGACCATGAACAGACCGCCGGCACACTCAGTCTTTCTGCCGGTTCCAACGGCATAGATCATCTTAGTTGCTTCGTGGTGGACGATGTTGTGGGAGCTGCCAAAACCGCTGAAGAAAGCGGTCATGTCATCCTTGATGGAGAAGGTCTTTGGCTCCTTGAGATCGAGCAGCTATATACCTTATTAGCAACTTACTATCGTCATCTAGGAAGTCAAAAACTTTAGTTTACCTTGCGCATGTCAAAGACTTGGAGACCGTGGTCACGAGACTCAGCTCCAATGTAGACGTATCCGTCAATGACCTTCATGTCACGCCAGATACTGGACACAGTCTGAGTCGGCAGTCGGCCCTTATACTCGAGTCTTCCATCCTTGAGAACCTCAACGAAAGCAGTTCCATCGGTCTGACCGATGGCACCGAATTCACGGCCATCCCTCGAGGTCCAACCTGTTACCTAGTCAGTATTTGACATTCCGGCTAGCGCATTACGCAGTGAGGCGGCACTTGACTTACCCCAGACATCGTTACCCTCACGAGTAGTGCTGCCCATCTCTTGGTGGGTAAGGAAACCGTGCTGGTCAACCTTGTTGCAGGAATATTCTCCAGACTTGCCGTGTCTGCAAGGAACAAATTTGTTGGTAGAGTTGCCATATCGTCCAGGAGCGAACATTCCCTTAGCTCTGTACTCTTCACGCTCAGCGACCTTCATCGACATCAGTCTGTTCATGGCAAACTCATTGGCGGCAGAGGCCAGGCCAGCTGCAGCAAGCAGCGAGACAGAAACGGAGAACTTCATCTTGATCAACAACAAACAACTCTGGAGATGGAGATGATGATGGGTTGGAGGGGATGGAGGAGAGAAAGGGAAATATTTCTGAAAGATGTGAAAGACGGATGGCCATCTTTATAGTAACGATGGTCGTAGGACGCTCTCCCGTCATTCCCGTCAGTCCCGTCTCATCTCCGTGGTTAACAAATACGGGGGTATAAACCAGTCCCACAGAAAAGCAAAGTTAATATGGAATTGTTCTATTTTGATTCCCTGCTTGTGCTCTCCAGCTTGTTATCTCGACGTTGCAAGGAATATCCCCGAGGCCCATGAGCTTTGCTAGGGTCCTGCTGGCTGCAACGTCAAGACACTGTGCAGAGGCAAAGGCAAGCCCCAGAGAGAGTGAAAAAGTAATTCCCCAGGTTACAGCACGAGCGTGGTGACAAGTCTGACATGTCAAGATATTGTATTGCAGAGCTTTGCCATCTGATCACGACGTCGGGCCTTAGACCCGCACGTAGCCGTGATGGTGTGCTTTGGTTGGTCACGCCAAAATGTTTCAGCATCCATTGGAAGAAGAAACGAAGGACTGACTAACACTTTGAGGACCTTCACAGAAGCGCTAGAATCCGGGGTATCAATGATGGAAGAACAGGGAGCGAAGGCGGATAGAAAAGAGTGAAAATGCACTGCGGAAACCTAAGCGATGGAAATGTTCCATGCCAAGTTATCTTTTGCCAGGATGTGAAAGTTCACAGGCCCTTCTGCTTTACGAGATTCCCCATCTCAGCCGTTGTTCACCATACATATCTGTTGTTCAGAAAATCTGACTTCGGCTGCGTGCCTCGCGTTCGTCCTTTCGTGAGCCGCTAGACAAAAAAGGGTATCCTTTCTCCGGACTGGTCTGCTGCCTGCCAAGTCGACATCTCCATTTTCTGGGGGAGGAGAAGAGGAGGTCATACTCCGGAGTTCGCGTGCCAAGTGGAGAATTCTAATCTCGTTACGAGCGGTCAAAGATATTGCAATGTTTGAAGCTTCCGGGAGAATATTGGACGGCCTTGGATTTGATTCATGTCGCCTCCCGCGGCTGATTCTGGGGGACTAAGCTAGTTATCCCTTGGTCCGGCCTGCCCTGAAATTGGCATTGATTCGATTCACTCTAGCTTTGCGCGGTGTCCAGATTAGACGCACCCCGCATGTGAAATACTTCGAACATTTTCGTATATAAAGCAAGTATTCTGCCTGGGAACAGAGAGTTAGACTTTAAGCTGCGAAGCTAATGTCGAAGATCCTCTCCCAACGATGACTGGTGGCTGGACGGGATGGATAAAAGTGGGCACTTTTAACTTTCGTTTCTTCCTGTGTCCTGAGATCACACACTCTGTTGACCTCCTTGAACGAGACTAGTGTGGCAACGATAATGGCCTTTTCGTGGGCTGGTGTGCAGGTCCAAATTTCTGAGGACTTCGCGATGTGGTCAAGGCGATGCTCAAGGATTGGAAAGGAAGCATTTTGATCGACACCGGAGATCCCAGGTTGAACCCAGATGGCTGGGATGAAAGTTGATACATAAGGTATAAGGCGACTGTCCAGCCATGCATGGAAGTTGTTCAGGTTGTTTCGTTCTGGTTCTCTGCGTTTGCGTTCTCTATCATCACACGGGGGGCTTGGAGCCACACTGAGCCTTCTTGCATAGACAGACCCCCTCTTTCCTCACTTTCGCAGGTACGGGTTGTCAGAGTTAGACGCTAGTCGACTAGTATGGGGGGATTAGTGCGGTTTACCCCTGGTTTCCACGAAGAGAGACTCATCTTGGGAATTGGTGAAAAGAGGCTGTGTGGAGGCTGCGGAGATACTTGCCTGGAAGAGTAGATGGCGTCTTGAGAGGGAAACCCTTCCCCCAGAAACCAAGGATACGGATACCGTTTAAGTCTGCAGCCGTACTGTGCCCAACAGGTTCTCACTGCAGAACCGGGGAAGCTGATCACGTTTGACGTCGTAGGCCAGATTGAAATTGTTTGCTTGCCGATATCCACTCCGATAAGTGTTGATGAAATATACAACTATTAACTGATAGAAAACTAATCCTGCGATAAGACAAGTGCGATAGTCATGGTTGATTATATGATTGATGCCATCCACGGTGGCATGGCCCACTTTGCAGACATTCCAGGGCCTTCGATACGGCTATCAGCTTCTTGACTAGACCTTAATACGTTATCTGGATATGTATCAAGACGGAGACGTTGATATCGTCATTTAAGAATGACGCTGTGATTTGTAAATGCGGTCGCTAGATTCGGGCCACTGTGCATGCGTTGCAAGCCTAGGACAGTCTTGCCGAAGTCTTGATATCGTTCAGTCGAGGATAATTCATGCATGATTCACGTAAAAAACGGGGTTTGCACCTAGGGCTTGCAGGCATATCCCTGAGGTCGGGAACCCCTCACCTGACCAAGTGAGGAAAGGTTTTCTAAAGAGAGCAAGCATCCAGGCCTGGGCATCTACGAGCCCGATCCTGGGGAAAGGATGCCGAGAAGCCGGATAGGAAGAAGGTCGTAGAGGAGGAAGCCTTGCACGCCCGTTCCTGAAGTAAAGGAATTATTTGACTCCATATCAATAGCTAGAATATTGGCCATGTATGCCTTTTTCGGCCAGTGAAAGTAAACATGAAGAGTAAAATAAAGAGAAATGTAAGATGTGAAGAGAGATTGATTAGCACTGTCTGCTAATCCCCAGGCCGGGTCCATCCCCGCACTCGTATGTCAGTAGGCCCGTTGGATAATCCTGGCAAGTCAGGCAGTCCAGGATACAACGTAGCTGGCTTTAAGTGTTAATATAGCAGGGTAAAGTAAATAACCGAACAGGTATTATACTCCCTGCTACTACGCTAGCTATGTCATCATGTCCACGGACGAAGGAAAAAAAAAAGGAGGAGGAGGAAAGGAAGAAAGAAACGTATCATAGATAAGAATAGAACCACGGAAAACCGGAGAAATGGAGAACAGACCAAGGAAGCCAGAGGAAGGGCGAGGAATAGAGTGCTGTTAATTGGGCATGCCGCACTCCTCGCAGCTGCATGGGGGGCAGTCGCCCAACTCTGTGCCGCAACTCCAGCAATCCGGCAAGGCTCCGCAACCAGGGGAAGGCGAGCGTGGAATGGCAGCCTCCAGTTCCTGCTGTTGTGCTTGCTGTTGTTTCTTCTGGCTGCCTTGGTATGTAGTAGTTGTAGATGCAGCCGGCCGTGATATTTTCTCCAGCTGTCTCGGATTGACTGATTCTCTCTTCGCCTTGAAAACCTTGAACTTGGCCGTGGCTGTTACCTTTGAAGAGCGGTTCAAAGATACCGGCTCCAGAGCAGACTTGATACTGACATTGGTGTGACGGCCTTGTTTGCACAGGGTATTTAAATTATCCATAGATTTCTTCGGCTGAGCTGCCTTTGTAGTTGTTGCGGTCTGGTGTGCTGGCGGCATCTTGGAAGCGCGTATACCTGTCTTCCTCAGGCTCCGTCCTGGCTCTGGCTGTCCTGCTGGATGTCACTGCACTGAGATGTGTCCTTTGAGGGGCGTACTCTTGAGGGTATCTTGAACGCTCTTTTATGCTGTCGAACCTGGTGGGAAGTTCCTCGTTCCTCTATCTGCAATCAGCTCAGCCAACCTACCTCGACGTCATCTTCTCTTCACCCCCCAGGGGCAGGACAGTGAAATAACAGTGACAAGCAAGCAGCTTTTACACATTCACCTCACTCCATCTCCTCCGCCTGCATCTTCGTCTGCATCTTCGTCTTTCGTCTTTGACGTCGTGAGTTTGTGTTTTTATAGAGGAAAAAATATGGAAAAAAGAAAAAAAAAACATTATAAATATTGTGCTCACGCTTACTATCCCAAAGAGGAAATAAGCAACTACATCGACGATTTAGAGAGAAAAAACGCAGAAACGACGATAAAAAGACAACCTCGAGAAGACGATGAAGACGGCAATGAAGTTGATGATGGAGACGATGAAGATGAAGACAAGGCAGAGGTGACGGAGGACGTTGAAGCTAAGGATGATGGAAGAAGGGCGAAGAGTAGCCTGGCTCCCCCGACGCTGTCACTGCCACTGACTACGAGTTACTCTACAGCAAGATCACTGCCGAACCGACAAGACCGAGACGTGCCGGGCAGTGACAAGCCGGAAAGCCTGTCGTGATAGACCGGTTGGTGAGACACGAGCTGCCGAGGATGCAGCACAAGATCGGATCTATCACTGGCAGCCAGATCTGCGGCAAGCTTCCTAGTTAACAGATAACATACACTCCATAAAGAGTCATGATATTCAATCAATAACACTCGCCATGTCGCACTTTGCCTTTTTGCCAGCCTGGACGAGTTGCTCTCCGATAGAGAAACGCCACGAACTGCTAACTAGCTGTGTTGGCCCGGGCTATATACAACTTCTCCCGGGGTAGAGCAGTCTGCCTGACCGTCGGCCAAGTCGCTGCCCGCGAACCCAAGGATCTTGGAGTTCCCGACTGATTGGCTACAAATAGCCGACTGGGACGAAAGAGGCAGAGCAAGTGGTTGATGGCTCGCTCAACGGCCTGTCTGGGTGCAAATAAACCGGGTGCTAGTTCTGGTAGAGGTGGACGCCAGGGCGGGAGAACCAGCGAACCCTGAGCTGGGCTTGGCCGGGTAGCAGGAGTCTCTCTGCAGGCAGTCCCTTTTGCGGGTGAAGAGGCCCATGTTTGCTTTTGCTGGCTGCTCGGAGGGAAAGGGGGAAGGCAAGGTGACTGGCCGTCCGCTGGCTTTGCCAAAGCGATAGAGCGCCATGATAGACCTGATAGAACGGGAGCAGAGACAACTAGAGCAAACGGGCTGAGTCTGTCTGCTGCCTGCCAGCCTCTTTCTTCTATATATTTAGCTGTCTCCTTTACTGTGTTCTCTCTTTTTTTTTTCTGATACATCCCGCCCGTTGCTCAGCAGTCGACTAGTTAGTGGCTTTTAAACTCGCCTGGTAAGAAAAACCCATCTCCATCAGCATCTCCACCCAGGGGGCCCTCTCCTCCTCCCAACAACCTCAACAAAGTCAACCAGCTAGCTCGGTTAACGACCTGCTCGACCACGGAGCACTTTGGCCGGTGAAGACGCAGCAGAAGACGCCATCGATCATCACTGCTAACCAGTCGCCGGACAAAGACAGCCTGTCGTCTTTGTCCCCTTGCTGCCTGCAGAGAGCTCCAAGCAAACCCGCCTCGCACACCAACCAGATCTCCATCGATCCACGCGAGCTGCCCCCCGAGAGCCTTTTTTTTTTTCTTAGCCCTCTCTGCTTCAAGCCCAGCATGTCGAAAGACACGGTCTTCTACCCTCGCGTCTTGAAGAGGGGTCCCTTCACCGTCGAGGCAGCCGGCTACGAGCCCGTCGAAGGAGAGACCGTTCCACGACGTCACCCCTCGGCCAAAGACGAGCTTCTCAAGACGCCCAACCCAGAGATTGCTACCACCTACGACAACCTCAGATGGAGCGCAAAGACGTACGGGAACTCCAAGGCCGTCGGCTCGCGCAGGGTCGTCAAGACGCACGTTGAAAACAAGAAGGTCAAGCGGCTCGTCGAGGGCGTCGAGCAGGAGGTCGACAAGGAATGGACCTACTTTGAGCTCAGTGGCTACAGCTACCTGACCTTCACGGAGTACGAGCAGCAGGCTCTGCAGCTTGGTGCCGGTCTCAGGAAGCTCGGCCATCAGGCCGGCAGCAGACTCCATCTCTTCAGCTCTACCAGGTCAGTTCTAGCTCTCATATTGTTTTGTTTCTCATGAAGAAGAATATTTTATTCAATTTTAGGGAGATCATCCTGGGCTAACGTTCTACTAGCGCTCACTGGCTGTGTCTTTCTCACGGTAAGCTTGGCTATAGCTTGTTATATATAGCTGCAAAGGTAGCTTCTAACATCATCTAGGCGCTGCATCTCAGTCCATCACCATTGTGACTGCGTACGATTCCCTCGGCGAAGAAGGTGTTCGGCACTCCCTCCAGCAGACTCACAGCGAGTCCATTTTCCTAGACCCTACCCTACTCCCACTGCTACGAAAAGTCCTCAAGGATGCAAAGGATATCAAGAATGTCATCTACGACACCAATGCGGAACCTAAACAGGAGCACATCGATGCACTCAAGGAGGACTTTGACTACATCAACATCATGACCTATGAAGACCTCCGGAAACTGGGCGAGGAAAACCCCGTTGACCCGGTACCCCCATCCCGCGACGACCTCTGCTGTATCATGTACACCTCTGGTTCGACGGGTCCGCCAAAGGGTGTCCCTCTCACCCACGGAAACGTTGTCGGTGCTAGTAAGTCATCCGCTTAAACTGACGAGAGAAGGTACATGGATCTGACAAGTTTTAGTGGCGGGTGGTGATTCAATTGTTGGCCCTTATCTCGGCCCCAGCGACGTGCTCCTGACATACCTACCTCAAGCCCACATCCTCGAATTCGTGTTTGAGAACCTCTGTCTGTTCTGGGGTGGCACCATGGGCTACGGAAGCCCCAAGACCCTCTCAGACACGTCCGTCAGAAACTGCAAGGGTGATATCCGCGAGCTCCAGCCAACTATTCTCGTCGGTGTCCCCATGGTCTGGGAATCCGTGAAGAAGGGCATCATCGGTAACGTCAACAAGAACAGTGCCATCGTCAAGAGCATTTTCTGGGCTGGTATGGCTGCCAAGGAGTTCCTAATGTCCACTGGTTTGCCCGGCGCCGGCATACTAGACTCCTTTGTCTTCAAGAAGATCAAAGATGCCACCGGAGGCCGTTTGCGCCTCACTCTCAGCGGTGGTGGACCAGTCTCAAAAGAGACTCAACGATTCCTCTCCATGGCCGTCTGCCCCATGATCAACGGTTACGGTCTGACTGAGACCTCTGCTATGGGTGGTCTCAACGATCCCATGGCCTGGACCAACGATGCCATAGGCGAAATCCCAGCTGCCGTCGAGATGAAACTCGTCGACTTCGCTGATGCAGGCTACTTTACCAAAAACAACCCACCCCAGGGTGAGATCTGGATCCGAGGTGTGAGTGTTGCAAAGAGCTACTTCGACAACGACGAAGAAACTAAAGCTGCCTTCTCACCTGACGGCTGGTTCATGACCGGTGACATTGGCCAGTTCGAGCCCAACGGCCATATCAAGGTCATTGACCGCAAGAAGAACCTCGTCAAGTCCCTGAACGGCGAATACATCGCTCTCGAAAAACTTGAGTCCATATACCGCTCTGCTCCCGTCGTGGCCAATATCTGCGTATACGCCGCTCAAGACCAGGCTAAGCCTGTTGCCATCATCGTACCTGCAGAGCCAGCCCTGCTCCAGCTTGCAAAGTCCAACGGTATCCAGGGAGATAGCATCGGCACCCTTGTTCATGATAAGAAGCTCAACTCCATCATCTTGAGGGACATGCAGAATGTAGGCAAGTCCGCCGGTCTGCGTGGCTTCGAGATCATCGAAGGTGTCGTCCTCTCAGATGAGGAATGGACTCCTCAGAACGTAAGTCATACACCTTCCTTTATATATATATCATAAACTTCCTTCTCTAACCACGTTGAACAGGGATTTGTCACCGCAGCACAGAAGCTACAGCGCAAGAAGCTGGTGAACAAGTACCAGAAAGACATAGATCGCGCCTACGGAAAATCTTCGTAGAATGGAGCGAATTCCCCTCGTCCAGACCAATACAGCGGGCATCAAATCTCACATCATCCGTTTGCTCTCCTAGAAGCATCTCACCGCCGCCGCCTCTCCAACTATATAATATACCACTCAAACAAACAACAAAACAAACAAAGCCTTACTCCTTCCTCCTTGCCCGACTGTCCAGCTTTTACCATCGACTTAGCTTGCCGTGTACTTGATCGATTGGCCATATATAGCTTTGTCTCCTTTTTTTTTCCTGGCCATTACTCCTTTCGTTTGCTATTCCCATCCTTACATTTACATTTATACCTACCTCCTGATGTCTCCATGTATGTTCCTGTCTGATTCCACCCACTCCTTCCTTCGGTAGTCTATTTTCAGTCTGTCCGAGTCCAAGAATACTCTCACCGCTGGAATTTTGCAAGACTTTCCTTTCTTCTTTTTCGTTTCGTATGGCTTTTTTTATTTTTATTTTTCACGACCGTTAGGAAGGAATAGTTGAAAATTCTAGTTTAACTAATTATTACCATGCCCGTCTCCTAATTCTGCATCAGTGGGTTATCTTTCCTTTATGCATGCATGCATGGAGAGATCGAGTTGTCAGTGCATATGCAAGGCGAGATGAATGAGATTAGATGAAAGGAGCAGGAGAATTGCGGTCAGACCTTTGCAGGGCTTGGACACTTACCTAACGAGGCATATGAAGATATCAGTATTTACTGTCCATATCCGACATCCAGTTACATCTTTTATGTATGTATGCGTAGGCGCAAGGGTTTTTGATATGCCAAAGACGGGGCTTCAACGACCAGGGAGTAAACCAGTTAACTGGCTACCAGCAGGGATAAGTTGCAAGACAACCAAATACGTTGGATGCAGCAATGGCTACAAGCAATACTCCGGGTCTACAAGGCGCCCGAGTCTCACCAAGTTGTGCCCCCTGAATCACCCTGAACGTCCTTTTTTTTATATCTTGGTGACCAGCGGCGAACGTTATTCATGCAAGTCATCCTCCAAGCTAAACCCCTTTGGGCCAGCAGCATCCGAGCTTCTTCTATCAAACTTCAACGTCTCGACTTCGCCTTTTTAACAATCGAACACAGCATTATCATCGCCAGCCAGACAGGCCAATCACGCACATTTGCAGCCAGCCAGCCTCTTGAGACACAAGACACCATGTCATTTTGGACGTATGTAAGCACCTATCCAGAAAGAAGCAAAAACGAAGACTCCGCTAGCCTTGCATGGCATATCTGAAGGGTCAGCCAGCAAGGGAGCTTTGCCCTCCTCTAACCTTCAAAAAGGCGGCAAATTGAATGAAGTGGAATGGACTGCGCTGAATTAATTGAACGAAATCACCAGATCTTACCGCTCGCTAAAACCTCGGACTCGTCTTCTGTTCGGCCTAGGCCTGATGGGTTACGCAGCCTTTGGGATGTGGGCATCACCCAAGCTCGAGCAATCGCTAGGCATGACCCCATCAAAGGAGGAGCAAGCAGAGCTTGATCGGAAGCTCTCGATTAGCGTCTCAAGAGTGGATAAATGAGAAAGGAAAAGATGTCCGATGGAAGTTTCTACGCAGGCGCGCAATACGTGGAGAAAGAGCTTCAGGGAAAGCCAACACGACACCACATACGCATACGCATAATGGCAGCAGCTATACTTTACCTCTTTTTTCCATTGTCCGTCGTCCGTCGCCCGAAGAGATATAAGTTCAGACTTTTGAGTTCCGAGTGCGTGTCCCCAACGCGGTTTGAAGCAGGGTAGTCGAGAAAATTGGCAAAGAAGGATGCGTGCAACAGGCATCTCCTATTCTTCCTTTTCTTTCTTTTCTTGTTAATTCTTTTGGCTAGGAGGCGTGAGCGTCGGGCAAGGGAGGGATGGTGAGAGAAGGGCGAAACGAGAAAGCAAGCAATTCGGATGGGTGATCAACTAGGCAATTGAGGAGGGAGTCGTCATTTCTGTTCTACTGCCGGTCTCGGGATACACCGTTGTGAAACCACAAAGCTATTTTGACCATCCTTCCCCCCGTCATTCAGCCAATTACCCAACTCACCAGGCCCCCCTCACGAGCTTACGAAGATATGAGTCTCTTCCTTTCTTTTACAACTATTTCCTGGCATCCAGAATTTGAGCACATCCTTCCTTGTCCTCAGCTCTTGGTCAGGAGCCATCTTTTCTCATTTTTTTGGAGCATCTCGATGCACCGCCCGGCTCTGCCCTGCCTGCTTGGCAAAGGCACGGAAGAAGTGGTTTCTTACTACTATTTTCGGGGATACCCCAACTAAACAACGCGACGATGACATTGTTAAATTTCATTTTGTCTACGTTGCAGTGGCGCAGTATGCTGTGTCATGTCACCATACTCCTTTGGGCGTTTCGTTGGACTCTGAGCCAGAGAATCCCATGTATAATAGTTGGCGCTTAATATTCCTTTCTTGATGTTGTTTCTTTTCCCTCCCGAAACATCCTGGTCTTTGCTTACTTCTTTCCCTTTCGAATTCGCTCCATTCCATAATCTTATGCAGCATGGACACCGCCTTGCCTTGTCTTTAGCTGGCGACGGAGGGCGGCAAATTTATGACGAGCATGATGGTCGATGTGCTGATGGACTCTGGTCGGCCGATTATCATAGAGATGCCTTGGTTAACATGCAGCATGCGGCCTTCCTTGAAATAGCCTTCCATAACATGCTTGGATGGATGCTCTTGTTCGTTTTTTCTTATCTCTTTCCTTTTGGCTTTAATGCCACCAATGCCGAAAGCTACCATGGTTTATACACCATTGCTTGCCTTGACGGCTTCATGGAAGCCATATCGTGATACCACGGTTGCCAGGAGAGTGGAACCCAACCTAGTTCCGCCTCTTACTTGGCCGTTATTTTCTTTTTCTTATAACGACCTTCCAATTGTCAACCATCTCTTATGAGTTGCAAAGAATGGCCTCTTTCCTAAAGCCAGCTATTACGGGTCTCACCGGCTACGTTTCGCTCTGTCATGGCGCATAATTTTGTCCCCCTGATCGTATCACATATGGGAGAAGGGGTGGGAAGCTCAGGCGAACCACTCTAGCAACCACCTTCTGCGATTCGTTTCCCGGTGGATTGTCCTACACTCCCCTCCTCCTTCATGCATCCCCCCCCCCCCCCCCCCCCCCCCCCCCCCCCCCCTTTTTTTTTATCTTTTTATTTTCTCGGATAGAAGGCCTTGGCCGAATTCCAAGTTTCCCAACCTCCCCATTGCCTATCTATCCATGTCCGGGGAAGATAGCTTTAGATTACCTATACCTATATCCAAACTTTTCCACTCCATTATATTCTCAACACGGCACGGCTGGCCACACAGGGATTGTTCTGGTTCAAGGTTCGATGATAAAATAATTGAAGGAATGTAGGATCTTAGTTTCTCCTATCACAATCTTGATTTCCCTAAATGAGTTTTTTTTTTTTTTCGGGTCTATCTGAGGATTAGCAGTTTTAGCAAACATACATGTAGAGAAAAATAAGCCAGGACAATCCTTGCGCGAACAGGCCTGGTTCGTGTCCAGGAGAAACGAGGAGACCCAAATCTTGAAAGGAGATAGGATGGGGTGGAATAATTGGTATGGGAATAGGGGTATATGCCCTTGAAAAAACGCCGACATCAAGTCATAAGCTAGAGGCAGAAAAGTCTAGCGGTCATCACATCAATTCAGAAAAAAGATACAATAACAAGAGAATCAAACAGTAGTTGGCTGAAGAAAAGAAAGCAAATGTCCCTAAGCCTGGAAGTAAAAGGTGGAAAGGAAGGAAAAAGGGGCCCAAGTTCAACGTTTTTGACGGAAGATGCCTTCCTATGTATGATTTTGTAATCCATCCCTTTCCCATTTTTTGACCAAATGTCCATTTCACCGTATTGCCCTCAAGATTCCCACCCATGAATAAGTATAGAAAACCCTAACTGCCAATTAATAGGAGAAAAAGTATTAGGAAAAAAAAAAAAAGAAAGAGGAAGAAAAGGAAGAAGGCGGGTTCATGAAACCAAGCAAGCAAGCAAAAAAGGGAAAGTCATCAAACTGCAGCACCTCCAACAATAGTATAACATGCAAATCATCATTATAATTTTTTTCCTTGTTTTTTCTTCCTCACCATCTTTCTTGTGAGGTGCTGAAACCCTAATCATGAGAAGCAGAATAGCCATTCATAACATACATGAAGTACGAAAGGTCGGTCCACCCAGCGAATCAGAGGATATCAAGACAGTGTCGCTTGTGGAGAAGAAAGAGTCATCATTATTTGAGGTTCGGCCGTGTGTGGAAACGAGCATTGAGGAAGTTATCGGGCCTGGCTTCTGGGGTAGCTGTAGGTCGGGAAGCTGCCACAGTCTGCAGTAGAAAGGAGGCATAGGCTCCTCACGAGTCCAGAGTAGTGTTGAGTTAGATTATTAACGATCAGTCGCTATCATGGCTGTCATCTCTCATTAATGTCGAAGGCCCGAAGGTTCAATAAAGAGAAATAGGGGAAAGGGGCAAGAAGTAGTGGAAACAAAGGAAATTGCGGGTCAAGGAGGTAAAAGAGATATTCAAGGAAAAGATGCGCCCAGGCGGAAAAGCAAAAATACAAGTCATTACCAGGAAATGGCCATCCGAAGACCAGTGTGCAGTGTCTTCAAAGGGGAGAAAAGACAGCCGGTCCTTGGTATGCTGATGGTGGAATGTCTTGATGCAACAGGTGGGGAGGGGGGCGGGTATAAAGAAAAAGAGGTAAAGTGAGGACATCCCTCAAAGAAATGCCATAATTTGGGAGTGTGTAATCAGCCAGGGAGAAGAGAGTCATAAAGAGTGAAGTGCGTAGAAAAATTAGGGAAATGAAGTGATATTTGTGGAGTGCGGGATGAGAAGAGGCGGTTGAAGATGAGTAATTAATAACGAGCGTAGTGAGCAGTCGGTCTGCTCGTGTAGGAATTATGCATTTTCATTCCGTTCCTCAGCCCATGGTCATCCTGGCGGTTGAAGTAATGATTGTCTGCGTTGTCATGATGCATTAGGGAAACCATTGGCTCGAAAGGCTCGACATATCCGCCATCCTGTGGATCCTGGCTTTTTGTTGTAGTAATTTGATCATTGAAAGTAGGCATGTGGCTGCGCATGCCAGACGGTTCAATGCATACCTTTCGCTGAACAGCTGAAGCCGAGTTATACGACTGATGGCCATATGCATCAACATTGGTGTCTTTCATAGTTTCCATTGGATTCATGGAATCGTTCATCATTCCGAAGTCAAACCCGGGTGAAGAGGAAGATGAGGAAACTAGGGATCCTGCGGTTAATGGAGGCTGATCGGTGGCCGTCATTCGTCGGCCATGGCTTTGGTCATACGTAGAAAGCAAAGGAGGCGGTTGTCGTGTGCTTTGCACCATCCCGTTAGTAAGACCGCTCATTCGCCCGTCTCCTGAAGCTCCAGTGTCGCTCTCGGGTCCAATGCTCGTCGTACTTTCACGCCGTCCATCCTTGTAATGGCCGGGAGATCGTCCTCGGACAACCATGGGGTATGAAAGGCGCCTCGCAACTAAGATCCACTGTGGCGACGATTTCGAGTTGGGATCACTGACATCGGCGTAAAGTTCGGTCACCAGCTGGTAAAACTGTTGCTGCGCACGACGTTTGCCATTGTTAGCTGTTGCCTTCTGAAACTGGATTCGCTCAAAGGTATGGGATGTTGGTGCGGTCTGTACCGCCTGAGAGTGACCGCTCCCAAATGCAGAGCCACAGTCGAAATGCATGGGAGACTGAGGGGGCATCGAAAATGCCATATGGTGATGGCCGTTGCTCACTGGCCCTGCGTTAAGCATCAAGGATGGTGGTGGCTGTGGTTCGAGAGAAACTTTGCCTGGGCGTCTCTCGGACTGCTTATCACGCTTTGGCGTGTGCTGGACCAGTTCCCGCACCTCGTTTTCCTGTCCATGAACCACTGCAGAAATGGCCATGGCAAACGATTTGACCCTCGGGGTGGTACCGTTGGAAAGCTGAATGTATGGGGTAGAGCTCTGCATCTGGATCCAAGGCCGCAAAGTGAAGGAACAGGATAGGGAAAAGTAATTTCGCCGGTAACAGGTCCATTTACCGTCAACCTGGAAGAACCCCTTGTGAATCTTCGCGTTGATGTCCGGCCTCACAGGGTGGTTGTTTATCAACAGATTGTGCAAGACGGTGGTTTCGTGGAACGGTGGAGCTTCAGGGCTTGCTGAGCTCGACTGCCTTGATGCTGGTGAGTCGAAAACAAAGCCCCCGGAAGCACCAAACATTGTGCCACCCTGTGCATTCGAGTTCATATCCATCGGTCGTGTTGTCTGATAATTGGAGTAGCGGGATAGATTATTCATCGCAAGTCCGTTGGAGTTTGGAAACACGCTCCTGGTAGGCTGATGGTATTGGAGATGGTAGCCATCTCCCCTGGGCATCATACCAGGCGACGCGGGCAAAACTCCCCCAGAAGATTGCATTGTGGATGGAATTCCAGGTTGTGGTTGAGTGCAGCTATTCCTCCCAAAATACACAAATTTGTCAGATATACCAATTCAGAACATAAGGAAGGTGTTTACCTTGCGGCACCGGTACATACAGCGCAGATACACTATGCAGTCTGTAATCAGTCATATTCTGGTCCAACTCGTTCCTCGATATACACGGCGGAGTAGTGGCAGCAGATGCCACGTCCAACGTAGCAGAGTACGCGGAGGAAGAGTTCAAGCTGGCAGCCGAGGACAGGGAGCTGGAGGTTGATTCTGGAGAATGCCTGGAGGTCAGGGAGGGATAGGTTGAGTCTATAAAATCCGATGTGAGTTCACTAGCACGTAAGCTAAGAATCATGGGCTCTTTTCTCTCCCTCCTGACTATTAGTTAACTGGCTGGTCTTCTCAATCCAGGGCACAGTAAAGCATGGGAAGTTCTCCAGTAAGGGGAAATGAAATTGATAGTAGATGCCGTGCATTCGTGTGCTTGGAATAAATGTGAATAAACAAGCCACGTAACACGGACAAAACAAATGAGGGGTAGAAAGAGAGCAGGAAACGAGCAGATTTATACTTGAAAATAAAAGGGAGGAAGAGAGGGAAGGGTTTATAAATGAAAAAGCCAAGCTTATGTCAAGGTAGACTGGTCAAAACCAATGTTTATCAGGAGTCATAAGGGGTGGGTGTGCCGGAACATTGTAGACAGACAGGACAAACTCATAAAAAAATAACGACACTTCATAAATCATAGTAAATAGATCAACTTACAGCTCATGCTGCCCCTATAGCAATGGTAAAGGGTTGAGAGTCCGTGGCCGTATTATTGCTGAAAAGGAGGTGGTTGGTCTTTGGTAGGTGTCTAGTTATAGGTAGACAGAGATGTGGTTCTGATGCCTGGAATAGGTCTGATGCACCAGGTATTCTCGTGACCTTCTTTTGTTTTGGGGGGATATCTTTAGTAAAAAAAAGAGCCTCGCAACTCAAATCGTAAGTGTCAGTCTCCCTTGGATGTTGCCTGTAAGCAGATAGTGACAAGGTTGGAAGAGTGCTTTCAAGCTTCCTAGAGATAACAGTGATGTTAGATATCTGCTGCAACTGTTAGGAAGTATACACACACGCACAGGGGAAAAGCTCTAAGAAAAACAACAGCCAGAGCGTTTTCATTTTCAACAATAGGATTAAACCTTGTGCTGTTTAATATCACACCTTTATTGCAGAACCAGATACAAGATGGGTACACCATGTCATGCAGTTAAGGTGGAAAAAAAAGAAGCTGGGAGCCTACAGTACGGGATTCCACAGTGGGTAATGGAAGAGGTTTGGGGGGAGGTAAGAGAAAAAAAAAAAAAAAAAAGAATGAAATAAGAAAATAAAAAAGCAGGCAGGGTCACCCTTACCAGTGTGGGAGTGGAAGAAAAAGTAAAGAGGAATGAAAATAAAAAGGATATATAGCAAAAAAACGTGGATGAGTCCTGGTCAACAGTGAAGAAGGGGATGAAGATGGAGAGGAAATAGCTCCGGATAACTATTTTTCAAGTAGCACCAGATGAAATTAAGCTTACCAGGCTTCATTTGTCAGATCAAGGCCTTCGCTCACTCTGGGGATGATCAACAAAGGTAAAAATGGGAAAGACTTGGCTTTGGGAAGAGGAATAAGGTTGAAATATAAAATTGACCAGAGAGCAGAGGCCTCCTATCCTTAGACACCAATAAACCGAGATGGCCCGGATAATGGAATTTGGCCAAGTGGCGTGGTGATTGGCCGCTTTTAGAATCTTAGGCAGAGGCCTGGCTACCAGCCTGTTTGGGGTGTCTGTCTGGTAGTTAAGCTTTCGAGATCTTAAACAAGAGCGGTGGGAAAAGACCAAATGTGCCAGTGTCTGCAGTCTCTCAGAGGCTGATGAGAGGCGTGGGGACTGGAGGTGTGTGTGAGCGCGCGTGTGCGTACGGAGTACGCAGCAGGTGTGTGTGAGAGAGAGAAGGATGGTGAGAATATTGATCGCAACCACTCAAAGAGTATTGATGGAGTCGCGCGTGAGGGCTGAGGAGGGTCCCTTGACCAGGTTGTTGGACGTCATGGGGAGACTATAATCGCCCAAGAAAGAAAAGAAAAATCATAAAACAAGATGGAAGGTTATTTTTAAACCAAAATTTACGTCTAGGGGGGGGGAAGGGGAATTCCAGCGCATCGGTGTACAAAGGAATGAGGTGCCAGAAATGCGTCCAAGGCCAGACGTAAAGGCAGACGGGAGTGCTTTGGGGGCACATAGTCATATGTATGTAGTATGCATGTATGTATGCTGTATGTATGGCGGAGACCCGGGATATCAAGGACCAGCGAGGGTGGAGAGAGATGTGAGAAACGGAGTGGAAGAAGGGAGCCAGGGATGGCCAGTTGGGCCAGATGGGAATATGGGCCACCTTCACCTCTTCTTCCCCCCCCTCCCCCCCTTATCCTCAAAAGCCAGAGTGACCATTAACCAGTAGCGAATAAAAGAAAATAAGGGTCCGGGGGATCACCCACTAGAGAATTAGTTAGCCCTTGTCCAGCGGAAGCTAAGAAAAACAAAGCACTGTCTCGCACCCACACACGTAATAGTACTGCGCAGTAATGAAATAACCAGATCAGCTCGACAAATCCACTGCTAAAAGCAAAACTAAGGCTGGGCGAACACTTCTTGAAGCATATCGCGAATAAGGTGCAATAGTAGGCTGAAGACAGACACAATGACGTACCGCGATATATGGTGGATGGGAATGACGGAAGAAAGCAGTTTCGAGGGAGGTATCGAGAGGTATTCGACACGGCATAGTTCAAGCCAAATGCAGGCTGGTTGATGTTGGTTGGAAAGGCACATCCTTGTTAGGGATCCTCCCCTCTCTCAAAGGAAATGCTCGATGAGAGCATATATTCGGGTGATCTGCACCAACAAACCTGCAATATCATCCTCACCTCCTTCCTTTTTCCTTTCTGGTTCCCTCACTTCCAAGCTGACCACTGCCCATGGTAGAATGCATTATTCCGTTCCACAGATATGCTCACTACCAGAACGATTAGCCTGGACTCGCTTGCTAAATCTTGCTAATGGGTTTCAGTACATACTAAACAGCAAGAGGAAGATTGGAAAACGTATGAATGTACCTAGCTTGCTCCCGATAAGCGTCATATTTTCTTTTTCCAATTTCCATTTTTTTTTTTTTTTTGTCTCTTTGCTTCTTTTCTCAGCACTGTTCTCTTTTTTTCATTTTTCAAAATTCAGTTTGTTGTTACTTTTTGTTTTTCCTTTCTTGACTTTTGCAAAATAGGTTTGGGGACCAATAGAACAGGGGGTGATATTGGAGAATCTGTAGGAACCACACATATAGATACTTCATAGTCATCCGGGCTATTCTTGGTATCTTCGACTTGGTCGTGGAATTAACCAGGGTAGGAGTGGGGAATTATGCGCCAGGCCGGACGGGCGGCCCAATAAGCCAGCTTTCGGAGATGGCCTAGCCCACTCAAAGCCGAATTTGGTGTATACATAACAACATGCTATGGTTGAAGCATCTGATGCTCTAGGCATTTTCATGAGGGTAACCTTTACCCCCGTACGTTTAGGATCGTGTGCCGAAAAGAGCTTATTTAGTGTGGTCTCGTCTCAGGGACATGAGAAAGACCAGAATTACTCCGTAAACGGGTTTCTAAGGCATTAACATATCTTGGTGTTCCGTACCTGACTCGAACATCTTGCATTCAGACAAAACATCTTTCCTCAGGACAAACAAGAATGGATAGATCAACCTGAATGGCATCAATTTGGTGGAAAACATAATCGCACCCCTTTCGCAAGGTGGTTAGTTATGGTTGGATATCCGGAAGGCCTTCGAGCCTCGGCTGAAGCAACATTGATCAGTCAGGTCTACCCTCCCAAGATCCAGGAAGAGGACCCAGTAAAAAAAAAACAGTCTTATAGAGGATAAACGGCAAATCGGCTGGATTAGCCAAAGACTAATATCCTCTTTTTTTTTTGCTCTTTAGCCTTTTTGCTTTGCTCCCCGCCAGGTAACGGACGTTAACCGGGACCACTCTTACATATAATTGTTGATATAAACCGTGGGGGGAGGGGCAGGAGGCCCCATTTCTTGAGGGACGAGCCAGCAGTTTCCACCGCCTCTGGGTATATTGACAAGGATATTCCCGTAGCTATGGTCCACACAATCCAGGCACCTCACGTGTCGAGGGTTCAGATATACGGGAAATAAGCGTATATGTAGCTGATTGTATGTGTCGAAGTCTAAGTATATCTCGAGAGGCCCCAGGGCCGACGCTGCGACGGTTTCTAGCTCCAGTCGCGATCAACAGCCGCAGCTCTGCAAGCTCACAGTGTGGAAGAGGCGGACGAAGAGGGTCAACCGCGACGCCACAAGCCAGGATTAGCGACTGAAAGAAGGCCAAACTTGGACCAAAAACAACTAGTAACTCCATCAATCACAGGCCGAACTCCGTAGTAAAATCCAATAACATCCCTTCTCCCTCCGGTCTGTCTGCTCGCTGTCCTTATCTTGTCGGTCGTGTCTGCCTCAGCCAGGCCCAGCTTGGCCGTAGGCTAGTTAGTTAGATAGTGAGAAAGCCAGCTGCGAAAAAGCAAGCAGGAGTTAGTTAGGGAAGCCAAAGGGAGGGAAAAGCAACGAAACTGGAAAAACAAAGCGGGCACCGCGTAATAGCAACTAATGGGCCAGAAGAACCAGGCGATCGCCTCGACCACAGCCCGGCTGGCCTGACGATCTGACTATTGGATGGCTGCTTTGGCTCTTTGGCTCTTTGGCTCTTTGGCTCCTTCGCAGCAGTGAAGGTGAGGATGATGATCGACGGAGGTTTGACTTGCCCAAAGCGGGCGTGTTTGGGCTGTTTGCACGTGACGTTGCTTTTTCCCGTCCTTTTCTCGTCCAAGCAAAGCAAAGCAACTTTTCGACTTCATCCCAAAAGTTGCTCTGCAAAAAAGGACAGCGAGTTGTTACTTTTCGTTGCTTTTTTGCCCGCCAGCTCGCCGTTCCTTTTTCCTGCGACTCTTTTTGCGGTTTATTCCAGGCCGGACGGCTACTGTGCTGGTTCTGGGGAAGCTAGTTTGCCGCGCTATTGCCATGATTCAGGGCCGGGAGGGCGAGTCAGGGAGCGAGGCAGCAGGACGGCTGCAGGTGGTGAGAACCAGCTGAGAATTCGGCCGTTCGTGAGTCGGCTCTTTCTCCTATAGCAGCTGTACGTTAGGAAGCTAAAGCTTGAAAAGAAGGTTGTTCTATCCTGCTCGGGCGCGCGTTGTGTGGGCGGAGTTGCTCTGGGAGGACAAAAGAGAAGAAAAAGGTCGTGAGGTCGTATGTGAACAATGTCTTGCATATCTGCTGCTGTCCTGGGCGTGGTACAAGCCAGCACCTCTGCATTTTTGCACGACGGCGGTGGAGAATCCGAGAAAGCAAGAGGCGTGCCATTGCAACCCTCTTCGATCTTGATTACGGAATGATTTATACCTGGACATGCTCTTTTCGAAAGTACTCAGTCGGTCTTGACTGGGCAGACGCCTGTATAGTACTCCCGTACACTGCGTCTCCAAGCCAACAAATACCGCTGGGGCCTCTCTCTCCACCCATTCGTCGACGGGTACCTACATGCATCAACCGAGTATATGGGGCAGGGTATCTTCTCTTGGAACTTCAAGGGGCGTCTAAAATCAAGAATCCATGCATGTCCACCAACTACTAGCAGACCAGTTCCATCTTCACTCTGATGGAATCCGAATTCCATCTTATCCTTGACCATAAGCTATGAATTACAGGGCAAATAACATACCCTGCCGCCGAGTCGACGCGACTCCATGTTCGAATTCGACTCTCCTGTTAGGGAAAATGGCCGTTCGTCCGTTTTTTTGCCCCCCCTATATGCTGCAATTATAACACTACCCATGCCCACTCTTCCTCCAATCATCAGTCTCCTCACAGACCCTTGAGCCTCCTCTTTGCCGTGCATCTTACTTTCACGCATTCTGCTCAAAAAGAAAAAAATAAAAATAAAAATAAAAATAAAAAGACGTTGAGCGCTGACTTTCGGCTTCGAGGCAAGGTACATCTATGTGTGACCCTGACGTTGCTTTTGGTATGTATGTGCCCATCCCGAAACTGAAAAGAAGTTGCTCAGAACACAGCAGCTATTTTCTTTTTCTCTGACATTTGTCTTTGGTGTTGTTACCTTCTCAACTCCGTACCCGCTGCATATAGCTAGATCGACAGTTGATAATTGGTTTGCTCGAAATAGAAACAAATATCAACTGCCCGTCTCTATTGCGAAACATAGACCTCCTTTCTTGCATTGCTGCTTTTCTTGCCTCTCAACGTCATCCGAGGTAATGTACTCCGTGCTGTCAATCCTGTTGGGTATCTTTTTCCCCTTATCCGAGAGACACACATCTACTCCGTATCTCATGCGGATTTTACTAGGTGTGCCAGTTCTTGACCTCGGTCTTGGGCTAATAATTTTAAATCAGACTGTCAGCAGCACTATCAGAATGTGTCGGGTTTATCCACCTGCGATTCGATCTTAGAAGTGCTCGAGGCTCCTCAAATCAATTATTATGTTCAATAAGGTTACTTGATGTGGACTTCAAATTCCTGATTCGCCGTTAAAACTCCATATTTGACAAATACACAACTTCCACGACTCAGTCTCGAAAGTGTTGACATCCACATGGTCGCCTTTGTATTGTTTTGTACCTTTTCTTTCTCCAATCTCGCAGCCGGGCTCCCTACCCGCCCAAACGTTTTTTTTTTACATATGTTGCTGTGTCACTGTGGCAAGTGACAACTCTTAAACCAAATCCAGCAGCCGGGATAGAAAACAAACTTAACCCATAACCCGAGAGGCCTCAGTAACCGAGACATTCGCCTTTCCCTTGCTCTCAAGGAGATCCAGGTCCGTGGGCCCATCATGGCCATTGTATGAAGCAGGGAAATCAGATATCAAAAGCCTCAGTCAACACCTGTCACAAAAAGCCGTCTTGGTCTGCTCTCGACTAGCCCCCTTCAATACGGAGTATACCCATACCTTTTCCAAAAAGCCACAGAAAACGAATTTACAAGGTCTCCGTGGCATGCACTTCAGTCGAGCTTTTACAATCAGAGCTCCAACTGTAAGTTAGTCGACCTCTACTTTTTCCTGACATATCGACCGGAGGCACGCTCGTGTTACATTAACCGTTGAATACCCGCTTCCTCATTCCCGATCGGCTCCACCGGAGACAGCCCCTTTTGTAATGTTTCATTCCGTTCTCGCGATGCCTTGGATACTATACTGTCTGGGGACCAATTGGCCTTTAGCGAACTGGTTACATGCCCAGAGAATGATTGTTATTTGTTATTCGAGGCCTTGGAAGCTATTGTGGTTTTCAAGAAGACTAGGTATCTATCTTTTGGGACAACGGCCCCCTTGCATATTTCTTCCATGAAGGGGGCTGCCTCATGCCACTTTCGCGCAGGTCACGGGTATGTTGACCCGTACATCATATTCACCCAACAGGAGTTAGCATAACTCCTGAGCCAGCCCGAGCTAATGCGTGCATACGTTGCCCTCGGTTTCCATTTTCCGTATATCCCTTCCAGCTTCATCAATGAACACATATGCTGCTTTCATATGCATCACTCCGGGTTTGTAGAACATGCCCTCAGTACGTTCCTCAATCTCCACGTGAATTCAAGTTGCTCCAACCATAAATGAAATGGATGGTTACTCTTGAGATACCCCAACATAGAAATGCTGTGCTCGAGATACGTTCTCGACGTGAGCGTTGGCTCCATGTACAAAGTACGCAGGACAAATAAAGGGCAGACGGAGAATGTGAAAAAAAAAAAAAAAAAAAAATACCCTCTCGAGAAAACCAACCGCAAACCCGGTCCGTTTATTGGCCTGAAGGTGTTTGATTCTTGCATACCCGTGCCCGTTGCATTGTGAAAAGAATGAAACATAACAAAACGGAAATAAGAAACCAAACTAAACAAAGCCATTCTGCCTTGTAGGGTGAATACATGGAACCCGCATCGCAGAGACGGCAAGATCAACTGACTACGTAGATCAGGGGAACTGCCAAAGTGACATCCTCATGGCCTCTCATATCATCTCATACATGGCTCGCGGCCTTGGCAGACCGTCTGTGAAGCAGCCTTCATATTCCAACAGAGAAAGGCATCTACAATGGTTTTCCTAGTGTGCAACAAAGCTAAACTACCGTCCCGTCAGCGCCTGCTAACAGTTTTTCTCTAACCAGTGAAGAACCTGTCCGACAACACCTAACCATATCCGAGATGATATGCATGAAGCGCGAAGTCGATATTAAATCTAGTTCTGTCTCACAGGTGCACTTATATCTCGATCAATAAACACACGCACGGTGCGCACGCAGCTTGTGGGCTAATCTGCGGAATGCCGAAGGGGCGAAATTGAGAGAACGGCCAGGATTCCGTACCCTTTTACGTGTCAACCAGGTAGAGGTAAGGCCAGGCCCCTGATAGACGGGTGTGCAAGAAGTAAATACCGGTCGATATGCAAATAATAATGTCGACAGGAGCACCTTGCACAGCGGCGTCTTCAAGCCGTGCCTTAACTGGTTGCTTCACGATATACACCCCAGCATGGACATGGGGCGTATTCGCCGACGAGCTATGATTGGCGCAAGCTACGAAAACCGTTAAAAGAGAGCGCTTACATTTTTTTTTTTGGAGATCTCGATTCTATCTGCGCATCCATGCTGTTTGTACAATGATCTATCCGTCGAGGAGTGGAAATAAGTGGTGATGCATGATTGGCGGTGCAAATGTCACACGCTGCTATGTCAAGGGCAAAGGAGGCGAGCAGTCAAGGCTAGATGAGAGGGTGATAACATGATATCGCTGGGTATACCGTATCACGGTGAAAGGTAAGGGTCCATGTTCCTGTGGTATAACAAATAACTATGCCTCGCAGGTGGTTAACCGTCATGGCCAGCTATTTTCGACAACGTACACGTACGTCTGCTGCTGACTACTTCTCTACAATAACCCAATGCAGCCTACCGTTTATTATTCCTATCGTGTTCCGGTCTTCTCCCCCCATACCCCATGCTCCATAACGGCTCCTTCACTTTTCGCCCTCTCCGTGATCTTCTTGCGGTGGTGGGGGGCGAACCAGACGGGAGAGAGTTGCAAATTTGCCCTGTCATTCCTTGCTTGCCTTTGCCAAAAAGGTGTGTTCCGTACCCCGTCTGGAGTTGCTATTTCTGACGTTACGTTTTGCCCAGGCCGAGCTTCAACCCTTGGTTTCTTTTCTTTTGTTTTACTCTTCCTTTTCTTTTTCCCCCTTTCCTTCTCCTCACTCATGCTTCGGACAAGACCGACCTTCGGCCCTTTGGGATCAAAATCGCTACCAAACTTAGAGAGCGATAAGCACGAATCACGAAGGAGCCAGGGAAGTGGCAGAGCGTTTCGAAGGGAAGATCCAGGCTCACTCAGGTCTACCCACTGACCTTCTTGGCCGCTTTAGATTATGCTCTCTCCGCGCGGGAGCCTTGTCGAATATTACCTAGATCTCACTTTGATATCAAGGTGCTATGACCTGCAGATGGACGCCTTGCCTCCTGGTTCGCTCAGCCTTCCCAACTCCAAACCACTATCCAGTTTCGGCTATCCGGCAAGACGAGCTGAGATCCAAAGCCAGAGGGTGAATGGAAGCCAGCCTGGGGAAAAGTGATTTCTTAGCGGAAACGAATAATCCCGCAAAATCCAGACTCCTCCATGGCTATTAACCCATCGAGCAGAGGAGGAAGGGTTGCATCTGGGACGGCTTACGAATCTTACTCGGATCCGTATATTGCCTCCTCCACGCGCATGTATGGGGAACGGGGGCTATGTTCAGCTGATAATATATTAGGGTTATGAGTATACTCTATTCCATGATCGCCGTTGAGCAGTTTTCATTTCCGCGGGATGGTTTTGTTTGCGGGAGATATCAAAGAGGTATTAAATGTGGTATAGAGGAGGTGCTGGGGGGGTGCCTGTAGGTACCTATGCTACCTGATGCAGGAGGCAAAACTTAATGTGACATCGCCTTCTACAAGATATCAAAGTACTTGCTTGCCGGTAGAGACAGACAAAGTGTACACATACACACAGTAATTTAAACATGACTACAACATGACTACAAACAAGCTTTTTATACAGGTATCTCCTGACCAGGGGCAGGTGCATAACATGAACCTCAGCCCTATACAAGGCCAAAGAATCTATATATCATAGGGCTGGATATTAACGACGCCCGTCTGTCCATGCTGTCTCCAGACGTCTGATAGAAACAGTGTGAAGCGCTTATACCAGAGCCGCAGGTCTCCTCTTCCGCCATCTCAAATTGCCCGTTTATGCTGCAGTGACATCACATACATATCCACCCCGTATATCAACCAGCCCTACAAGCAGAAACAGAAAGACAGAGTTAAGCCTCCACCACCCCCAACGGCGTTCCATGACACCGCAAAGCGTGTCGGTATCATGGTTCACAGCCACATGGCGAAGGAATGGTGCTTCCATCCTCAAGAGCCCTGACACAGCACTAAGATAGGCGTGGATTGCTATGGCATGGCACGGCGGCATGGCAATCCATAGCAGCCCAACAATAAAGCTCACGAGGATGGCACTTTTGTGAAGGACTCACGAATATCGAATATCAGAAACGGTGACACCTACACGGAACCATCATCCTCTCTATGTGTAGCGTGGTACATGACCGACGATTGACTTCGAATAACCACAGGAGATGTGAAGGGAAAGGGTGTGTGGGTGGGTGGGAAGTGGAAAGGAGGCAGTGCTTTTCTATATCATTAGCATTAGGCCATTGATTCGCAGAGAATAGAGCGTGGAACGAAATGCAATTTTATCGAGACATTATAAACAACAGCTTGGATCCCATTTCCCAAATGAAAACAAAAAGAGCAGGGGAGGAAGGGGAGGGCAGGATGAAGATAAGATGGCGTCAAGGTAGAGGATTGAATGAAAGTCATTATTTGGAGTCCGCGCTCTTCTTAGCGAATTCGACTCGAAGAATCAAGTGTCGATAACCAACTACACACTCATTAGTTTCATGTTCAAACGGAGGGACCAAAAAGACGAAATGCATCAACTTACAGCCATCCATTTTGTCACAAGCACGAGCAGCATCACTCCTGTCCGCAAAACTGATGAAAGCAAAGCCCTTGGCCATATTTGTTTCTCTGTCCTTAGCAAGGAAAACTCGCGTGACTCGTCCGAATCGCTCAAACATATCGCGAAGTTCTTGTTCTTCAGCCAGCTCGGAAACCTAGTCGATTGAAGAGAGAAAAAAAAAAGGAACGGGTTAGCCAACGAAGATATCCTCACAGAATAGTGCCCAGATATATAATTAGTTGGAATAACACTCACATTGGTAACACGCAGCGTCGCCAGGTCATCTCTCTCATACTTGCCACCCATCTTATCACCAACACCAGCACCGCCTTTCCTCATAGCAGGAGGAACATAGCTTCCTCCGCTCTGGCCCAGTCCACCAGGAGCTGGCTTATCATCGCCGCCATCCATATCCATACCCGCACCTCCAGCACCCTCGTCAACAGGTGCCATGGTATCTTTGAACGGACATCTGGCAGTGAAATGCTCGCCGTTACAAATTCGACATTTGACCTTCTTGTCCTTCAACTGTTCCTTCAAACTGCCCTTCTCGCCCTCCTTCTCGACCTCCTTAGCCTGGGCCTTCCAGTTCACGCTGGGGCGGAATATAATGTTCTCTCCGACGGAGGTGGTATCGAACGAAGGACCTGGCGGATGGCCCTTCTCCAGGCCGAATTTAGCCCATCCTCTTCGCTCAGCTACGCGCGGGTTGACGTGCTCTTTGACGACTGTTGTGCGGATACGACGGGTGGTCTTGACTTTCTTGCCATCGTCGTCGAAGCGGTATGATATCACGGTCTTGGTACCGTCTTTGTTTGTAAGTACTTGCTGGGGCGGGAGCGCGTTGGAATCATCGAATTCCTCGTCGTCAGCCCAGTCAGCTGCCCTGTAAAGAGATTGTTAGTGTTATTTCAAAGCGAATACTTGAGAAATTGCGCTGTGGCGGCTCTTGGGGGGTATTCTCTCCACGTACTTTGGGGGCTGTGCCATTTTTGAACTCTCTTTCTATATATATTCTCTCCTTCCACTGGTTCTTTCAAGACTGGCGATAGCAAGGTGCAGCGCAGTGGTTTGATTAAGCAGCTCGACTGTTCGTGTCTTTTTCTCTACAGAACTAATTTTGATATCAGATTTCGTGGAGTTTAGTTATCTTTGTGCCCGCGATAGATTATGTAATCATAAGAACGTTAAAAATGCTCCTACCAAATTTTATACTTTTTTGACACAAACAATTTGTTCTAAGGAAGAGAATTATTGAGTCCAAGGTGGAAAGAAATAGGGATGGATAAATAGTTTAAATGGGATATATACAGCGGGAAAATGAATGCTAGTATGTAAAAGCAGTCATCCCCCCGTGAAGGATCAAGTGTACGAGCAATCTTTCAAAGGCCCAACGCACATGAAAACGCCGATCTACCGGCATGAGACGTCGTTAAAAAACAAAAAGAACAGCAGAAGAAGGGGAAGAAGAAAGTGAAAAAAAGTCTACAGCTTAGGCTTGGTGAGGTAGCCGTTGCCCTTCTTGAGCCAGGAGACAGCATCATTGACGAGCTCGTCGACGATATCCTTGGCTGGCTTCTTCTCGTTAACCACAGCGGCAGCCTTGCCCATGAGGTGAGGGCGGGCGTTGTCGATGGTCTCGTCGTCAATATCCTCCATGTGTTCAAAGTCGTGCTCGACAGGGATGATACCCTTGCTAGTGAGCTCCTTGATCTCCTCGGCACGGTTCTCCTCCCAGTTGGTGATGTATGCGTTATTGCGGACTCGCATAGGCCGGCCCTAGAACATGTTAGTAAAAGCTGGCAGAAACCAGAACAATGGGGAGAACAAAATGCATACAGTGAAGATGATGGTTCGGACGTTGTCGTCGAAACCGGCGGTGCGAACAGCCTCCTGGTGGTCCTTGGGGGCACCGGCCTCATCAGCAAGGATGAATCGAGTACCAACCCAGACACCGGAAGCACCGAGCATGAGGGCAGAGGCAACGCTCTGGCCGTTGAAGATACCGCCGGCAGCAACAACCTGGACGGGCTGGCCGGTCATGGGGCTGGTCTTGCCCTGGCAGAGCTTAGCCACGGTAGGGATAAGGATGCTGGTAGGGACGTCTCCGGTGTGGCCACCACCCTCACCACCCTGGGCGCAGATGATGTCGACACCAACGTCGAGACACTTCTGTACATGCTTGGGGTGGCCGATCATGTTCATATAAAGAATTCCAGCCGCGTGCAGTCGGTCAACGACATGCTTTGGTGGCACACCGACGGCAGAGACGAACAGCTTGGTGCCGCTCTCGATAACAACGGTGATCAGCTCGTCAAGCTTTCCCTTGGTGTAGTCGTAGCTAGAAATTGAAGCAATATCCGTTAGCAAAAGAAGGAACCTCGGTACCGCATCCCAGGACCAGGGTAAACAAACTTGGTCTTTCGAGCGTTGCCTCCAACCTGTGGGAGCAACAAGTCGACACCAAACGGAGCGTTCTTGTCGACGAGGTGGCTCTTGATCTCCTCTACCTGCTCTCTCAACATGTCTGGGGTGTAGCCGAGGCCGCCAATAACACCCAGTCCACCAGCGTTTGTGACAGCCGCAGCGAGCTTAGGACCGGCCGCAACGTTCATGCCAGCCAGCAGAACGGGGTGCCTGATCTTCAGGAGTTCCGTGAGAGGAGTCTTGATCTGTTCTGTGTCCGTCATGGCCTAGTCAGCAGTCTCGTTCTCCCGTCAAAGTCTTCAAGTCTTCCTGGTGTTTTCCCAGGGCCAGGTACTGTTCTGGAGGGCGGGTCGCAAACTTACGTGGAGAAGCCATGGCGGGAGAGAGATAGCACTGCTCTGAAAAGACGAGTATATATAGTCAGACGGAGTCCTGTAGCGGTAGCAAGAGTCGCAGAGTCGCAGGAGTAGAGGGAGACAGAAGCGAAGAAGTCGACGAACGAAGGGTTGTTGGCGGCTGGCGCAGTTTTTATCCTGTGAAAAAGAGCCTCGGCTCGACGGCGGCGCCCTGGGGTAAACGCACGAACTAGCCGAGCTTCACCTGACAGTCATACGAGGTGCAGCCCAGGAGGCCGGGGGAGCAGCAGGAAGACGAGCTGCGCCGATGGTCGAACACGGCCGTGTCCAGCAGTTGGGAGGAGACTCCTCGTCGCCCGCAGAGCAGCCAACCGAGAGAGTCTTCTTACGCTGCTTTTGTAACTATCTCTTCCGCTAGTTAGTTATGGCCTCCGAGACCATCTCGCCGTCGGATCATCTATAACTAGAGTGATGACTAAGCAGACAAATCTCCGATGGAGCCAAAACAACGGATGGAACGACGGCGAGCTTGACGGCGAGCCCAACAGCAAACGGAAGAGATGAGCCTTCTTTGTCGCCCGGGTCGAGGTCTTGCTGGCTCCCTGGGCTCGCTCGGTGAGAGGCCTAGTGCTCGAGTCTGTTACAGCGGTGTCATCGTGTAGGGATTTACTCTTTTTTGCTACTCTTCTTCTATACCCCCTAGGTGAACATAGATATCTTAGACTAACAATAGCAAAGGACCCCTTGTTTGGTTAAGCATACCGTATCCGCGTCGGGGAGGCATTATGTTGGGCGTGCAGCTGTCACTTTTAGAGCTGTATCATTAAGGGAGTACTCCCAAGGCACGCTGTCCCACCGTGATAGGTCTTTGAATCACGGTACTCAATGCAGGCAGAAGCATGGTTCACTTCAAGCACCGGGACTGCAGGCCAGACCAACTTGTTGCAATATTTCCTCTAGCCTATTTGCTACCGCTGGGAGAATTGGACATGGTTGCCGGTTGGTGTCTACATCCGCGATGGCCACTCCACACCCCACTCAGCGAGCCTTCATTGCTCTTGGAAGCAACCTGGGAGACCGTGTAGCTATGATCGAAGAAGCATGTCGAGAGATGGAGGCGCGAGGCATTAAGATTAGGAGAACTAGCTCTCTTTTTGAGACTGCTCCGATGTATGTGGTGGATCAGGGGACTTTCCTCAATGGGGCATGCGAGGTAAGAAGTTGATCTCGCTTTAATAGCAGTTGTTTTTTTTTTTTTTTTTTTTTTTTTTTTTTTTTTTTTTTTTTTCTAACACTTGGGTAGGTCGAGACTTCAAAAAGCCCCATGGAATTACTGGATACCCTACAATCGATAGAGATTGACATGGGAAGACGCAAGGTTATAGATAAGGGCCCTCGTAACATTGACCTGGATATCCTCCTATATGGCCATGAAACTGTCTCCAACGACCGGTTAATTGTTCCCCATAAGCTCATGCTCGAGCGAGAATTTGTCTTACGTCCTCTCTGCCAGTAAGACCATTTACCCTCCGACCCCATCTCAACATCGATACTAACAATAACCCAGGCTGATACCCAATGAATACCCGCTGGTCGAGGGGGAGGGCAAAACGTATACCTCTCACTTACAAGCTCTTCCTCCATCTAACCCTCCCCCCATAGCGATGATACCAATGCCCGCAGGCCTTCCCCCAATCACACCTACAAAGCCCTCCCGTAACACTCTTCTAATGGCAGTCCTCAACGTCACCCCGGACTCCTTCTCCGATGGCGGGATCCACTCTTCCACAGACCCAACTGCACTCCTTGAAACAGTCAAGGCATATATAGATGCCGGAGTCTCCATTATTGATGTAGGAGGCGAGAGCACTCGCCCCAACGCTGAACCAGTCACTGAGGCAGAAGAATTATCCCGTGTTATACCGGCTATAGAACTCATCAGATCTCTGCCTGAAGCGTCGAAGATCGCAATCAGCATTGACACATACCGTGCTAATGTAGCTGAAGCAGCTGTCAATGCAGGTGCGGATATAATAAACGATATATCGGCTGGCCTCCTCGATCCAGAGATGCTTCCTACTATGGCCCGACTGCAGAAAACAGTCATGCTGTCACATACGCGAGGAACACCAAAGACAATGAACAAACTCACACATTACCCTGACGGTGTGCTAGCCGGAGTCCAATCTGAGCTAGCTGAACGTGTTCATGCCGCTGAACAGGCAGGTGTTCGACGATGGCGCATCATTGCCGACCCGGGTGTCGGCTTTGCCAAAACACAGGACCAGAATTTGACCATTCTCAGAAACCTTGACCAGTTACGGCAGGCAGAGGAGCTTCAGTATATGCCCTGGCTCGTGGGGGTCAGTAGAAAGGGGTTTGTTGGTCGTATCACGGGAGTCAAGAAGGCTGGTGAACGCACTTGGGGTACTGCTGCGGCTGTTACGGCGGCCATAAGCGGTGGAGCCGACATTGTTCGTGTACACGATGTCAGCGAGATGGCTCAGGTTACTCGTATGGCTGATGCCATCTTCAGGCCGAGCTTGTAAACCCGAGCCATTGAGGCGATATTATGTCTTGGACCTGGAATTTCTGTAGATATAGCGATATAATATACTTGATCTAGGATAGTTGCATCTGGCCCTACGCGTATCTTAGCATCGTCCAGGCCTCGTTCCCCTTCATACGTGATTCAGCGTTCAATAATGCCAGCGATTCTTACTCTACGGTCCAAATTAGAGAGCATTAGCTCGGACAACTCAGGCCTTCAATTTGAAGCTATTAGCATAGGAATACGCCCCTATAGAGTAGGTGTTTCTTTCATATCTGATTATTATTTTGATCATGTAGCCCCTAATTAACGTCAATCTATCGCCGTGATTATTAAGTGAATAACAGCTTCAATTCTAATTGATGGAAGCAAAGTTGAAGTCTGTGCTGGCGGGCCGAAACTTAGATTCAACCACCTGGCCCGCCAGCTTATTTGGCAAGTCCAGGGGTACAAAGTAATAGGAAGTGCAGGCCTTACTAAAATGATAACCTTGATCGTATATTTCGTAGCTCGAGGGATCACTTAATAACTAAATTAACATTGGAGAATTTACCCAGCAGTCACCCTAACTGATGACCAATTTCTAATTACCAATCTCAGGAGTATCATTTCAATTACTGGGGAGGGTATTAACCTAGCTGCAATCTGGGCCTCAAATTATTTACACAATAGATAGCTTGATTCTCAGTTATTTGTTCTCATATTTTCCATAGAAATTCTAGCTATATTGAATTGCAATAGAGAGGATATAAATCATGCTATATTGGCAGTTTGAAGATCTACATTTGAAAAGTCACATGTAGTTTCCCCCTTTAGATATAAGTACTGGACGGGGATTATGTACATGTTTAATTGATATCATGCTAGAAGAGACAATTATTCACGGGTAGACATGAATCAAACTTGGAGTATGGGAAAATGCAGACAATTGGAACACATAAAGTCATTCAAACTATTCTAAATACATTTTTAAATCGCCCAACAGAAAGAGCACCGAGACTGCAAGGCCAACATTGAGTGTTCAACGAATACAAACGGGGCTAAAAAGTAGAAAAAGCCCCGAGAAGGCGAGGGTTGAGAAACGAATAAGTACACGCACACGCATTAATTCACTGACCACAAACCATAAAACACGTCTTGCCCACCTACCTCCAAGTACATATTCCCAACTCCCATAAGCTATGATTGGACCCAAGTAGTGGTCAAGAGCATCCCATGGTGGAATCCAAGCCGAGAGTTGCCCTCTGCCTTTTTGCTAGGAAAGTAGCAGACCGAAAAAACTCCATGATGCTAGAGAGGAAACTTGCTTGAGAGAGAAAGAGAGCGCCCAAATACTAAAAGGGAAATTGGGGATGAATCATGACTTATGGGAAGAAGAGGATTAATAGTAAAATTCTCTGAAACAGCGTTTAAGATCAGCTATTGAGATAATGACGGATAGCGCCTGCGGAAAAAAAGACGTCAGACTGTGTATATAATGAAATAGAATTCAGTGAGATAAACGGTTAAATCCTCACGTACCATGAAGTCTAACAGCGCCATCACCAACCAAGTTGGTCAAATTCTCAAGATCATCGCCCGCGGTAATCCCGAATTTCCGAACAAAGTCCTTGGCTGCCGTTTCCAGGTCGCCGTAATCATCACCAGCCGGAAGTTCATCTTCAGGGCGGCCAAAGTAAGCATTGCTTGATATCGAAGTAGCGCCTTCAAAGTTGCTGAGTCGAGTCTTAGCCTCGGCCTGAGCTACGGGGTCAAACTGCTCTCTGCCGAAAAACTCATCCGACGAAATACCCTTCTGGTTGCCGAATTTGGATCTTGTTTGCTCTAATTCTTCATCTGCATGGAATTCGTTAGTGATTAATGCAAAGAAATAATGGATGAATCAGCAAGTTACACGTACCATCAACTGCGGAATTAGTATGTCCAACAGCACCGAATCCCAGCTTCTTTGGAGCTGGAGCCTTGGGCTTTCCAACTTGACCAAAGCCAAGGCGTCCCATACCCATGCCCAATCTCTCAACCTCACTTGCACTCCGGTCATGACTCCGTGTGGCTCCAAAGCTAGTTCTGGGGCTTATTGGAGTAGGAGAAACTATGGATGAAGCAGATTTCCCTTTTGTAGCAGCCTCCTCTTCAGCCCTTTCAGACTCAGGATCGTATCCCAATTTTGCAATTCTCTCCGCCTCTTCTTTTGCCTTTCTCTCTGCCTCGTCAAAATCAATAGCGTCTGCTCCAACAACCTTCTTTGCGCCCAGCTTAGGTCCTTTCTTGGCCCCGAGAACTGATGTTTTCTTTCCAGTGGCAGCTGGTCCCTTGCGGACAGCTGTTGCCGTCCGGACAGCGACAGGGGGGGGAGAAGCATTGCCCTTTTCGGTGCTAGAAAGTGGAGATTTGGGTCGCGATCCGTTACCGTTGGGCCCTGGAGTGAGGAAAGGGGAGCTGCGGCCTCCAGAGGACGGTGTGCCAACACGTGAAGGGGGGTTGCTTGGTCTTTTGATGGATGGTTTGTCCCAAGATGAGAAAAAATCATCATCCGGATCGCCAGCGGGTGTGGATGAGCCTTCTGGGGTAGCTGTTGCAGCCACATCCGTGATCACTACCTCCTCAGGATACCTATATTAAGTTAGCCACATGAGGGCTGCAAGCATTACACCACATGACTGGTGCCCAAAGTCCATCCAGACAGGGATGCAAGACATACTCTTCTGCATCTTGAGCTGCTCGCCGCTTCAATTCTTCTTTGTACTTCACCGCTGCACTGGAAGTATACTTTATTTTGGAGTCCTTGCTGTTTAACGCAGCCGTCCCGCCATGTGACTGGAAATATTTGGTAGCCGACTCATTTCCGCCCACTTTCATAACGCGTAGCTGTTCCCATTGCCATTCTATAATCAATGTCCCATTAGTATGTGCGATCGACACCGAGGATCTGTAATGGGCGGTGAAACACACGGTCAAGATTGGTTGAGCGAACAAACGAGATATGGACGCCGAGGTTTCGATGATTCGACGAACAGTCAAGGCAAAGGTATATTCCAAAGGGAACCGACGACCACGTCGGGTTCTTCGACCCGCAATCAAAACATATCTAGCTGAGGTTAGTAGCCGTTGGAACTGTCAGGGGCGGAGAAGCGGAATGGCGGGGAGAGAGACACGGTACCTTGTTTGCGGGTTTGGTCTTTAGTTTCTCAAAGATTTTCTGAGACTGCGCCTTTGTAGCACTCATGGTCAGGTTCTGCAGTGTGCCTGGTATCGTCTCCGGGTTTCTGAGCAGCGGCAGCAGGCCTAGCAGAAGAGCGAAGTCGTTGAAGGCGAAAAGACATCAAAAAAAGGAGTTTCAACTTCGTAAAAGCGTTCGATTCTGCCACTCTGGCCGCCCTCGCCGCACCTTACCGTTTTTGGATATCACGTGGTATTTAGAGATACAGCTGATGTAAGAATTAGATAAGCAGATGATATAATCCATTGCTTATGTAAGTTTAAAGGTTCCAGACGGCAGAAGCAGAGTTTCGAGCTTTTTGCTTCAAACACAGCAACGACGGGGAAGAAAAGACGAAGAGGAAGATGGTGAGCTGAAGGGCAGCTCATGGAAGCATTGGGAATTGATATTCTGACAGATAATGGTTCATTTACAGCACCATGAGTTCTCCAGCCCGATTTCGCCCGCTTCGACCTGATTCTCTGCTCGTGCGCCTGGCCCGGAACAGCAGCAGCAGCAGCAGCAGCCTGGTTACTCCAATCCTTATACGATATAACCGTTATGCGACCCAGAGCAGTCTGGGTAGCTCGAAAAATGGACAGTCACCGAGGAAGTCGATTACTGTAACCAGCGATGACGGTGCGGTCAAATGGGGACAACTTTCGCGTGCAGAAAAGGCTGCACGAGCTACACAGCAATCTGTCAATTTTCTCGTCATTTTGGCCGGGGCTGCGATGACGGTTAGTATGGATGGAGACTACTGCAGCTATTTGAGCTGCCTAATACGGAGGGGTTATGAGAAATATATACTAATTGGGGTATCGATTGCAGTGCGGAGTTTTCACGTTTCTATACCTCGACGTATTTGCGCCTGACAGCAAGACGAACCAATTCAATCGTGCAGTGAATCGCGTGAAAGATAGCGACGAATGTTTGGCTCTTCTTGGAGATAGGAAGCAGATCCGAGCCTATGGGGAGACGTCATGGAACAAGTGGACGAGAAACCGTCCAATTGCGTAAACAGCCCAATGCCTGCAAATACGGAGACACAACGGCTGCTAACCAATCCTTTAAGCACCACAATTGACAAAGATAGTAAAGGCAACGAGCATATGAGGATGAATTTCCACGTACGTCATTATCTTCTCCGTGGTCCATTTGACCGAATTCTCACACCTAACAAACCATCACAGGTCAGCGGCCCACTCAACGATGGTGTGGTGTTGGTCCACCTGGTCAAGATGGCTGGACAGAGTGATTTCGAATACCACCTCCTCGCCCTAGATGTTAAAGGTAAGCGAAAGGATTGAACTTCCATCCTTATCCTCAGCCTTGTGTACCAAAATGCGCGGCTGAATGATTGAATGAATCTAGGTCATCGCCGAGTTTATCTCGAGAACGCCGGTGCGGGCAAGAAGTCCGGATCAAAAATTTTTGGCATTCAGTGGCGGTAGTTCACATGTTCTCGGTGAGTGTATACTTATGGGTATGTACGATATTGGGTATCTCTACATGTGGTGTCACAGTCCACCTCCCAACTCTGAAGCTGCAGCCTTATGGCTTTGGTAGACCTGAAACTGGCTTCCGGTGGAAGTATGTTTATCTTGTGGCTTCATCTTTGGATCTAGTCCTCTCCTGTTATGTTAAAGTTGACTCCGGCGATATATGTGCCTTGTTTTTGCGACGGGCAATTAAAATACAGGGCAATTGTACGTATACGCACTTTGATTTCCGTTTATCTCTCCTGCGAATTTGACTGGCCCGAGGTTGCCGTCAATGCATGGTGATCCGTCAGGATAATTGCGGAGTACTCCGTACTCTGTACATCGTCAAAGATCTCCTGCATTGCTGTATGTGTGGGCTGTCTAGGGGGCGTTTTTTCCTACAAGGTCATCGTTTGGCCCCTCGCTCCGATGCATATACTTATTTCGCCTCTTATCAGCCAACACTTGCAGGGATACGATACCCCGGTTTTTTTCTAGAACAAATGATTGCCTGAGTCTCAGAGTTATCTCATTTACTGGCCGCATTCCTGGAGGCCAGGGGGACACGCCTCTGATTACCAACCAACAGGCCGTCTGCTATGAAATAGTTCACTTAACTATTTCCATACCCCTACCTGGAAAATCAATAGATTTCTGATATGCTGGTACGCCTCTATAAAATATAGGCCAGAGTAAGCCACTAGTCACGGAGGATAAATGGGGCCGGGCCCATAAATTGAGGATTACAGATAACTCGTAACTTATGTCAACAGTTGGATCAAACCACACGAGCACGCTGCAAGACTGGCTTCGCTTCTTCAGATCTCCACCAGCTCTTTCCATCTTCCCCCGGAAAGGAGTATTTTTCCATGCTATGCGCCTTCATCTGCACACTATACCCAGGCTCCATGGGTGTAACGTAATACCCGTTCCGCACCCGAGCCGGATATTCGAAATGCTCATGTAAGTGGTCCACATACTCCAGCACACTCTTCTTCCCCGTCATCACTACATAGTCAATCGTACTCAAATGCTGGGTGTACTCCGGCAGGCCTACGCCTCCTGAATGGGGCACGACAGGGACACCAAATTTACGAGCCAGTAGTAGGATGGCTAGGCATTCGTTGACGCCGCCAACTCGGCATGCATCCGGCTGGACGACCGAGAGAGCGCCTGACTGGAGAAATTGTTTAAACATCACACGATTTTGGCACATTTCTCCAGTTGCGACACCAATGGCGCCGTGAGGCGTGTCTTGAAGGGCTTCACGGATGGCTGCATGGCCTAGAATGTCGTCTGGAGAAGTGGGCTCTTCGATAAACCACGGCTTGAACTGCGCAAGCTCCTTCATATGGGAGATGGCCTCGGGAACTGACCACACCTAAACGCACAGTTAATAACTCTGGAATGATGACTATCAATCTGGCTTGACCATATACTTCTGAGTCGTAGGACTGTTGCTTTGTATAAATGTGCAGTTCGCTTATTTAGGCGAAAGGTCATCCGTATAGGGCAAATGGTCTTGACAAGAAAACATGACAAAAAATGGGTTGACATACCTGATTGGCATCGATCATCAGAACATTTCCCTTGTCGTATCCAATGGCATCCCGAGCGATCGCCAATCGCCGTTTATCCATGTCCAGGTCTCCGCCAACTTTCAGTTTGAAATAACGGTACCCATCCTGGACACTCTTCTCAAGCAGGCTCTTCACCTTCTCCTCATTGTAGCCGAGCCAGCCAGCACTGGTCGTATATGCCGGAACTGCTTGGTTACTTTCCGCCTCCTCAATTCTCTGCCTCTTGTCAGGCTCCACCTCCCGAAGTAACTTGATGGCTTCCTCAGGTGTAAGGGCGTCAGTAATGTATCTAAAGTCAATGCATTTCACCACTTCTTCGGGCGTCATGTCCGCGACAACCCTCCAGACAGGCTTGTTGAGGGTCTTTGCCCATAGATCCCACAGAGCATTGACGATGGCTCCGAGCGCAAGGTGGATGACGCCCTTTTCAGGGCCGATCCATCTTAGTTGGCTGTCTGACACCAGATAGCGCCATGTCTTGCCCCAATCAGCGGTTAGAGATTCAAGCTCTTTTCCAACCAGTAGTGTTGCCAGCGCATCAATGGCCGTGCAAACAATCTCATTACCTCGGCCGATGGTAAAAGTCTTTACGGGCGATATTTTCTAGTCAGCCTGCAGGAGCGGAACATGAAAAAAAGGCAAAAAAGCAAAGGGTAGACCCGACGGTTTGGGTGAGTGATCAGAGCTGAGAGGCAATGACAAGTCAAGGCGCTATTATTTTGCTGTACAGGACAAGGTGGCCACATACATACCATGCCATGACCTGTGTGGGTCGAGTCAGTCTGTAGCACGCAGTAGGCGGCCGAGTAGTCAGTAGCTGCATTCATAGCATCGGAGCCAGTGTTGTCCAGCGATGTCTAAGAGTAATTCCCAATGGTCAGGCGCAACTCATTAGCGAAGGAACACTATAGGACAAGGCCATAAGGCACGGAGTAGATACGGAGGATTCCGTCGTGAGTAAAGGGAGATCCTTTCCCGGCCCCCAGAAAGAAAGCAACAAGTACGGAGTAAAAGGCATAGTAACATACAGGGAAGCGCACATCGTGCGAAGTGAAGCCCGTGATCTTCATGCTGGTCGTCTCGTCTCGAAAGCTGCGTATGCGGCTGTGGGATTTGCTGTTGATGCGCTCTGTTTGAACTACTGCAAGATCCCTCTGGGTGATCGAAGATTTGGCTCCTTTTTTTGCGCTTGATGCTATCTCAGATGTGGAAAATGGTGCGGCAGAGATGCGACCTGTCACCTTTTCTGGTTTCTCGGCCAGCTCGTAAGTTAGTTATATAAGTAAGCGGGCGCTAAACGGTGGAGAGATGTCCGGTGGCTTCTGGGTCCTTGCGCTGCCCAGGGAAGCCAAAGCAAGGCCTAAGGCAAAGCCTAGCAAGGGCCTGCAGAGGCGGGGAGGAGGGGAAAAGCCCGGGAAAAGGCCCGGCAAGAGCAAGGCCGGTTAAGGCCAGTTAAAAATGGTCTCTAGTTCGAAGACTCGGGCTCGGTAGAGGCAAGGTAAATCAGTTAAAGCCTAGGTAAAGGTTAGTGAACGGATGCCTCTAATTAAAGAAACAGAAACATTGGACCCATAGACATACTTATATATAGACATCCCTTCAGCTGTTGGCCCCCTTTTCATAGCAGCATTGCTTTATAAATGTCTCAACGCGGCATTTCCCCTGGTTCCTTGGTCTTTCTGTGGCCGCGTTGCATCCTTGAAGCAGCCGTGTTGCATGCATCTGCATCTAGTACCAGCACCAGCACCCATGTTGAGGTCAGGATCGTACTCCGTATGCTGTCAAATTAACTGAGAAAAGCATAAAAACACTCGCCCGCCGGCCGTCTGCAGCACGACGTAATATGCTCAATAATCCGTACCGATGGTCATCCATTGGCTGCGGTGGCTGCTCCCGATGCAGACCATCTCCAGGACGCCAGACGGTGGAGCTTTGACTGGGAACGAGGCGAGACTCTTCCAAGCAGTTAAGTTAACAGCGAAGCCACTCTGATATGCATGCTGGCAGGCCAAGTTTTTTCGTGCATGCAAGCCCTGCAAGGCCAGCAAGCCGGGTAGTGAAGCGAATATATCGGGGTGTCAAAGGGTGAAAGTTGAAAAAGACTTCGCGATGTATTTTTGATGGCCCGGTACATTGCCTAATAGGGCAATCATTTGCATATCAACGATTTCCGAAGCGCTGCGCTCCTAGTGGCCAGTTAATTGTTTTTTGTCCAGCCTTCTTGGCCAATCAACAACTATTACTAGTGGCTCATTACTAAAAATAGGGGCATAATTAAGGATGATTAGTCATATCACATCTTAAGTTGACATCCTAAGCATTTAAGGGGCATTAAGGGGCTGTGAAATCATTATTAGTTAACGGTTAATATGCCCGCAGCTCCACGGAAACCGGGGCCTTATTTTGGAAGAATGTTATAAGAATGGCCTCTAGTTGGTTAATCGATGTGTAAACCGAATCCTGAGGTAGATGCTGGTCCTGTTCCCCTGGAAGAATAACCCTTGAATAGGCGACGAAGATCCCAGGTAGAGCATGGGGTTCCTGAACAAATTCCATGGTGGAAGGGATCAACCGCCAGCAACAGGTTGCATCCTAGATAAACCTGGGTGTGCTCTGCACAATAATATAGGGGTGACTATATACCCCTGAAGGTCCACTGTGACTGCTGCAGGGACGAGACCCGAATAGTTCATGCTCTAAGGCTGTAGTATCTAAGTAGTTCGTTCGTATTAGGATTGCTGAATGCCAGGCGCCCATGAGCATGGTCAACAGACGGACAGAGGAAGTAAGTCAGACAAAGAGACTATACTTCCATCCATGAATATTTTGCGAAGGAAATTCATGGTTAACGCTCGGAGGGGTCTCTTGCATCCACTTTCATGCTATTGTACGTAGTAATCTCCGGCTACAACGCGGTCAGGCCCCTAATGTATTTCTTCTCAGGGGAGACTGGCCCTAGGGGTAACTAACCCGCCCAAGCTGGCTCTGTCCTAGCCACCAGTCTCGCGATAGATAATTCGTCGCCCGAACATGACCATCTTCTGCCTCAAAAAGCGAGCCGATCTCTTGGAGACGGAACTGTGAACGCGCCGCCACGTTATGAGCCGAGTTGAGATAAGACCTTTATATTTTCTTAGGGGGCATGGCCGGTCCCTGTGGTTCCCGCCTTGTAAGGACCTTATGCGGAGCCCTTAGCTTTAATACCTAAAATGAACGGAACGCTGACGCTATTATTGCCTCTCCAGGAGCTCTTTGGACGGGTATGACCGAATGTGATATGGTACTCGGAGCCGCCTCGCTTGCCAATATTTTTTGGGGTCGTTTCAGGGGAATCGATTGCATCACGACGAAACCTGCGTAGAGAAAGATCTTGGCACACATTTTGTCTTATTGATCTCGTGCCACAGGATGCGCTGGAGCAATGGAGATGACGCGTTGAGTCAGTAACTCGAGCATGAAGGTCCGGAGAACGGAACATGGCTGCATCGAGCAGAAGATCCGTCCCAAATACCAGGAACCAGCTTGTCAGAGCATCAAATGGCCACAAGTGGTGCAAGAGATACGGAGTACTAACATCACCAAAAAAAAAAAGGAGGCTAAAGCCTTCTTGCTTTTCTCGTGTATAACTGCGATGTTATGGCGAATTATTAATATGGCGTGGGTTAAGTCCTTTCCGAATAATTTGATACTAAGGCTTGGGAAAACAAATGAATAAATATAGATTAGCTAATACGAAAGAGTGGAGCCATATTAAGGTTTAAGTGAAGGTCCAAGCGGAGAGTCCCGTCTATAATGAGACACGCTAGCGGAGGCGCTAACCCCGATAGGGAACGCTTTACGAAGCGCCTCGACCGGGGAATTTGGTCGAAGTCGAGGGTACGGAGTAACCTGCATCCAAGTTGAACCCATGCATATACGCCAGACTCCGTTCCCTGAGCTACTACCTGTTCAGGTGACGGGGTGGGGGGGGTGGAAGATGCATGCCAACGGGCAAGCAGCCGCTGTGCTGCTCGGTCGAGCAATTGGGCGACCTCCTTAAATACCAGGCATGGTCTATGCTAGGAAATCACTTTTCTTCACCCATATTCCAGCTCCCCATGACATTTGTCTTCTTCCTGCAGTTAATAGCGATTGTGTTGTCGTTTGATTCTTTATTTTTATTTTGTTTTCTCCTTGAAGCATGGGCTCCTGCATAAGCCGTCAGCTACCTGAGGATCAGGAGCGCCGAAGACCCCGACTATTAACCAAGTGGAAGCAACGCCGAGCACTGAAGAAAGCCGAACGGCATTTTAGAAGGGCTAGCCCGACGTTTGAGGAGACGAAGGAGATCGATACCCTGCGTGCAACAGAGTACACACCCTTGAAGGACCATGTGTATCTAGACTATACTGGCGCAGGCTTGTACGGTGAGAAGCAGCTCCGAACACACTTCGACCTGCTTCGGTCCAGCATCTACAGCGATTCCAGCTCGACTTCGAACGCAGCTGCAATCCAGCGAATCAGAGAACACGTCCTTTCATTCTTCCGGGCCTCTCCGGACGAGTATGAGCTCATCTTCACAGCCAACGCATCCCATGCCCTTAAGCTGGTAGGAGAATCTTACCCATTTACGCCACAAGGCGAACTGCTCCTCTTGTGGGACAACCACAATTCTGTTCAGGGACTTCGGGAATTTGCCCGTGGCAAGGGAACACCCATCACCCATGTACCTGTTATGCCACCGAATCTGAATATAGATGAGGCGTTCCTAAAAAAATCGATCTGCACCAGCTCCGATAGCCATCGACTTTTTGCATATCCTGCCCAATCAAATTTCAGCGGTGTCCAGCATTCGTTGAAATGGATTGAAGAAGCCCAAGCTCATGGATGGGATGTTGTCCTAGACGCTGCCAGCTTTGTTCCGGCAAATCGTCTAGACTTGTCCCAATGGCATCCCGATTTTGTCCCAATTTCGTTTTACAAGATGTTTGGGTATCCCTCTGGTATCGGCTGTCTGATAGCTCGCAAACAGACGTTGGCGAAACTCCAGCGCCCATGGGTATCAAGTGGAAAAGTCCCTACCATGACCATGAATTTGCTTGATAGCACCGACAGCTCTGACGGGGACCAGAACCTGGTTGTGGCTCGGAAGTGGCACGAGGTATTCGAAGATGGTAGTGTCGACTTCTTCGGTCTTCCCGCCGTCGAGATCGGGCTTAACCATCTATCCAGCATCGGTATGGAGACTATTAGCAGCCGTGTCAAGCTGCTCGCTGGCTGGCTCATCGATCGCCTCCTCGAACTCCGCCATTCCAACGGCCAACGCGTCGTTATCGTATACGGACCCCAAAACACCGTCAACCGCGGCGGAACTATAACCTTGAACTTCTTCGATCCTACTGGCCGCGTCATAGATGAGCGTGTTGTGGACAAACGTGCTCTCCCTATTAATCTTTCCCTCCGCACAGGATGCTTCTGCAACCCCGGCGCCAGTGAAGCTGCATTCTACCTCACTGAAGAAGCTCTGCTCAACGCATTCAACCAAGAAGCCGCAGCGAAGGAGCAAGAGGGCAACCCGAAGACATTCGACGAATTCCTGCTTGACATGGGTATGAAAACCGGCGGAGGCATTCGTATCTCCCTGGGCCTAATGACCAATTTCGCGGACTGTTTCCGATTCCTTCAATTCGCACACGGATTTATCGATAATATACCGACTGAGACGGACCTCAAGCCACGGCCACACTGCTAGTCGATGGTTTTCTTTGACGATCAATAACGGTTAATGATTGGAGGATATGTGATAATGACTTTTGGAAAAATTTGGGTATTGTTTCAAAACGGCGTTTGTGAAGTAAACGGTTGATGACTGCATAGGACACGAATCACGAAGCATTTGAGCATTCACTAATTTATATGTCTATTCTCTTCAGCTTATTTCTGGATTGACTTGTCAAATGTGATTAGCATAGTGATGTTGTTGTAAGGTTGTAAAGTTTGCATGGTTAAATTTATTTTTATCTTATCTGATCCGCGAGCTAATTGGGCTCACTAATTTCGTAATTCTTGCCATGGAAGTTATATGCTTTAAAACAGCCAAAACCAATAAAGCAAACAAAGAACAGGAAAAGTGTCAGTAGTTTCATTTCTAGTTTACAGATATCTCCGAGAAGAGAAACAGCTTATACTAAGAACTAGCTTGAGAGGCCTCTCTTTTCGCTCTCAGAGAAGAACACAATCATACGCCACAGCTTCTTCACCAGAACCTCTGCCTCTTCGTCAAGTGCCTAGTTGAATAGATACGTTAGCAGGTCCGATAGAGACAATAAACAACAAGGATATGGAAAACTTACCCCTTCAAGCTGCTCCACGAGATCCTGAGGGTTACCTCGCTTCCGGATATGTTCCTCCACAACATCAACCAGCATCTGTTCCTGGACACCGAGATACTCCATGATCTTCTTCTCAACGAAAGGTTTGAGCTGGTCGCTAAGGACTGCCTCGTCCACAAACTCCCACTTAACATCCCACTGCCAGAGACCTTCTTTATCTGAAGGGATCTCGGCTGCGAGTTGCCTGGCAGCCTGAGCACGTTCTTCATCAGTGAGCCCTGCGGTTTCGGCAATAGAATCGAATTTGATATCTGTAAGGGGGCGTCTGGCAGTTGCAGAGGAATCTTCTTCGTCTTCAAGCAGGCCCTCAACCTCAGCAACGGTCCTTCGTTGAGCTTTCTGAGCAGCGGCTCCAAGAGATAACTTGAATCGCTGAGGCTCCTTGCGCGGCTGGCTGCGAGATTCCATCTCTTGAGCTTGGCGGGCGAGGAAGTCTTCTGCCATACCGCGAGCTTGTTCTTGTTGCTGGGCTTCTTTAGCCTTTTCTCGCTCCTCGGCCGCTCTGTCGGCTTCGTCCATGGCAGCCTCCCGATTCCGGAATGTAGCACGCTTGCGAATCCACACTCCACGGTCAGCATAGTATTCTTCTACCTTCCGGCTTGCTTCCGTATCATCATTCCACTCCCGTAACCGTTTTGCCATAGCTCGCTTCTCTTCTTCCGCACGCTGTCCTTCTTCCCGCTCTCGATTCTTTTCTCTCTCCACAGCAGCTGTTCTGCTTCTTTCGCGGTTTAGCCACCGTCTTTCCTGATCTAAAGCTTGCTTCTCCAGTTCTGCATTTCGCTTCTCCTGGTGCCTTCTTTCTACCTCAGAATCGCTTGCATCAGTATCGTCCTCTTCCGGAATAATCTCCGTTTCATTGTTGACAAACGATACACCCTTTTGGTAGTCCTTTGGAATTTGGTGTCCATATCCCTTTGGTCCAGATGGGGCATTTGGTACACTTCTATCACGGGGCCCAAGTGGAATCCCATTAGCGCCGCCAGCAGGGCCAGACGTTGAACGCGATGGAGACGACAGTCTGTTCGAACGCGAATGACCAGCATTCCTAGCTCGCTCTAGAGACTCGATCTCCTCTTCTCGCTTCAGTCGCTCGAGATCCCGACGATTGCTCCTTTCACGGAATGCCGCAATCTCCTTTGCAACAGTTTCTCTCATCTCAGCAGGGATATCTGAAAGCTCATCCTCCACAGTGATCGGAATGGTAATCACTTCAGCAGAAGTACCATCAGCCTGCTTTTCTCCATCACCCATCGCCGTATCACCATCCTTATCCACTCCCTCTCCTTTGACTTGAGCAGAAGGGTTGGTAAGTTCTGCTAAAACAGCCGCAAGATTCTTTCTCGCGGTTTCGAGACGTGAATGTACTGCTTCCGGTTCTTGGGTATTGTTGGACTCATACTGCTCAAGGTATTTAAGGGAGCTATCGTCGACAACAACCTACAAACTTGTTAGCACTACAAAGAAAAACAAATAATAGGATATTTAAACTTACCATTAGTTTACTCATTTCAACTTCTTCATCGTCCTTTTCACCGTCAGACGGCCGCTGTTTGTTGACAGGAACTTCGATATCCCTTAGCACCTCGACAGCAGTATTAAGACTTTCTGGGTCCTCGTACTCTGCAAAACCAAACTTGCAAGGCTTATTGTCCGCATCAGTTGCCCGAATCCAGCGCCTGAGGTTACCCGCCGATCGCAGAATGCGTTCAACGCCTTCGTCACCACCTGTGCCTTCAGTTATACCACTAACAAAAATCGTGCGTACAATTTCATCCTTTGTCGGCGGTTGCAGCTGCATGATCGCTTCGCGTATATTCTGACGCTGCGATTCTATTGAAGCTGCGTGGTGCTGGCCTCCCCTACGCCCTCCCGCATCTCCACCCCGCTCACGGCCACTTTCATGCGGAGTCGTCGATTTAGGAGGGCCTGAAGTGCCTAGGCGAATTACAGGCGCGGAGAAATTGATATTTGGCATGTTCGCAGGAGGCTGGAAGTTTGGTGGAAAGCCGCCGGGCCTGCCTGGCTGTTGGGCGTTGTGCTGCTGCATTCCCGGTGGTGCACCGGTCCCTGGAGGTGCCATACCCGGAGGTGCCAATCCTGGCGGACCTTTTCAACGATAAGAAACCACAGGTTAGCTATACAATGTGCAAGTTACGCGGTCAAAGGGGACTAAAGAGGACAGGCGAAGCTCACCACCAAGGCCTGGGGGCGCGCCAGGATAGCTCCCAAAATCTGGCGGTTGGCCATACGGCCCTGTAGCTATAGACAAACGGTTAGCATTCGCAACAAACGAGTAAATTGGCCAGTCCTACTTACCTTGGTATGGATTATACATCCTGCTTCTCTTACACACGTCCTATCCTGGTAAAAGCAAAGAAACGGTAGAGGACCAGCGCTGTAAACGGGTTCAAAGGGCGGTCGGTGCGTATAATTAGCACGACAAAGCAGTCATCTCTGGGAATATCCTCTGCGTTGTCTCACTTCACGTCCGCTGTCACTTTTCTTGCACTTCTTCTTGAGCGCTTTTGATGCCTTTGATGCTTTTGATGGAGGTTTTTAGTCGCAGCGGATGGCCCGTGCTCGATGTCACGTGCCATAGTTCTTATTTTTACTTTGACTTTTATTTTGACGAACGAAATCGACGACAACAACAATGACAACAACAACGATGCAAATGAAGACGAGGCCGATAAGTGAGGGTTAAGATGGAGCATGGCAGATGAAACCTGTGTTATTGATGTACGCCACAGGGGCTGCATTATAGAAGTACTATATTGATGTTTATGAGAAAAGAGAGGCTACCCGAGTACCACGCCTTCATTGTGATACCCTGCTCTCGTCCACATACCTAGCCTCAAGTGATCCAAACGGTTTAATATTGAGCTGTTGAAATTGAGCTGTTGACATGTGTGAATACGAAAGAGTATTTTTCGTTTAGGGGGCTTCAAGACCTTTCAAATCCCAGTTTTGGATTCCTTAATCTTAATCATGCTTGATATTCAGTCAAAAACATGAACTGCGATAATCATACTTACAAACGTCGAGAAGGGCTAGTTTTTTTTTTTTGAATTGATAATTCCCAGTCATGCGAAAAATAGACTACGGAGACAGAAACGGCTAGCAGGCTATCTTCGAACAGGCAATAAGCTTGTTTCTGATATCTATCGGGAGCTGAAGTTGCTATCGTGATCTTTGGAACGTTTCAGTGTGATAACTCATGTATTGAATTCATTCGAGTCATTATAAGAGCTACTCTAGAAGTGCTGCTGGTTCTCTATCCCTGGAAATGTTCCGTCCTACGTCGCCGTTGCAGTTGTATCAACAGCGCAATCATAACTACAGGTGCCTTAGATTTGAATGTGTTAAGCACCGATACCTCATGATTTCAGAAAGTGTACATAAATCCAGCCAATCTATTGCTGGGAATCTTCCAAGTTTCCTGAAATCGGTGTTGATGAACTGTTAGGTTCATGCGCATTCAGAACTACGCATGTTGTTTATATTACTTGATAACTTTATGGGCAAGAGAGAGACTTTGCGATTCCAGAATACTAGAAAAGAGGTCAGGATGATCAACCTTATCGGGGCCATCTTCCGCCTGATACACAATCGAAGGCAGGTCAAGACCAAAGGTGTGAAACCATGTGGTCCTTCATGCATCGAAACAAGGTAAGTACCCGTGCAGATCCGGATCTCTCCCCAGTTTGATTCGACGGGTCATTATGGATATACTTGGAACGGGCTGCTACAATTTGGCAATGATAGTCAAGAAGCGGCAGATCTTGTCATGCGACAGAGAGTCATTCACTACCTCGAGTCAGCTAGCCTTCGAGCCGTTATTCGAGGGTTGTATATAATGTGATCGTCTACGCTGGAGCTCAAGAGAACTGCCGTGCAAAATCTCTTCATTAAAGGAAGAAGAAGAAGAGGCAGAATCTCGCAACGCACATTCAAGGCGTTTCTCCTTGGTCAAGGCACAAACATGCTCGCCTCAATCAAGTCCGCCATGGAAGGAGCCGCTAATCTGGTGTCTGGGCAAGCGGAAAACACGAAAAGAGCCCGTGTCAGAGTAGTGAACAATACCACCAGGCCTATCGTCGCCATCTCGGTGATTCACAAGTGCCCAGGCAGCAGCAATAGCCACAAGAGCCATCAAGAATGGGCAATGGTGCAGCCGGGCAAAGCATCCATGCCTGAAATGGAAGTCGAATACCCAGCCGGCTCTGGCTTCAGTTCCAATGCTGGCGGTGACAGCTCGTGGCTTGCCGTCTGGTACAGCGAGGACCTGCAGGCGCTCTGGCACTGCGAACCAAGCGAGTCGATGTTTCCGGTCGATATGCTAGACAAACAGTCTCGAGAGGAGATCCAGAGGGTTGAAGAAGCCCTCGCTACAGGCAGCGAGCCAGGTTCTAAAGGCGCACAGCTAGCTACTGCGCTGGCAAGGTCGACGACGGATCGAGCATTTAATTCGAACAGCCTAGAGGGATTAGTGCGTCATCAGTTGCGGGATGAGGATGCAAACGAGGTGACTGAGTTGGTTATCAATGCCAATGAGACGATGACTTTTAAATCCAAGTCTGGCACCACAGAGGCCAAGGTTAATTCTCAGCCAGCTGCCGCATAGTCCATTTAACTAGTTAATCGTTTGACGAGGGCTCCGGCACAGAGATGATTGATGTGTTGGGCTTGAAGCTGTGAGTTACTTTCTTGTCCAGGGCTGCTTAGTTGAATACTCTCTTTTTTGTTTCGGGCAGTGCAAGCGACCTGTAATTGAACCACGACTGTTCAGATAGCTTAAGTTAAATTAGCTTGATGAATAACTTGTTCGTATTGGATGCTTATATTGCCCCTTTTTTTGAGCTTCGTTTGTTGCTGGCCAGTTGCAGTTGAAAGGCTGACTGGATGGCTTGAGCCTGGGCCTGGTCAAGGATGCATACAGCTAGCTTGGTGATGGCTGGTCAGAAGGTTAACTCAACGGGTGTGGTCTTCGTGTCAGCCTCGCATCGTTCCGTCTGGTGTGTTCATTCGTAGTTAGTATTATTGATGAAGGAATTAGGCTGTCTACTAAAAAAGCCCTCTTCAAGAGGCGGCTTCTTGTACGATGAAGAAAGGAACGGTGAGCAGGAGATGTCTCTGTTCGATCAAACGGGCATTTTTTCGGCAGCCGCCAATCTCGGGTGCTAACCGACAAATTACCTGGGGGATGGACGGGCTTCTAACTAGTATGGGTACGGGGAAGAATGAATGGACGGTAGGGAAAAAAAAACTATTTATATCTTCTCGTGGCTGCGGCTTAGAGCCCACCAGGGAGCCTGAAGGGTAAAAAGGGGTAAACAAGCACATTGACATATGGACCAGACCTCGTTTCCAGCTGCGATGGTACTGGTTACGGAGACGAATGGCTGAACCTAAGCAATTTGTTCATGGCCGTGAACAGCTCGTCTGCCTTTTGCCTGGTTTCAGCCGCCCAAGCCCATAGAGGAAAGGTGAGACGTATAAGAGGGAGCTCAAGGCCCGCCCGGGGGATTTATATATCTATTTCCCCATCTCAGAATCAGTCATTCGTTTGTTCCAAGCCAGCAAGCAAGAAAAGTCTCAGCACATACCTTCTTTATACCCTTTAATATCTTCTTAATCCGTTAATCCAGATCTTCGTCAAGATGCGCACTGGTATCTTTGCTCTTGCTGCCCTCCTCGTGAGCGGCGTCATGGCCGATGATGGAGAATGGCGCAAGGTTGAGCCCCATACCATGAAGGCTCTCCGTGAGCTCCGTGCCCGTCAGAGCGGTGGCTCTTCGTTCATCCCTGGCACCACCCAGGGCCACGGCAAGAACTGTGTCGACGCCTTTGGAGCTGGATACGAGCTGTGTGCCGACAGCAAGGTCTGCTACAACCCAACTGAGGGTGATCTCTGCTGCTCTGAAGGCTGTATGTCCATGAATTCGAGCCATTCATTCCTGATACCAAACACCTGCTGACCATCTGATAGACCCCTGCCCAAATGGAAGCTTCTGCTTGACCAAGGGATACTGCTGCCCCAACGTGAGTCATTAACTCTTGTGGTATATATGTATCAACAGGCAGGCTGCTAACTGCTTTTCCAGGGACTTGACCCCAAGGAGTGTGCCAAACAGCACAACGTCGAGCTCCCTCCAACCTATGGCAACGGCAACACCAAGCCCTCTGGCGCCCCCTATCCCACCGGCAGCACTCCTCCCACCGGCGGTTCTCACTCTACCGGCGCTCCTAAGCCCACTGGAACTCTCCCAACTCGCACCGGCACTCTTCCCACTGGCACTCACACCGGCCCAACTGCCACCAGCCCACCAATCTACACTGGTGCTGCCACCCACAACACCGTCCAGGGAGCTGCCGCCGCCATTGTCGCTCTCGGCCTCGTCCAGAATTTCTTGTAAAGAACCTTCTCGATCGTTCCCTGACCTTCTCTCACATCTCTATCTGCTAAACGAAACGTAATGGACGGTGGTTGTCGCAGGGGGGTATCTCGTATCTGGCGGGCAAAGATGTAGTAGCTAGCTTTTGTGTCGATATGTAATCTAATGCTGACTTCTTCGGTTTCATCTCGTCCCTCGACTCGTCTTCTTCCTCTTCTATGCGTCTTCCACCGTCTTCCAGGCCGTCTTTGTCTCCATCGTCGCCGCCGCCGGCCCCGGGTCTGGACAGCCTGGGCAGCTCGCAGGCTGAATAATCCAAGGATTTTAGTTGCTTGCTCGTGGCACCGCCGGCCCGGGATACCTGATCAAGCGCCATCCGGGACAGAGGAACATGCAGGACCCGGTCAGCGCCAGCAGCAGGCCGGTTGTTGCGGGTGTCTCTTTGTCACATACATACATATATATATAGCTGGTGACCTTGGTCGTGGGTTTGTAGACGCGGAGGTTTGACTAAGTTGCAGTTGCTGCCCCTCAGCTTGACATCATCATCATCATCATCATCATCATCACCTCGAACTCGACATTGAGAGCAGAGCAGAGGACAGAGGCCGAGGACGACGAGACCAGACGGAAAAAGAAGAGGCACAGGATACAGTCGAGATGCCATTCGCACAAGCAAGCAGCCTGGAGGCCTGGAAGGCCCTGGAGCAGCACCATACCACCGCCGGGCGCCACATCCGGCTCAACGAGGAGTTCCAGAAGGACTCGCAGCGCTTCGAGAAGCTGTCTCGCACCTTTTACAATGAAGCAGACAAGTCGGAGACGCTGTTCGACTTCTCCAAGAACCTTGTCACGCACGAGACGGTCTCCCTGCTCGTCAACCTGGCGCGGGAGGCCGGCGTCGAGGAGCTGCGCGAGCAGATGTTCAAGGGCGAGCCCATCAACTTCACCGAGAACCGGGCCGTCTACCACGTTGCCCTGCGCAATGTGAGCAATCAGCCGATGCAGGTCGGCGGGAAGAGCGTCGTCGAGGACGTCAATTCGGTGCTGGAGCACATGAAGCAGTTCTCTGAGCAGGTCCGCAGTGGTGAGTGGAAGGGCTACACCGGAAAGAAGATCAAGACCATCATCAACATCGGAATTGGCGGGTCAGACCTGTAAGTCTTCTGTTGGCGCCGGGTAAATAAATACTTACTAGTTGGACGCATGCTAATTGGTGCTGTAGCGGCCCTGTTATGGTGACCGAGGCGCTGAAGGCGTATGCTGACCGTAGCTTCAACATCCACTTCGTCTCCAACATCGATGGCACTCACATCGTCGAAGCTCTGCGTGACTCAGACCCAGAGACGACTCTGTTCCTCATTGCCTCCAAGACGTTCACCACTGCCGAGACGACTACCAATGCCAACACGGCCAAGGACTGGTTCCTCAAGACCGCCAAAGACGAGGCTCACATCGCCAAACACTTTGTTGCCCTTTCTACCAACGAGCAGGAAGTCACCAAGTTCGGCATCGACAAGAAGAACATGTTCGGCTTTGAGTCCTGGGTCGGTGGCCGCTACTCTGTCTGGTCTGCTATCGGCCTCTCCGTCGCCCTGTACATCGGCTTCGATAACTTCCATCAGTTCCTCGCCGGTGCTCATGCCATGGACAAGCACTTCCGCGAGACTCCCCTTGAACAGAACATCCCTGTCCTCGGCGGCCTGCTGAGCGTCTGGTACAGCAACTTCTTTGGCGCTCAGACTCACCTGGTCTCCCCCTTTGACCAGTACCTACACCGCTTCCCGGCCTATCTCCAGCAGCTTTCCATGGAAAGTAACGGTAAGGCTGTTACCCGCAACGGCGAGCATACCAAATATACCACTGGTGCTATTCTCTTTGGTGAGCCAGCCACCAATGCCCAGCACAGCTTCTACCAGCTGCTGCACCAGGGCACCAAGCTCATCCCCACCGACTTCATCCTCGCGGCTGAATCCCATAACCCCGTTGAGGGAGGCAAACACCAGCGTATGCTTGCATCCAACTTCCTCGCCCAGGCAGAGGCTCTCATGGTCGGCAAGTCTCCCGAACAAGTCAAGGCTGAGGGTGCCCCTGACGAGCTGATTGCACACAAGACCTTCCTGGGCAACCGCCCTACCACCTCCATCCTGGCCCAGAAGATCACCCCGGCTACTCTAGGTGCCTTGATCGCATACTATGAGCACGTCACCTTCACCGAGGGCGCCGTCTGGAACATTAACTCCTTCGACCAGTGGGGAGTTGAGCTCGGAAAGGTCCTTGCTAAGAAGATCCAGAAGGAACTCGAGACCTCTGGTGCTGGAGGCGACCACGACGGCTCGACCAGTGGCCTCATTGCTGCCTTCAAGAAGAAGGCATCCCTTTTGTAAGTAAGGGATAAACGACAAATGACTTTGTTTCTCGTAGCTAGATGATGATGACTTTGCTGCTTATGCATTTAATAACTATGAAAATTTGTATTGATTGCCAGCGGTCTCTAGACCATCCTTGAGCATTCTATCCTGGGAAATTTAATCCCCGGTCATACTCTGTATTGTAGTATCCTCCGTAGATCTTGTTCGTCTCGTTGCCGCAGCTGTAGATTGTATAGATTTGCCCCTGAACGCCGCCAAGTCTGATAACACTGTGTGCTTAAGAAAATGAACCCCAGAAAGAAACATCTACCGCTCTACCATCCGGACGCCCGCAAGGGAGTATTATTGCATTAATATGACTTTTCTCAAGCGGATACTGATATCCAGCCCGCTCTACTTGGTACTTTTCTCCTGTCTCTGCGCCGTCGTGAGCGCATCCCGGTTAACACACCTGGACAATCCCGCAAAACCAGCATACAAATACGGTGATAACCTCCCCATCAGCTGCCTGAACAGAACAATGTAAGTTGGCTCCCTTTTGGTTTGCTTGTTTTATGGGATCGTATTTAACTATGAAATCAACCAAACAGTGACGATGGCCAACACGTACGAAATACAACCAATTCCTACCATCCAGCAGCGATCACCGATTAACCAACCAACAGGTCACCGATGTAGCTGGAAAGCTCCAATTTATACCCTTCCCCGAATGCAATGAGACCGGCTTGCCTCTTGCGTTTCATTATGGCGTCTCCGAAACAATAACCTGCACCATCGACTCGCTCTCCGATTCCCTCTACCACCTACTAGAATACTACGTCCACTCCGATGTCCCTCTCGCATGCCGCATACCTACCGCCCCCCTAGACGGGTCCAGCACCAAATTCAGCTCGAGAAAAGATGACATCAAGGAGAAGGACAAACATAAGAAGAAGAAGAATAAGAGCAAAAGCAAGGATAAAGACGAAGACGAAGCAGAGAGCGGGGATGAGCTTTCTTCGACGCCGTTTACGCCCATGACTTTTGCGGTGCAAGGAACACTCCAGTACAGCCATTTGCACATGTGGACGGATATGAATGTTCTCTTCCACCGATCTACAAGCATACAGTCAAAGGGCGCAAAGCCTTCCAAACACCACATAAATGGCCAGGTTGTAGCTGGATCGGCGTATTCGTTCCCGCTGGCAGCTAAACGGGATAAGGAAGGGAAGCTTGACAAGACAATAAGCGTGCCTCTGGACCCCTGGGCGGCGGGGAAAGGGAGCAAGATTGTTCGTGGGGAGCCAGTCACTTTCACATTTAGGGTCGGATGGGTGGATGAGAGTGACGTCTCCTTCCTCTCGGCACAACCTCGTGGAAGTTGGAGTGCATTCGGAACGATGATATGGCGGGTCAGCATGTTTGTTATGGCCGGCGTCGCTGGAGGTATTCTTGCTATATGGTGGGATCGAACACTTGGATCAAGACGAAAGGGAAGCCGATGGGACGGAGATGGGTTGTTAGGCAACATATCCGGTTCATCAAAGGGGTTCTTTGGATCACGACGTGCTGGTACGGCGTCCAGCAGCACTACGAGTATAGGTGGTTATGGAGGATACGGGCTAAGCAGCGCTGGAAGTCATGGTTACAATGGCTTTTCTAGCGGGAAAAGAGACTGATCTCCATGATGCCAAAGCATCTTGTCCTTTTTTTCTTTTGAATGGATGTTGATAAAAATAGATTTTGACACGTTTCTAGGAGGAATCTTTGATATAGTAAATGTACATGATAAAATGAAATTAAAAGGCATTTTCAACCTTCATGATGCTAGTTATACATTTGACTTCACACGCCCATAACCAGAGAATCCACAACCAACAGCCAAAGATTGGGGTCACACTACCATCCCTGCCTCTTCAACTCCATGCATCTAGCAACCTGAACCTTGAACGACTTCTTAAACAATTCTCTCCACAGTTTCGACTTTCTGGCCTTCCGCTTCCTGCCCCGACGAAGATGGAACCTTTGAGCGTTTTGGTCGGACCTGATCTTATTTCTCGAAACCACACCCTCCAACATAGAAAAAGCAGTCGTGGCATCAATGCCTCTCGATGGGTCAACTGCAATCGTACGGCCTAGTTTCGGGCCCAGTTTTAATTCAGGGTATTTCGGAACAGCACGTCCTCCCTCGTTTGAGCTGTTTGCAACCGAGTCTCGAACAGCTCGCGTCACCCGCCCAACGTCTGCATTTTGAAATAGGTGGCGGAATCCAGCTGTGATGTTTGAGCTACTGGGCGGATTCGACGAGCCCACTCGCTCATATACATCGTCTAGAAGGTTGCTAATCGAGTCCACATCGAAGTTGTTCTGGCTGGGTGAAGGTGTCTTTTGCTGTCTTTGCTGCTGCTGGGAGTCTGCCGGGGCATCTTTCCGTCTATCCGATAGTGGCTGGGATGTAGATATGGTTCGTACCGGCTGGCAGAGCGGTTGTGATATGTATGCTGGGCGAGAGAAGTGTTGGCGGACGAGGCGGGAGGTGTGCTTCGAAACCAGGCCATTGGCCATCCGTCGGACGTCCATCACGACTGGCACAGCTCAATGACCATCCGATGCCCCGTATCAGCGTAAAACGAGCGTCGTGGCAGGCTGTAGCGTCTCTTTCTGCTGTTTCTTGTCGCTGCTTCGTCGTCCCTTTTTGATACTTAAGGTTGAAAAAACGTCCATCGAAAATGCCATCGGAGAAACTCCGGCCTTTTGTTTTTCCGTTTGTCTCACGTGACATCTCTCAAGGTTTTATCGATAAGGAAGTTTCGACGTCGCGAGTTGAATTAAAAGAAAATACAAAAACAATTGACGATCAGCGACGACGACGACAACGAAGAGCCGACGAGAAGAAGGCTAGAAGTAGTCTAGAAGAAGAGACTGTCGTGTGTTTATAGCAGGAGAGCAGTGTGCGATACCGCCAGAGCCATGTCGTCCATCACCATCGCGAGTCTGCCTAGGATGGCCCGGGAGACGCTCTCTGCGATCATCCAAACACCCGCAGCGGCCAGCAATCTTGCTATCATAGATGTCCGAGATTCTGGTTCGTCTGTTCATCCCCTCATATCCCTCCGTGCGACGTCTAACTAGGCTGTATTGTCGTCGATATAGACCATGTCGGCGGCAACATCGTCACTTCGCAATGGGTGCCCAGTTCCTCCTTTGATGTTCATGTCCCAGAGCTTATCCGGACTCTTAAGGACAAGGAAAAAGTCGTCTTCCACTGTGCTCTGAGCCAGCAGCGCGGCCCATCAGCTGCTTTAAAATACGCGAGAGAACGAGCCAGAGTGCTCGGTGAGGATGAAAGCGCCAAACAGACCATCTTTGTTCTTGATGGGGGCTTCGTCAAGTGGCAGGAGGTCTTCGGCAACGACCCGAAACTCACTAATGACTATGTCAAAGATATCTGGGACGACTACTGATTATAACCTTTACGATGATGGCCTTTTTTATTCTTGCCAATTGCTTTGCATATGATTAGCGCGTGGTAGACTAGCCTTGACTAGACTATTGACAGTAGCGAGGCAGTCGGCGTTCTTACACTTTATACATAGATCTTGCTATTAGCATGCGACTCACGATTACAGAACATTCAGAAACAAAAATACCAAAGATTCTAGGTGTATATATACATGTAGAAGTATTTACTTGGTGTAATTACATCCGAACTTCACCACCAAAGCCTACCGGTCGTCTCTTGCCCCCGCTCTCAGGAACAATAGCCATGGCCTTGTAGATCCTACCCATCCCTCCGCCCCCACGCTCAACGAGACGCTGCCAGGAGCTTTCTATCTGTTTGCGCTTCTCTTCATCTTTCACATTGCGAAGTAGCTGGGCCGCCCTTTCTGCAATGCCTAATGAACGTAGAAAGCTCCCCTGCTCGTTAGGGCCGTATACTTCAACACCAGGACTAGCATTGAGAGCAGACTCAGCAAGGCCAGTGAAATCCACATCAGCGCTAAGGTCGACTTCTCCTGGGGTTGCGAAGGGCGACACAACCTGGTGGTTCTTGATTCCGCGCAGAGAATTAACGGGAATGGTAGACGACGGCCCATAATCAAGTATCAGCGCTGCGCCAGCTGGGGTGCGGGTCGGTGAAGGGTTTTTATCAGTTGGATTGGGTCCTCCTATCAGTCGGGCTATTTCTTGGGCGTAGGTATGACTTTCTGGGCTGATCTCAATTGTTGATCCACGAGTCGACTTAAGTGCCTTGTACCGAGGTGACATTTCTGGCATGACGAGCGATGCTGGAGTAGGAGACTTTGCGAGTGCTAGTCGGAACTCAAGCTTCTTGTCATTCTTGACGCTACTGTCGTCGCCATCGGGCTCACGTTCTGCCTCGGGGTTTGTAGCAACAACCAGCTCTCTCCATTGTGTTCCATTCAGGGGTAGCGAAGGTTGTCGAAGTTCAGCCGGTCCAGTCGGTGTATTGATTGTTTCTGGAGGAGGGGAGTGAACGGCTTGGAATGCATGGATCGGAAGGGCATCGAAGAACTCGTGAGCAATGATGAATGGTGCCTTGTCCTCGGCTGGTATCATTGTTAGTCTGTAGGTATTACGGGTTCAGACAAGAATGGAAGTACTCACTCTGAGGCAATATGCGTATATGCTCTGTCCAGTAAACCGGTACTCCTAGGTGAATGCTAGTGCTCTTATAGCCAATATCACACTCTTCCATCGGTGCATCTCCGCAGAGTGCCTTCTTTTGGATTTCTCGCAACGTTGGACTGGCCTCTATCATGTATACTCCCTCAACACTCGAAGCAAACCCTTTAAAGTTCCTAACCGACTGGTACATATCCCCCATCAGTTGAAATTTCCATGCTCATTATGTAAAGAAAAACTTACTCGTAATATATCCGCCATCAATGTTCCCTTGCCTGGCCCAAATTCCATCAATTGGACTCCACTGCTGCGTCTCCCCTGAGACAGCCATTCCGTTACTATCCATATTCCTAGCAGCTCGCCAAACATTTGAGATATTTCCGGCGACGTAACAAAGTCTCCCTCCTTGCCGAAGACATCACTGCCAGGTGTTCCACGGGATGTATAGTAGCCGCCTTCATCGGAAGTAAGGCACTGACGCATGAAGGCCGCAATCGAGATCGGTCCCGTAGTCTACGTCAAGAAAGAATTAGCAAACCAGCATTCAAATCTAACTTATAAATAGTATTCAAGGAGTAGCACGGGAAGAACCAACATTGATTGCATCCGTGATTCTCTTTGCCAGGGGAGTCGACCATTCCCGCTGCGAAGCCGGCCTCAACGTGGATAGACACCGCCGGCCGTTTGGCACTGCCAGCCGCGCGGGTCGACTGGCATTTGCCAATCGGTATACTATCCTAGAGGCACCATTGCTCATCTTTCGGCGATGAGAGGTGCTGTTTCGACAAACTGTGACCTCGAAGAAAGCATTCAAGACCTCAAATATCCAAGACGGACAAGCATGCTTCCCGAGAGGTCGTGCTTATGTAATTAAGATTCGACTTCGGCGTTTCTAAGCGCAAAAAGGAACGTTTGGGATATAAAAAGAACAGACGACGGTGAGATTTGGCTGATGGGCGGGATTGGCATGCACAGCAACGATGACAGGGAGGTAGGCTGTCAAATAGAGGCTCTTCCGATGCGAAGGAGTCTTCATCTTGGTGCCCGGGGTCTGTCTTGTGCTGCTAAATATGGGCTGCCAGTTGTGCACAAGTTTCATCAAGCGAACTACACCCGGAGGTCGGACGGACATTGATCTTATCATGAGAAGGACAAATATGCGGGAACATGAGAGGGAAGACCATGTCGCACAATATCATTCAGCCAAGGTGCTATCATGCCTTGAGCTGCTCCGGAAGACTTTTGATCAGCTGAACAGTACTTAGCAGACTACGAGTGTCCAAAGCACCAATATGCATACTCCTCCGTCATCACATTTTCGTCGCAGTTAACTCGCTGGCTGAGTAGTAAACCCTTCCTCATCACGTCTACATGTCTATTGGTTGAGGTGTAGGGAATCTAATGTGCTGCAATAAACGGTTCTTTGATACCAATATTACTTACTGCTTTATAATTGACATTTTGGAGGCATGTCAATTTTACGTTTGGAGGCCATCATCCGGGCATTGAAACCATTTGGGTTCGCTGGCAGAATTGTCCGTTGAACCATGGGTTGACCAACATTTGACCTACCGAAGGCTTGCCCAAACGTCCAGGCCCATGAAGAGGATGGGCAAAATGCAGCACTTTGCACGGGGCAGTCTGGGGACTGCTGAGAGGTCATCGACAAACCACTAAGTGGCAAGTTCATTCCTCTGGTTTGTGGGAAGCGTATCTGTGGAAGACGGAACCTGCCCGGGAGTGGCGCAAGATTGGGAGGATTTGATTCTGAAGTTTGACTGAGAGTCAATTCCTAGCAGGTGGGATAGATATCTTGATGACATGTTTATTGATGCAATAAATTAGTGAATACCCCCCATAGGTACCAGTGCCTCTTGAAGAACGACAATGACATTTAACTCGTCGAATTATGAATTTCTGGTGTCAATTGGGCTCGAGCTTTGAGGCTTCTTACCTGCTTAACTGGCAGAATTTTTATGGTTTGTTGTCCTTGAACCTGAGGTTCTAGCTGTTGCATCATAACAGCCACATTCAATGGCTTAGCCCGAAGTTTCGGTGGGCGAGGAACATCTTCTGCTTTCGTAATCTCTCTATTATTATCAAATTCACCGTTGTTTTGGCATGGGTGTTGACTCATAAGATGGAAGTAGTGTTATTCATACAAAAGCAAAGAAGTAAATGTCCTCATCAGATTGGTTATTGTTGTACATAGGTGCAAAATGCAGAGATCAGGCGATGGCAGAGTTGTTTCACGATCGAAAGCTCTCAAGAACATCCAGTATGAGATCCAGCGCTGCCGCGCTAAAATGAGTGGGCCAAAGCATAGAATTGTTACTAACGTCTCCGGGACCTAGACGGCTGGGAGTCAACCATCATTGTATCATACAAGTCAGGCTTGGCTGAATTGTGCTGTTTTTCGGTTTGTCTCCGAGCTCTTCCCCAGTTCTGGCCGTTGTGCCTATGGTCTTGATCATAAGAATTGGGCTGTTGCTGCCGTGGCTGTTCTGCTGGGTCCGCAAACCCAAAACGACCATCTTGAAACTCCGCAGGACGACGATTTTCACGGCGCTCCTGGTCTGCCAGCTCACGACTACTGTCAAATGCCGATTTGGTCCTGGTAGCAGAAGCAGAGTTCGATTGCGCTAATACTGTAGCCGGGTTAGCTGTATCTATCCGAACCTGGATCACTCTTCCATCTGCCTGTACGTTTACGTTAGTTGGCATGTCAAGTCATAATAAGGTGGAGGTAAAACAAAGTTGGGGCAAACCTTTTGTGAATTGAAGGCCGCCACAACGCTATCAGCTCCCCGTCTTTCAGCGAATACCATCTGCGCTGTTACAGAGGGGTATGACTTTGTAATTCTGCATTGGAGAATATCCCCTCCAGTGGGGCTGAACGCAGCTTCAATGTCCTCCGCAGTGGTTCCAGGCGCAAAGTTACTGCCAATGACGACACAGGGGCCAGATGCACGGCCTTTAATATTCAAACCAGGTCCTTGTGTCTTCGTGCGATCGGTATTTTCAATTATTGGGAGAACGCCTGATAGCAGGCGACTTTCTCGGGTTTGCCGTGTGGTTGTAGGCTTTGCCTGTTGCTTCTTCACGCCCGCGGACGCCACACGCTAAACGATGATGACTGGTCAGGATACGTTCTGGTTGGGCAAGCTGCAAGGATCGCGGGGGAGGGAAACCTTTTCGACTCTGCTCGCAAGGCTCCCAGTAACTGGGGAGCCTCTTCTGCTAGACACATTGGATCCTGGAGTGCCCGATTTTCTTGCTTTTCCGAAAAAATCGTCTGTCAAGGCTTGCTTTTGACGTCGGAGACGGGCTATATAATTTGAAGCGAAATAAATCAGCCAAAGCGAACATCACCATAGTTGTTATATATTTATCATAAATTCCACTCACCATTATGAATAATTGCTTCAAAAGACGCGCTCTCTTCCTTCTTGTTCGGAGCCATCTCGGTCCAAGGGCGTTAGTTAACAAATTTGACGGGCTTAACAGCCGTTGACTATAGGGGGGGAAAGGCTGCAGTCGTTAGGGCCGATGTCGAAAACTCCCCGAGCTAAAGACACAAAAATCCGTGGTTTGGGTGCGAGAGAAAAGGCTGGAGAGGCGAGAGTTCATGAATGTCCGTTTTGTTCAGTGACGACATGAAAGCTGAAGTTGTGAAGAAGCGCGCGCATGCGTTGCTGACTCATCAGCCTCGTCTTTTTGCCGCCTTTTTTTTAACTTCCTTCTTTCCAACGTCGAATATCAAAAAGTTAAACAGGGTTGAGAAGACAACTTCGACCAGAAGACGGAGACAGCAGGCTTGTGAGTAGGGAAAGCCTTACTACCACACCATTATACCCCAAGGCTCCCCAGCAGCACCGTGAAGTGCGTCATTGCCTAACTCAATGGCAAATTCTGGAATTTATGTTATACTCCAAACCAGATGGCAACTGTCGGGGCCAAAGTCTGGGTCACAACAAACCACCAGCAAAAGAATCAACGGTTCGACCCAGCAGAAAGGGTAAAACGTCAACTAAGGCCTTGACTATGGCTGCTGCTGTGTTGGCAGATAAGTATCTCCTCTCTCACTGGGAGTTGGATATTTTCTTCTTCTTTAGTCAACTCAGGTAGCTGTGTCTTCACAGCTATTGACGCTTGGTTAATGGAGTTGGAAGAGATGTTTTTTTCTTCTAATATTTGTTTCTATTTCTATCCTTCCACTGTTCTCCTTCAGTAATGGAGGCTGATATGAATTCGTCTGCTCGCCAGGTTCCTAACCGGGATACTGGTAGTATGTCTGTTGAATCAACTACCTCAAGGGGATCAGTGAAGAGGAGCTGGAGTTTCCCCCGGGTCTTTGGAACGCGTTTTAACAGACAAGTGTCTGCCCTTTCTCCCCGGTTGATATATCTCCCGGTTGCTCACGTACATGTAGGGATCAGCCACCGGCCCTTGTCTCGGACGGCATGGAGGCAGCAGACCGCTCCGTTTACAGCACCCAAGGCCCTGGGGTGAACTCCAGGAGCACACGGAGCAGCTTCCGCTTTTTCTCCCGCCAAAAACTCTCCACTCCGCCTGATTTTTCCGAAACACCGCTCAGGCGGGCAAAGTCAGCGCAGGGCTTTTTCGCAGGCACATTCAAGGCAACCCCATTTTTCAAACGTGCCAGCGTTGTTCCGAACCAGGCTGACCGGAATGAGTCTGATGATAACGGCACTGGCTTTGCGGACTCTGACTCGGATCATGAGAGTGACGTGCTTTCAACGTTTGCTCCCATACATCCTGGAGAGTCGCTGGCAGTTCAGTCATCTGGGTCCCTTGGAGAGACTAATGATAGCCATCAGCTTAGCGAGGAGACTCGAGAAGCAACCTTGGAGGAGAAGAAGAGCCTCCTCGACCCCACCCCAGAATCGTCAACTCGATCCGTCATTTTGGTGTCTCGGAGACTGAAGAACTACTTCCGAAAAAACAGGAGCTTCTGGTCTCATGAGGTATGTTAACACCCTGGCTATCTCTGATCTGCATGCACTTCACAGCCCCTAACGTTGAGTAGAATCCAAAACCTCGCCCTGTTGGCAGATGTACCCCTGCGAACAAAGTGAGTCCAGATTGCTGCCTCCCTCCTTCATCTTTCAATGTGCCTCCCCCGTTTTCCTGCATGAAATACATGGAAATAGCCCCTTCCCCTTGTCACCCCTGCTTCCTTCCCTAACAGTTTATTTACATCTAGCCTCAAACCGGTTATGCTGACCAACCATAGCCTCCCACAGAACGCGACCTTGCTCGGCAGCGTCTGTTAGAAGATTCTTTGCTCATTTGCCCAGAGAAGTTCCCGATTGCGGCGCAGAGGCTAATGAGTGGCGGGATAACGGCCAACTCCTCTTGTGTAGCCTCACTATCCGCGGTTTCTTGTCGGGGTCATGGGCGTTCCACAATTAGTCTTTCTTTAACCACTCCGTCTCCTCGGTTACCAACTCATTTGCGGTATATGGTGGAGGCTATCGATAGACCGTCAGCTGAGCAGTTTATAGAGAGTACAAGCGCTCCACCATAGTCCGGGCAGTTATATGGGTTTATTTGCTCTGTAATAAATGTTTAATAGACATAAGAGCTCGATAATATAATGACCAATGAGGTGACTTTCATCGAACCATAAAAGCGTATGAATGGATAAAAAGCCACTACTAGGCTCCCTAGGTCTGTACCGTGCACCAGTCCATGAAGACTAGCATAATCAAGACGCACTCGGGTACACTTCCAACATGGGTACAATGTTTCTGCTCCAGTTTGGCCCTGTCCTTACTAAACAACTCTATAACTAACCATCTCTTCACATGGGGCCTATGAAACGCTCCTCTACCACCTGGTATTTTCATTGGATATGGAAGCTTCACGCAAGTCCTCAGAGCAATAGACCCGATTTCCTGTGCTAAGGTTATGGTTTTAGGGGCTTAGCTACCCAGTCCTAATACTGCTATCCCTTTGGTTAATTGACGCATCACGTATGCTTGGTATTATAAGCCGGATAATATCCTTTCTAGGATGGCGATTATGGTAGTAGACATTTGGTGGCACCGATTCTCTCAAGGCACAAAGGAGGTATCAGGCCAATACCCGGGGTCCTAACTTCGTTCGTATACCCCTGAGTCACGAAAGGGCCACCTCCATCAGTTTTACCACGTCCGATCGCCCCTGCCCCCACGTCCTCTACCGCCCCGGTCGTGGCTCCTTCCGCGGCCTCGGCCTCTGCCGCCGCGGAACGATCTTTCACCACCATACTTGTCCGGAGTATGTGGCATTTCCACAGGTGCTTCACCACCCATCAACTCATGCAGACCTTGCGGCCGAGCAAGACGTCTATACCAACCGTTTTCAGCGTCGTTATCGTTGCTGGTACCATTGTCATCATAGTTGAGCTCCGAATGTCGTAGATTTGAAGGTGGATGGGATGGACCTTTTCCTCGATTGCCTCCTCCGCGTTCAGTTTTCCCTTCACGTTTTCCTTGACGCTTCAGCTTGAGCTGCCTCTTATACTCAGCTTCGGCTTCATCGTCTGAGAACTCTATCTGGTCATCTCCCACTTCCTCATCATGTAAATTCGAAGCATCACTTCCCTTTAGACCCCTGAGTGGCTGTGTGAACACAAAGGTTGAATGGTCAACAACATAAAAGACAGGTGTTTCTTTCTCTAATCCAGCTTCTTTAACTGCTTCTGCATTTGGGAATCGAACGGTATATAGAGGTTGCTGAACACGGCCGAGTGTTTCCGATACCACCCCGATTACCTTCAGGTTGACGGAGCATAAAACTGAGCCTGTTTCTAGGACCTGATATTCGCCAGATATATTTGCTCGCACCAGCACAACATTATCCACAATACTCTCGACATTTCCTAGCATCTCAACCTTCATTTCAGGAGTGATAGTGATGTCTGGCATTGGTACAATCTCATCTGGCTTCTCATTCGCCGTTCTGACTTCAGTTATCACCGCCCTACCACCGTCCCCTCCTTCATCGTCCGATCCGCCCTCTGCAGCCATCAACAAACGAGCCTGCTCTTCTGGACCCAAAAGTTCATAGTCATCATCATCATCCTCGTCAGAGTCACTTGAGTCAGAATCAGTCGAAGACTCAGAAGAAGACTCATACGGAGACGAGTCAACCTCCCACTCGGGATGATCGCCTCCGTCAGGTTGTTGCTCTCCTTCAGTAGCTGGGGGTATTCCTTCTATCATTTCAGCCGCAAGCGCAGCGATTTCAGCTTCTGCGGATAGAGAAGCATCAGGTATGGCATCCGTCCTCTCTTTAGCATTAGGGTTACCAGCAGAGTTCGTAATGTTCTCATTGGGAACCTCTATTCCATCCCCAGACATAACCATATCTTCTCTATCGGTAGTCTCGGGTACCTGCCCGACCGTGTTCGGTGACGGTTTAGACACACTTTCAAGCGGTTGATTACTACTATTTCGATGGTCTTCTTCACTGAGTAGCGTAAGACCTGGGATCATAATGCGCGGCCTCCCAGATCCTTCTGTGGCGATGGTTTCGTTGTTCGAAGGGACTGCATTCCCCGGTTGAAGAGACGGTCCCACGTTTAACGGTGTATTATAAATGTCGCTCCCCTCATCCTTTGGTGTATCCGTGGCTACTGTAGAAATTGTACCATTGACTGCAACGGAGTTATTGTCCATCCTGGGCTGCTCGGTAGGTAGGCTCCCAGTGTGAGTGTCGTCGCCCATCGCAGTGTCCTCCATGATATACAAAGTATAATTCAGGGTTAAACAAGGAAAATAAAGGTATCTCCAATGATCTCAAATCATAAATGTAGCAGATTCTGCAGAGCCAAATCAAAGTGAATCAAATTTCATCGTCACAAGCTGTGGTTTTATATCAGCGACTTTTGTCGAAGCTCAAAACTTTCTTTGGGTTTTTATAACTTTTTAACCTTTTGCGATAAGATAAGGTACTACGCTAGCATTGATTAGGGACTAGTACGGGCTTACCTAATTGTTTATATCATGTGACATGGCTGGCGCCCACCTTTAATGTTTTCACAATTTCGGTTCAGTTTTAGAAAGTATTGATTTATTTGCTTATTGCCTACAGTTGCATATGGTAAAAGGATAGTCGGGGATGAGTCATTAATTGGAATGCATATGCCTCAATATTGAGATGTCATAATATTTCTATGGTATCTATTTTTTCTATGTCACTGGCTAAATTCATCACATCATATCCATCATTACTATGGCTAAACGAAACAGCAAATGAGGGCCATTCTATACGATTATAATTCTCCTCCTTTGATCCAGATTCAACCCCCAGACTCGGAATGACATATGTGCTTGCATTTCATGGTTTTCGTGAGGCCGTAACTCCTCAGGAAGGGTCTGAGCCAAGACCGTGTCTCTCAGGTCAAGGCACCGCTCAAACTCTGACCAATTCCAGGAACATTCTGAGCCAAACGCCTCCCCATCATGGAATAAACCCCCTTCCCTTGCCACGGAAAAACTATTCCAATTCGAAGACCACTTCTCCGGGAGATCTATCCCTGGAAAGAACTTCATGCTGCTTCCAAGGGCTGTCTGTGAAAAGGCAATTGCATTCATGAGTTTCTCGGTTACTTCCGCCCATGATTGAAAATCGGAGGTATGAGACTTGATTGCTTCGTAGGCTGGGTTCCAAACACCCTCCAGTACGTCCGGAGCCAGGGCTATAGGTTTGAGAAAGGACCAGAAAAATTGTCGAAGGTTCCAGGCATATTCCGTCTTAATACCTGTTGCATAGTTATCAAGCAGGCCTACCCTTTCTTTGACAACCATCGATCCCACGCCTGACCAGTCCCTCTGGTGCTCCTGTTCCGTATGCCGGATGAATTTCCAGATAGCAGCTTGATCACGAAGCATCCAGCCTAGTTTCTCTTTGTAGCTCTGCCAAGTAGATTTTAGATTTGCTTCTAGTGTATTGAAGCCCGTCAAGCGAAGAATTCCGAAGTCAACAACAGCCTTTCTCTCAGCGGTAACTAAATCAACGTCCGAAGCCATCGGAATCTGTGTGGGATCAACCTCACACAGCTCTAGTAGACTTGAATAAAATTCTTGAATCTTTTGGGTGGTGGTTTGAGAGACGTGTCGAGGCACATCAAATGGCCATATCGTCCCATGCTCTTGACCACATGGAAGCCGCCACGTCACATCATCATCATTTGGATAGGCAAGAGCCATACTGACCAAAGACAAAAATGAGTATGTTCCCTTCCTTGGGTCACGTCTCAGAACAACCGGGTAAAGCGACTCGTTCAAAAGAAATATTGAATCATCCCCTATCTCATATTCCTTTTCCTTCAGCGAAATCAGTATATGGCCATGGAGTCCCTTATTGATGACTATAAAGTGCTGACCATTTTGGGGGTTTTTAGTCACACTGTCCATAGGGGAAATATCACATAATTTGACCGCAAAAATACTCAGCGACCCGTCTGAACCAATCTCTACCTCTTGATCAAGCCCTACCGGCAACTTCTCTGGGTTATGAAACTCAAAAGGGTATAAAATCAGTACAGACTTTGATTCTCCAATTTCAATTTGGTCATCAGTATCGTTGACCCATGTAGTTATGTCGAATGAATTGTCTACCTGTAGACGCTGGGAGTAATCGGGAACCCAAGAAGGTAAGTTTAATCGATGTTCATCGGCTCCCAGTAGGTCAAATAATCGGAAGCTAAGGTGGTTCTGCAAAAGGTATGCAGTTATTCCGGTATAAACGACCTCTACAGGGAGACTGTAATCGATGCTAATTCCAGTCTCACCTAGAAGTCCAAGTATTGCATAGATTTTGTCTCGGGGATCTAGGCATTCATGAGTTAAGGCGTGGCGTAAGATGATATAATAATTTTTGTCTATCAGCCTTGTCCATGCATCTCTATTGAATAATAGAAGTGAAGCGCAGCGCCGTATGCCGTTCGGCATGGAGGGCCAATATGGCCACGGTATCGAACGGTCTCCGCAGAGTATCAGTGGGCGTTTGGCATAAATGAGCTGTTGGACAAGCCATAGACCGGAAAAACATGGCCGCTTGAAGAGAGATTTCAGTGCACTCTTCGGTTCCTCCTTCGTAGCGGCCACCCGACTAAGTACTGACCGTCCCATTTGTATCAAGCTCAATAAATCTAGAGCAATGTCACTATCTCCAGAAGGAGCTCCAACAAAGATCATCGACTGTAACGCGTTCGCAAAGACACACTTAATCAATGCCACCCATCGTGACTTATCATCGCTGCTATGTTGGTCTATGGAAATTAAGTCTACCCAAACTGGTAGTGCTGCGCTTAGATGTCTGACAGCTTTGAGACCAGCTTCGCAGTTTTTCGTGACATATATAACATCGCAACTGGGGTCAACATATACCGGGCGATTCCTTGGTTGGGGTTTATGAAGTATGTTTGTAGATGCCTCTTCTGGATATTGGGGTTTCTGTTCTGAAAGCTTTTCGTTGGAAGAGTCTTCGGAAATGGAAGTAGGGTCGTCGAATGGGGAATAAGACAAAGTTTGGTAGGGCAGAGCTTCCAAGTTCCTGAATGGTAATTCCATTAAATCTCCTCGAACAGGATCATCGCTCTGACCGGGGTGCAGCCATAACAACCTGATGTATCCTTCAGTAGCATTGGGGTAGGTGTCAAGTCTATTGGTATTTGCTACCGAGGGTACCAACTGCGGATCATTGGGAGGTTTAGATCCTGGTAAGGACGGGATAGATATGTCATCATAGGAAGTATTAGGATGGGTATATCTCACTGTTTCCGGCCAAGAAAGATTCAAATGAGACAGAGATTCGATATGAGGAACAGTCAACGTGGAAGTCACTTCAACTGACTCCTCGTGTGACCAGCGAGATAAACAAGATTTACATCTGGCTGTATCGTCTATGATAACAACATCTGGACGTTGACAGCCAGCCTCATGCCAGTGATGCATTTTAGCAATATATATTGTTCGTTCGGAGTGTGGTAGAAACAGAAGTAACACGATGGATTCTGTGACTCTTTCCATCGAAATATAAATAAGGCAGCAACTAGATTAAACTTTCGGAAAGAGCCGCATCCCGGTCCAAGGTTAATCCGATATAAAGTGACGTCACGTGGCAGGTCTCGGGCCAAGATGGCGTTTTCGACCTCCATGTTTATAATCCAAAGCATCAAGCTCAATTCAAGCTATTCTCCGCGTTTTGACGAACTAGTCGACATCATGCCACCTCCTAATTCCCCGGGAGATGTCCCAACGTCGACATCTAAATCAAAGTAAGCTCCAAGAACTTCACTTTCAATTCTAAGCGAGCTAATCTAGGGGCCAACTAGACAGGCTCCTCCGCCTTTCTATCTTCCCATTAACACAGTATTCTACCTATGCCTTCTCTCCAACACCCTTGCCGCCGCACTATCGCCTATCCAAGACTGCGATGAAGTCTACAATTACTGGGAACCCGCACACTACTTGACCCATGGTCACGGCCTACAGACTTGGGAGTATTCTCCCGAATACTCCATCAGGAGCTGGTTATATGTCGGTCTACACGCTGGTCTAGCTAAGGCTCTGGGACTTTTTGCACGGACAAAGTCAGCGCAATTCTATATGGTGCGGTTAGCCCTTGGGCTTTTTTGCACGATATGTGAGACGCGCCTGTTCGCTGCGATTTCTCGGTCACTTAATCCGAGAATTGGGCTTTTCTTTCTTGTGATTGCGGTATTTAGTCCTGGGATGTTTCATGCATCTACAGCGGTCCTGCCGTCCAGCTTTTCGATGTACATGTCTATGCTGGGGTTAGCTGCTTTCCTTGATTGGCAAGGTGGATTGAAAACCGTTCAAGGGATCATTTGCTTCGGTATTGGGGCCATGGTCGGCTGGCCATTCGCAGGAGCATTGGCTATACCATTTTTACTAGAAGAGATTGCAGTGGCTTGGTCTCTAGGAGATATTGCACCCGCTATCAAGCGGGTATTGGAAGGGGTCTTAAAATGCTTGTTAATCTTGGTATGCCTTTCTGTCTACAAATCCAGCCGTTCAAAGTACTGACAATTAATTTATTGGCAGTCTGTTGTGGTCTTGGTTGACAGCATATTCTACCGTCAATTCGCCCTTGTTCCATGGAACATTGTGGCCTATAACGTCTTTGGCGGCTCCGGCAAAGGTCCCAACATTTTCGGGACCGAACCATGGACTTTCTATTTCAAAAATCTCCTGCTCAATTTTAACATGTGGGCCATTCTTGCGCTCTCCAGCATCCCTCTGCTGGTTCTCCAGGCCCTGTTCCGTCCTCACAAAACCTCTGCACAAACACTTTTCAGATCAGTGACTCTGGTAATGCCGTTCTACATGTGGTTCGCCATTTTTACTCTTCAACCTCACAAGGAAGAACGGTTCATGTACCCTGCCTACCCGTTCCTAGCCCTCAATGCCTCCATCAGTCTGCATATTGTTCTTGCATATATCGGATCGTCGGATCCTGGAACATTGATTGGCAAAATACCCGCTAAAGCGAAGCTCATTATAACTGTCATCCCTGTGTTACTGGCCATAAATATTGGACTTTTAAGGACCGTAGGCATGGTGACAGCTTACAGCGCTCCTCTACAGGTATTTGATGCGCTACTGCAAACGGACGGTGCTCCACCTGAGGGTTTCGTATGTTATGGAAAGGAATGGTACCGATACCCATCTTCCTTCTTCCTTCCGAACAATAATCTTCGAGCGAAATTTGTCCAGAGCGAATTTCGAGGGCTGTTGCCAGGGGAATTTGCTGAGTCCGGGGCTGGTCTTGGATATTTCCCAGGAACATGGACTGTTCCTAAAGGGATGAATGACCGAAACCTGGAGGATCCAGAGAAATACGTAGGTTTAACGACAACTTTTTACCTAACGGATGCTAACATGTTATTAGACTGATATTTCTCAATGCACATATTTGGTGGACTCCTATTTCCCAGGCGACAAGGAGACTAAGCTCGAGCCTCACTATATTCTCGACACCGAGATGTGGGAAAAGGTCTCATGTAAGCCATTCTTGGATACCCGCCGCACCGGTGTCTTAGGACGAACAATCTGGATTCCAAACCTACCTTTTATACCAAACAAATACCAGCGTGTCTGGGGAGAGTACTGCCTGCTTAAACGAAGAACTGTCTGAGACGGACAACGCATACTTATGTCACAAACTACCTACTGCTCTCAACGAAAGCTGCTATAGTCACTGACACTGTGACGCCTATCGATGCTATCAGAAATGGCCTACGGGCCAGAAAGCTCCCGTACAACGAGCAGGTCGAGCCAGATAAACGCTCCGGATGGGTTGGCAGAACAAGGAAGCCTTGCCGACGATGAATGAAATGACTGGGTTTCTGACATAGCTGCTTGTGTGGAGGTTTTGCATGGGGAGGAGCAAATAAATGACCAAGGGAGGATATATGTGAGGACAACCTATGAGCCGTGCTGGGCGCTATTATAGGATAGTTGCGTGAAAATAAAGGGATACAGCGATGCTTCCGCCGAAAGAAGCGATCCTGCCGCTATACTTGGAATACTACTCGGTATCTACCAGCCAGATAGAGAGCAAGGACATACGTCTGGGTGTGAGTAGAAGAAGAGACTAGTAACTAATAAATGCTCAATAATCAATTCAAATGTCAACTCCTTCAACTGACGAGTTATAAGACCGTGACTTGACGACTTGAAGCAACAGAACCGTGTAATAGGAGATAGGAGGACACCATATGAGAAGCTAAATATCTACGGCCTAAGGCTGTACCTTCTGCTGTACTGTTGGCTGCCCGGACACACTTATACTTCGCGCGTATAGGCGGTATTATGTAGCGAGAGAAACAGAGATAGCTGAATCTAGATGACTGCAATGGCTCTCAGAAACTGAGGAGAGGATGAGATGAATTCAGGGGCAGTCGAGGCAGGACGAACTAGGAAGCATCCAAATACTAGCCCTCTGGGAACTGGGTATATGAGGCACTCTGTTAGTGATTCTTTCAAGCAACAAGCGTTGATGGTGTAGCGGTAGCACACGACTCTTCCATCACACCGACTGATAAGTTGAGATCCGGGTTCGACTCCCGGTCGACGCAGCGCTTTCTTTTTTGCTCTTTTTTTTTTTCGTCTTTTGCTGCTCGCTTCAAGCCGCTGACTAAGAATTCTTATTAAGCCCATCCAGTCAATGACAAAGCGCCAATTAATAAGCGCCTGCCAACCTCGGTTCAGCGCCGTTCTGGCCAGCTTGCAGCTCGCAGCTTGGTTTTGGTTGCTTGGTTGCTTTCCAGCTTGCCCTTGGTTCGCCTGGAGTCAACCAGCTCGCGAAACAGCCTATATGACAGCTTGCTACGTCGTCACCCAGCGACTTTGACAAAAACTTAGATGAAGACAAAGTTCGCTCAAGGTCAAGTCAATTCAAGAAGATGATGAGAAAATAAAGCTGTCGATTATGCTAGTTTGATGATGCGTAATTGTATACCTATTCGTACAAAATGCTCCCTTCCCTCTCTAAGTAACGCAAACGCAAAATGCAAAAGAGATGCCGAAAACCACCGTGTTTTCCATGCCCCGTTCAAATTGCCCAATGCACGCATTCGTCGCCCATTTGCATAATTTCACTCCATTGCGTCGCATCCTAGCCAGTTTCCAAGTTCAACCGCAGTATGGTGTGCGGTTCGAATGCTGCCGTCATCGTTCATTATGGTTTTTTTCTTTTCTTCGCTGCGATCTCATGTCTCCTTTGCTTCGGCGCCGAACTAACTCCACCAATCCATGTTCATGTCGATGATGATGTTCCATGCATGTTTCATGCCCAACTTCATGTAGGAGAAAAAAAAGGGAAGGGGAAGGGGAAGAAAAAGAAAAGAAAAAGGTAAAATATGGAAAAGCAAAAAAGAAAAAAAAGGTAATTAAGTATGAGTTCGTGGTAAGTATATATAAAAAGTTGCTTATTTGGAAAGGGAAAGAAACAAAAAGAAAAAAAACAAGGGGGAAACCAGCCAACCTATGTAAGTAGTTCGAACCAAAAAAAAAAAATCATAAGTACTCATTAACACGAACAAGCAGAAAGGAGAAAAACGTCCCAAGAAGCCTCCCAGAATGACAATAAAAATGAGGAAAAACGCTTGCTTTGCTTTCATCTTTCATTGCAGTAGTAATATTTTGTGTAAGAATGTCATCTTCGTCTTTCCTTCCTTGTTCCATTTCCTTTTTCTTTCCAGAAAGAGAAACTCCGATATGCAAATGACGAAAAGGGAAAGAATGGTGCTAAGAATAGGATAATTGAGTAATGACGTCACTGCCAAGACGATCGATCGGCCAGGCCCCACTTCGGTCCGGCTTTTGATTCTGCCAAACTCTAAAACCGCGTGGTTTTCTTGGTTGGGGTGTGGCCGTGACGTCATAATAAACATCATACCCTCGCTCTCGAAAGGTAGCTTCAAGCTCGCTCTCGAGATGGGGTGTACGTGTTTGTGTGCGTGTGCGTGGGTGTGCGGTGCGCAGTGCGTTGGGTGCTTTTTTTGTTTTTTATTTTTGCAAAAAAGTCAGGAATCCACAATTCGATGAATGCTATGAGCCAGGGGAGGAAGGGGAGAGAGGAGAAGAGAAGGAAGGAAGGGAGGTTTAGTCCTCGCGACCTCTTCGCTTCTGCTTGCCCGGCCAGGTGACGTTGGGGTGGACGACGCGCATGTGCCGGGTTAGAGCATCGTTGCGCGAGAAGGTCTTCTCCTCAGTGCACAGGTGGCAGCGCACCTTTTGCTTGCGGGAATTGTGTATCGTATCTTCATGGCGTGTAAGGTCGTACGGCCGCGAGAAGATAGAGTTGCATGGCTTGCCTGTCGATGGGTTGGTGCGCTCACATCGGTGAGGTCCGGCCTGGGAGTTACGGGCGCTAAGTCCGCGTGCTCCCAGCGTCGAGTTGTCACGCGAGAGCATGTGTGAGCCGGGCGTAGTCTGGCGGTGGGCCTCGCGCTTATGTTTTTGTAGCCGAGCGGGTGTCTCGAAGCGCCGGGTACAGCCGTGGTAAGTACAGCTGTAGGTGCCAGCTTCAGAGGTAGTGTCGTCTGGTCGGCCGGTAGCCAGATCTGAGTCGTGATCCTGCATCTTGCGGTCGACGCCAGCGGCCTGGTCAAGGCCGGCTAGAGCGGCAGCGAACTCGGCGCTGTTCTGCTGGTGCTGGGGGTGGCTGTGGTGTTGTTGATGCGGGGGCTGGTGTTGTTGTTGGGGAGTGTTGGTCTGGTATTGTAGTACGTCCGCACCGGCAGTCTGGCCGAGGAAGTAAGGCTGGGGAGTATTCTGGGAGGCGGAGGAAAAAGGGGCAAAGGCATCGTTGGAGAAGTCGGTATTGGCCAGTGTTGTTGCCACGGCAGCCTCAAACTGAGAAGCCTCGGCCTGGGAAGGGAAAAGGGGCATGCTACTGCTGTCTGCAGGAGACTCGTGGAACTCAAGCATGGCATCCTTGGGTGATATGGTCTTGGGCTGCTCTTCGTGGCCATTGTGGCTCATGAGCTCCATTCCTCGCAGAGACGAGTTCATATGCGATGGGTGGTGAAGCGCATTCTGGAAGACGCTGACCTGCTGGGCCCAAGGAGAGGCATCCCGGGGGGAGTTAGCTCGGGCGTTCATGTGACCCTGAGGTGTGGCTGACGAGTTGTGACTCAGTGTTGATACGGAGGGTGGGAGAGTATAGGAGGGGAAAGTAGTTGCTTCTTCCTCAACGGCGTGAGCTGCCTGTTGCTGACGATGCTGTTGTTGTTGATGTTGTCTCTGCTGTTCAAATACAGCTCGTCTCATTGCCATTTCCATATCTGGATGGTCCCCTGCATTTCGGTATGAGGAAGACGGGTCGTAGGAAGGGAATTGTGGCTGACCCAGAAAGGAGGCCTGCACGGGAGTCTGCTCGGGAGTGGGCAGAGGTTTGGAGGAGCTTTGGTCGTAACCTGAGTAGCTGTGGTAGCCTGAAGTGAGGGAGACGTTGGAGGAAGAGGATGGGGTGCGCCTATGCTGGGCGGGTTGCTGATGCTGTTGTTGCTGAGATTGTTGTTGTTGCTGAGGTTTTGCGATGGCGCTTGGGGTTCCGGGTGTCTGGCCGGGTGCTCTGGGAGAGAGACGGTGACGGTTACGTTGTTGTGGTGGCAGCAGCGTCTGGAGATCTCCTTCATAAGATAGGCCGGACTGCAACAGCATCTGGTTGTTATTGTTGTTGTTCGCGGCGGCGGCGGCGGCGGCAGTGGTGGTGCGGTGGTTATTATTGGTGTTGCTGCTGCTGGTATGCGGCGAAGACTGGAACACCTTTATTGAAGGTGGCGGTGGAGTATGCGATAGACCGTCTTCCCGAGGCGGGAAACTCTCGTCGGGCATAGAAAAGCCGCCTGCGCCGTGGTATAAGGAAGAGATGAAGTCGGTCTCAGGAGAGCCCTGGACAGAGAAGACAGGGGAGGCGGAGTCGTAGGCGTAAGGGGAGGCCACGGCAGAAGAAGAAGACTCTGGCGGCGGCGTAGAGCAGCTGTGGTAAACAGGGAAGGTCAACGATGGACTATCACTGATATCACTGAAGGTCTGGTGGTGGTGATGTTGTTCTTGCTGTTGGTCTTGCTGGAGGTTGTGGTTGTGGTGTTGGTGGTGTTGATAGGAAGAGAGAAGCAGCTGCGACTCGAGCTGGTCAAGCTGGTCGAGCTGGTCTTGTAGGAGGGTTTGCTCTGCAAAAGGGCCGGTGCTGTGGCGGATATATGATGTCGACAGTGAAGGGATGGAGGACAGCATCCTCTCTAATAGATATACCTGCCCGCGAGTCCGGAAAAAGTTGCAGCGAGGTTCAAGTGGCGAGAGAGCCAAGACCTCAAATCAACCTCCTTTAGGGCTGAAACTCTGTGGAATGCCTTTGCTTTGTACCACTGGATTCGAATCAAAAAATAATAGTAATAATAAAAAGAATATATAGTAATTAAAAAAAAAAAAGAGAGAGAGAGAGAGAGAGGGAGGGAGAAAAAGGTGGGAGGTTGTTTGTTATATCTGCGGTGCGGCAACCCAATGCGTGGTCATGGAAGTTCCCTTTGCGTTTTGGCCCTTTTCTTTTTTGCTTTTCAGCTCCCTTCGGGTGGCCTTGGTAAGTTGGTGTAAGGTGTGGCTGGTGCAGGGAGGTTATGCTGTGTGAATTGGAATGTCGTCGGCTGCGGCTTTCCTTGCTGGTTGGTGGTTGTTGGTCTGCTGTTGACTTGATGTCCTGAGGAAAGTGATGGGAGCAAAATATCCAGGCAGTTCTCTTTTCTTTACTATATAGTATCCGCGTCTACGTAAAAGTCTAATTGTTTTTTGCAAAGGTTAATCTACGCTAGGCCGGATCGGGAAGATTTGACGTGGCTCTTTTTTCATTATTGCAACCTTAATCTTCACCGCCTTTAGTCATCCGCGCTAGGCTGGATCTGGATGCCAAGGCCGTTTCCGCACTAAAACTTCGGGCTTGGGGGCTTGTGCACAGGGCTATTATGCAGGACATCGACGACATCGAAAGAACATGGAAGAAGCAAGCAGGGCGAGCCCTCGACGACGAGCAGACGAAGCGCCCTTGCTGCCTTTCCCGTCTCTGGACGCAGAGCATCAGGGGTCCCAGAGAGGCCCCAGAGAGCGCAGGGAGAGGGAGAGGCCATTAGGGCTATTTTCCCAGGCCCAGGCCAGCATGTCCGTACGCCAACCCTAGCTAACTACTTAAATCACCCCACGACTCGCGGAATTAACAGGTTACTTCTTAAGACTAGATACAAACACAAAAAGGGCAGCCGAACTACTCCGGTCTCCGTCCTCCGTCTTGCTCCGTACTCCGTATGCGCTTCTTCTCCCTACCCGGAGATACTGGAGTCGAAAAGGAAAAAGCGAAAAGGAAAAAAAAAAAAGGTGTCGAGTGGTCTGTGGCTTTACCCTTGCCCTGTCCGGTTACACCGATCGAACTCCGCCACAATGACATTAACAAACTAAGAAGTCAAAAAAGCAACGAAACTCAACCTGCATGCATGAATGCGACCTGATGCAGTAATTCATCGTCATTTGGTTGTCCCTTCTTGCTTCTTCCGGTTACGACGAGATTCTAATCGGGCTCGCTCTTTTGCAGTGGCTTCGTTGCTTTTTGGAGGGTGATGAGTTTGCTGCTCTCTTCTACTTCTTTTTTTTTTTTTGGCTTTCCCTGTCCCGTCTGTACTTGCTTGCTTACTCGCTACTTACTTCACATGTACACTGTGCGGTTAGCTCATCATTAATATGAGCGACTTATGTGGCTAGTGAAGTCGATCGTGGGGATCGTCGTCAATAGCAGCGCATAGTTCGAGAGCACACAGAGAGATGATGATTATGGTGGTGGTGATGATGATGATGATGATGAGACCTCCACGTTCTGTTACTCCAGCCACAGGATTGACCATCCATGGGTGTAGTGCTGTTCCGACCACGCTGCATCATCTCCAGCTGTCTTCTCAATAATCCTGTGTTATCCCCCTCCCCCCTCCCCATCGCTGCTGCGACGAGCCCGCCCTGGCTCGGCTGTCTGACTCGTGGTGGTCATCTGACCTCGAACCCCGGACGGACTTATCTCGGCCGCCCGGAACATCAAAAACCTCAAGGTCGACTCGACAGTTACATAGGCTGCGCGAACGGGAATAATAATATTAATACATCCAGCTTATCCCCGACCGGCAGCGAGGTTCTCGCCGGTGACTACGGTGACTACGAGAATGATTACTATCGATGACTACTCCTGACGTGCCGATGACACAATCACTCGGCCATCGGGTCTCTGAGACGCTTCGACCCAAGCTAGTCAGATACCCTGTCGACCGGGTTCAGTTTGACAAATCAGAATAATAACAGGAATACATTATTCAATATTGCTGACTAGTCATTAGAGGGCACGGCAACTACTTCGTGTCCCGTCGTAGTGGTACGTAGGGCCTAGCAAGGGACGGTAGGCTCGGGAAAGGGTTTGTCTGGGTAAGGATAGGATAGTTTCCGAAATCCTGGGCTCTCTCTTAGTTAACTATCTCTTTTTCTTTTTTCTTTTTTTTTTTTCTCTCCCCCTTCTTAGTCTTTGTTGCTGTTGATTTACTGACTTTACGACACGGGCAGAATCCGATACCCAGATTGCTCCGTTGACTGGGTTCACGAGCTCGTCAATTCCTGGTCACCACTTTTTAGTTACTACTGGGCATCGCGTCTCTTTTCTCGGCCTTTTCCACCGGGAATCTCGAGATAGCAGAGCAAGGGAAACAGCCAATCCACTGGATTGAAAGAGCAAAGCAAAACCAAAAAAAGCAATGAGAAATCCAAGATCCGTAATTCGATAGATCACAGAAGTTAATCTCAGATCTCAATCTCCAGTTCTGAAGTTTAGCCAGGGAGAAAGGAGGAGAAACATGTGGTTTTTAGTGGTGGTGCGATGGTAAATGGTCTGTCTTGTTGTCGGCTGTAGATCCATATTGCACCATCAACCCTCTTGTACGGCCCAGATGCGAGCGATCATTCGTCCGCCCATTGTTTCGCACGACTATGGCATTATTTTAATTTAGGGGTCTGAAGCGAGACGCAAAATGTCGGCCTTAGGGATTTGAACGATAACCTAGTTGGTGTTTCCCCCTTGTTCTTGGTTTTGGTCATGTCGTGATTCTGATGCGAAACAAATCTTGGTCCCGAGCTGGGAGTCAGGCAGGAGTGGACATGAACTGGGCATGAACCGTGTGAGCAGTGTAACGCTCGTGTTGGTGGTTGATGTTCATGGTGACGCTTATTGTCAGCCATTATTAATTGTTATGATATCAATACACATAACCCCGTACCAAGCGGTGTTAGTACTACGATATCTGCCCGTTCGAGATCGATGATTCCATCATCAACGACATCAGATCTCGTCATGTGGCGGTGCAGCGAGTGAAAAAAAGACAGCATCGTTCTTCACACCTCGACAGGGCTTGCAGCCAAAAAGCAAACAAGGAAAAAGAAGAAAAAGCAAGAAGCTTCCCAGAAGTGGAAACGAGAACGATGATTGATGGATTGAAAAGAGAGCCAAAAAGCAAGAAAAGGCAGAGGAACGGGAAGGGTTAAGCGCCAGTGTACCATTGGCGAGGGACGAGGTAGTTGGTACATGCACGAGATTTCGCGGATAACCTCACGATACCAAGATACAGGAGCAGCGCAGCCTGCCGGACGGTTATTTCACCTCGGAGTTGGCATCAGGAGACAGAGACGGCCGACGGCCAGTCTACGGGCCCGACATCCGACGCCGACGACGACGACGACGAGGAGGAGCATGAGCTATCGGATGTTCCGACGGAGCAACTCGCTGCTATCCTGCCTATATTCCATTTACTAATCGAACGGAGCATCTGCCGGGCTGTTGATAACCTAGCGGGGAGGGCAGAAACTCGTGGCAGCTGTTGGGAGTTCCGAGGAGCAAAAGTACAAGCTACCCATGCGCAAAGGCGGGTACCTACAGCCCTACGGACAACCAAGACGGACGCTCAAGCGACCATCCTTCCCCCTTTTTCCCAAAGGAGCACACCGCACTTCTTCACGATATCCCATCAGCCAACTAACGAACTGGCCAGTGGAGAGAAAATGGCACAAAAGAGGGAAAAAAAACCCACCTTCCAATCACGATGGGGAGAAATGCCTGCACAGCCACAGCTTGAGTTACCCTCTTTTTTTGCTTTTCGCTTTTTTTTTTTTTTTTCGCTTCGTGTGCCCGATCTGTCTCATCTGGCGGCTAAAAGGAGCAGAGAACGTGAGCCGCGATGACGATCGGGCGTTGTCGATCGGTTGAATGCTGCCGAATACGGCGCTTGGCTCTGGCTTGCTGTGCGGAAAACGAGAAGGGCCACAAGTGAGGCTGTGCTGAGCCACGGTGGCTAGTGCAGCCAACTCAAACTAGTCATGCGCGGTGATGGTGTTTGATGGAGTCAGCGATGGGATGGGAATGGGGTTTGGAGAGATTGACAGGCAGTTTGTGGTGGTTTGTGGCTTGCAGGGCCCATGGTCCCTCTCAAGGGTCAAGTTTAGGTGGCATGGAGAGCTCGACGGATGCTACATGTCCAGCGCTATTCTTCCTACGGAGTACGCTCGCTCTTCACCGGTGACATCCTGTATATCGACCAGGCTGCTGGCAGGGCAAGCGAGTCATGAGATCCTCTTTGTCTAAGACATGCCGTGGCCAGAGCTCGTCAGGTTCGCTCCCTAGTTTAAACTACTCCGTACCAGAGTCCAGGCCTGGAACCAACGTGCCCGGCGCGCAACGGGGCCGACGGGCCTCTAGGCCAGAAGCCAGCAAGATGCAAAAGAGATGCGATCGGTGGGAAAAGAAAGGAAAAGGGAAAAAAAAAAACTCTTCACCCAGGACACATGGCATCTCGTATCCTTCTTCCCAGCGTCGTTCTCTCCGCTGATGATTGGCTCTATGCAGCCCTATCTCGACTCCCCCACCACCCTTGCGAAGAATTTTTTTTTCTTTTCTTCTTCCTCTTGTCTGTTTCTCTCCCTGACTAAGATCAGCGCTTCCCAACCCATTATCATCTCGCTTGCTTGCTTTTTTCTTTTTTCCAACCTTCCCTCTTGTCTATCCCTTGCATATCCTGTCCCTCCCCCTTCTTCCTTCGTCCACTCTCGTCTGTGCGCTTGATGAAAATTTTACTTTTCTATTTTTAATTTTAAGCCCAAAAGCTTAAAAGTAAAAATATTCTGCCGGTCTTGGCGTGCAAAGTCCTCGCATCAAGCAGGGAAAAAAAGGCTTTTTGCAGGGAAACGAAACAAAGACAGAGAGAGGCTAGAGAAAAGGGACGGAAGACGGCGACCGGAGATGCGAGGCTTGATCTTGTGTTGCACGGCCTGGACGTTTTTTTTTTCCCTCTTTGTGGCTGAGGTGTCGAGCTTGGACGACACATGGCATTCCTACGAAAAGGAACCGCATCCGCACTTCTACCGGCTCTGCTCTCGACAAGCTAGCATACTTATATCGCATCGCTTGCTCCTCTCCACACGTTCTTCTCCTCGCAGAGCCATGATAACTGCCAATACAATACATGGGCCCCAATCCGCTTGGCGCAATATGTCACCTCGTTTCTTTTGCATTTCTCGTTACCCACACCGACAGAGCATATACTCACGGAGTTCTTCAGAGCAGGCTTAGGGTTAGTAGGTAGGCATATAGATGATCGATGAAACAGTGGAAAGCGGGCGGTGGTGGACCGTCAACCCTCTCTCTGCCCCGGCCGAGTTAGGAGTGACAACCCCGCAGAGAATCCTGATTCGCAGAGCAGAGCATGCACATGAACCCCGTGCTTATTTAGACAAAACTCGCCACTTGAGATGTTCATTGCCAGGCTTTTTCGGTTTGGGCCTTTCTCTTTTTGGGTGGGGGGGGGGGGGGGGGGGGGGGTAGGTTTGAGGGACTGGACAGTGAATTCGCTATCCAACCGCCCCCCCTTTCTTCTCTTCTCAGCGTACAGATGTTTACGGCGGCGCAGGTGTTTACGTCGCTTTGACAGAGATATTCGTCAATGTCAGCTGGGACTGACCCTGACACGAGCACAGGCATTGACCTTTGACCAGTCTTGAGCTGAGTGAGTATGGTTTGACAGGACGAGGCGAATATTTTTATTTTATGTTTCGACGGATTTTGATTTTGATTTCGTCTTCCTTCTTACCAGTCCCAAGGCTCTGGGATCCAGGGGTCCATCCTAACCGTCTACCAAGTTTGGGTTGGGCTGGTACCTTTTTGCCTCCTCCCCCCCGTGAACACTGACATACAGACACATCCTTGAAGCATGAGCCGTGACTTGCATGTCGACTATCCCTCGACGTCTAAGTCCCCTCCCCACCCAGCCATGACGTACGCATGCAAGACTCGCTAATGTATGCATCGCTGTTGATTATTTTCCTGATTACTATTCCCCCTTAACTAGTTAGTTACTTTCTGTCTGACGTGCAGAACCGTTACGCAACCAGCGCCCCGGAAAGGAATTAACAGCCACCTCGACTGTTCCCTCTCACCACACATGTATATGCGGGCATATATATGAGGTGACGGAACTCCGCAGCCCATGGGAACATATATAAACATGCATACACGACGCCACACCTATTTTCAAGCCACAACTCTCTTTTTACTCGTCTCGTCATACTCCTTTTTTGCCTCCTCTCCCGTTTCTCCGTTCGGTGAAGAAACGAAGAATAAGAAATAAGAAATACTAAGCTGAGGGAGGGAGTGGAACCTGGAGAAGAGTTGAAGGTACTCTACCGACTTATTTTTACGCATGTGCACCTATCATCACCGAGATATGCCTTGGTACGATATGGCCATTCTCCGTGCGTCAATTGGAAACCAGCTGGCTACCTTTGCCTCCCACTACCACTCCCACCAGCAACTTCTAACCTACCACCAGCAATATCTTACCTACCATCCAATCACCCAAATACCGATATCCCATGAAGGTAGTTGCTCTGAGGCAAACGAGAGGAAGAGAAATATGTAGGGCATTACGTATTCTCGCCTCTCTGCCCTCACGCAACCAACACCATCACTTGATCAATCAGGTGTGACAGGAAGGACGAACATGCAAAAGACCAAACCGTCCAGTCGTTACTGTCAAAAGCCAGAATTCAACCAGACCTTAATGTAACGGGTACATTTTTCAAAATGGTTAAACCCCAGGGATCTAAAACGAACCTAACCCATCGTGCCGGAAACTTGATGCGCAGTACGGAGTCTTCTGATATTATCAGTCCAATTATTAACCACCCCCAACGACCTACCACGGACGAGAGTGAAAGGCCCAGTGCCCCCTTTACCTAACTAACTAACCGTCGCCTTTCTTTTTTCCTTCTCATTTCTTCTTCTCCTTCTCACTAACTAAACTAACTAACCCCCAACGAACCACCCTAACTGCCCTATCGACTCCCCAAACCCCCTTTTTCCCAGCGACTCTCATGTCCATCTCTACTCCAGCAGCCCAACCAGCATCCTTTTTTCTGCCGGTGGATATTGGTCTTCCCTCTTTTTTTTTTTCTCTTTCTTTCTTTCTTGCTTTCTTTCTTTTTCTTACCTCCTGGCTGGTCATCATTTTTCAACTAATTAATATTATTTTTTGCAATCGGTTTGTTGCTCAATCTCCTCCACAGCCTCAGTTATGCAGTACTGTATCTCCAGTTAAAAAGGCCGATAGGCGTTCCCTCTTGTGCTCCGCCGAATTCAGCTTACTTCGAAATACCGGGCGCCTGTCTCACGGGAACATCTAGAGAACTAAGCACTACCAGCAGACTACAACACACACGTATATAAGACCTCGAGTCGCGGAAACTGCGGAAAGACGTGTGAAAGAAAAGAAAGAAAAAGAGAAAATAAAATAAAAATCAGGTTCATCCGTCTGCCCGCTCTGTAACTAGCCTTAGCTAAACAGCTGCACGGTATGATTGATTGTTCTGCTCTATCCATGCACACCCATCTATACCTGGCGTATATGCCATTCCGGACCAGTGCTGGTTTATTTGGCTATCCTTCCATCCGTACCTTGATAGTTAACTAAGCAAGCAGCTGCTTGATTTTTGTGCTCTTGTTGGCCGAGGACGCCTCACTCTCCTGTTAGCTGCTGCTTGTTCCATTACACTACGACCAACTATGTATCTCGACTCGCTAAGCCCCTTTACTATCCAGCGTTGCTAACCAGCTAGTTAACGAGTGCATGTATGCAGCATCCAGCAAAATGGGCCATGGGGATTTTTATTTTCTCCTTTTATCCTTCGTATATGTCTTACCAGCTACATGTCAAACTTTGCGGCCCTCCTTCTTCCACCTTACACCGATCCGGGAAATGGTACAGCCATGGCCCTTTCACGCTCCCCGTGGACGTCGACGGAGAAGAGGAAAAAGGACGTCGGGATTCAAGGCAGGACACGAGAAGCCATCTCACCAGCCAGCTAACTCGCTCAAAAACAGGGAATCGAAACGAGGAGGAAAAGAAAAAAAAGGCCCGCACCAATGTTTAAAGTGTCTTCTAGGCGAATTTCTAGAAGAACTTTCTTCCGGGTCTTTTATTTGCGTTTCTCGTTGCTTTTTCTCTTCCTCTTGTTTCTTCTGCTGGGCTGGCTGGCTGCTGGCTGCTTTTGCTGCTTGCTGTCTAATTGCTGGTGGTGCTGAATTTTTCATTTCCCAGTTCAAGGCCAGGGACGGACCGAGCACCAGCGCCAGCGTGAGCACGAGTGAGCATCTGTCCACCAAGGGAGGGGGGGGGAATTCGGGGATGGCCCCATCTCTGGATTCTGGGTCGGAGTTTTGGCGACCCAGTTCGTGATCAGGATTCGGAATTCTTTCATTTATGCAGCGGCCTTGAATAGGAAACGAACAGGGATGGTGTGAGGAGATTTTTTGCTTCTTTATAGATCATTAATGATATAAAGTGATTGTCGGCAGATATGGTTCGATCCCGGCCGACGAAAATAAAGGGGAGAGGGGAGTGAGTTGGTAGGAGTTTCTTTTTTTTTTTTTTTTTATCTCTCCTCCTCTCCCTCTCTCCCTCCCTCTCTCTCTCTCTCTCACCCCGTGTTGTTATGCTTATTGTGACTACCAAGGAAGAGAAGGTTCGGTGCGTGCAGCATCAAGGAACAAACGTATCAGAGATGTTGGTTTCTGGCTTGCGCTGACTTTCTTCCCGTGTCTGTTCGCTGAAGAAGTCCGAAGAGTGATCTGATCTGCCAGGCCAAAGCAAAGCAAGATAGCAAACCAGCATCTGGTATGGGCATCAGCGCATTAAGGTTGAACCGCATAAGATAGTTATTTTAAAAATGGGTCCCATCATCTGGTCTCATGCTTGTTCAGGTCGCAGATTGGCTGTGCTGTTAGATTAAGATGACCGACCAAGAGTTGGTGGTGCTTTGTCTCCATCCAATATAATGGCTGGGACGTGGGATGTCACTCTCGAATATAATGCCTTTCTCCGAACCACTCTGTCTACAGCAGTCAGTTTGATACCTACCTATAACAACGGCGGTTATAGGGGCGACAAAGAAGGGGGTGATGGCTGGCCCGATCGGGAAGGTATACACTGTACACCGTAAGACACACACTCCCCCCTCTCCCCCCCTTTTTTTTCCTGTCCCAAGGCGCACACGTCGGAGTGTCCCGTATATGTACGGATTGCTGCGTATGATATAATGCTGGACTCGATAATGAGGTGCAGACGGGGGGAGGAAACTGATCGTGCAACAGGCAGAGCGAAAAATAGGAGTGGGTCGTTCCCACCATCCCGCTCTGCCCTGAACTGCAAGTAAATGTTATTATTATTATTATTTAGTGTAGTGGTAATATTAATAGTCGTAGGGTGCTCCGGATGGAAAATATCAGTCCCCAAACTAACTTACTACTAGTTAGTTGGCATTAAATTCTCACTCCAGCCAGCCAACAGTCCGCTTCACCAGACTCTGCTTGCGTTTCATGGACGCAAAAGCAAAGAAAAAGGGGACGCTCAAAATGTGAGCAATCAGGCGGCTCTCGACTTTATTTATTTTTATTTTATGATGCTGCTGGGGTATCAAGGCAGAAAAATGTGATCGTGAATCTGGGAGTTGAATCCCCCTGATCTCAGGGGGCCAGAAAGAGAAATAAGCACGCAGTCTTTCTCAAACCGCCTCGATGGAGACGAGACGGCCATCGAGTCGATCGAGGTCTTCTCCGTAGTCTCCGTACAGTAAACTAGTAAACTAGTTAGTGCGATGTCCGCAGACGTGCCTGAGGCTGCTTGTTTGTCTAGTTACCGAGGGCCATCCAATAGCATCCCGCATGCTTGAATCATCGCGTGCGCCCATCAAGTCTTACGATGAAGGATCTGTTCCTTTCGGGTATGGCCTCCGATCGATCGCTCGATCTCCTTGGAGATTGGCCATTGGACCTCCCCCCCCCCAGCCATGCAGCGAGTGATGCAGTTGGGTGTCATTTGTCAGAGGGTAGTCTGCAGCCAAACAGCCCTGGCCCCCGTTCTCGAGTCATATGGGATCTCTTGATACCTGACCCTACTTAACTGCCTAACTAACCGCCAGACGAGAACGGATGAATCTGGAAGCTGCAGGCGCTTCCCGCAGCAAATACGAAGGATTTCACCGTCTCTGCAAATACGGTCTGGTCTGAATGGCGACATCGGGCCTGGGAGAAACAGCCGACGTCAATATTTAGTCCCAACGATCATGGACAACTCAAATCCGTCCTGGTCTGGCCTGGCGATGGGATAGTTAACAAGTTAGTTAACAAGGATGGTCCGCTATGACCGGCCGGCGTGTTTGTTTGGTTTGGGTGTTTTGGCGCGGGATGAAGATAAGCAGACATAACTAGTTAACTATCCCATCCTGCAAAACCGATGGATGCGTGTCTATGCTTGTTCACCGATATTCCTTCCCGGCAAAAAAATAAAATAAAAATTGGGCGTTGCATCCATGTCGAATCGCTCTTCGTGTATGTATCCCATCTCAGATTCGATATGAGCGAAGTGTATACGAAGTATAGACCATAGACGATACAGGAGCGTGTTCACCGCTCCCGTAAGCGTTGCTGATATGACGTCGTAAAAAGCGCATCTTATGACATGCCCTGCATAAAGCCCAGCATCTCCTGACGTGCAAACTCGCGATATACAACCATGCTTGATTTGCGGTGATATCTCGGGCCCGAAAACAAGCTTCATCCTAGCATTCATGGGTATTTCGTGGTATGGATGGATGGTAGGATGCTGGCAGTCGTTTTCATCCATCCATCCATGAATTCGGTGTATGTGATATTCTGCATATATGTGTCAGTTATGTCTGTCGATCGACGCATACGGCATGCATATCAGATACATACTTACAAGCAGGGGGGGGGTGAAGGGTGTAAAGAGTGTGGAGTGTGGACTTGATATTCAGTGCGTTAGAATTATGCATTTTGACACGTCGTTTCAACGCTCGAGCCGATCGATCCTACGGCGAACGTCAGGCATAACAAAATGTACGTGCAAATAAAACCAAATCCCGATGGTGCAAAGGTGCAAATCAGGGGTATGTAAGGGTCGTACTTGTTGTGGGGTTGGAGTTGATCATCTGGTGATATCAATTGAGGCATTTGCTGATGGTGGGATATGGATATCAAATTGTCAAAGCCTAAGTTTATAACATGCTATTATTGAGAAGTAGTAGAGTATTGAAACCGAAACCAATATTCATTCATTCACTTTTATTCCTACAGAGAGATAGATAATCCATATTGAGCCACCAACGGCTCAAAAAACCAATCAATTCAATTCAATTCAAAACATGCAAAAGGGCACCCGAAACGCAGCAGGCAACCAAGAAAGAGCAAGAACCAAACATATAAATAGGCAGAATAGATACGACTAGTACCTCCAATTCACACATATTAGCTGTATAGATAGATGATAGATAGATGGTAGACGGGATCCGGTCCGTCGGGTTCAGTATCAATTTTGTATGTTTTTTTGTTTGTTAGTTAGTGAGTCCCGTCCCATCCCATGCCAGTGGGAAAGGGGGGAAACCCAAGAAGAGAAAAGCAAGAGCAAAGAAAAGGAAACGCAAAGGAAGGACTTGATGTATGTGATGCAATATGCGCGGGAAGTAAAATATATTAAGGAGCGGAATCGCGGAAACCAGCTGAAAAAACGCATCAAGCGGGAAAAGGTAAATAAAATAGATAGAAGCCGAAATGGAGTAACCAAGAAACGTAGATAGAGATGAATAGAACGGGGATAGATATCGACCCGAATATAGTGAGAATGAAAATGTGCTTTGCACTGGTATATAGAAAAAGAAGACGAAAAAAAAAAAAAAAAAAAAGGGAGAATGCTGAAAAAGGAGGCCGTTCAACTTGATACACGCAGGCGGAATAAACCGGACCACAAGGATGTCAGACGAGGCTTCTTGGACCGATCTGCTGCCTGTCCCTGAGCCGTGGCAGGAGACGGAATGTGCACTGACATTGCGCGTGGTAGAGGGGGAGGGGAGGATGCCCCTGAGGTAGGCAGGCGGGGGGTACCGACCAGGGACATGGAGCGGGAGGTCTGCGCAACACGGGAATTTGGTCGTGGTTTGGGAGCAGACGGATTTCGCTTGATGAGTTTGCGAGCTTGGGGCTGTTGGAAGTCAGCTGGTGCTGTCACTGTTCGAGACATGGATGGTGGTTTTGCTGGTGGTTTAGAAGTAGGAGCTGGAGGTGCCTCGGGGGTAGGAGCAGAAGCTGAACCAGATGCCTTGACTTGGGATTGGGCTTCGGCAGGAGTTGGCGTTGTAGTGCCACTTGCCTCCTCGAGAGGAAACGATTTGGTCTTGCGGTACTGCGACTTGTAGTCCTCTCCGCTGGTCTTGGGGGTAGAGAGCGTGGTGGAGGAAGCAGACGCGAGGTTCGAGGTAGGCACAAGCGAAGGACAAGACATCGAGGCCCGACTCTCAACAACAACGGCATCAGTTTGAGGGTGTGCCTCGTCTTTATCAGTGATATCCGTCATGGAACTTCCGGTGAACAAGCGAGAGGATGCTCTGGGCCATTGGGAGCGCCTGCTGGAGCGCGGCCGAGGCTGAGGGCCGTAGACAGATCGCTGGCGTATGGCAGTAGTTTCTTCCTCGACGGTAGCAATCTGGACTGTGTCTGGCACAACCATGGAGGCACGCAAGAGAGCGTAGAACCGGGGCTGTTTAGATGCCTGTTCTGCAGACGATGGTGACGCTGTGGAAGCGGGAGCCGGAGCCGCCTGCATCTGCTGCAGGGGTATCAGGGGCGGGTTTGGCTGCGGGTTCTTGTTCCTGGTGAGATCGGAATCGAAGACCATGGTGTTTCGACGGGCCATGTCTGAGGCTGCTGGGGTGCCGCCTGGGGTGTTGTAGGATTGCGACCTGACTGCTACTGCTGACGCTGGCCGGGGCATTGCGGCTGCGTTGGAGGTAGCTCGTCTGGCTACGGCTGCAGAACCAGAAGTAGTGGGACGGGGCCTAGCAGCAGCAACTGAGGCGGATCTGTGGGCGGTGGATTGATGAACCTGGCGGTCGAGACTGGAGGTACTTGATGAAGCCATTGGGTTTGTAGCAACGCCGGCGGCAGCAGGAGGAGTAGCGGGAGAGCCAGTGCCGTAGTAAGAGTGACTTCTGACAGCCGAGGGAAGAGTTCTGCGAGTAGATGCTGCGGAATCAGCTCGAGGGAGACTGGAGGTACTGGCCGAGGCAGACGGGTTGGCCGAGTAAGCATGATATGTCTTAGGGCCACCGGGAGCAGCAGACATGGGCCTTGCAACAGTAGAAGAAGTAGAAGATGTAGTAGAAGTAGACGAAGTAGTCTGCTGGCCCTGTTTGTCCAAGCTGGACGAACTATTTGATGCGACGAGACTGGAGCCAGAGTATGCATGGTACGAGGGACTCTGTGTTGACGCCGGCGGCTGGACAGGGACAGGGGGAGGCCTCCTGGTTGGCTGTGGAATCTGATGGACGGACGTCAGACTGGACGAGCTTGAAGACGACCCAGAGGCCGACGTAGCCGTCGAAGCAGCCGTAGCATTCGCAGAAGTCGTAGTACTAGCATTCACAGAAGTGATAGGAGAAGTCGTAGCAGGAGTAGTAGTAACAGGGCCAGCGGTAGGGTATGCTGCATGGTAGGACTCCTTTCTGAGCAGCGATCCAGGAGAGCGCCTGACGGCGGAGACAGCCTGGTAGGCCTGTCTCTCGATGGAGGCCGCGTCCGAGGAGGAGGCCGCCGAAGCCGAAGCCGCCGCCAACGGCACCGAGGAGGCCGAGTATGCATGGCGGTAGGGCTCGTTCCTGGCGGCCGCGGTGGACATGGGCCTTGCAGCGGTGGACCGGGGAGCCGGAGCATAGGAGGCGGCGGACTGGGACTGGGACTGGGGCTGGGGCTGCTGGGGGTGTCCGCCTACCGCGACGGAAAAGGGTCTATCAACGGGATTCAGGTGTCGGGTGCGAGAGGCAAGCGGCCGGCCGTTTGGAAAGGAGAAGCTCTCGGCCCAGGGGTTTGTCGATGTTGATGTTGATGATGTTGGCGATGCAGTTGTAGTGGTGGTGGTATCGAACTGCGGGAGGTTGTTGACCAGCGAGTGCAGCGACTGGAAGTTGCCGATGGAGGGCAAGTAGACGGGCTCCTCGTCCTCGGGCACGTCTGGAGACGCAGATGCAGGGCCCGGATAGGCCTGGTACTGCTGCTGCTGCTGCTGCGGACTGTAGTATCTCTTGCTATCCTGTTGTTGTTGTTGTTGGTGTTGGGTATGCAAGGGCGGGAGTTGCTGGAGCTGCTGCTGGCGGTCTCTGGGGCGAGTGCCGCGGATATACTGGCTGCCTCTCGACGCCGAACGGGGCTGCATCATGGCTCTTGGTTTCTCTCTCTTCACTTCGTTGCTACTGCTGACTGACTATCGTTACTTTACCTGAAAGACGGAAGAAAGAGAGAGCCTTATAAAGTCTGGTCTGCTCAGCGACGGACAGGGAATTAGATTAAAAGAGACGAAAAAAAGGCGAGCCACCCGGCACTCCACCAGGTGCGCAAAAGGCGAGGTTGAAACGGCTCCTGAAACAGCGTGAAACGAGCGTGGACGAGAAGAGCGAGGGACTCAATCAAACGAGGGACATCACCGGTGATGGACGAAGGAAGTATATGAAAAGAGGTCAAGAAAAAGAAGAGGCAGGGAGAAGAGAAGTGCAGAAGGGAAAAAGAGAGGAAAGTTGCAGGTTGAGTGTGGATGCTGCGTTACACCGTGGCCGTGGATGGAGGGATGACCAGCCAGTCGAGCGGAAAAAGCAATTCACTTAATCTCAGGTAAGCGAGAGAGAGATAGAGAGAGGTCGATGAAGCGAAGGTGAAGCTGAAGATGAAGTTGAAGAAGTATTCATTGGCAATGCCAGCAGTCATGAGTATGATATGATACAGACTCCATTAAGAACAGAACAGAACAGAAAAAGCAGAACCCCTTAACCGATGAACCCCGAAGAAAGAAACCCAGTCGTAAAAGCGTCTAACCACCGAAACCATAAAGGGTGCCTAGAGGGTGTTATTAGTATAAGAAAATAAGAACGGTAATAAGGGAAACGTACGGCCCTGGCGCTTGAGAGCGTAGACGACATCGAGAGAGGTGACTGTCTTGCGCTTGGCGTGCTCGGTGTAGGTGACGGCGTCGCGGATGACGCCCTCGAGGAAGGACTTGAGCACGTTGCGGGTCTCGCCGTAGATCATGGCGGAGATACGCTTGACACCACCACGGCGGGCGAGACGGCGGATGGCAGGCTTGGTGATGCCGTGGATGTTGTCGCGGAGGATCTTGCGATGGCGTTTGGCACCGCCCTTGCCGAGTCCCTTTCCTCCCTTGCCTCCTACAGGTCGTTAGCCTGGCTCACTCACTCACTTCAAGCAGAGTAGAGACACTTACGTCCAGTCATGATGAATAGAGTAGATGTAGAAGTGGAAGTTTAGAGTAGAGACTTGACTTGACTTGACTCTTGACTGAGAGTAGATGTAGATGTAGTAGATGTAGTAGTTGTAGTGTAGTTGTTGTTATGAAGTTGAAGTTGAAGAAGCGAAGAAGTCGAGAGCTTTTCTACTTTCGGCGCGTCGGGCGTGATCTGGGGATCAGCCAATCAGCGTCGAGGATCAGGATCACTAAGCAGATCAACCAGCAGAGCGCGAGTTCTGATCTAGACAGCCCAGCGAAGGGCCGCCAGGACGCTGATGCGAGGGGAGCCAGCAGCTGAAAAGTGGCAGATCAAGGGCCAAGTGAGTGATCCTGCCCTGGCTTCACTGCCCTGCGCCTTTCGCTGCTGGATCACCGCTGGATCACGCGCAATCTCCGTCTTCTGGCTGCCGCTGGCCTCTCCAGATCAACTTCTCGCTCGCCAGATCAACCCTGCTTAGCTAAGCACGCCTGCCAAGCCGCCGCCCCTACAAATATCTTCGCCTTTTCCGCCTTTCGCTTCTTCCCCTCAACTTCTTCTCTTCACCAGCAAGACATCAAGAAGCATCTTCATCACGAAGCATCTCTCTTCATCAACAAGCAGCTTCATCTTCATCTTCTCATCAAACAACTCTTCTCAAGACTCTCAGTCAGCTCTCTCGATCTATCAAAATGGCCAGAACCAAGCAGACTGCCCGTACGTCATCCTCACTCCTCACCTCTCCCTCTCGCTCTGTCGCGTTTCTGACTGTGTCCAGGTAAATCCACCGGTGGCAAGGTCCCCCGTAAGCACATCGCTTCCAAGGCCGCCCGCAAGGCCGCCCCAACCACCGGCGGTGTCAAGAAGTCCCGTCGCTACAAGCCAGGTAGATGCCATCACTCGTCAATCTTTAACCTCGAGCTGTCTTTTCTAACACAATAAAATAGGAACCGTCGCTCTGCGTGAAATCCGTCGCTACCAAAAGTCCACCGAGCTGCTCATCCGCAAGCTCCCCTTCCAGCGTCTCGTCCGTGAAATCTCCCAGGACTTCAAGACCGACCTGCGCTTCCAGTCCTCTGCCATCGGCGCCCTCCAGGAGTCCGTCGAGGCCTACCTCGTCTCCCTCTTCGAAGACACCAACCTCTGCGCCATCCACGCCCGCCGTGTCACCATCCAGCAGAAGGACATCCACCTCGCCCGCCGTCTGCGTGGTGAGCGTTCTTAGAGCACTCGCGCCATCCTTCTTTTTTTAACGACACACGGTCTGGGGGTTCATGTTTTTCTTCTCTCTTGCTCTCTTGCTCTTTTTTAACCACTATCGAGGCTCGGACATGGGTTTGGTCAGAGGCGTTTTCATCATGTTATTTTCTCTTTAAAACTACCTTATGTGTATAATATCCAGCTGCAAGGCTGAGGACGTAGCTTGATCTTAATCGACTCACTTTACGTCTACCTTTTTTTGCTATTTTTCTCTTGTTATTCTTCGCGTCGTGGTCGTGTCAGTCGGTCGGTCGGTCAGTCATGGGGCGATGCGGCTGACTCGGCTCGTTTCGGTAGATTTTTCACCAGTCATCAGCATCACCACGATAACCACAGTATAACCACCAGACAATATAGACAACACTAGACAACAGTGTATAGAGATAGCGACAATGATACTGATTCTGATGCTGCAGTGCCCTTGAGATGCTGCGTCCTCGTCTCCTGGCGCTCCGTCACTCGCGCGCCTTCACCTCCTCCTCCTCCCTCGCAAAGCCCAAGCCATCCACTCTCCCTACCACTACTACCACTATCACTCCGACTTCAACTTCGACTTCGACTTCATCTACGGTATTGTCAACCGCCTTCTCACGCATCCAGGCTTCCTCCCTCGGCCGCGCCCTGCTCTGGTACGGCGACAAGCAGAAGAAAAGACCCTACTGGACGCAGTTCTTCAGCACCGTCGTCATCTTCCTTCTCTCCGACTTTAGCGCCCAGCTGCTCGTCCCCTGGATCACCAACGACACCACTCACGATGACCAGCAAAAGACACAATCAGGAGATAACGCAGAGGCAGCGAAGGGGATTCTAGAAAAGTACGATCCCGTGCGCACTCTGCGGCATGTCAGCATTGGCGGGTTCGTGGCTATTCCCAGCTACACATGGTGAGCCTACTATCTCCAACATCATCCAACATCATCTATACAGCACCGCTCTATCCTACATACTACTGAGATCTGAACATTATCCTACGAGAATATCCTATGAGAAGATCATCCGTTGACAGTAGTGACAGGTTCATGTTCGTCCACAACAACTTCAACTACGCCTCCAAGTTCCTCTCGATAGCAACCAAAGTCGTCCTCTCGCAGGTCATCTACGCGCCCCTCTTCAACGTCTACTTCTTCTCCGCCCAGTCGCTGCTGTCCGGCGCCAGCTGGGCGGAAACCCTCCAGCGTCTGCAAGTAACCCTGCCCGTCAGCATCGTCAACAGCGCGAAGATCTGGCCGGCCGTGTCGGCGTTTATGTTTCTGTACATCGATCCGGCGTTCAGGGCCATATTCGCGGGCACTATCGCACTGGGGTGGCAGACCTATCTCTCCTGGCTGAACCAGCTTGCTGCAAAGGAAGTTAGGGAGAGAGAACTCGTCCGTGGGAAAGTCACTGTCTAGACATTCTTTTAGATCTCTTTTCGTATATATTTTTTTTGGCTGTATATAGATTGGTATATAGATGGGTATATAGATGGTTGCATAGAGTTGGTAGCTCGGCAGGCAGCAACATCTCCTTCTCTCGTTCATCAACTCAACTCTGCTATCTATGTCGTCCTCCTCCTTCGACTTCCTCGAGGGCTGGACAAGCGATGACAGCCACAGTCTCTCCGCCAGCGAGTCGGAGCTCGACATCTCGCCCGACGAGGCTCTCCTGCTCGCCGACCTTATCGCCTCCGTCGCCGATAAGCCGGCATCCTCTGCTACAGCCTCGAGCCAGCATCATCACCAGGCCGCCCCAGACATAGAAGACCATGAATACCTGCGTCTGGCGCTGGAGGAGACCTTTCTCCCGGACGACGATAGCATCCCGGACCAGGAACATCAGCATCAGACTAGTAAGGCGATTTCTCTATCTTCTCTAACTCTTTACTGACTTGGCCTGGCTAAACTAACAGCGCTCTGCAGCAGCCCGCAACCCCATACAACTAGACCAACCCAAAGACGCAGATAAAGACAATGCAGATGGGAACAATGGAGATAGAGACAGAGACAGTGATGTCTGTGAAGAGAAAGACTCTCGCACACCCCTCGAACGCTTCAGACGACCCCCCATGAAAGGCCTGTCAGTCTCCGACCTCGTCTCCCCGGCCTGGTGCGAGCTGCAGTACACATATACCCTCCTCCACGGGCCCAAGCAGACCACGCCCGCCATGAAGCGCGGCACAGTCGTCCACCAGAAGCTCGAGAACGAAGTACACACCTCCGTGCCCGTGACCGTGCTCAGCAAGGAAGACGCCTGGGCCCTGCGCATCTGGAACGTGATATACGCCCTTCGCACGCTGCGAGATACCGGTATCACACGCGAAATGGAGGTCTGGGGGATGCTAGACGGGGAGATCGTGACGGGCGTGATCGATTGTCTCTCTCGCGACCGCCCTACTACACATGCTGATCTGCATCCCTTGCCCGCGCCGTACTCTGGGGTCCGCTCGACTAAACGACTGCATAACACGCGCGCTGGATGGGCGTTCGAGCACATCGGGCAGAATATTATACCACTGTGCGAGGAAGGGGGTATATATATTACTGAAGTCAAGACGAGAGATGCGGCGAGGACCGGTACGAGGCTACCTGCGCTTGACTCGCCTTCTTTCAGGCCTGCGCGCATCCAGTTACAGCTTTATTACCATTTCTTGACCCGCATGGTGGAATCAGAGGATGTCAGCGTGTTTGATATTGCGGAGAGGTATGGGCTGAAGCCTCATGCCCCGCTGTCGGACGCCTTTCTGGCGCAGGTCGGCAGCATCAACGACGATTACTTTGAGAACGAGGCTTGTTCGTGGAGTCAATCGAGGCCCGACGAAGGAGGGGATGGAGATGCTAGTTCCATCGGTGATAGACTGGATTCGCTGACGGTGCTACTGAATCATAACTCGCTGTCGAATCTGTGGGATCTGCTCAAGGAGAATCTCAGACTGACCTTTTTACGGCCATCTACGTCTGCTTCTACCTCTACGTCTACTTCTACTGCTGCAGGGGATAACCAGGTGACGCTGCTATCGCCTATACTAACAGTGTCATACATGGCTCAGGACAGACCAACCGCAGACACGGAAAGGGAGCCAGAAAATACAGAATCAAAAGAAGAGGTACCAACTGATGCAGAATCAGGATCAAACACGCCCACCCCGTCAGAAACCCACAGCCACAACTACACACAACTAGGCACACGCTCGTTCATCTTCGACCCGGACTCGCTCTACCCCTATCTGATCGAGGGCTTGGCCTGGTGGCACGGCCGACGGCCTGCTCACGCCATCCCCGACTCGCAGGCTTGGAAGTGTCAGTCCTGTGACTTCAGGGGGACCTGCAGCTGGCGCCGGCAGCGGTTCGAGATGCACATGCAGAAGATCCGGGAGAGGGGCAACAGCAACAGGTAGCTTGCGATCTGTTTGATGATCTATTGATCAGCTGGGTCATATAGGCAATAATATAGTATATAGCTAGAAGGGTACCCCCCCCTAATTGAACTGATTTGATATCCCACTTCTCCATACATGAGTCAGTCTCGAAGGGTCCAAATTAGACTGCCGACGTGACACGCTTGATGTAATAGCCGTCCCATCAGACTGGAGCTGGGCCGTGGCAACGTCCCGGCGAGCAAAGTCAAGCAATAGCCTATCTGCTGGCCTCCATGAACGCGTCAGGCACAGCGTGGAGAAGTGTTTAAATTGGCATTGGCATCTAATAGGGGCGGAAGTTCTTCGGCAACACATGTCGTTGACAGCTATTGCCTTATCACCGTTATTACTGCTGGAATATATCAGACGTCCATATATCTGTCGGCGTGGGTATTGTAGACTCCGATGAAACTCCGTGGTCTGTTGATGTAGCATGATATACCACGGTTGATCAATATGTAGCTACGGTGCCGCAGCAGCAAACACCCACCACGGCGAACTCTCCAGTACCTTGGGTGATTTACATCCTAGAATAAATCAGATATACTCTATAGACATGGTATATATGCAATTACTCCGTGTCACGCTGTAGTGGTGGAGGGTCGGACGAAATTGCTGATATCAAAATATATTTTTGCATTTTTTATCAAATTTAATTATTTCCACCAAAACTACCAAATAATCAAAACAACATTGATAGACCACCCACCAGCCACCCAAAAAACGGCCGACTGACGGATGGAAAGCCCGGAAACTAGTACTCTGTAGATAGATAGATGGGTTAATAGCCGATATGGAGCAACCGCCTGGTGTGTTGCTGGCCGTCTTGCCCTCCTCATGCCCGCTCTCTCTCAAGGTGTCTGTTTATCTGGCAGCGAAAGACCGCCAGCTTGCCAGCTACCTACAGGGATACCAGCTACTACCAAGAGATCACGCTTATAGGCGTCCGTCAGCTCATCCTGGGATCATACGAGGCCAGCCAGGCGTCTCTTTACCCTCTCTCTCTACACAAACACACACACTCTCTATAATTGTCTGTTGTTGTTGTTTGCATGGTATGAATGGTATCGCGATTACAAGATAGATTACAGGATGGTATCTGTGACAGCCCCTGGTAGCTTCAAGTATCCTCGCACGCATCCGCAGCACCGAAGATACCTAATGCTACCCCAGCTGGGCCTGCAGGCGTTTGTTACGCATCATATTTAACCAGCCCAGCATGCCGCAGCCATTGGGCGCAGGGCGCTGGAGCCGGCCTGCAGCGTCCTGAGTGTTTACTTTCAATACCAGGCAGCGTCACGGCCGATACGGGGATGCGGCGTCACGTCTTGTCACGGCGCCCGACCTGGCCTGCTTCTTCGCCTTCGATCGCGCTGCTTTTCGTCTTTTTCCTCTCTCTCTCTCCTTTCGCCTGACCTGAACTCGCCTCCTGCTCTGCGTCCTGCGCCTCCGACACGCTGATACACGGGTACGTTGACGTGGGCTTGCTCGTCCAGTTGGTGATACTTAGATCTGGCTGAGCTGACAGGCGATAGCTGTAGATAAACCACCTCACCACTTACTCGCTTGATCGCATCCCTCAATTGACGACGGCGACGACCCACAATGACCACGCGCAAGAGACGACAGGAAGCCGGCGAGGAAGAGGAGCTCCAGGCTCTTCCTAGCGACCAGAGTGACGAGGAGGAGGAGGAAGAGTAAGTCGCGTCTTAGCTGTTTTTGCGAGATGGTTGTTGATGGCGAGGCTGATGCTGACGTTGGTGCTAGGTTCGACGATGAGTCTGACTTTGAAGGCGAAGAGGAGTCGGAGGAGAACGAAGACGAGGAGCCTGCTGAGGAACCAGAGCGTGAGTTTGACTTTCTTACCTTGTACAGGATGGCTGCTCCTCGGGACGTGATGGGATGCTAACGCGGTGCAGCATCGGCTAAACGACGCAAGACTGGTCGAGCAGCAGCTGCTAAGAAGGCTCCTGTTGACGACGAAGAAGAGGATGAGGAGGAAATAGAGGAGGAAGAGGAGCAGGAGCAAGGAGAAGAAGAGAAGGACGAGGAGGAAGAGGCTGAAGGCGACGACGAGGAGAAGGACGGCGATGCTGAAGACGACGATGAAGTCGCTGAGAAGCCTGCCTCGGACAAGAAAGCTGCTGCTGCCGGAGAAGAGGAAGAGGAAGAGGAAGAAGAAGAAGCCAACGAGTGAGAACGAACTCGCTGGCATGTACGAGAATGTGATCGGGAAAACTGAACCTGAAGCTGATTTATGAAATGTATTTGATAGAGGAGGACAATAGGAGTGTTTGTTTGTGTTTATCTGGGGGGTATCATCGTATATTCTGTAGGGCTGAGACTCGGGAGCCATGTAGATGGGCTATCCGTCTACATACTTCGTCAAGAGCCCCTATTCACGGCATCGCCAAAGTCGATAAAAAACTACGGGACGGATGTAAAGAAATGAATTTTTTATATTTATATCGCCCCACTCCCCTGCCGTTCGATATGCGTACACTATTAGCCCGTAAGTACCTGGGATACGGTCACTATTCGTTCGTTCTGGCGCCCTGAGGCTGCACGGCCAATGAGAGTGAACATCATGGCATTTAATGCTATGTATAGAGCAAGTAACTCATGCATGCAGATAGACAGACACGTAGATACAATCCATATAAGTTTAAGGAAAGAGACGAGTTTATAAGCAAGCAGTCTAGCCGTCGCTTCCGCTGCTTCGGAACGTCGCGCAGAGCTGGCAGTATTGGTGCGTGAGATCGAGGATGGGTTGAGGCAGGTTGGTCGCCTGCACGATGCTGCGGACTTTGACCGCGCCCTCTTCCTCGATCAGCTTGCGGATGATGTACAGCAGGTCCGGGGAGAACTGCTCGACGTTAGCATCACCAATCAATACAAGACAGCCTAGAATAGCAGGAGACTGGGGGGTGACATACCTCAGAGTACCAGCGGTACTGCCAGGCTATCAACCTGATCAAGGCGTTGAGCATGCCTCGCGTATCGTTCTGGCGCTCGTACATCTTCAAGATACCCCGTAAGGCCTTGGGCGAGAACCGCACAGACAGACAGTACTTGTACGCCTCGATGGCCTCGGGCAGGTGGTGCAGTCGCTCGGCCAGCTCGCCGAGGATCTCCCACTCGGTAGGCGATTTCTTGTAGTCAAGGGACTGTTGCCGGGACTGCGCCATTTCAGACCGCCAGATGGTGTACACCCGTAGATCTTCGTACAGCACCATGAACAGGTTGTCCAGCCAGCGCTCGCACAGACGTTTGTTGTGGAACTGGGACGTGGAATTGGTGTTTTCCTGCTGCATTTGGTTCTAGTTAGCATCGCGTTTCACCTTCATCTTTGTCAATATAAGTCAAGGAAAAAAAAAGAGTAAAACGTACATCGTCGTTGCCGGACTTGACTACCTCTGAGGCAACTGTCTGGTTGGGTTTCTCGATCCCATGGTGCTCAGAAGACTGCTTGGGTTCGCCGCCTTCACCTCCATTTTGCTCCGAGGCTCCCTGCTCATTCTCAGACTTGTCACCATCATCATCGTCGTCGTCGTCGCCGTCGCCGTCGCCGTCTTCCTGGGTTGTCCTGGTAGCCTGACTTGCGCCGTCATGTAGGGCTACTGTGCTGGCATTGTGAGTGGTGCTTCCTGGTCGGGTTGCCGTCTGTCGTTCCACCCTGTACTCTTCCTCCATGACAAACACCTCGCTTCGGATCTTTAGGAGCTGATCCCATCCAATGCTTGCGGCAATCTTGGTCAACAGGTTGTACGCCTTCAAAAACGTTCCCTGATAGTTGCCTGCATGCAATTTTCGTAGAGTTGGATGCACCATGTCATGCGGAGTGCCTTCTTTGGGTTGGCCCTCATCAATCTCGTCCAGCAGGCTTTCGGGAAGCACAGGAAGGATGACGCGGGTTGGCTGAGGCATCCGCGGTGAGTCTCGGTCCTGGTAGTTGAACATCGGACAAGAGTTCAGGGTCAACAGTGCCAGATTCCACTTTTCAAGGCTCACATATACCTCCGCCAGCCGGATCCAGGAGCTAAACTCGCTCGGTGCCGCCGTCACGCTGCGTTTGGCGCACTCAAGCGCCATTTCATGCTCACCTTTGCTTTGACAGAACGCAGCCTGGCAGTCCAGCAGAGCATAGTCCATGGGTATATCCTTGAGAGCATCGTGCATCAATCGAACAGCCTGCACCTCTTCATCGGCTGATATCAGAACCCGTGCAAGAAGAGATGATACCTCTACTTCTCGTGCTCGGAGCTTCTCGAACAGGTTAATGCCAGACACATATCGTCCCGTTGTATTGATGTATTTTAAAAGGCCGGAGGTAAGATGGTTGGTGACTGTGTTGGGGACTTGGGTTTCAGGGTCGGAACTAAGTTGTCGGCCTAGAAAAAATAGGGGGAGGTCCGCCGTTAGCCAATTGTACACTATTCATGACATATTTGAAGGATAACGAACCGTTGAAGAAGAGCCTTTCTGCCGCATCGAGGAATTTGTGTTCCATCTCCGTGTTGGTGATCGGGTTGAACCGTCTCACGCCCACGATCTTCTTGATGGCATCCCCGCTTCCGTCGTCCGCATAGGAGTAGGACCTTAGCACGCCGCACACGAATGTCTCCAGCCATAACGCTTCAGTTGCAACACGCTTGTCCCCTCGCTCGTCGATGCAATAGCTCTCCAGACTTCCGGGGATCTTCACCTCAACCCTCATATCTACATGAGAGAACGCATTGTAGCAGCTATCCCGTACGTTAGCGGCTTGTATCGACACCGGAGGGACCATAACTGATGGATATATAGTATATACCAGTATATTCCCGCAACCACTTTATGTTGCTTGTCAATCGGCGAGTAGGTAAGAGTGTTCACGTAGGCCGCTAAGCTGGCTGATGAAGACGCATCTATTCCCGTTACATGGTGATATACTCCGGTCTAGGCCACCAATCGCTCAGTTAGCCCAAAAAAGAATAGTCGCTTGAAGGATAGCTGCCACGAGCTAGGAACGGCGCATCTAACCTGGGTGTTCGCAGCAGATTTGGACTGCTTCACTAGGTGAACGAGATCTGGGGGTCCGAGTTCTCTCAGGTTCTGTAGGGATTCCGTGCGGGCATCTATGGACGAGTAGAGCGCATCGTCTTCCTCGATAAGCCTGTCTCATGCAATTCCCGTTAGCATACAGTCAACAAAACCCATCTGTAGCAGCCCCAATCATGGCATTATCACGAGTGATAGCTCAACGCATGCCGGCTGGCCAACACTTACTCTGGAACAGCTGGCGAAACCATAGTCACTAGTCGCCCACCCCTAAAAGAGCAGCTCTAGGTGTAGGCAAAAGAAAGACAGGAGAAGCGCTTGAATAGCAGAATTGGATGCCTCTTCTCTTCGAGCAGTGACTTAATCAAACGGCATAGTGAAGCCGGCCGGGCAGGATGGCGCTGTTGGGAGGTCGTTGTTGGTTGTTGTCCGCTGGCCAGTTAGTTCATATTTACTTCCCTGCAGGCGAGCGAAGAGGCGGTGCTTTTTTTCCTTTACTTACGTTAACTTACGCATCCACGCATCTCGCGCCATGCCCGATCGGGAAGTTCGCGACCTCCCAGCTTCATCTTCGCCCGTCGCAGGCCTGCGCTTCTACAAGCCAACAACCGCCGCCAACAGCTTCGAACGAGGGCGATTTCCAGTGGTAGGAGAGTAGAAGACGGCCTGATTGTCTCTGGCCAGCTTCTTCATCGGCGTTTGGCTCGTATTTGCTCCTATTTTATACCCTTGGAGGCCCCGGGCTGGACCCTATTATATATCAGTGGACTCTCACAGGGCAAAACCGACCATGTCTACCTTTGCAGCCCTGAACATAGAGGCCGATGACTCTCCGGAGGAAGAGATCGATGACACTCGCGAGATCCAGATAGAAGAGGCCCTCAAGCTATACCAGACTGCCCTCAAACTCCACTCGCTGGGGCCAAAGCACTACAAGGAAGCCGCAGAAGCTTATGACGCGCTCTTCAAGTCAGAGATATTCAAGCTCCCGCAATACACAGATCTCGGAGCAGACGTATCAGACGATGGTTTCATAGAAGAAGTTGACGAGCCGTCGGCCGTCTCGGTTGCTGCCGTGGATGAGACCGAGACCGCTGCCAGTGCGCTGCCGCAAACTCTTTACCTGTCATACAAGAATTACGGCCAATTCTTGCTGGACACTGTTCGACATGCATGGGAGCAAGGCGGAGACATAGCTGATACCACTCCTTCCACTGAATCAGCCATCAGACACTTTGCGGACGCCCTGGAGCGCGATGATACTGATCTTGAGCTGTGGCGCAAGTGTGGTAGGGTTGGGGATGCCCTCAGAAGTCACCGCATCTCGAGATTCTGCCTGGAGAGCGTTTTTGAAGGGAACGGGGATGGTATCGACGATGGATTTGAACAGCTAGGCATTGAGCAAGCCGGTGCTGTGGGCGATCTACGGAAGTTTTTCACTGCTCTACACGACCCCTTATCACTCGCACAGCTGCCGCAGAAACAACCAAGGAAAGCTCTGCTTAATTTTTTGCAGCGGCAGATAGATCCATTTCCGTACCTCCCTTCCGCCTTGAAGCAGCTGAACGGGGGTTCTATATCCTGTGCACTCGCTCTTCCTAAAATTAAACGCCTTACTGTCACCCCTTCCGCCAACTCCTGGGCTGCTCTAGGTGAAAAGCTCCTTGAGCTTCTAAGCAAGGATGACTCTGATCAGGGCACAGCCGAAGTACAGGGGAACCTGCAAATTTGTCTAGCAGACTCGGATGTCACGATGGCATCTCCTGCGGCCACTCTCCCAATCATCCAGGGCCGAAGACCATCCAAGCACAAAAGCTCTACTTCCACCGATATGGGCGAAGCAGAATCAAAACCTAAAGCGAGCACTGAAGAAGCTACTGCTAAAGATACTGAAATGAAGGACTCCGCCCAAGCCGATGAAAAACCAGAACCCAAGGGTAATGGTGAAGTGAATGGAAATACTGGCGAAGATGCTCAAGATGATACAGCCAAAGAAAATGAAGATGAAAATACCGTTGACAAAGACAAAGAGGAAGGTGAAAAATCGAATGAGCCCACGGATGATATAGAACCAAGGCCTGGTCCCCAGACAAGAAAGCGCTCTTCAGCCTCAATAGTCAATGAAGAACCAACAGACGGAGTAAGGACAAAGAGCAAGCGTATCAGGGCGCGAGAGTCGATTGCCGACACACAGGCACAGCCAGAGGAAGTGATTTTTGACCAGACAAGGTACTTCGAAGATAGGCTCGAGATCTATACCCACGCCGATGAGTGGATGTTTAGCACCGCCAACGATCTTCTGTCAAAGTTCGGCGTTGAGGAGCTTGGAAGTATCGATCAAATAAAGCAGATGCTCGCTTCTACTGAATCTGATCAAGACACCACGGAGATCACTCCTGAAACCTTGGCCGTACGTGACTTGAGGTACATAGTTGAGAACTGGAGTGATGCCTTTGGAAAAATAGCATTGCACAGTGATATATTTGCAGATACCCAGGATGGCTTAAAGGGCGTGAGGAAATCCGGTCTCAGTGTTTTCCTTGAACACTCCAAACAAGTTGGCGCAAAGGCAGAACAAGAGGTAGATTTGGTTGACAATGAAAGTTTGGAGCAGTTTGCAGAAAGCGTCAATAGCAGCAATCTAACTATACAGGAGGTTGCTTTCAAGTGGCTTGAGAAGTATCTCAAACCCGACCTACAATCTCTCGGACACGACATATCCACTGTCACGGACTCTAGCTATGCAACGCAACGGATGCCGCAAAACACTCGGGACACCCTTACCCAGATATTGGTACGACTAGATGGATTTGTCTATGCCAGGATGAGAGAATTCGCCTTGAGCCTGGAGAAACGGATCCTTTCGCATGCGCACGAAACACCATACTCCTTCACGCCGGATGACCTTACCGCCGTGGAAATGTCACAAAGCATTTACGAGCTGCATCTGGATATATATGATTCGATTATCTGCCAGAAGGAAAAGGATCAGGAAGCGGCCGTTCTACAGCAGGATAGGCTTAACCGATGGAGGGCCCTTACGCGCGGTTACATCAGCTACTACCTCGACCTATGTGCCGTGGATAATCGACAGACTGCCATTGTTCTAAGACATCTATGGGCCACAACTTTCCACGAAAATATGCTAGATGACCAGGATAGGGAGTATGTTTTGGCATGCCTCGGTGATATTCGACGCGCTCTAGTATCGTTGGGGGACCCGGTTATCACACTGGCAAATAATACCACCATGCCAGAGATATCTACAACTGCAATTGACCAAGAGGTTTCTCGCCTTAAGGCTATGAGCTTCTTCACGGACATATTTGGCTCCGGAAAAGATGATCCTGTGCATCTAATTGAAACTATAGAGCCGGTCCTGGACCCGTCTGCAGTTCGGTATACCGACGAAAATGGCAACGTATCTGAAAATATCGAGCCTTCAACAACCGTGCAGAATTTGATAGAGTTCCTTAACCAAGGTGATGCGACTCTCAAGCTGTTTCTCTGGCGCCGTCTTCGCGAGGCATATGATTCCATCGATTATCCAACGAAAGTCGTCTCTTGCCACTTCCGGGCCCTGGAGACTGTTGTCCAGGAGCTGGGTCGCCCAGCTCGCATGGATTTTCCTGTATATGAGAGGCGATCTAGCCTGCTGAAGTGGCTAAAACTAGCGGATGATATACTTACCAGTGTCATGAGGAGGGTAGTTAACAACTCCGAGGTTTCTTTCGAGTGTTTCGACTGGGCCCACCTGCAAATGTCCATGTCTTCCCTTGCTCGTCTTTCGAGGATCCTTCAATCTTTCGCCTTTTACGAGGATGGGGTTCGTGTTGGCCAAATAACGCCGGCTGACGTTCGCCCTGCTTCAACTGCAAAGTCCCTGGAACAGTTCAAAGAAAAGTTACGCGGCTTATTTGTGAAGATATGGATGGTGCAGTATGCACTTTTAAGAGAAGGTATTGGTCAGAACAAAGACTTGTTTGATACCCCCTTGGATGACCGCATACACTTCTTACGGTCTGTTCACAACGCGCTCGGGCTTCGGTCATATTGCAAATACCCGAAGAATCTATTCGTTAAACTTATGAGGGATGAACTCTTGACATTAGAAACTGATGACGTCTACGAAGATGACCTTGCGCAAGTGCTGTACGACTTATACAAGTTCAAATTCTCACCTCACCTGGACGTTTCGTTTGAACATGGCTGTCCATATGAGCCTCTCGATCAAGAAATAGCTCTGAAGTTAGTTGACTTTACTATTTCTCAGACGAAGCGGATGGATATCAAAGATTATTTGAAATCGGATCTAAAAACGACTGTCGACGCGCTACAAAGGCAAATAGGACTGATGGGCAAGTCAGAGGTATCCACTCCTCTCAACAAGAGAATCCTGTCTAGATTTTTGAAAACCCCAATAAACCCCCTGGATCTTTTCCGTTGTGTACAAGGTATCACTGGACTGTCTATGATCCCCGTATATTCCAGGAGTGCCGAACTTGCTGATAAAGGCTGGTTCACCTTCCTGGGTTCCGCGGCGCTCGCCAAGTTCCGGTCTTTGAAGAAAATAGGTCCCACTCCAACAGATGACCTAGATCTCGCTGCTACTCTATTCCGCCATGATCTGGAACATGGAAAGGATCGGTGGGAAACATGGTATCAACTTGCTCAAGTATATGATCTACGACTTGAAGAAGACGTCGCTTGGTCTGCAGAAAAGCTCAACAACGACAGAGAGGATCTTGCAACTATAGAGCGCAGAGCTATTCACGCGTATTCTATGGCTGTTGCAACTGCTGTCCAAACAGGTGATTTGAAGCCCAGCGAAAAGAAGCAAGTTTCCGATTTATATGCGGAATTTGGCCTTCGAATCTATGCATCTACAAGAGAGCCGTTATCAATGGGTGCATTTGATGTGTCTCCATTCATGAGACACTTCAGCAGTGATGCAGATCAGAGGATGTACGAGGGAAAGCCGTTCAGTGCTATGAAACCGTTTTCTGCATGGTACTTTGCGAGCTTTCTCTTCCACAAAGCAACTAAGGAAAATCCGATGAACTGGAGGTAAGTCTTGGTTCCATGTATCCCTTGGATGGTGCTGTGCTGATGATTTGCCCTAGAAACCACTTTATGTTCAGCAAGTGTCTGTGGAAAATGTATTGCAGTAATGACCCGCTCAAGGAACGATACAAAACCATCGAACCGTCGGATATCCTGGACTCTTTGACAGACGCCATTGATGCTCTCCCGAAAAAGAAAGATGGCCGAGCGTCAGAGCCGATTCTGGAACCCCATTTCAAACTTGTTTCAATCACACATAAACTTGTGCGACGAGGTGATCTCAATGTAAGTGGGACATAATTCCAGGTACTAAATAATTACATGGACTAATAATGCAACAGCCGAAGGAAGCTAGCGAAAAACTACTTGCTACCCCGTGGGCTAAAGGGTTATCACCAGCTACAGACTTGGAATCCTGGAAACCATTCATCCTGGGGGTTCTTAAACAGCTTCAAAATGCTGATAAGTCCAATTGGCATCATCGTATTGTTTTAAGGGTTTGTATTCATATCCGGTTTGGTCATATTAGGTCACGCTGCTAATCTTGCTATATAGGCTGCCCATATAATATACGATGACTCGAAAGACAAGGAGGCCGCAATTGCGGCAAAAAACGACCTTACCCAGCATATCTTCACGAAGACTATGACCGTACAAGTCTGGCGGCCAGAAAACGAGAGAGCCGGAAGACATTTCGTCTATACTACCCGATATGTTTACTTTTTCGTTCAGCTTCTGGATCAGCTTGATGATCGTGCAAACCTGGATATGTTAGTCCGTCGCGTGAGACGAAAAGTCAATGATTATTTGAACTTTCCCAAGCTTTGGGAGGATACGTGCATTACGTATATAAAGGTAAACATATAAGCCCAGCGTATTTGTGATCAGGCTGGCTAATGAGTATGCAGTTGCTTCGACGTATAGGTAACATACCAGAGGGAAAGGAAGACGCCGTCTTCAAGGGTGTTAGCCTCGATGACTTTACTCTCTACTCTGGCCGTTTGGATGCCTGGTGTCAAAATCCAGCTAAGGAGGAGATACCGACAATAGAACTGTTGCGAGATGCCGTGGAGCTGAAAAAGTTGAACGGAACCGTTATCAAGTCAGGAATGTTTGACGATCTCGTTGCTGATATATATGCCCAGCTATATGAGAAAACGCTGCCACAGTTTGTCGAGCAAGTTGCTGGAGAGGAAAATCGGGAGCGAATGAAGGTAGACCACTTGCTTATGGCGGGTGATTCTGGTGATGGGGCGGAAACACCTCCAGCGACAACTTCTGCGCAAGCACCAGCGCCTAGACCTCGGGCAAAGGGGGTGACTAGAAAAGAAGTGCAGAAAAAGGCTGATGCTATTGCTGCCAAAGCCCCACGCCCTGCACCTAAACCTGCAAAGGCTGTTGAGGACGAGGCCAAGCAAACCCAGGCAGAGCGTCAGACGGCGGAGGAGCAAACCGACAACGGTCCTGCTACCGAAGCTGCTCTTGATGAAAACAAGGAGGAGAAAGGTAAAGAAGATGCCAACGCAGATGATAAGGATGAGAACGACGGAGTAGAAAAAGAGGATGAAAATAATGAGGAAGAAAAGGAGGAAGAAAATAACGAAGAAGAGGAGAGGGAAGGGGAAGAGAATGAAGAAGAAGACGAAAAAGAAGGTGAAGATAACGAGGAGGAGAAGGAAGACAACCCTGAGGAAGAGGATAAAGAGGGAGAAAATATTGAGGATAAGGACGCGTCTGGTCCTGATCCCAGTATACATGATACCACGGAAGAAGAGAGTGGGCTCAGTGAACTTGAGACTGAAGCAGGTTCAGGGGACACTTTGAAGCCGTCTAGTCCTATATTCCAGCACCTCCTCAGGGCCCGCATGCTCTCCCCAAAAGCAGGGTCGGAGTTATCAACTGTCACCAGCGGTGAAGGCGGGGATAATGATTCGATCCCCGCTCCATCTATACAGGATACCAAGATGGAGATAGACGGGGAGGCTGAGGCTGGAGATGATGGATCTGACACAGAGGAGTTACCAGAAGATTGACGGTAGCCCGTTTTCACAAACTGTATTATATACTTCCTGATGACTTTCTGCTTTTTTGTCACTCGGATCAACAAGGCGTTCTTCATATATACGATCATTCATATACTGAGCTCCTTTGTAGCATATATTTTATAGCATTACCATTGTTAAATAAATATCAGTATATTTGATATCAATTATTAGAGGTTCTGCAGTTAATATTATCCACAGAAGCCCGATACAACCGCATAGAAGTGCCCCCGCATTTATCGATATTTCCAAGAACCCATATTAAAATCTGGTACAGCTGTTAAGGGAATATACATGAAACAAACAGGGAATCGTAAATCGTAAAGTGTCCACCCAAGGAAACCCTAGGTTCAATCATATGCGCCTTCGGGAGCTAGATCCCACTGTCTGGTAGTTAACTTTTTCGGTTTTCCAGACTGTGCAAGTGGGCTGGACTTGATATTGAACTTCTTCATGTCGAGCTGGGTATTCTCAGTGTCACTTTCATTAGCGGGTATGAAGCTGTAATCTGTGGAATCAAATCGACCGGGTATAGTGTTTTTCTTGGATCTAGTTTTTTTTGTTGGAGATCTAGAATGGAGTTCTCTTTCCAGTTGCTCTATTTTGCGTCGTAATGCATCATTTTCAGATTCTAAGTCGTTTATTCTTTCGGCTGAATCGGGAGCAGGATCTTCGTGTACTTGGGGGTGTCAGCTCTGGTTCCGGTGCTGATATAACTGAGCTTGATATGCACTTACTCTTAATACCTCGGGAAAGGATGTCGATCTTCATATCTAGGTGGTTCTCATTTCGAGAAGTCTAGAGCGAACATTAGTATGGGTTGGTACAAGCAGGAAACTGGATAATTACCTCTTCATCCAAGGCAGCTTGCCACCGTCGTTTCTCTTCGTCCATACGTTCTTCCATCTCGGCCCAACATTCTTCTCGAATATCTTGTTCGATGACTAGACATCGCTCTTCAGCAGCTTTGAGCTTGAACTCTGCTTCAATCCTCAGGGCTTGTTCCTCAGAGAATCTGACAGCAAGTGCTTCATATTCATCACTTATCTGCGCAATTTCCAAGGCCGCGAGTTCTAGCTGGTCTGCATAAGCGGCTTGAGCCTTACTTGAGGCACCAGGGCCGGGCTTTGGTGTAGCTGAGCTAGGGGGAGCAGATAGTATCGTGCTGGTTATAGATGGAATTCTTGGAACAGTAACCTCTCTAGCGAGAGCGGAGTATCGTAACATCTGAGAGGTTGCGTTGAAATCACCTAGGGGGTCGGCCATTACCAGCATGACGGCCCTTTGGGAATTCCTTGGATGTGAATTTGACGATGCATTGTTTGGTGACGGGAAGGAATTTGAAAACAGGAGCTCTGTGAGTTTACACTGCCTGAATGGTACGAGGGCCTATTAATTCCAAAATTAGATGAACTCCATGCAAGTATATAGAATCGAAACGCACCTTATTACCATCCTGGAGATCTGACTGCATCTGTAGACATTGCCCAAGATACATCAGACTCTCGTTAATTTTACCAGCTTCCGCAAGCGTGGCTCCGGCAGTTTTTGCGTTTCTTGCTCGCTCAGAACCTTATATCGGCTGTTAGTATATCTGTATCCTCGTCCGTAAAAGGTAGTAACTTACCCGCAAGATCAACAATGGTAAATGTATGTCCGGCCCATGATTCGTAACCATATCTCCTATCCACGACCTTCTTTTTGACTTCAACGCAGAAGAACCCGTGGCTTCTAGAGCTGACGCTGTTGCTTCCCGTGCCTGTAACTCTTCGCTCAGTCAATCCGGTCTCAAGGACCATCAGGGCTTCCTCATATGTTGAGCAAACAACTTTCCGTAACCCGGCAACGACTTTACGATCTGTTGAGCCTTCGGTTGATTTGAAAAGCAATGGTCGTCGACGGTCTTTCTGGTTATTTGCAGCTCGCGTTCCGTTAACTTGGCTGGCTGGAGAGAGGAGGTCGAAGATTCGGTCGTTATACACTTCGTACATCGACACAAGGACAACATGCTCATCGGTTTCAGGGACGGAGATTTCAATGCCACTTGTATCAGGGTCTTGGGGTAAGATGCTAACTCGAGGGAGGTGGGGGCGACGCGAGCTTGTTCCTATGAATGAATCCTTGAGATGCCGTTTAGTAACATTCTTTGATGTGTTGCTGTGATTTCTGTTCCAAAAGGGCAATTGAGAGGGAAGCTTTGGTGATGTGCATGGGCTCCAAGTTGTGTTTTGATTATTATCGGACTTATAGGTTGGAAGCTGAGGGATAAAGGGGTATATATGTGCTTTTTGGTGTATTTGTTCAAGTGCTGAATGAGATAAAGCCGATGTATGTACATTCTTCCCCAATAATGCTGAGATGCCGAGTTGGGATGAATGGCCTACCATGGGCGTCTGAGACCTGGACATTGGTGTCTGCGCTCTTGAGATCCGTCCTCGATCTCCGTCACCATAGATCATCTCAAGAAAGTGGTCTGCAGCGTAAATCTGGGCTTCTGACGGATCTGATGCTGCAACGGAATCGAGGAGAGGATTCTCTGCTTCATCGTCCGGAACTTGTATGGTTTTTTCGAGAGACCTAAAGATGATATCAAGAGACATCTGTGTTATACCTCTCTGCGTCTTGGATCCTAGGATCGTGTGGCTCTATATAGACATGCCATCAATATCAAAATCGCTAGTTCAGGAACCTGTTGCAGCCTACCTTCCCACTTCCTGTGACTCCCAGCGTCGCCACCAGGCTATCCCTGTTTTCCAAAAGCACGGCATTAATCAATGATGGCATGCCAGACTCCTGAAAGACGTCGAGCTGTGTAGCTTCTTCCTCGAACACTTTGGTGAATGCGAATTTCTCGACGGCCCGTTTTCTCGCATCATTCGGCGGCTGGACTGTGATGTGAGTTGGGAACGGCTCATCGCCCTCGGGAGGCTCAATGGACAAAAAGGGCTCTTGTTTTGCATCATGTTTGTTCTGGATCGGCGGGCGTAGTCGCAGATAGACCTGGAACAGCGACGTTTGTCCGCTCGAAGACTTCGGCCGCTCCATCGCTGTATATATGTAATTTCCAGTCGACCTAGGTGTCTGCTGTCCGTTTCTTTTTCCCCTTCCTTTTGCTTTTCTGAGGCGACTCGATCTCGACCGTTAAAAGTTGCTTTGGTAGTTGTGAGTTATCAAAAAGTTGGCGCTGGCAGAGCGACTTTTGAGCCGCCTCAAAAACACTAGCGGTTGCCGGGGCAACGCGAGAGCGATAAGCGCGGGAATAGCCGCGGTGGTGTATAAAAATTAGGATTTATACCAGCTAGAACATACATAGTTGATTAAACTAATATAACACTTACAACACGGCAGACGTGGAAATAAGAGGAGGGGGAGCCTGCTGCGGGGCTTCTTAGGTAGCAGCAGCTTTTGTGCGTGACACTCTTCCGCTCGTTCGACGGGATGCTGCATCCTTGTCAGCCGCCTTTTTCGGTGCCTTTGCAGCTGGCTTCTTCTCTTTCTTCTCTTTCGCTTCTTCTTTTTTGGTATCTTTCTTCTTCTCGGTCTCTTTCTTCTCCTTCTCCTTGGTATCCTTCTTCGCCGTCTTTTTCTCTTTGGCGTCTTTGGTATCGTCTTTCCTCGCCTTCGCCTTCGTCTCCTTCGCCTCTTCCTTCTTCGCTTTTCCCTTAGCCTTCTCCTTGGGCTTCTTTTCCTCCTTTTCTTTCTTCTCTTTGGCAGTAGTCGCCTTCTTCTCCTTCTCCTCCTTGGCCTTGGACTTTTTAGGCTTCTTTTCCTCAACTTCCTCGTCTTTGGCTTCTTCCTCTACCTCGGGCTCTTTGCTGTCCTCTGATTTAGTCTTATTTGCCTTGGTCTTCTTTGCACCAGCTTTGGCACTCGTTTTGGCCTTTTTAGTGGCTGGCTCCTCGGCCTCGTCAGCTTCATCAGTCTTCCTCTTGCCTTTTTGTTGCTTGGGTGCCTTTTTGGTCTTGCCACTCTTCTTTTTATCATCCTCGTCCTCGTCGTCGTCTTCATCCTTCTGATTCTACTCCAGAGTAAGTATATGTATATATCTAGATAAGTGTAGGATATAATGATGCCTACCTTCTTCTTGGACGCTCTCACTCGAAACCCGACCTTTCCAGGGCGGTTCATCTCCACATCCTATAATAACACGTCATTAAAGAAAACTTATACGGCGAATGACGAACATACACCCTTCCAGTCCTCATCATCGACATGGCCTTGTTCGACGGCATCGGCGATTTTCTTCTGGCTGTCGGCTGGGATCTCATCGTAGCCATCCAGAAGCGTCATGTCACGGTCTCCATTCTCATCAACAATCTCCTGGATACTCGCAATTTGCCTTGGAGTCACACACCCCCTAGTATCACGAATCAGTATTCGCGCGATGACCAAACACGACAGTAGATAGCACAACTTACCAGTGCTTCCACGCCCAGCTTTGGAACTGCTCGGTGTCAACGAATGTGCCTAGTCTAAGCTCTCCCTTAAGGATCTTCTCCTTTTTCTCCTGACACTCTTTATTCTTGCAGCCAGCCCTGCCAGTACTGGCCAGCTCTAGTCGTGCTTCGATGTTAGTATAGCTCTTGCGGGTCGCGTCACGGCGCGTCGTATACAACTCGAGAACAAGCAGCTCAAGCATCCAGAAAGTAACGGTATAAATCTACTCACCAATACGATAGGTTGGCATACTGATCTACCAGTCCGAAGGCACAATACGATTGCAGGCCGTGATGATGTCAAGCGTGAGAAGTTGAAAGACTGCGACGTTGCTTTCTTTCGTGGTCTGCGACCAACATTTAGGGCTCGACGGATGTATAGCAGCAACCCTTGCGATTATTACGCACGCTCGCCTATTCAATGTCGGGTATTTGGACGCATGAACAGGGCTTTATTTAGAATATTTGACACTTGGAATTGTTCAGTAAAGCATCAGTGGCTTGTAGGAATACGCCTGTGATGGTTGCTCTGCAGTAGAAGGTTAATACACCATAACTACGCATCTCTCTTGCTCCCGAGGAAGACTGCAAATAATTTCACGGCATCTAGTCCGAATTTTACGTGATTTCACTATCAAACTTATCGTAATCTGATTCACTTCATGTTTAATCAAAATATTCAATTTACAAACTGCGTACTGATATTTTGTTAAAATATATCACGTGACCTGCGATTTTGGCCTTTGAAGACGTTGAAAAGAAGAAGAAAAAGATTCAACTTCAACTTTGACGAGCTTCAGCTTTCTTCTTCAACGCAGGATGCGGCAGGCAGTTTACACGGACGGTTCCGAGCTATTTCACGTATCCATTTGTTAAGGCGAATATAAGATACACTTGGGCATATACACATACTAGGAGATACCAAACCCATAGCCTGTCAAACGACCACTATTGGGCATCACCACGATGTCAGAGCCGATCCCAGAATCCATTCCCACAAGTCAAGATCCCCGAAGCAAACGCCCCACGAAACGGCGGGCCCTTACCCCCCTCTCTGAGCAAGCACAGGAGATAAAAACGCTGTTTAAAGACCCCTCAAAAGAAATCAGGTTACCGGAACCATCGAAACCAAAGACCCTTGCTCCGCCGCCGGAAATAATAGCGAATGTCCAGGGATCCTCCGCGGGAGCTGGATCAGGAGAGTTCCATGTCTACAAGGCTAGTAGGAGACGGGAGTATGAACGGATAAAGCTTATGGAGGAGGAGCTGAAAAAGGAGAAGGACGATATCGAATTCAATAAAGCGAGGGAAGAAGCTAAGCGGAAGGATGAAGAGAAGACAGAGAAGAATAGGAGGAAAAGAGAGAAGAGAAAGAAAGGCAAGGGGAAGAAGGGAAAGAGTGGTGGTGATGATGATGGTGGAGGAAACGATGCTACTGATGCGGCTGTCAAGGGACGTGCTACGAATGGGGATGCTACTGTGTCGGGGACCAAGGAAGACGGACATGACAACGGCGAGGTTCCCGGCGTTATTATCCATGATGAGGATTGATACGCGGGTCTAGACGGGTGATGCTGTACTATAAAGAGATGATATGATACCCAGGCGAATTTTAGTTTTTGATATGACACGGCCATGCACACATGCATGCGGCCAATTGATTTCTCTATTCCGTTTAATTTTTTTTCCCTTGCATTATGTATTGACGGCGATTTTATGTGCCAGATCGACATATCCCAATCATGAAAATACTCCAGACCGTTTATTCTTCACCGCCTCCCATGTTGGCAGCTTGGTTTAGGGATTTAGCGCTGCAGATATCATCAACACGCAGTAGCAGGCATGCAGACTAACAGAAAAGAAATGTACGTTAGCAACCTATGTAAAAACTAGGGGAAATGGTAAGAAAGGTAAAAAAATACCTCAATAGCGGTCTTGACACTCTGCAGTTTGACGGCTTCGGGCTCCCATACGCCATACTCCTTCATGTCAACAAGCTTTCCGGTATCACCGTCGATACCCCAAGTGCTGCGGCCTTCGACATGCTTGGCTCTCAAAGCAGTGAGGACCTGGATTGGGTTGGCACCGGAGTTCTGGACTAGAGTTCGCGGTATGACTTCCATTGCATCGGCGACGGCCTTGTACGGCCATTGCTGGACACCTTCGACCGACTTGGCTAGGTTAGCAAGCTTGACGGAGACGGCCATCTCAGTGGCACCTCCACCAGGGGATAGGCGAGGATGGTAAATAACGTTTCTGGCCACGGACATGGCATCTTGAAGGTTTCGCTCAACCTCGTTAAGGATATCCTTGGATGGACCTCTGAGGATGATGCTGCAGGCTTTCGGGTTCTTGCACTTTCTGAGGAACGAGAAGTATTCATCGCCGATCTTTTCAATTTCGAAGAGACCGCACTGGGTTCCAACATCGGATTCCTGTAGGTCATCCACACGGTTGACGATGGTAGCTCCAGTAGCACGGGCAATTCGATTGTTGTCCATCTTTCGCACACGTCGAAGGGCAGTGATATTCTGCTTAACTAGGAAATGTTGCGCCAGATCTAGGAGAAGTTAGTCACGTCAAAGCCGGGGTCAATCCAATTACAGAGGTAGAATATCATACCGGAGACACCCTTCTCAGTGATGACCAAGTCAGGCTTAAGAGCAATGATGGCATCACACATGCGCTTGACCTGCTCTTCTTCGATCTGTAGAATCTTATTCCAATCGTCCTCTTTGCTGACTTCAATGTTGGTCTGGGATTCTCCCTTCTTATACTCCAAAGGACAGTCAAGAAGGATGATTCTTGGGTTTTCTATCCTTCTTCGCATCTTGGGATGGGTTATATCCTTATTGATAATGACACCATCTATAACCTCACTGTCTTCGATCTGGCCGCCGGGGATTTTCTCGACACGCGCATATCGTTTAATATCAACTTCCTTTCTACCACTGCCGTTATCAAGAGATACGGTTCGCACTGCCTTCAAAGCTAGGCCGCACATGAGTTCTGACCAGCGAGAGACGAATTTGGTTCCGATCGATGACTGTATCAGACTGTACATGGCCTTGTCATCGTCCACTTCGACAGGGAGGGATATTTCCTCGATTATGGCAAGAGCGTCGGAAAGGGCTCGCTTGAAGGCAGAGATTATGAGAACAGGGTGGATGTTGCGTTCGAGCTGGGGAAGCGCATGCGCCAGAATTTCTCCGGCTACAAAGAGTATAGTAGTTAGTACAGTCCCAAAGATCATAACAGATACACTAAAAAAGGACACACCGAGAACAATGACAGTCGTAGTTCCATCGCCAACTTCTTCATCTTGTGTCCGGCTCAGCTCGATCATGCTTTTTGCGGCGGGGTGAGCAACTTCAATCTCTCGAAGGATTGCATGGCCATCATTGGTCAAAACAATTCCGCCCATGGGATCAAGAAGCATCTTAAGCATGGCTTTCGGACCCAGACATGATCGGATAATATCAGCAACGCTACATATCCCCCCTTTCGTTTAGTAACCATATCATCGTAGATAGAGGGGTTCGCGGCAGGCTTCCTCACGTTTTGGCAGCTGCGATATTTGACATCTGTGCCTTTCGGCCAATCTGTCTCCCTTCATTCTGGGTATCTGGAGCCTGATATTAGCAACGGTACGAGAGAAAGTAGGCTGCAGGCAGAAGCCCGGGAGTATTTGGACCTACTCATAACAACCACAGGGGCCTGCATCTTGGGCAACGGCGAGCTCGATTATAAAAGAATAACAGTATAAAGGGAGTCCCAGGCGGAACAAATGAACAAATAAACAGGGCTCGGCCACAAGACACCTCCCACAGCGCAGATATCTAGACGTGCCGGAGCTTTCTTCTTGGTCTTCCTGTTCTTCTTCTCTGATATCAACTTTCGACTTTCGCTTTTTGCATAGAAAAGCTTCATGTGGGAGAGATCCCGCACTAGACCCAAAGAAGACTAGCGCATTTTACTCCAGCTTCGACATCAACAACATTTTGATTCTTTGCTAGATGATGACAGGAATACGTCTTACAACAGGATTTTATATTTATACTTTTACATTATATATAATAAAAGGCCCAATACGTTCATCCTCCTCATGCGCTCGAGTTCGGCCTTAGGTTGAAAAGCGGTTAGAATGACTCTCAGGTTTCGTGGACGTGAGCGGCTAACTTACTGCTGGACCTCTTTTGAGGTCACTATTGACCCCCCTGGAAAGGGGTCAACCTTGGATGAGCTGATACATCCATCTAGGGCCAGTATCATTCTGGCAATGATTTCCTTGACATTATTCCATCGCCGGCTCGTCCTTCAGGTGAGGGACGAAGGACGAGCCGGCACACAATCACCTCCGAGGTTGTCCTCGGAGGGACCTCTTATCCAGGTGGATATATTCCCATAATTCTTTTATTGAACGGTACTTGGTCTTTCTATTATCCTGGCTTGTTAGTTGCGCAGTAATACTAGAGGAAAAACGCGACTATACGTACCTTTTCCCCCATGGTAGGGGGACCCATGCCCTCGGCTGGAAGTGTGTGTTTCCTATTAATTCTTCCGATCTTGTCGGTTTTCTGGAACCTCACGGCTCGGCCGGGGGCGCCGGGGGGGCACACCATTGTCGGTGCCCCCCGGCACCTCTCGTGATACGAGAGGTGATGCCCTTATTTCACCTCCAAAATTGGAGGTGATATCGATTTTTTCGATACCCAAATATAATGGAATCCGGAATATCAAGTTTTCCAACAAACTCTTGACAGAGGAAAACGTAATAAAGGGTGATATCTATCACCACCCTCCCCTTAGCCCGGCTGGTGTTTGGTCCGAGGTAAGGGGGGCCAAGGGGAGGGTAACGTCTGCAAATTGCTCCCCCCAATGGGGAGCGATATGAGGATATATTATCGTCGGTTATATTAATACCGAATACCGATATCGATACCCTTTATTCGCTTGTATGAGGAACAAGCGGGTTAGCAACGTCAACCATGGCTTCGAAGGAGCACGTTTCTTACCTGTCGTGTACATCTTATTGCAGCAATAGCAGATAATAATCCTGATAGGCAGGATATATACATAAGACAGCATATATATGTCTGGTGAAGAGGAGAGTATATGTATAAAAGAGTGTGGTTTCATTTGTGTAAAGAGTTGTTTGTTATGGACAGGAAGAAAAGAGAGAGAGGGAGGAGAAAGAGAAAGAAAAGAAGGACAAGAAGGAGAAGAAGGGGCTTTTATAAGGACATCCCACCTGAGGACGGGCGTCAAAACAAACATGCACACTATTCCAAACAGGGACGCTCGGCGGCGACAACAGGCTGTGAATGCCCAAAGGGGAAGGACACCTCTATATCAGATGGCCATCTCTTACTGTGCACGAGGCCTGTAAGGTACACTTCCACAGCAAGGGTCATAACCCCTTTTTTCGCGCAATTTCATCTTCAGCCACTCGGACCTGTTTTCGCAGAGAGACTGCGGGTCCACCGGTCCGCGAGCAGCGGTTTGAGGGTATCCTATGGTCTGGCCAATTCCAGTGATATTGAACTTGCCGCTTTCACACCCCCGTGCGACGCAAGCACGCTCAAAGTCGTCCTCAATTGCTCTGGACTCTTCGTTCGTGGTCCCCCAGGTGCCATAGCCTATGGCGAGGCCAAACTGGGCCCCCAAGTCCTCGAGCATCATTATCGCATCGGTGGGGTCGCAGTTCCTCCCGCTCCAGAGAGTACGGGGTTTATATCCGCCGATTGGGATGCATGCAAGATCTATACAAGGGCGTATGCTTCCGATGATCTTGCACAACTCCTGGGGACAGCGGTTATTGGTGTACGGACGTTTTGCAACCCTCGTGAAGAGTGGATCCGCGCCGGGCGGGACATCTTCTGGAGTCCGGTATCCAGTTGCCCTGGTTAGTGAAATGTTAGCATGTGTATAGTTACCATTGAGGATACGAGGTGCATACCCGCAGAAATAGACATTGCACATTTCCGACCGTATCAGCCAGGCAGCCCAGAGCCCCTTTGCCCTGCTCCCCGGGCCCATGGGGCTTTCATACTGGCAGGGAAGACACCATATAGTGGCATTCACGTCTTTGCGTTCTTCCCATCCAGCTTCCACAATCTGAGCGGTGTCCGATGCATTGGCGTATGGCAGGGACTGAAAGTCCACCTTCTCATACCAGTCAAGCTCGGTCACTGTATCGATACTATTCTCTCTGAACCAGTCCCCGCATCCTCTCGGGACAATAAACTGACAGAAGGGATGAATCTTATGGATCTTTTTTATCGTGCGATATGAAAAGTGCTGAGGGTGGCTGTTAGAAATCAAGACGATATCGATAAAGGGGATATCCTCGATCTTGCACGGCGGTGGATTGAGGCGGCGTTCCTTCACTCCTCGATACACACACGTATCTTCAAATACAGGGTCACAAAGGACAGTGAGGCCACTCCAATAGAACTCCATGTAAACACTCGAGTGTCCCATCCAGGTTGCGTAGATGTCATTCACTCTCGCGGTCCACCGAAAGTTCGGAAAGGTAACATCCACTGCAGGGATTTGGAACAGGCGCTTGAATCTTTCATGGAGTCTCCTGAACTGAGAGTTAGTTACCCTTTGATGACAAGTGGGATGGTTATGCGTGTCATATTTTTCTTACTGTAAGTGTGCCTCCGTGGTTTTTTTGTCCCTCTCGTCAATCTTTTCCATACGCCTTTGGAAAAGTTCTGAGCCTAGTGGCCTATTCGTTTATTAGCCTGACTAAACCCACAATATACATTTATCCAAAGAGAGAATACATACTCCCAGCTGTTTACGAATGCCTCGGTATCAGTGGTTGCATGAAGCTCATCTGTCTGGGGACAATGGTACTTGACCAGGGTAGCTTTATAGCAGTAGGAGTCGGTCGGTTCCCCTAATTCTGCAAGTTGCATATCGTGTTTCTTCTTAAGGTCCAAGCAGGCTTGGATCTTATCTTTGACCCTCTTGAATATACCCGAGGGCCTAACTTGAAGGTCAGTCTGAGGCGACATCTTTGTCACGCGTATTAATATCAAGCTCTAGTTGGTATCGTTATCCTTCTAGAGCAAGGGGTATCGTCTGATTTACGGCCTAGGATGGTTAAAGATTAGAATCATTTCAGCATTTCGGGGAAAGAACTCCCTTTTATATACTACAGCACTACGGATGTAAGTCGAATTCGTCATATCTAATTCCAATGGCTGTCAACACCGTCATTTCAATGTCGTTGACGATATCGACAAGTCAATGACATCAGTTTAAGTAAACATTCAAGATTACATCATCAACCTTATTTAAGCCGCACGGTGTTATTATTATCCGTAACTCACAAAGTTAAATTACATAAGCAGAGTCAAAGCAGCGACGGATATCAAAAAAAATAAAAAGTTGCGAGCTTCGATTCGGAGTTTGGATAACAAGAAGACGATTTGTCGCGATATGAGATAGGCTAGAGCTGTACGGGTACACATATGTTGGGAAAAGATGCTGCGGCAATTGCCTCCAGGTCAATGGAACCGAATGGGGCGGCTGCTGACCAGGCAAGTTCTGTGGCAGCAGCGAAGCTGAACTTGACAGCAGGAAATGCCATCCAGACGGATAAAGGGTTGTTTGCACAGCTTTCCGATAACCCCTTTTTCACAGCTGTAAGTGGTGTAGAAGTCGAATCTCGGCTAATATATACACTAATACTCATTTTTGCTCAATTGATAGGGATTTGGATTAGCAGGTTTAGGAGCAGGCCTCACACTTGCGCAGCGTGGAATTCGACATGGGGCTATACTTTTACGCAGACGGATGTTGGTTGACGTGGAGATTAGCATAAAGGACGACTCCTACCCGTGGTTTTTAAACTGGATGACGCTCTACCAACGCTCGCAACTTACGAATCAAGCTGCTCGAGGGCAGACGCAGACATCCTTTATGGATTCACTGCTGAACAAGCTCACACCCGGTATGCGTCACCTGTCCATACAAACCGAGAAGATCGAACACGCAAACGGGGCGATGCACACGCACTTCGCCCTCATACCGGGCCCGGGAAAACATATTCTCAGGTACAAGAACGCATTCATCTTTGTGAATCGCGTCCGAGAAGCCAAGTCGCGGGACCTGCAGACTGGGCGTCCATGGGAGACTGTGACCCTTACCACGCTATACTCGCAACGGCATATCTTCGAAGACTTGTTCAAAGAAGCACACGAGTACGCGGTGAAGACGCATGAAGGAAAGACTGTTATCTACAATTCCTGGGGAGCAGAGTGGCGCCAATTTTGTCAGCCTCGGCGCAAGAGACCATTGAGCTCGGTCATCTTGGATGCAGGAGTCAAGGAACGAATTGTGGCCGACGTAAAGGACTTTTTCTCAAGTGGAGCATGGTACCACGATCGTGGTATTCCTTACAGGCGAGGCTACCTGCTCCACGGCCCCCCGGGTACCGGCAAGAGCTCTTTCATCCAAGCGCTGGCTGGAGAACTAGACTACGATATCGCAGTACTCAACCTTAGTGAGAGAGGCCTGACGGACGATCGATTGAATCACCTGCTTACTATCATCCCGGCACGGACCCTGGTCCTACTTGAAGATGTGGATGCGGCCTTTAGCTCACGGCGCGTACAGTCCGACGAAGATGGATACCGGGGTGCGAACGTCACCTTCTCCGGTTTGCTCAATGCGCTCGACGGGGTTGCTAGTGCAGAGGAACGAATTATTTTCCTCACCACTAACCACGTCGATAGGCTGGACGAAGCTCTAGTGCGGCCCGGCCGAGTGGACATGACCGTTCGTCTTGGCGAAGCCACCAGATACCAAGTGTCTCAGCTCTGGGACAGGTTCTACGGCGAGCTCGACGAGTCTAGCGCGTACAAGAAGGAGTTCCTTGACCGGCTCACGGCGCTTGGTATTATTGAGGACGAAGATGGCCAGAAGCGAGACCGGGCTATGGGAACTAGCGCCGCCGCTCTCCAAGGCCTGTTCCTATATAACAAGGGAAACATGGATGGCGCTATCTCGATGATAGAAGGCCTGGTCAACCGTGACGCTGCATAGAAGCTCCCCCCTTCACGTGTACCATACTAGAAACTAGAAATATATATACTCAGTACGACCCCCCGTGCCACACCTCCGCACCGCATGAACAAATCCAGGATCCCATGGCCCTGCGGGCGGTTACGCACCCAGCCTCCCTGCTACCGGCCACACCAACCATGCCCTGAAGAAACGAAATCACACCCCAGCCAGGCGATGATGCTTGTGGTCCTCCTTTGCGGTCCCTGCAACCGCCAGGCCCAGGGGGACCCCTTCTCACGTGATAAGCCTAATTTTGATGCCCGTTTTTAACTAAGTGGGTCTTTCCCTTTTGGCTCATCAAAGCCTCAATATAAAAAAAGCAAAACATCCGACCGCATGTTGCTCTCGACAACGACGACAGGAGGTTCGCCAGGGCGAGATGCTATAATTACGACTCCAATAAGCAGACGTGAAGGGCGCTGTTTGCTTGTTAGAAGGGCTACACTAGTTCTTCTAGTGCCCTCCAAGCACCGCATTGGTCGCGCCGATCCCCTGTCCTCTCCAAGCGCCTGGTTCGTGACGGGGATGCAGGGGGCCCCCGCCAATCGATGGACTGGTCACATCTTCTGCACCACAGCCTGCCAATAAGTACGGCGGCTACCCATCCCGTCTCCGTGCAGAGCGAATCGGAAGATGCCAATCTTGACAACCCAGCACATATCGGGAAAGGTTTCATGCACGGTGATTCAGCCGATCCATCGATTCCTTCCTGAAATGGCCCTCCTCGCTAACACTGGAAGAATGCAACAAGATTCTTCCAGACAGAGACTTTGATGTGTGGCGTGGGGGAACAAAATAAGGGACTGGTGGGAATTTTTCATGGTGTGGTGCTAAAAAGGCCCAGCGGTAAACCGTCGCACCGCCTTCGTTGATCGTTCTGGTTGGCCATATCCCGTCATCCGGGGGTTCATTTTTGTGCCCTGTACGATAGATAATATGTGATCCGCCGTTTTCACAATGCGGGGGCTCACTTTTTTCTTCCTTCTTCTTCTCTTTCATAGCTGAAAGAGAGAGAAACTGCTTTGTTTCTCCCGTCTCTGATTTTCCCTGTTTCTTTTGCTCACCGAAAATCCTGCTGAATGTGCTTCGTGCATCGCATACCCGGCCAGTATTCCTGTTAACTGACGTCCGTTGGCCTGACCGTCTTTTTTTTTTTTTAATTTATTACACATCAGATGCCTGATTCCCCTGAGGGACAATTCCAATTGTCTCCCGCCATGCAGTCCTCGAACAAAACCGGGCAGAGCAGCATCAACAGAAGCAGCAGCAACGGCAACATCAATGCTTCTATGCGTGCACACCGCCCTCGAAGGACAAAATCTCCTCGAATGTCTCCTGTTCTCGAGGATACAAAAGTTGGCGGTCAAACTGAAGCTGTGATTTTGCGGATAATCGAAGACACAAATAGTATTATACCATCTCAACAGGCACGTACGGAGCCAAATTATCCAAATAACACGGCATCCAGAGAAGATAAGATTTTTGTCTTTCCACAGCCTCACAGAAGGGTATCTCCGTCGCCGTCATCCATGTCGAGATCAAGCATGCCAAAGTCGGTAGACAGCCAGTCACCACCACCAGTCCCACGGCTAAATGGGAACTCTCAGCATAAGTTTGCTGTCTTTCCTCCTCCCCGGTCATCTACCCCGAACAGATCCAAGTCGACGACTTCCTCGTCACGTAAAAGGGCGAAGACTGTCAGTTCTACAAACTCCCAGGGCGATTCAACCCCGGGAGGATGGTCATCACCTTCGACTTCGGAGGGCGAACCCCGTGATGTTGGCAATTCGCCAGGACAGGACAATTCATCACCTCTTCCTCCACCTCCACCGCCTCCGATGAGATCTATATTTCCTCGATATGATCCTGACCTGCCTCTGAGTCAACAGAGATATTATCCGAATGCAGGATCACCTAGAAGTAGTTCGGACCAAGCACCGTCGCGAGTAGACTATGGATCTCTTTCACCTCCATCTACTTCTGCATGCCCCAGTTCATTTACATCCATCGATGGGCCCATGATCGCTCCAGTGGAATCCCTTGAAAAGCTATGGAATGCCACGTGTGGTGAAAGCTCTGGATCTGATGCCGGCACTTTTCACCTGAATATCCGAAGGTAGGCCTCGTCTGGTATTTTTCATGGGATATCTAGTCTAAAACTAACAACGACGTAGGATTGATTCGTTCACGTATAATATCGGTGCTGGATCTGTGGCTTTCTACACACTGAAGACTGACACAATCAGTGATTTTGAACTTCACAAGACACACCCAACCAAGCCGAACACCAAATCTCCGGTCGTAACCCTCAATCTTGACGACATCCAAAACCGCAGCAGTACTACCATTCCCATTTTCCCGAAACTGGCAGAGATCCTAGCAAGGGAGCAGTCATTAGAATTGGCAAGACAAAATAAGCTATCCCCTGTACAAGCCATGGAAGCCGAGAGTGCTGCAGTGAGCCAAGTGAAAGCAAAGGAGACTTGCCTCTTTGAGTGGCAGGATGCCCAATCACGCTATAAACTACACTACCAGGCGATGATGAACTCCTCACCAGCTACTCCTGGAAGCCGCCCTCAATCAGCCCGGTCAAGCGTGCCTACATGTCTCCTTAATGCATCAGTATCGAACTCTCTACCTCCATTCGGCGGCCCATCATATGGCCCTACCGTTGTCGTGTCAGCTCCTAACAGCGGGTCGTCCTCGAGGGGGACTGATACACCGTTGGCAGCCGTGGATTTAGAGCACATGACTCTTACTATCTTTTCGACCGATATTCTTTCGGCGGTCCCATCGCTGCACAGCATTGATACCCTGGTCGCAGCCATTCTCACCGTAACCGTCTCCAACGAAACCACCAAGCAGGTTCTTGAAAGCATCGACATCTATGCCCCCAAACCAGAGGAATTCCCTGACCCGTACCGGCCTCCAACACCAAGCCCGGCCTCTGTTCTTGCAAACCATACCCCGACCAACAGCAATGGCAGCGCTAACGAGCATTCCAACCCCATTTCGACATCCACCTCCACTCCCAATAACAAGCCTGCTTGTATTGAGGAAGAACGTCGATACTTTACACCAACCGGCAAACAGATCTTCACGACTCAAGCTGAGCGTGAAGAATACGAACAAGAAGCGGAGTTGATGGCGCAGGTTAGGCGAAAACAAAGGAAACCGAAAAGGAACCAGTCGGTATCATCCTGGAAATGGCCTTGGAAAAGACAGCCTGAAGTCGAGGAGATAGACCTTGAAGCTGGCATTGGCAGATCCTCCAACGCAGTCAAGCAACAGCAGCGGCGGCAGCAGGGAGGTGGTGGACATGGCACCACGACAACAACAAAACAGCAGCAGCAGCAGCAGCAACAGCAGCAGAAAAAGAAAAGGAAGCCCGCTCTGATGGTTGAGGAGATTGACGTTGAGCGGTACGGACGGTATGCGGATGGGACACCGCGTGCAGGGGAGAAGTTACCTGGGCCGACCCGGGCAGCGCTGCGGGCGTTATTCTGGTTCTTCTCACTTATAATGTGGTGTCTTACTGCTTGTGTGAAGGGCGTGGCCTGGACGCTTGTTAGTCTCACGCAGTGTGTAAGTGGTAAGAAGGGTTAGTTGAATGGTTTTAAAAAAGGATGTTTAAGTGAACGGTGTACTGGAGGCAGGGCATGGTTAAAAACGGGGTGTTTTTCGGCAGGTGGTTTTTTAGACTTCTTTTTCAACGAGTGTATTTTGTCTAAATATATAGATTTTTAACGGCTGACGGCTACTTTGAATGAAATGATTTTATCCAACGATTCAATTGATTGCTGGCTTATTTATATAGGAGGTTTGTTATTTTCATCAGATGCTACATACACTCTAGCTCAGTTAGAGTGCTGTAGCCAGTCTGGGGTTTGTTTTGGTGGTTCTATTTACTTGTACCTAGGTAGTCTGGTCTATAGGTGAACAGACATAGGTAGATCTATGGATGCATGCAGTACGTATGTATAAAAAAACAGAGTTTTTTTTCGACAGGCAGACAGGCAAGCAAGCAACGCAGCAGGCTGTTGAACGGACATAAAAGAGATAGCACGGCTAAGGCGAAGACGACAAAGGCTGATGGATGCGGGACAGTAAACGAGAAGAATAACGCCGGTACCATGATGATCATCAATCAAGAGAGGAATATGTATGCATATGCAAGAAGTAAAAAGAGGGTATGTATGTATGTAGGTAGGTATCCAAGCCAATGGAGGGAGGGCTGGAGACAAAGAGGTAGGTAGACAGTAGAAGTGAAGAGGACAAACGGGAAGTAAAGAGATAAAAAAAAAAAAAGAAGAAGAAGAAAAAGAATCGGACAAGAAACGATTGACGCGAACGATGGAATATCGGATTCACTGTTTGAAGCTTTTGAAGCTCCTCCATGCGCTGGGGGAAGAGCTGTTGGCACCCGTACTCGGCCTGCCGCTAGGATCGGTCTTGAACTTCCTTGGTCCAGCCAATTGAGATAGCCGATCCTTGCCCTCTCGGATAGCGGCTCTTCGAGCCTGGCGTAGAGTCTCCACGCGAGCCTGGGACAGTTTGAAGCGGCGAGCGAAACAGTCCATCATGAGCTCGTTGGGGTCGATCATGCGCTTGGGAGCGGTCTGGACGACCTGGAAGATCTCCATGGGATCGCCGAGGGAGACGATTTGTTTCTGGTTCATGCGGAAGATGGAGAGGGCAACGCGGAAGAAAGTACGGGAGCCCTCGTAGAATAACACGTCCCAGACGCGTAGGGTTGTTTCGAAGGGCAGAGTGCTGATGAACATGGACATGAGCCAGTTTGTGAGGCCCAGGGTGATATCCGGCAGCCGGGTGGCGGTACTTAGGTTGGGAGGTTTTGATCTGGAGGTTGTAGGGGCAGTGCTGACGACTTTTGTGTAGACGGATGGGAGGGATTCCTTGAGGGCGACCATGAGGATCCAGAGGTCTGCGTTGGCGCCTTCGAGGCTGATTTCGTGTGTGCCCGGGAAGAAGGAGGAGGTGATGATGTGGAGGAGCCAGAAGGCCTTTTCCTCGGGCAAGAAGAGGATGAGGAATCCGGCGATGAAGTTGAGCGACTGGGTATATCCGATATTAGAATTATGTAGGGAAAATGCATATAGTACACGGCGAAGGGACTGGATGATGGGGGTGTCTGGCGAAGATGAGCTGTGTTTGAGATTGCTGCTGCCGCTGCCGCTGGAGGCGCCGGCGTCCTCGGAGGAATCTGGCTTGTAGTGGACGTTGTCTGGGAACGTTCGATGGAGATCCCGCTCAATGTGTTCCTTGTCGTCGTTCATGGGGCTGCGGAGGGCCGTCTCGACGAGGCGTCTGTACAGGCCCGGGTTGCGCCGTATGTAGTCGTATCCGCCGGCGTACCAGAACCAGGCCGCTCCACGGCACTCTGGCGGGATGCCCTTGCGGATGTACTTTTTCAGCTTTGCAGACCGGATGGGGAACGTCGTGGGCACTGCCTCGTCGATGCCGCTCGCCTTGAGCAGCGCATACCACTTCTCGCTCCGGATCTTCTGGTATTCGGCATAGGATTGATACCAGGAGTCGTACTGCTCGACGGTCACGTGGGTGGTTGCTTTTCGAAAGCCATATTGGTCCCGGGTCTTGGTCGGCTTGAGCAGCGGCGGCGGCTCAGAGCTGATGGACAAGTCGATGAAGGGTGGTTGTAGCTGTTTCTGCGGGGGCTGCATGTCTGTTGAAGTAGTAGTAGTAGCAGCAGCAGCAGTATCGGGAGGAGGAGGAGGAGGAGGAGGAGAGGCAGAGGGCGAAGGGAGAGCTGTCCGGGGCCGCGGTGAAGGGCTTTTATCACCAGCAGGCTGGCTGGGAGCAAAGTCGAAGTTGAAGTCGGCGGAGTTGAAGTTGCCCGGCGTCAGTGACTCTGGTTCGGGGGTGTCTGGGGGCGTGCTGGCGGGTTTAATATTATTATTATTATTGTAGTTATCATCCTCGCCGGCACCAGTGCTGAGCAGGGCCCGGACGAGGGCAGCGGACTTCCGCTTAGCAGGCGAGCCGGGAGACGGGTCGTCTGCGAAGCCGTCCAGGTACATATCTATGGCATCGTCGACACTCATATCGCCATAGCCGAGTGTACCCTGGCCCTCCTCCTGGCTGTTGTGCTGCAACTGGTCCTCCTGGCCGCGGTGGTCTCCCTGTTTCCCCCCCTGGCCCTCCTCCTCTGAGATCTTGGGGGACAGCTCCGTGGTCGAGCTGGTCTTGGTGACGACGCTGCTCCTCTCGGTGCCGCTGGTCTGCTCCACGCTGGAGGCCACGGTCATGGCGGACTGCAGGCTGGTCCGCGAGGGCGGCGGGATATCAAAGTGCAGCTCCGGCGTGTAGTAGCGGTGGTTGTTTGGCCGACTTGGCGAGAGGGCCATGGGAGACGGTCTGGGGGAGGGCTTGTCCGCCTGAAACGGCGAGTAGCTCTTCTGCTGCCGGACATTGGGCATGGATGGAGACGGCTTCAGTCGCGGCTGGGGCGAGTAGGGCCGCTGGTAGAAGCGTTGTTGCTGGTGCTGGTGCTGGTACGGCTGGCCTCCTGACGCCGAACCTGAAGCGGGAGCTGTAGCAGCAGGCGAGCCATGGCCACGACCGGCCCCGTCTGCGGGCTGTATCTGCGTAGGAGACTCCGTGAACGAGGCCGCATAGGAGGCCTTCCGCAGGCCAACCGGCGGGTGTTGGTACTGCTGCTGGTGCTGGTACTGCTGCTGGTGATGCTGGTGCTGTCGAAGGGGTCGAAGGCGGGTGGACGACGCACCCTTCCGCACGGCGGGAGACAGCGACGGCGACGGCGAGGAGGAGACAGAGGAGGCGGACGAAGCTGGAGAAGGAGATGGAGATGGAGATGCCGCCGCCGCCGCCTGGCTAGCCGTGCGGGTGTCTGCAGAGGGCCTCCTGGAGCCACGCTGTGTGATCATGGCCACACCAGAGACAGCGGCGCCGCTGGGACATTGGTTCGTTCTGGCCGCGGAGGGAGGAGAGTCGGTCGGTCGACGACGGTCAGCGGCGTCTGTATCTGAGTCGGAGTCGGAGTCTTGAGTCTGAGTCTGGGGCGAGTGTCGAGGCCGCCGTCCATGGCCGGCTGGAGGGAGAAAGACGCAGCTGGGGCGGTGGTTGTTGTTTTTTTTTTGGCGATGGCGATGGCGATGTCGACGTGACTGACGGTGGAGGCTGCAAGGGAGGCCGCCGGGTGGGAATTTTTTCTGGAGCAAGGAAGGCCGCCCGCAGAAACAGCCCTGGAGCGCGCAGCAAGCTCGAAGACGCAGATTTCAGGCGGGCTCAGGCAGAGACGAGGGCCGGTCTGCTCGAGTGGTGAGCCTTGGTCGAGGCGGCTCAGCGAGAGACCAGAAGCGCCTCGTATCCGACATCTCGAGCACCGGCATCGCGGCTGGCGGACACGAGAGCAGGAGGAAGCTATATATATATATATACGGAGTACATGCAGAGAGAGACAGAGAGAGAGAGAGATGGAGACAGAGATGGAGATGGAGATGGAGGAACAAGGCCGTCTACGGTGTTGCTGCGGCGTCTGGGGGAGTGAGTGGCTGCTGGTTCTTTGATATAAGAGCCAACAGAACATCTCCCCGCGGCATCTCTCCATAAATAGGCATTGATGAGACCCTTGTGATTATGCAGGAGGGCCGTCTTTACGCTGGCTGCCTGTCTTCAGACGAGGGTGCTGGTCGCCAACAGGTAGAGATGTACGGGGGTTGGCATATCACACACACTCGCACAGAGACAGACAGCATGGGATCGTGCATAAAGAAGACGCAGAGGCTACACGGGGATGTTACAGGCGGCCGGCAGGGAGCAAGACAGGCTGGCTACTCAGGTGCTCTACGCCCTGTCGTACACGGCGGTGCTGGCTGCAGCCCCGGGAGGACGAGATGGCTCCCGTTCATTCTCAACCTCCGCCAGGCCAGGAGACATCATAGACATCATAGACAGCATAGACACCACGATGAAGAAGACCACGATAAGACGAGGAGACACGCCATGCTGCGAGTGAGCGGCCGCAGGGTTGCTACTAGCTGTCTTCAGACCATGCAGGCTCGCGTACGGTGCATACGGAGGCCTACCAAATACGGAGCACGGAGTATGCATATAGCAATATTTGGTAGCAGCTCACGACGACGACGGCAGCGTTTGATACAGCTCGAGCAGCAAAGGAAGAGCTTAAATATGTTACAGCCACTGCCACGGCCCTTGAAATCGCCGAACCAGAGACCAGAGAGAGGGAGGTTGGCTGCCTCCAGCAGAGTCGACCCCTGGTTTCAACCCTTGGCCCGCCGGAACCCAATATCAACGCCTGTTCTCTCGCCACGGTCTCCCATCCCAGGCTATATCGTGAGAGTTCGAGATGATGATGATGATGCTCGTCTACAGAGTACATACATCTCTCTCTGTCTCTCGGTATGGACTCGACCTGGGACACATCTCTGACTAAGGACGGCTCGACGGTGATCCAGGAGGCCAGCGAAGGGAAGGATTGGCATCTACCCCAGCTCCCCGACGACGAGGCCTACGTATGCACCCATCGACTGCGCTGTCGCTCGTAATATGATGCCGCGGGAACTGGATGGCCGCTGCAGCGCTGTCTGCTGTCTGCTGGACAAGCGGTTTCACGATTCACGCACCCTCTGCGCCTGTGGAAGGCAAAGCGACTCCCTCCTCGTCTTCCTCCTCTTCTCCTTGGACAATGGCTCCTCGACGGATCCGCTTAGCATGCTCCACCGGCTCAGCACAAGAGGAGGGCTGTTTCACCCGTTGTGCCTGTTGTTGGCCATCATCATCTATGGCTGCCACCGCGATGCATCTTGGTCTGATGTACTCCGTACAGAGTGCCAGAGTGTCTGGTAGCTGGTACGCTGGTACTCCGGGCCCAGGCACATCCACCGGGCTGCCAGCCATGTACCGGTGACCAAGGACTGTTCTTCCAGCAAGCTTCTTCTCTGTCCTACTGGGCTCACATGCGACCCAGCGTCACAGATAGACATTCTCCCTTTCGACTGTTCACTTTATATATATTATTATACTTAGGACGATCGGAATCATCCTCCAGGGACCCGGTTCGCAGACAAGCAGCATCGCCGGCCAGCCTTCTAGGGCTTTTCTTTTCTTTTCCTCCGCCGCCTCTCCCTCTCCTCGCTTGCACGAGGCTTCTTCTTCTTCTTCTTCTTCTTCTCTTTCTCCTTCTTCTCCTTTCCCTTCGCTTTCGGTTTTGCCCCCCTTCTCCTCGGTCGAACTGCAATCATTCATTCTTGCGAGTTCAGCCTCTCGCTTCCCTTTTTTTTTATATGACCCCCTTTTCAACGCCCAGGGGAGAATACCGCTTCTTCCCTCTCTCCACGGCCCTGCTAGACCTGCATTAATATAGACCTTGCTTCTTCTTCTTCTTCTTGGGCCTTTTTTTTTTTTTACCTTTCTTATCTACTTCTCGCAGCGATGGCCTCCAAGGCAGGACCTTTGGCAAAGCCGTTTATCGACACCCGATGGGCTGATGTACGTGCAATATCAACCGCCCTCCCTGCCCCCCAGAGAAAAGTGATCAATATCAGAATCAGATCGGAGATGCGATTATTGATTAACTAGACCTTGCGACTCCACCGGCCACTGAATTTGTGCTGACCCCGTCTCGACAATCGTCAACTTAATAGGGCCTCCGAGGAATCGCTGCTCTCTTCGTCGTTGCCAGCCATGTCACCCTCTGCTTTGCTCGCAGCGTCATGCCGCCCTCCATATCGACCGACGGGCCCCGGAGGCTGTTCCAGAACCCTTACCTGCGCCTCATCGGCCAGGGAAACGCTGCCGTCTCCGTCTTCCTCGTCCTCCTGGGCTTCGTCAACTCCCTCAAGACAATCCAGCTGATCCGCTCCGGCTGCCACCAGGACGCCCTCTCTACTCTCTCGGTTGGCGCATTCAGACGAACGGGCCGGCTCATGCTCCCGGCCACTGCGGCAACGCTGGTCTCCTTCTCTCTGTGCAATCTCGGCCTCTACGGCCTTGCCAGGAGCTCGGATGCCTACTGGACCATGACCACCGCCGCGGCCCCGAGCCCGACCATACTAGACGGCATCAAGAGCGTGGCCTGGGAGATGATTGCTGTCTGGATCGTGGGAGAAAACAGGTACGACCAGCCGCAGTGGGCGCTGGCGCATCTGTTCAAGGGCTCGTTCTTCATCTACATGGTTCTCCTGGCAACCGCCAGTGCCACCCCGGCCTTTAGACTTATCGCTCTCTCCATCCTCTATGCCTGGGGCTGGATTGCCGGCGACAGTACGTTTACCCCCACCCTCTCACAGTACTTTATATACATAATACTAACCGAATGTATAGCCATTGTTCGACCAAATGTATTCGCCGGCATGATCCTCGCTGAACTGACCTACCTCCCGGCACCAAGGAAGTCCAAAGCGACAACTGTCATCCCTTACCTCGTCGTCGCATTGGGCCTCTATCTCTGCTCCTTTCCCGACCGCTTCGCCGACCAGGCCCAATGGTCCCGCCAGCTCGAAGAGCTCGGCCGCATCATCTTCCCCAAAAACGCCGCCATGGGCCGTGCCTGGCCCAACATCGGCGCACAGCTCCTCTGCTTCGCCGTCATGTACTCGCCTCAAATGCGCCACTTCCTCTCACACAAATGGCTGCACTGGATCGGAAGCCTCAGTTTCGCCCTCTACCTCCTCCACGGCATGCTCATGCGTACCGTCCTCGTATGGCTTGTCTTTGGACCCAACTACCTCCTCGGCATCACCAAGCCAGGCAAACTCGCAGATGGGACCGACGGCCAAGTCGTGCCCCAGCCAGGCGACCTGATCATCGTATGCTTGCTGCCCGTCTTCTTCGCCATCCTGCTCCTCGTATGCTCTCTCTGGAATCGCTTCGTCGAGCCATACTTTGGCTACGCGACCGCCGGTCTCGAGTCATTCGCCAAATCGCTCTGTCGGAACCAGTGGCCCTTTAACTCGCTGAATTCAACGCCGAATGGCGAGAAATCCATCCTGCCCACTACTCGCAGGGATTGAGATGTCGTCACTTTTGCTACGGACTTCTGCTGCTGTCTCATGTTACATCCCCTTTGGTGTGACACAGAGGCACAGCAGATTACTTCCTTTTTTTTCTATTTTCCTTTTTTTTCGTGTATATTTGTACCATGTTCCATCGAAGTCGGGGTTCCATCAGCTGCCCTTCTACCACCTTGCTGGTTTTTCTCCTTTTTTTTTCCTTTTTTTTATCCCGACGGTTCATTGATCGGAGTTGATGCTGATTTGTCCATTTTGGCCTGATACTAACCATGTAGCGTTTTCCTTCTGGTTTTGTGTTATTTACAAGACGCATTTATTTCCCAACCTCCTCATTCGCCATTTTGCATGAAAGATAGAAGATCATATCCGACTGAGATGGCATTCTTGAGATACCTTGTTATGTCCGGCATATACTTCTTGTATACCACGCATATTTCAAAGACTAGACGAAGCGGTTTTTTACCCATCAATACAAAAATAGTAATGCATTTTATCTGCATCCATACATACACGCATCCAAGGAACTGTAGAAGTCGAAACAATGCCAATCAATCGCCCAGGATTAAAAGAAAAGAAAAGAAAAACATGCGTCATGATAGTCATGTTCTAAAACACCGTCTCTTCGTCTATACATCCACCCCGGCCCTCTCCCTGTTGCCCTCACGCACATCTATTTCCCTTCCCCTCCATTCCCCGAAGCATACTTCCTCGTCCAATCCCTCGCGATCTTCTCGTACTGTTTCCGATCGTTACTGTATTGCTCTGCGATCCTCCCTTCCACCGCATCATCCGGCATCGGCTCCACAAGAAGCTGTCTCGCAAACTCCAGCACGGCATATAACTTCGACGACGGCTTCCATTCATCTGACTTGAGCATACCCAGACACATCGTTCCCTTGTCGTCGTTGGAGACGTTGGGATGGTATATTTTCGTAGCGAAGGAGACGGTCGGCGGCTTAAAGGGATAGTCTGTTGGTAGAGTGAGTCTGATCTCGAATATTCCGCCCTGCAGTTGTAGATAATATCATTAGCAGTGTGGCTGGACCCGAGAAGGTAACGGTGACGCACTTGGTACGGTGAGCCCTCGGGGCCTTTCATCTCGACGCTCCATTTGTATAAGTCCGAGTCATCTGCCAGAGCGACCGTGACGCCGTCTGGAGGCGAGCTTAGAAGCTCGTTGAGTTCCTATTACACCCCCCATGGTCATCGGTTAGCCCATGGCTACTAGATAGATGCACTATACAATATGGGCCATAAGGTACCTTTGAAATGCGCTTCTGACTCGCCATGACGCCGTCTCCGAGTATCGAGTAGCCGAACGCACGACTTCCAAAATTTCGCCTGGATGTGTATCGAACAGGCCAGACAAACGACTCGGCGAGGAATCACTGCCCTTTTATATGCCGGCGCTTGATGTTGGATGCTAGGCAGCAGCAGGCAAGGGCTCGCGGGGTAGTCAGCTAAAACTGTTGGATAACCAACTAGTTAACTAGCGGGCGAGACAAGGATATTTATTTCAGCCAGTGGGAAGGGCTGCCAGGCTCCAGGCTGCTGTACTGCTGGCTGGACTAGCGTATGCGACGGCAAAGGCGCTGGAGATTCGACTCGCGGGTCGCTTGGTGTGTTGAGCTTTTGAGGCGAAAGTTGACTTTGGCTTCCGCGAAAAGTCGGGTGAGGCTGATCTGCCCCTTTTAGTCATTTAGTCATCCTGGAGAATAGCCGATTGACCAGACTGGCCGGAGCTATTTTTCTTTGATGACCTACGAAAGAGATCCGGGCTCTTCATTGGAGGCTTCGAGGAGCGATATTGGATACTGCTCATTGTATCCGTGAAGCCCGACCCCATAGTAACTAGTGAGCTACCATATTGAATGCGTTTCTCTACGAAGTACAGACACCTCTAGTTGGAGAAGCCTCTAGAGATATAGGACATTTATCGCGAACATAAAGGTCCCGGGGCTTGTCCGCAGGGTCCCTTGGTGTTAGTTGGTCCAGCCTCAGATGGCTGGCATAATCCGCGTGCTTCCATAGCTGGACGTATTACACGAACTTGTTTGCATCGCAAGAAACTCGTTGTGTTACGGTACTCTGTTTGATATCACAGTGGGCATGGTAGAGTATGTTTTGTAGCTCCTACAAGCAACGTCGTAATACCTCTGCCCTTAAATGTAATACGATGGCGTGACTCACCAACGACTGGCCATTTGAGCGCTTTCAAACCCAGCCGGGTTGGATCGGTCAAGGCGTCCCGTCTTGACGTCATGCTATTGCTTGATCCTTGTTAGTTCTTGTCGGAGCCTGCCGAGAAATTCCTGCAGAAATTTAGATGCGCAAACGAATGGAGGCTCCCAGCACCAGCAACGAAACAACTCTACAGCGGTTGTCTTATTTATCAGCCCATACCCACTTGATAATCAGGTGCTACCCGGTGGCCCGAGGAGAAGAAATACCAAGTTAAAGGGCATTCAAGGATGTAGTGGCCTGTCTGAACATGTAGAACGCATATGGAGTCGCAAAAGAGTGGGTGAAATCCAGTTGTCAAAATATGGATTTCGTCAAGTGCAAAGACTGAGGAAATTGGCTATCTCCTGACCCTCCTAGCCGCCAACATCACTTCCGATCCACCCATTTTGTTCCTCTACCCTGATCCTCCACTGGACTTGATATGACGATAAATGTACTCCCCGCTGAAGCCTTTTTCTCCGACTTGTAGATGTGAATCGAAACCACTGGCATGAACGCCAAGCAATGGCTATGACGCCATTTAAGTTCAAAGCGGGCCGGGCCGCTGATGCTTATTATAGACACACGCAGAGAGGCTCAACATTTGTCTTCGTCTTTCTTGGAAGTGCGTACGGATTAATGGGGTTGAATATTTTTGTTCTGTTGGTAGACGAGTATGCTGACTAGCTTTTCGAAAGAGACAACAGTATCAGCAAATATTTACATATAGAACAGGCCAGATGTTCTCAAGAGGAATAGTTTTCTCGAGACACTCGACTCTACAAGGTTGGTTCTTGGGAAAAGTTGAAAGGTACAGCTAGAGGGCTCACTGCCACGGGTACTTCATACAGTCGGAGAGACGCGACTGGATATGTATCAGTTACGATAACACATTTTGCGATGGTAAGCAGGAAAGGTACCCCTTGGGCAAATCTTCGCGGGTACTCTTCCAAAGGTAAATCAAACAGCTATCCTTTTCTACTCGGCAAAACATCCATGTTTGCGCTATTTTATTGGTTATGTATCAATTTTTATGGACTCACGCGTAGATAGTAGTTGAGTGAACAGGGTAATTAATTGTGTTGATATTATTTTTAGTTTTATGTAAGTAGAAGAACTGCTCTTCACAAGCACTGCCAGTTTCAGAACAAATTATCCCAGAATTAAGTAAGAGATTAATATATCCATTCATTTCCATCCCATTAAACGAGGTATCATATATCGTTAAGAGAAAAAAAGCCCGTTGAACTCCAGAAGATTTTTTTCCGTTTCCATGTCACATCCAATTCGTCCGCTCGCTGATAACCCAAGAATCCCAAAAAAGCACTTTTAATGACTGAAAATGTCGGTTTGTTCGGCACGTTGATTGAATGAACCACTTATCGGAGAGCAAGGTAAGTGGCCTCGGCGTGGGCAGCCTTTCGCTCCTTGGAGTCGTAGGACTTGGGGCTGCCAATGCGGGTCTTGGAGTTAGAGCGGGACAAGACCGGGGTAGATGGCATAGTGCGCTTTCCATTGTCAAGAGAAGTGCGAGGAGTGTGGAAGCGGGAAGAAGCAGCCGAGAAGGCGTTCATGGAGTCGCGCTTCATGTGAGGAAGCTCGAAGGAGGCGTAGTGGATGGCGAAGTCGGTAGCGTTGGAGGCCATTGTGATTGTTTTAAGTTGTTTGGTTGAGGTGGTGTTTGTAGAAGTAGATATGATTAGGTTGTTTGTTGTTGCTGTTGAGTATAGACTCGAGTGGATGGCAAGTAGATCGTTGATTGATTGTTGTCTTGGTGTTGCGTTGTGTGGATGTCTGATTGTTGTGGATGCTGATGATGATGAGAAGGACGAAAACTCGAGGGATGGAGCTCCTTCTTATAGACGTCCCGTCGACCACTTTCGGTGCCTGTAGGAAGTTTCTAGTTACCCGTGGGCCCACGACGGTACCGTGGGCATGGCCGCACAACCCGCCCTGGCCCCCCTCGACCCTTTCGTCGTCGCCATCCGCCAGCGTCTTCTGTCTACTTCTTTTTTGCTTTGTAAATCCTTCCGTGTATAAAACTTAAAAGAGCGGGTCCGATCCCCTGCGGGTCTGTGCCTGGATTAGTCAGGTCGTCTGACTAATGACACCCCGTGACGTCACTTTCCGTCGCTTTTCGTCGACCTCAACTTCGACTTCATTCGCCTTTTGCTGCTTTGCAACCCGCGTGTTGATGTCTACGAATACGGGCCCGCGGCTGCGATGACTCGGCTGAGCGTGCGGTGCTCTGTGTCATCGGCCTCGTACAGTGCGAAAGGCGTCGCGGGAACAGTCAGACCATCGCATCAGACCATGTAAAAATAGCTTCGGGAAACAGAGACTTTTCCACGGCCCCTCCAGCGAAAAATTTTTCCCAAAAATTTTACACGCCTGCCTGGCTCGCAATTCCCGCCGAGGGCTTCTAGACGCGCGAGCGGATCGTTTGGCATAGCCAATGGCATGCAAGAACAGGCATCGGGCCGTCGCGATAAAAAAAGACTGCGCAATTTTTGCAGCCTGACCTGCAGCGTCTGCACCCTGGACGTCATCCACTTCGAATCTTCCCTGCCTCAGCTGGCGCCGGGCGTCTAGGCTGGGATGAACCAGCGCCAGCACCGGCTCAGTGTGCCCTGTGCACAGATGATGGCTGGGCTCACCGGAGCTTCCCGTCCGCCTGCTAAGGTCCTGGCACACATTTGCGCGAAGCCTACAGAGGACGGAGTACCAAGCTTGGTCTCGGAGTACGGCTAGCCATGCACGTGTAGTGCGTAGGGCGCTGAGTGTTATTATTGCTAGGTTTCATTTAGACGTGAGATGTATCGGAGTCCATTATTCCTCGAATTATCCGGATGGGAGGCACCTTGTGCAAGCGATTCCCGTTTCTCTGGGCCAACTATGGAACAGTACCCGAAATACAATTTGAGAATAGATGAAGCGGATGGATCGATATACGCCGTATCCATTCATCTGTCCACGATTCCACGAGGCATGCTCGAATTTTTCGTCCAAGGTAGTTGGAAAAAGTTAACGCGCAATGCTGGATGGATATGATTTTCGGATCTTCAGCCTGGTGGGTGGTGGCCAGACTTCACCTTGCAAGGAAGCGACATGGATTGAGGTTTTCGTTACCTGGTGTGTCCACTCATGCCCGTCTGTGCGTGCATGTTTTTCCATCACCAGGTTCGCAGGTTACAGTTCAACGTCTGGCCTGGCCGAGTTGCCGTTATCCCTGTCAACGATTATTGATACCCAACATCCCAGCCACATTCCTGCTTAAATTTTCACACCACTTTTGCTCTCCTACTGCTTGCTCCTTCGAGGGATGCAGGAACCAAGACGTGCCGTCTTAACCACTTTTCGGTTTTCTAGTGTCGGGAAGGCCCTGCGTCTTCGAAGCTCGGGTTTGAGCTCAAGGGTTACGATCATCGCCACCCGTTAAATCACTTACTAGTCCAGGAATAGGATAATCAAGGAAAACAGGAGATCCACTCTGGCGGGATGAAGAAAAATTCCTGTCTCGCTGCGTGTGTTTACTCAACGTGCCCCTCCAAACACCCCTCCGAGTATAGATACGTAAACAGTGTCAGGATGGATGGTATATACTGCTGACGTTGATCAAGTAGATCATATAAAGCAAGACGATCATATAACTAGCAGTCACCAACCAATATCCATCGGCTGCTCGGCGACTCGGTGAACTTTCCGGTGAGCCTGGATGAGTAGTCTGCCTGTTCGTCGCACATGCATTTGTCTCATCTTGACCTTGAGACGTCTTTATTTGCGTTTCTTTGTGGCATTTTGATTGAGGCTGAGCTGGTGTGGATTCTCGGCATGGACATGGATGTTTCCTAACCAACGACTGTGAATATCCGGCCAATATGCTCCGGGTTGTTTGGCTGGCTTGTGCCTGGACTCTATCACGATCGCATTCTGTTGGCTCATAGGCTCAAGGGCTGGTCGGCAGACGTGTGACAAGAATGGGCGGTGACGAGTTTATCCGGTACAGGTGTCTGGGTCCATTTGCTCTGGATGTCTGTACTCTGAATGGTTCGAGCCTGCCTTCCATGCATCTTCCATCTTGATTGACCGCCCATCAGTCACACCACATCTTGCATCCCTTGACGCGAGAATGCGCGTAATGCCGTCTCATCTGACTGTGGCGGATTCACCTAGATGGATCGACCTTTACTCCCGGAAGGTCCAATTCTGAGTACGGATGATTATTCCAGTGACGAGACTAATATCACACGCGGAACATGTTGTCCAGTGGCCTGGTAAGTTCTATATCAGCTGAGCCAGGAGACTAGCTGACACGATTGATGACACTGACCTGAGATGCAAGGATCGAGGCCTATGAATGAGTCGTTGAAGTTAAACGATGTGTGTATAACCTAAACAACAGGATCATCTAGAATATGTTATTTTCTTCAGATAATTCCATCAAACCGCCTACAAAGACGGGTCGGAGGAAAATAGTACTACCAACCAAGTCCAAATATACTCCGTACATGAAGATACCTTTCAGCTGCGGAACGCCACATATACCAGGCGTAGAACATTTCCTTGATACCTGATATGCATCTAGCTAACCTGTTCAAGCCAATACTTGGGCAGTTTCCTTGGATACCATTTATGGCGGCAGCGCATCATATACCGATCCTTGGCTAAGATAATGCTACAATAATAATGGGTATATGCAGGATGTACTTGATACCACAGGCGAAGCATAATCAACAAACTTTAGCTAGGATCATATCGGAGCTGGTCTATCATATCTGATAGCCAACCTATACGCAAGGCAATATAATTCGCCGCCAGGCTGACAATACGTATAGAAGTGCGCTTGCCCCGAGCTCCCCCCCCTTTCAGAGGCCGTTGTTTCAAACATTTGATTGATTCTGGAGTCCCTCGCAGCCCAGAGTACATTGGTTGAGGAATACGGCAATTTCCCAGCAACCATACTCTAGTTGAATCCACAGTGATTGGGTATTCTGAATTTGTCTGCCTTGAGGCACTGTCGACAAGGAGATGTGCAGCCGTCCAATGATGTGAAAAACACCGTGGTCTGGTTGGGATCCAAATATAGAGTCGTAAGGAGGGAATCAAATTAAACCATGAACCAACTTGTCGCGCCCTGCCATGATATGATTGACGCACATGCTATTCCTAGGGCAAAGCACTCGCTGCATGCATCGGGCGCATACCAACATCCACGTCAAACGAGGAAATCAGGAATGCAAAGTTAAAAAAAAAAAAAGGGAGAGGAAACCCAAAATATTATATTTTTGTCATTGAATATGGATGATTCTTTGTTGGTTGTGCCGGTTTCTATTCCCGTTGTAACATCACCATTACGCCCATGATTCCAAGCAAGACCGTCTTCATCCATGGGTTTTCTGCCAACATGATCGTCACGTATCCAACGGCTGGAATGTATCCTCGCACACTACCTACAATATCGAGTTTGCGGTCAAGGTAGTCTTGGCCCTGTGCGTAGAGTTCGGTGTCATCTGCGATATTGTTGTCGCCTTTTGTGAGCATCTGATGGGAGACGGGTGAGGATAGGCCGGGTCTATACGTGAATCATCAGCAGTTATTCGATAATATGACACGCGTACTTCCTTCAATCGCCGTTCATATGATCTTCAGACCGTAAATATATCCCGTTCAATGTGGTCATCACCTCCCGCTCCAGATATGGTAGATAACTCACCCACTGCGTTTATCCGCCTCCCTCTCCAGCCTTCGTTGGCTCTTCTTCCCTCCATCTCCTGTTCCGAATGCCTTAATAACTCGATGAACGATTGGAATATCCTTCCCCTGCACATTATACACCACGATCTCCCCAACTTCTGCGCGCGGACTATTGTTCCATAGAAACAGTAGGTCGCCGCGCTGGAAGGCTGGCTCCATGCTTCCTGATAACACCACAACAATGGGAGAGGACGAGTTCGTGTATACGGATAGGGCCTTCCATCCCATGAAAGCCGTGGAGAGGACGAGGGCAAAGTTGAGGAGCTGAGCTAGCGTCTGGCGAGGGTTGGAGAGGTAGGGGGCGAGTTCGGCGAACATGATGGCGGCGTCCTCTTGATACGGGTATTAATCAAATGGAATAGCAATTCTTTTAGTCCCAGCTATCAGGCACAGCTCATTGCCATTCGTGGTGCCGAGCTGTCGAGCTGCTTGCTGGTTGACGCTGCGGTTGAAGGATGTTGCGGCTTATCTGTTCAGTTGGAGTGAAGCTCTTGGCTTGGCGTTTGCTTACTTTTGAAAACACTAATCAGTGACATCTACAAAGCGAGGCTACACGCAACTACAAGGAGAAAAGAAGATGAGATGGCCGAATGTCTCAATTTCCAGCTATAGTGGATGAACCACGACAGAATAATGGTAACAGTGGAGGTGTAAACACATAAGATACAGGAGAAAAAAGACCAAAGAAATGGGGGATTTCACGGGAAATTGTCAATCTCATGTATTAGTTTGGATGCGGTGCGCTGCAATTTGGGTAAAGAAATAGCTAAAAGACGAGAATATTTAAACAGAGAGAGAGAGCAGGTCTTGGTCCTATTGTCGAAGGAAGACGCAGTCTGTTCGAACAAAGGGTGAGTCCGGCTCTCTCTTCCTAAGCCAAATCAAGTGCTTGCGGCCAATCTCGAGAGAAGCGAAGTAGTGTTTGGAGTTATTTTCACTGTTTTCAATAGATCAGTCAATCCAAGGAGAAGAGAGCTAGATGAATAAAAAACAAGATAAAAATTTGCTCGGCACGGTACTTCATTCTCCTTCATTATCATGTTGCACAATTTGGTTTAGGGAGGAGTTGGTTCAATTTCTTCTTGCTTCCATTCTTGACCGACCGAGCAGGTCGATACGATGAGTTCGTTTAGTATGCAACCTATAGGCCATTTCAAATGACTTTAGGAGATCGGCTGTTGCTGTTTGTTTGTAAGTAAATAAGCTAGGTGAGTAATTATTAAAGAGATAGAAGGAATCTCATAAAAGCATAAAGCCTGAACTTGATAGTTACGAGAGATGAAAAAAATGGAACAGATTAGCCTTGACAGTCAGGAAATTGGGAAGCGTACCTGAGCTCCACGACATCATCAATGTGGTTGCACATGGCCACGAACAAATCGAAAAACAATTTGCCGCCGCTCTCCATCTCCATCTGCATGGTTCCACTCCTCTTGAAAGTCTTGCGACTTCGGATTATCAGAGCTAGGAAGTGAGCGCGGAGTCGTGACTCGGAGTCTGGCGTATGGTCGTACGTATACCGCGCCGATCGAAGGATAATATCGACTGGGATACCAGCTTGAAGGCCCTGCTTACGCAGTGAAAGGCGCTTCAGCTCATCCAAGCCGTACTTCTCAGCAGCGCAGTAGATGACTGTGTCTCGTAGGAGATAATCATTCACACCAGAGTGGAAGATTGTCGCTTCGCATGACCCGCGGCCACCGGTTTTAGAAAGATCCTGCGCATCTTCGAGTAGCCAGGTGTTGCGACGCTTGTTATGCATCAAGCGTGGGTAGTAGTCCCCCTTGTACAAGAATTCGAGGACGCAGGACAATATCTCGGGTTCTCTGGGCAACACACATTAGGTACATGTGTAAGCAGGTGACTGGCAACATTTACGAGAGACTCACTCATCAGGCAGGGCAATCTGTTTCATATCACCATCGGAAGCTTGCTCCCTAATGGCAGACGAAAAGAAAGGCGAAATAGAAAGGATGTCTTCATGGGCAGCGAACAGGCGACTTTCTCTGCCTACCACCAGCGTGATGATAGGGCTCGTAAGGGTGCTAGCCATAAATCAATGTCGGTTATATGCGCAAACAGTCTGATAAAATGTAGCATGGTGGGGGTTGACTAACCTCCCAATCGGCGGACTATCCAGACTCTCCTGCAGTTTAGTTCTCAAGTTCTCGCGGTATGTCTTCTTCGCAGGCTTAACAGACTTGCCCGCCCGGTCTTTTGAGGAAAAAGATCGTTTGAACATGGCTGTCAGTGGGAATCCTAGCGAAGAACTGGAGTTATCCTAAGGTCACAGGGACAACCAGCGAGTAGCGAGGGTCGAAAAACGAGCGGCCGAAGAACCTCGCGGACATATATAATGAGCGTATTGATGGGAATATAAAGGAAAAGAAGTTTGACGCTTTGCAGTATCACGCACGTCGCATGGGAGCCTTGGAAAGCTGTATCCAAGAACAGCCTTCCTCTGCCGTGTCCCTGAGAAGCCCCGGTGAAGGAGAACGCGAGGACGTCAGCAAAAGAACGCAGATCCTTGAATAGGCTTTGCGCATGAGATGACACGCAAGTGCTGTCTCGATGCGGAATCTTGACCGGTCCTGCGAAGCGTGGTGTAAAGAGAAGAAGAGAAGAAGAGACGAAGAGACGAAGAGACGAAGCGAAGTTGATATCGATTACGACCGGTCATGTGACGCCTTTCTGACTCAGACTGTATAATCACTTACGTAATGACCAATCGCGATGTTTTGATTTTCACAGTCTGGCGAAATCCTTATTCTTCAATAGTAATTAATACCTTGGATCCCAACACATATGGGATTGGAATACTATCACACAAGCTCACGAGGCGTCAGGGCTATCTTGACCGTGTTACATTCATGTTCGATGGGCTGGGATCTTCGGGTCCTTTGCCGCTGGATCACAAACGGAATTAAGTGACATTAACGTGTTAGCGGTTCATGACTCCGGCCACGCCAGCTTTAGATACTTGTTAGTCACTGTGCTCAGAAGGCATGCTTCCCGAGGCGTGTCCGGAAGGCCGAATGCGTGTGACATAAAAACTATTCTACGGGACTTGGTGTACACTGTACCGGGAAACTAAGAAGTTCTTCTATCGGACTCGGACATAGTTACGTACATGCTTACGACTTGCCTTGCGCAAAAGTTGACCGGTTTGATACCCTGTCTACCCCCTGGAACCGGGCAAGTGAGGCATTACCGACACCACCAGTGAATCCCGATCTGCTCAGTGGTAGATGCCGCGTTGCTTCTGAAGACATACAGATCTCCGAAGCTGGAGTTTATCCCTACAATACAGGGAATGGCGCGATTTTATCGGTGCTTTCGATGTCTCATTTTTATATTCCGTATTATTTCTTATTTATTTCCTAGGATGATGGGGCCGCTGGCTTCTTTGCAATCATAAGATACATTGGTGTAAAAAGCCCAGCCCTACCACCAGCAACAAGGTTGTCTGCACCCAATGACAGCTCGTCGGCTGTCTGCGCAGTACCTGATGGCGCAAGCTTGGCAGCTTCGAGGACTCTTAGTAGTGTACTGACCGACGCTCGACCAAATTTGGTCACTCGAAGAGCACTGAATAGATCCCACAAGCTGCGAGCCTGTAGTTCTCCTGCAAGTGGTGCGTACCAGGGGATTATGTCCCCTTTGTCAGCCATATCCTCCTCATGTTCGAGGATGAATCCAGCCGCCTGTATGGCTTCCATGGCATGCTTCCGAGGCATCATGGTGGCGATTCCGTTTCCACGCTCAATCCCTAATTTTATGGCACGGTGCGAAGGATCTGAATCGTCGTACTTGTCCGTCATTACCCATTCATACACGCCAAATGTTCCACCGGGCTTCAGAACGCGGTAGATCTGCTCATATACCCCTTGTAGAGATGGCGCATGAACTGTTGCTTCAATGACGTACACGGCGTCAAAGGAGTCATCTGGGAAATCCATCTCCTTCGTTCCGCAATAGTCAGGAAATGAGGTATATATAGCTGGTGACTGTCACAATAAGACTCACCATGAAGTCACTTTTGACAAAGGAGACGTCTTCACTTCGGCCTTCCTTCTTTGCATGTGCCGTGGCTCGTTGGATCTGATAACCGTTGTTGTTTACACCAACGACCTTGCAGCCGGTGAAGGTAGATATCTCCCTTGCCGGGCCACCAACCCCACACCCCACGTCAAGGACCTTCATGCCTCGTTGAATGCCCATCCGAAACGCAAGATAGTGTTCGTGCCTTGCCAGAGCCTGGAGGAAGGGCTCGCGAATACCAAAGCGACAGAAATGAAATGATTGCGCCCATGCTTCTTCGTAAAAATCAGTTGCGAGGTCGTAGTAGCTATCTTCTCGTTAGCGTCGCAATATCAGAGAGACCATAAGGCTACTTACCTGTTCACTAGTGACATGTAATTATCTTTTCTCTCCCCGCGCTCCTTTTCATCCCAGAAGCCAACATATTTGTCCGTAATCTCGCGATGCGATTCATTGCCTTTCTTCAGCATAGCCAGGAAAGCATTGTGCTCTTCTGCCGACCTCCCATGCATCGGGTCAACCGCAGGGGCAAAGTGGTCAGCCATCTTCTCGGTGGTTTCTGAGATATCTTGTCCGCGGCCAAGGATAGAATCTGGGGGTATCTCAAAATCCTATATATAAATTCATCCCACTATGGGGGACAGGGGACCTTGCCGCTGTGCCAGAGATCAATGCGAGGCCCCAAGCCTCACGTCATGACAAGGCCTGAATTTCCGAGCCCGCCACGCCACTCCAGCGTCTACGTCTCCGAGATCCGTCTAGCGACTAGTCAGCCCGCTGCCGCCAACTAATTTATCGGGGTACGCATCTTGACTAAGGAACGTCGGCCGGCTTTACCTCAGCAACGCTGTTCGAGCAGTTGGTGGTGGCTTCTGGGCAGCCAATCACTAAAAGGCGCGCTTGGTAATCCGCGGAGGAGGATCACGGGATTCACTGGTCGAAACTCTAACTTTCGTTTTCGTATAGTTTCGGCGTCAAAGAGAAACTCCGGGGCCAGAGTACACAAATCATAACACAATTAACACGGCTTCCAAATTATAGGAGCTGACTGCAGGCCGCAGAGTGCGGGATGCATCCTTTCCCACGCGTGATCAGTTTTGCTTGATTCTTCGTTTCCGTAAGCAGACACGATGGGAGCACAAGTCTGGCTGATCGTGGCCGCTTTTGGTACACTCTGTCATTTTCTCCTTGGATATCTCAGTCCAAAGTATGATCCCCGCGAACCGAAGCTGCTCCCGCAGTCGATCCCGCTGGTTGGCCATGTCATCGGTATGGTCCGTCACGGGCTTGGCTACTACACGACTCTCAGGCAAGCAAATCCCTCAATGTTGGGCAAGTATTGAAAAGCGTGACCAGTGTGGTTAGTTGACCGTGGAAATGCAGAGACGTGCCGTCGCCTATCTTCAGCATGAGCATGCTGAACAAGAAGTTATATGTGGTTACTTCTGCTGCTTTGGTCTCAACAATCCAACGTTCTGCAAAGTTTGTCTCATTTGAACCTTTCTTGAATGAAGTCGGAGATTGGCTCGCTGGGGTCAAAGGCGATGGACTGAAGCTCCTCCAGAAACCTATTAAAGGTGGTGGAAGCCTCAGTTCGGCGATGGTGCACGTTATGGCTACCGCTATTTCAGGCAGCGGCCTTGATAAAATGAACGATACCATGATATCGTTCCTCCAAGCATCCATGGAGGAATTGTCGACTGCAACTGAAGATCCCATTGATCTATATGCATGGTGCCGGGATGCAATAACAACTGCTAGTAGCGAGGCGGTTTGGGGAGCTAAAAATCCTTTACGGTCTAAGGAAATGCAGGATACATTTTGGTACTTCCATCAATTGATATATTCGTGGACTGGCTCGATGTAAATGTGTTGACAGATCATATAGGGAGTATGAAACGAACTTGCTCATGTTATATATCAATATTTTGCCTCAATTCACAGCAAAGAAGCCTTTCAAGGCACGAGAAAGACTGGTGAAAGAATTTTTGAAGTTCTACGAAGCAAATGGACAATGGGAGGCCTCGGAGTTATCTCTCGCGAGATGGCAAATTCAGCACGAAGCAGGCGCTACTATTGAAAACATTTCACGCATGGAAGTTACCTTGTGCGTTGGTGTTCTCTCGAATACCGTTCCAACCCTGTTCTGGACCACTTTTGAAATTTTCTCTCGCCCCGAGCTCTTGTTGAAACTTAGGCAAGAGGTCTGGGATAATGCAGTGCATGTTTCTGTGAGTTCGGAGGGCAACACTGTCCATACCCTTGATGTCGCAGACGTACGAAACAAATGTACCCTTCTCCTTGCTACCTTCCAGGAAGTGCTACGTCTACGGTCCAGCAGCGCCACGATTCGTACTGTTCTTGAGGATATTGAGATAAATAACCAGCATCTACTCAAAAAGGGTTCAATGCTACAGCTTCCGGCACCGTTTCTCAACCTTGAGGAATCTACCTGGGGCTCGGATTCAGCAAACTTTAACCCTTACCGATTTATTGATTGTGATAAGGAGAAAGTTGGTCGTCTAAGATCGAAGGGTTACATGTCTTGGGGTACATCTCCTCACATGTGCCCAGGAAGACATTTTGCAAGTGGGGAGATTTTACCTGCGGTTGCTATGTTTTTGGTACGATATGATATTACACCTGTCGAGGGTAACTGGCAACATCCTTCGATAAATAGAGAGGTGATAGCAGCATCGATTCCTCCACCAAAGGAAAAGTTCCTGGCTCGACTCTCCGAGAGGGATAATCGGGATGCATTGAAATGGGAGTTCAGGCCTTCCGCAGAACACGGAAGATTTAAATTAGTTACTGGGTAATGGTATTATAAAATTGTGGGAAGATAAAACTTGATGATAGACACGTTTTACTCAAACTGAGGCTGTAATTACCATTGATCTGCTTCTTGCCTTCACTCCGCTCTGTGCGACAACTTCTACTATTCACACTTTGAACCGCGGCCTTGGCAGGGACATGGGGTTGCTATTCTTGGCATACGTCAATTTTAAGTTCTGTGCCTGTAGCTTATTTAGTGGGTCTCTCTTGTTGTGAATTTCTTCTCTTGACCCAGGATACAGAAAAAAATTTCATTACTCCTTACATTCCTCTCATTTACTTTCTTCTTCTATCTTTCATTCATTTCCTCCTTCCTCCTAGTACTAAGTAGACTCTATTTATATTAAAGCATTCTTGTATTTTTTTTTTCTATTAAATAATTTTGGAGTTTTAAATCAACCATCGCTGTGGTTTGTGAACTTATGAAGTAGACTCATTTACATGCATCGAAGCAAGAATTGAATATTGGCCGCCTGCTCCGGCCCATGAGAACACCTTCTCACGGAGAGAAGGATTGTCAATCTTGGTTGCGACTAGAATGTCGTCCGTGTCAGGGCCTTGACCACATTGGTAAGTTGCGTTGATACCCCACGTATACGCCTTTCCTTCAGAAGTAATAAGAACATTGTGATCAGACCCTGCAGCAGCAAAGGCGCAGTTTGGAATGGGAAGTGGAGTGGGTTCAAGGAGGATACGCGGCTTTCCGCGTTCGGAGATAACAATATGTGGGTCATCAAGGTGGAGTGTGCTGTGGTCAATACCCATTTGAGCGCCGTCCATGCGACCCCAGACAAGACACTGGCCGTCTTGGGTGATACCAATGGAATGGTGACGTCCGCCTTGAATCATCTTCAGCTTTTGACCAATAAGCATGGTTGCCTTCTGTGGTCGAACGATGGTGCTGCCACCCTTTCCAGCTCCCACGTTAACGGCAGTTTGTCCAAAGTTATTCAGGCCCCAAGTCCAGGTATCTCCGTTGGAGTCGATGGCGAAGGAATGATCACTGCCTGCGTGGATGGAGATAATTCTCTTGCTTTTTGGTAAAGCGACGAGGCCAGGAATAAGGCCAATGTCGTTGCGTAATTTGTCGATGGACGCGTTCTTGTTACTGGCAGTCTTGCGTCGATCAACTCTGATATGACGGCCTAGCTGGTCTTGCTCGGGGCGGCCCCAGGAGAATACTCTGCCCCTGTGGTCAAGAGCAAGGCAGAAGTTGTTGCCAGCACTGATTTGAACGATTTTCTCGAGGCCGGGTATCATGACTGGGTCCGATTGCATTTTGATAAGCTCTCCATTCCACCATCCACGTTCTCCCTCGGTAGTCTAGCAGAAAACATGTTAGAAGTAGCTTGACATAACAGGAAGGAAAACGAATGTAACATACCACAAATGAGCCCCATCCATAAACAAATCCATCCTCAGTCAGAGCAAAAGTAGCACTGTCACCTGCAGCTACTTGGCAAAACTTGGTATCGTCTGGGAACTTTTCACGTGGAATGGCTGTAGGAATGGCCTCTCGTGGGTTAAGTTCAACCTCGTCGCTTGCAACAGATTCGTCATCCTCGGCCATATCTTTTAAACCGCCATCCCAGGTAGTCTCGCGTCCAAGGGCACAGTTGTCATTGACACCCCAGGTCAGGATGTGGTTATCGTGTGTCAAAGCAGCTGCATGCATGCCTCCAGCGCCAATATCAACGACTCCAACCTTTTCTGCATCGAGGTTGGTATTCAGACGTGGTCTTTTGACGTCGATTGCATTTTTTGGGCCAAGGCCAAGCTCAGCACTGCTGCCAGAGCCAAAGACGTAAACATTGAGCCTCTGCTTGGGTATGGTGTTGGAAATAGATGACTCGGTTTTCTTTGGGGCCCTGGTCTTTTGGACTGCTCCGCGGCCAGCACGCTTGCGTGGGACACTCTTGGGAGCGGGTTCAGCCTTGTGAGGAGCCATTGTATTAGACAGTTGGTACGGCTGGTGATTTGAGATAGAGTAGAGAAAGTAGAAATTCTAGAAAAGGTGTTCTAGAGTGACTATGTAGTTGAGAAGAAGGTATGCTGCAAGAGAGATAGTAATTTGGCGAACGGCAAATTACTTCGGCATAGTAGTCGGGAGGAAGCCGACTACTATATAGTCTAGCGCTCTTCATTGTTCCTATTGATGGTTTTTGTCTTGTGTTCTTCGATCTGGAGTGTTGTTGCTCTGATACTTGGCACCGACCGAAAGCGGCTTAGTCGCATTTGTCTTGGCGACACTCCCCTCTCCGAAACTTGTCTTCGTCATCAAAACCAACATCAACAACTGAAGGTCAAAGACTAGCAACGTTGGAGGACAAAGGGGACAATAGTACAGGACATATATTTCATCGCTGCCGTCCTCGCAGATTCATTCTAAATACTCCAAGCTATCTTTTTATTGACGAAGGACATGTCCTGATCATCACCGCGCAATCGACTCTATTCACCTCTGTGTTTTGGTTAGATTCAACAATAAATTCACTAGATACCCATACCCATATCCATATCCAATTCTGTTACTATCACCTTCTTGCCCTGCTATTCATATTACCCGCAGGACACCATGGCAATGCAATACATGAAATCGATTAGGAGGAAACCAGTGGCGAAAACAGAGTCGACATCAACGCCAGCAACAGAAACACATGGTCCTGTATTGACGGATGAGGACGAGGCATTCCTACACCATGTTGCAACCTCATCGTCTATATCAGGAAGTGATAGCGGTGACAAACAGCCTGGAGGATCCAAAGATGAACAAGGCAGGGCACTTGTTGATGAGCCGTTGGACGATGACTTGAGACGTTTGGCTGAGGATAGAGGCTCGCAGGAGAAGCTCGACACTCCTGATACTGAGCCTACCGCCGCCACTGCATCGTCTGCCTCCACTGATCAAAAGAAGATGGAGAAAGGACACAAGTCACGCAAGAGCCTGTGGGGGATACTTAAAGATAGAAAGTGGATGGGAGAAACCGAGAAAGTAGACAAGGGGAAGGCTAAAGTGGCTGATGATACCCAGTCAAGCGGCGAAGCGGCCGGTAAAGGAAAAAATGAGGAGAGAAAGGAGGATCAAGATCTATCCAAAGTCCTAGAGCAATTGAACCTGGCAGCTGTCAACAACCGCGTCTTTTCGATTAGTAGCGATACACAGGCGCTTCTTGAACAGTTCAAACAAGTGTTCAAAGACCTGGTCAACGGAGTACCAACGGCGTATCGTGACCTTGAGTCCCTACTCACGAATGGCGACCAGGAGCTACAGAAGAGTTATACCAAGCTACCCAGTTTTCTTCAGAAGCTTGTCGAAAAGTTGCCCAACAAGATGACGGAGAAGTTTGCGCCAGAGATTCTTGCAGCAGCATCGGCTAGAGCGAGCAAGAGTGGTATCAACATGCAGCATGTAGACAAGGCGACCAGCACGGCAAAGAAGATAGGCATTGAAGTACCCAACCTGAAGGAGCTGGCCGGCAAGCCTGCAGCCCTCGCGGGATTGCTCCGGTCTATCATTGCATTTTTACGTGCTAGGTTCCCTGCTTTGATTGGAATGAATGTTCTTTGGTCTCTGGGGCTGTTCAGTATGTGTCAACCTCGGTGAACCTACGCTGCTTTACTGCTTTACTGAACTAACCATGCTAATAATAAAACTAGTTCTACTTATGGTTCTATGGTACTGCCACAAGCGCGGCCGTGAGGAGCGGCTTGCGAGGGAAGCTAGCATGGCCGGAGAAGGTGAGAAAGCAGACGGTGAAGAAGCTAGGGTGATCGATGTCACAGACGAGGCATCGCCGTCGATGACGCCTGCGGCCGTGGGAGCACCAGCAGCAGCCACAGGGACGGTAGCAAACACCGAAAGTGATGCCCAACTCACAAGGCAGGTGGAGGGTCAAGTGCAGGCTGCAACGACGCAGATCGAAGCCCCGACCACTGCCACCTCAGAAGTAGCTGCAACAGACAAGGAACCACGTCAAACGAAGGAAGAGGATAATGTGAAGGTATAGCCTTCCGGGAGCCAATTGAACCATGCAGAGCAAGGAATGGCATTGACAGTGTGGAAGGTGGAAATACCACATCAGGGGATCAGTTTAGAGGTAATAAGTATATTTGCGATATGGAAAGGGTTAGCAAGGTAAATACTATTTTTAACGCATCGGTTGAACACGTCAGGAGAGGAAAGGTTGAAACGTCTTCCCTAGCAAGCGAGGCAAGCTGGAATTATGTATAGCGCACAGCATTCTATATTTTCTGCATGTGCGGAATAATCTCGGCTACCTGCAGCAGGCCTGTACGTGCATACGCTGATTCTGAGACGAGACATGATAGAGATAAGATCGGGTGTGTGCGGTTTTCTCGTTTAGCTCCTTTCGGTTCCAGTCCAGGGTTTTGTCAATTTCTTAGTTAATAATAATGGAGATAGTCGATTCACTGTTGTTAAAACGAATACTGAGTGCCGGTTTATGACGTCTATATGACTTACCCACGTAATCATGACTCCGTCTATTTGCGTGGTGATAGAAACGAGCAATCGCTGCGCTGTCGATGTATGGCTAGCTAGCGCTGTTTATCTCACATCTCAACAGCAAGATCCAGTACATTATGCACATCATTATCGTCATATTGCAGTCACAATCCTTGCCCCATGTTACATACCCTTTGTCTCCCGCAACATACGTTATCATATGCATGGAGCAGATGGAATTGCAATCCCACTTTCAGACCAGGGAGTGAGAATACGGGCGGTTAGAAAGAGTGGAAGTGGAAGAAAAAGGCGGAAAAGGCAGAAAAAGGGCCCCATCTCCAACTCCATCTCCGTATTTATACAGTCATACGGAGTGAGTACAGTGGGACTTAATCACAGTGGATTTGGTAGCCTTCGTCGCTGGTTGGAGTCATGCATGGAAGACGGAAAACAAAGTCTCCTCTTTCTTGCTCCTTTCCTTTTTTCTTCCCTGCAAACGAAAACTGTCATCGACTCATCCGGCTCGTGAAGCTGGGGGGAAGGCTGCACGGAATGTGATGTATGCTGTTCGGAGTGCAGAGTGGGCGAACCTGGCCTGGTCCCGTATGTATTAATCTGGACTAGCGACTGATGCGTGTAAAAAGACCCTGGTACCAGGCGGAACGAGTAACATGTCTCGCGCCAGCTTCCCCAGACAGGATCTGATGCTTGAGGATGCAGGGCCCCTGGTCAGTCTCCTGCAAGATGAAATGCCATCTCGCTGACCGGTCTTCTAAATCAGGAGGAAGTACCCCGTACTCCGTAGTTAAGGGGGACCATCAGAGAGGAGACGACTCTGTAGTAACTATGTAAACCGTCAATCCATCGCCCGTAACAATGTAATTAACTAGTTAACTAGCGCTCCGTCTCGTTCGATGCATGACGTCGAGCTGAATATCAAAAAAAAAAGCCAACGACGGGGCAAAACACGGATCACGTGCAAATAAGTTTTCTGGCAGTAAAAGACGGTGAGGAGCGGCTGACCAATCACCGCGTTCCGAAAGTGGAAACCCACGCCAAGACTCTCCGAGCGGCAGAAAATGCTCCGGGATTACGTTTCTCCGTCGCCGACCGCCTCGTCATGCCGATCTTTGCCAAAAGCGGAATTGAGAGGGTGGTCCCTGCGTTTTGCCTTTCTTTTTTCTTCATCATCGACTTTCTTCTTCTTTTCACCTTTCGACTTCACCAACTTCACGACAAGCCAGAGCAGCGTCGTTCCTCGCAGACAAGCACCCCATCACCAGACACAGAGACCACCACCCGTACCAAATATCGTCGATTGCCCTTTTTCTCTTCTTGCCAGCATGGCGGTCGCTGGGCTCTAAATTCTCCCTGCTGGGGGGGCATCGTACCCTCTAAGGGACCCCCCAGCCCGAGATTAGTCCATCGAGTTCAAACAACAAGAAAAGAAAGAAGAAAGATTCTACCAAATCGACCTCGACGATATTTGAAGATAACTCTTTCGACGACCTCTGCTTCGTGCGTCGGAATTGCCCCCTCTTGATTGCAATTTATTATTATCGTTGTAGACGCAGCTTTTTTTTTTTTTTCCTCGACCGTTTTTCGCCTTCTCTAAGAAAAAAAACCCCTCCACCACCACATTCTACCATTATACTATACCTCCCCTCCGAGCCATTGTCACCTCCCCTACTCTACACGGCCGAATATAGTACCCCAATACTATATATTCCTATCTCCTTTTGGCTGTTTAAACAGGTGTATCGAGGCTCGTTCGACAAGATCAAATTCCCACCTACAACAAACCTTAAAAAAATCTTGAGAGCAAAAAAGGAAAATTTTTCCCTCCCTTCAACATTGATAACGCAAAAGTAAAGGAGGGTGATCAAGGACAAAAGATCGACAATGGGTCGTTCCGGAGTAAAGACATCTCGGCCATCGTCGTCCATGTCTCGTTCAAAACAGCGCCGCCAAACCATTAGCGGAAAATCCCGTTCGTCGCAGCTCAAACTTAGGCTGAAGAAAAACAACAAACGCAGAGCGCCGCCTTCTATCTCAAGTGGTGATTCATCCAGTGAAGATATGAATTCTGGTAACGAAGACGATGACGACGAAGATGGCGGGGACTCGAGTGAAGATGATGATGAAGATTCCACCCCAGCAGCGTTTGCCCCGTCTTATGGTGGCAAGAAACGACTTGGCCATAAGACGGGGCGTACTGGTGGGATTTCTTTGTTGCAGGACAGGAAGCTGAAGGGTGAGCAGGATGCTGCTGCCGACGACGATATTAATGAAGATGCAATCTCGGTTAGCTCTGTTAGCTCTGTTAGCCCCGGTGATATCGACGATTCCGACGACTCTGATGATTATCAGGGTGTTGATGAAGTCAGTGATGGCGAAGACGAAGAGTTGATGCTGGAGAAAATCGAAGAGGAGATCATTCTGGAATCTGAAAATGAAAGGTCTACGTTAAGCAGGCTGGCCGGTAGTGTCAGCGGAGGGGACGAATGGACGGGGTTGGATGACCTTGAGCACCGTCCTTTCTACTCTGCTGGCTCTTTCTTCGATGATGAGCATCTTCTCCTACAGTCCGGAGGACACAGTGACGCCGTTGATGCAGGAATGACCAGCGAGGCGGCTGAGACACCTGTTCAACGACGAGTTCACTTTGAGACGGATGACTCGTCCGACTCAGATAAATCTAGTGATGAAGATGAGCTATTTCCCGACTTTCTACATCAGGATCAACTTGACCCTGATCTACGACGCATGATCGAGACGGATTCCACTCCTGGGCGATCACAAAGTTCCCTTGATCTGTTTGTCAACAGTGACTTCTGTGACTTGCCTGATAACATCTATCATGTGGAGGAGTCCGATAACTCGATGGGAAGCTCGAGTGGTTATGAATGTAGGTTCCTTGTTGCTTCTTCCACGAAGCAGATCAGCTTGTTCTTTTTTGTCGTTTCTTTTTCTAAAATATTTCTTTTTTCTCATATACTGACTATCGCCTGTTCCTCTCTGCAGCTGATGATGGTGAAACCACTGATGAGGAGGATTACCTTCCCCTCGCTACCATCACTCATCCAAGGTCCCTTCTCCGCAGAGAGTCGAGTGCCTCACTCTCCGGGGACGAGGAAAACAAGGCTGACTCTTGTGTTCCTCAGCGAGGACCTCTGAGAGGAACCTTCATTGCTGATCCACACAAACCAGTTGCTGTCGTTGCTCCCAACGGCAGACAGCTAATTCTTATACCTCCATATGCATCTTCCCGCCATGAGTGGCTCGAATCAGCTGCCGGTAGCCTGGTTAACACCGCCAACAACTCGCCTCGTACTAGTACGATGCACAATGTCGACGACAGTGATACCGATGCACTGGTATCTCCTCGTCACACCGACATGAGCCCTATGTTAAGCTCCAATGCCAACCTTATGATGAGTGCACTGGGAAATGACTCGGTAGGCCAGGTCACGGGCCCTCCGGAGGCATTCTATCCTACCAACGGCTACTTGATGGATGCTAGTTTCGATGAAGACGAAGATGACAGCGAAGCCATGCTTAACGTCGATGACTTCATCAACTTCAGCGACGATTCGTCTGACGATGAAAGGGATGACTCGGATGAACCAACTTCCCCAGCTGCTACATCTACTATTGGCTGTCAAACACCAACACCTAGACGCCCTTCTGGTACTGCAACAGACAACGACGAGACCCCTACACAGGCCAGCAGTGCTGAACGACTTCTCAACCACCTTGATCGCGGCATTGTCACTGCCTTCCGCCGCAATCATAATAGATACCAGGCACTGATCCGTCTCCCCCATCACAGGGAGTTTTTACCTGCAAACTCTCCATCTCAGCCTGCAAGCGCCTTCAAACGCTCGAATCCTCGCACGCCCACCAGAAAGAGACAGGCAAGCACATACCTTGGCAGCGAGGCTGTCCGGAGAAAGCTGGTAGACTCACACCGCAGCAGAAGAAACACTGTTGCTTACTGAAAGTATATCATATGTATCCGGAATGACACAATCGAAGTTGGTCTACAAGAAAAACCGATAAACACGGCAATGGATCACCAAACTCTCCCCTCTTGCCCGCTATATTACTAGCTACACAAGCGCAGGCGCAGGCACACGCACACACACACACACACACACACACACACACACACAGGCGCCACAGTAGGGCCGCACAATACGTGTCTTACTCATCTATCTATCCGATGTGCTGTCAGTGTCAGAATTGATGTTTTCGATGTTCAGTTGAATAACTATATTTTTTAATTGGCTCCCTCCAACCTCTGCTTCAATTCTTTTCAGTCATATTATATCACATTACACGATCATTGACGATCTTCTCCCAAAAAAAATAAATAAGCTCCCCGTCCCTTGTTTACTGTTCGCATCGTGATCGATATACCTGTCTGAATACTGTGGATGAACTAAAGCACATATCAAAGGTATAAACGAACACAATAACGATATTGCCACCCTCTGTTTTCCCTTTCTGTTGCCTTCGAACTATATGATTATGTCTCGATTGTTCATACTCGCATGTGCTATTGTGTTACGTACGTATACTCCATTGACGAGTATTGCCTGCCTAGTGTTTTGTGATAAGCGTCTATGCGTCGAGCGCCTTGAGTGTCGCCGACTAATTGAACAATATAGGAAAGAAAACAATGAATGAAGAAAAAAAAAAATGAAAATAAAAATAAAAAATAAAAAATGAAATGAAAAAGGGCAATCGGATATGCGTTACGAAGGAGCCGACTGGAAGGAAACCATATGCCATTCTGGCCTCCCAAAAAGAAGTATATTGTAACTTGATTTACTGTTTTTGATCATGACAAAAGTTATATGACGTCAAAATTCTTGCTTACCGTTCGTCTCGCTTCTCTTCTTTGACCTTCAGTTGCTTGATCCTGTTTGAGGACTTCATCTCATTTGTTGTCGTATAATTATTCCAATAGCCACGCATCTCTTATCCAGGCTCGTGGCTTTCCGTAGTTTGCCTTGCTTGCCTCATTTCTTGTTCCCATTATTCCGGCTCCGCGCGGCTGATATCATGTCATAGTGCTTAACATGCGCGAGCTTTGATTGCTGAGCCAGAGGATCCTGCCAACTTCCCTGTCATTCTGTCCATAGTTCGTAGAAGGTGTCCCTGGTTTCGAGAACCCCCATATCACGATCTCGTTCCGCATCTCCTTTTGTCCTTCCCATGTCCTGCTAGCTAAGCATCTTCCCGTAACAACCCACAGACGGTCAGAACTCGGATATAGCAGGAAAAGAAACAGGAAGAGCAGAACAGCCTGACTTGGCCTCTTGGTCTCGCCAACGTCCTCGCTATCCAAGCTTATGCCCAGCCGGCACATGTGCTCTTGATCAGAACATATCGTGATCGAAAACACACCCCCGGCCCTTTTGACCGAAGCGCGAGTTCAGACAAGATACTTCGTCATGAGAGGGCACGGCTTGTTTGACCCCCCTTCACCTCCCCGGTGTGAAGCCATCGCCGCATATGGAGTACTCCGTGGGCAAGCAGAGAGGGGGTTGACTTTCGCTAGACAGCCAACCAGTTAACTAGCTAACGAGTTAGCCAGTGCTCCGTACGGAGTAGAGCAATGTTTCTTCGGCTCCTCGAACGCCTAATTAGCCCGTGTGTCCATGTTTTGTCTTTTGGGGCTATCGTTTGGACCAGGAGGTGATCAGATATGCAGGTCGTATATGTAGAATAGCCTTCCATGATGCGATTTGAGTTAACAGGGGGAGTCTGTCATTGGATCTGAATCTGGAGAAGTATGCATGCGACTCCCTGCAATCTAGTAGCAACTTTGTGTTTGTGTAGCTGCTGGCTAGCTCGGCTAGTCAGGGGCAAGCTACTGTCTGGAATCCGTGGATCGTTCCATCGCCGTGGAAAGCTAGGACGGTTGTTTCTGCGGAACGAAGACAGCCCTGCCCTTGTACTGATCACGGTTCAAAACTCCGGCGAGGGAGGCCACAAGGTCGGGAGAAACGCTTGGTATGGTATCTTAGGAATTCTTGATATTGTGGATTGTGGGCTAAGAAGGTAGTTCTGCGCAACTACTCCATACAATCCCTAGCAATTAAACCGCTGGCAAGAAAGGGGAATCAGATATCCCCTCGCCCCAACGGCCTTGACGGCATCATCTACCCAGTCCTGACAAGCATATCGGGGCTCGTTGGAGTCAATCTTTACCGTACCATCATACTGCCTTTTCGGAAGAAGGTGTAGAAGCGCACACGTCCTTGAAGCCAAGTAACCCAGTATTCCAGGGAGCTCTTTTTACCCTGGGACGAAACAATCTCATCTGGCTTTTTCTCCTTCTCCCTGGTCTCGAATGAAAGCTCGTTGAGAGAGTTCCGTAGACATGTCTTTTTTAGGCTCGGCAAGTGGCTGGATTGATTTCAAAAAAGCGGACGTGGTGGTTGCATGAGTCGTAAGCAACTCGGTTATACCCTGTAGGGTGGCTTCATGGGACTTGATCTATCGTTGTTAGCCAGGTGAGGGGCGAGAAGGTGAAGAATATAGAGTTTTATATACGAGATATCCTGTACCGATTTGCGGCCTGGGTAGAAAACCTGGGGAGTACACAAGGCCTTGCGTTTGCTAGTGGATTGTACGTAGCCGACGTAAAAGTATGGACAGGAAGTTGTCCTCGCCCTGGCGAGTGTTATCCCTGAGTGAGTCGATATTCCCGCTAGTTCCTGCAATCATCTGAAAATGGCGTAGCAAAACTGCAGCATACAGTTTTACTAGATAGTTATTGGACAAGGATATCTCTTTGATACGGCTGCCCCCGGCTATGCTTGTATATAGGTGGTCTGTATACATAGTTTGGCGGCTTCATTGGAGACAGCGATGGTTAGGTTATTGCTAGTTATCATATTCAGAAGAGGCGGGTTTGATCAATTTAAATATCGTGGTGGATGCTACTTTGAACCCTTCCTATACAACCAGGGGCCTGGGAAACGTTGATTTCTCGAAGATGGAATGAGGTAATCCCAAGTTCTCTCTATGTCTTCCGAGTCTTCCTGTTGATCAGGGGTATGTCCTTCTACGCCATCGATGCTGGGAAATAGCTGGTCAAACAAGAATAGTGGCCTTTTTTTTTCAGGAAGAATATAGATGTCCAATTGACTGATGCATGTATGGACCTCAAAATTTCATTGATTTTCTATGGTCTTCAATAGAGCCACAGAAGAATGCTGATTTGGACACGGAGATACACTGTTCATGCAGTTAGCTGCCGCCTCTGTATGTTAAATATAGAAGGTTAGTAACCTTCTTACGCCCGTAGTATACTCTAGCCAACGTGTCAATTGTATATAGCTTGACTGAATAGAAGTAAAAAGATCGTGATATTTTGTTTGAGGCGTATACAACTCAGTAAATGTATTGAGTGGGAAATGATCTGGCGGCCACTTGCTTGGGAATATAACCAACCCAACATATCACTTAAATAATAAGTTGCTAGATGGCTAACTACGATATTTGCTTGCCCAGGTAGCGGTGAAATGTAGTATCTGTCAGGATATCTTTCGTATCAAGTAACAATGGAAAGCTGGCACTTGAATGAACCACGCGGTCTTTCATGGCGTGGCTGTTGATATCAATCAAGTTGGTCAGAGTTCGTCAAAGCTCAGCCTTGCAATGCGGCTCTTTCAACGGACATCGCGTGGAGGATTGTCACTCGATGACTATCAGACACAATAACTGTCTTTAATACCGCGATATCTAATAGCCAATCTAGAGCTAGTTCAGAATGCGAGATATCTGATCGGCCTATATTGGTGGAGACTCTTGTTGATATTCCATATACGGCCCCAGATCTCCCTGGCCCTCTTCCTACCCAAGGTCAGATCTATAATGCACCCCTTCTTTCACAGCGCGCAGATACAAAAATAGTCCAAATAGATGATAAACATGCGGTTAAATATGGCCTGGCTGTGCAGTCTCCTTTTCCAGGGGGCCAGAATACCATCTTCCTGAGGGCAGTCACCAATATCCAGGTTCCTAAGCTATGCTCTGTACACCATGCATGACGCTGAAATTGAGGACTTTGACTCTAGAGTTGAAATGAATTATATGGGCATGGAATTAATCGACGGTCAAACACTAGAGGCATGCTGGGACACCCTCATCATCGACGAAAAAGAGGACATCGTGGCAACGCCCATGGACTAACTACTTCATAGAACTACGCTCTTACCATATCCAAGATACTACAGCTTTCTCGGACGTTAGCCTTTCTGGGACCATGATGTTCGGCAGCGTGGAGCCAATTCCGGCGATCAACGGACTGGTCGAGATCGAAGAGGACTTGAATGAGGCAATGATTCTCAGTTACACCGCTCGCAGGCCGAAAGAGAGAGCTGCATTCATGAGACAAGTCTGCATTCACATAAGCAGATCTACAATGCAAGAATATCATTGTCAAGGAGAAGGAAGTTCATAACCCAAGCAGGAAAGACTGGAAATATGAGGTTACTCCGATTGACTGGGAAGAGGCTGGATGGTACCCTGGCTACCAGGAATATACTCTCGCCGCACATGCATCCGGCTGGTAGACTGACTGGCCAAACCGGCTACCGAAGCTGATGGACCCATATGTAATGACCTTTGAGTTTGCGTGGATTGACAGAATATGTACATGTCGTATTAGTTAACTACGGCGGCCTCTTAAGAGAGCTGTCAAGTTCCTCTCTTCTCGCTCCTCTCCATGACCCCAATCATATAATTACTCCTGTTCTTTCGAAGGGTTGGGGTCTCCAGGAATAACAACGATACTAAGTGCTCGCAAAAGCACATTATTACGTGTCTCGAGGACTCCGTAAGACCTCGCGTTGCCTCGTCTCACCCTGAACAGCCGGGACTCCATAGCGGTCTGGCCTGATTGGTAGCTTCACCATTCGCTAGAGGAGACCATGACATCAAGGAAGCTGTTATGTTGGAAGGTGCCGAAAGCCGAACAGTTCCAAGACTGCGAGGGAGGGTGTCTTGCAAGAATGTCCACTCTGAAGCCCCTTTATTTAACTGATGCTACCTGTTTCAACTCTTCGGAGAATTTTCTGTTTGGTGAGAAAAGAATTTTTTTTCCTACCTGCTTGTTATGGGGGGTAGCTAAGTACATGGCAGAAGAAATGGCGAAGTTGAACAGCGGAAAGCCGAACCCCTTTTAAAGGCCGATTGGAAGACGCCGCTGCGACATTGACTGCAATCCCTGGACCTTCTACTACACTAGGGGTTAAGTCTGCCAGCCGTTGTGTACGGAGCGTGCACTCGTTATGCATGACCTGGCTGTGGATCACATGTGTGAATGCATCTACGTTTTTAAGTAGTTACACCGGGAGTCCATGGGGCTGGACCATAATAATTTACAGCAGATGCAGTAGCGTTTGGAAGAAGCAGGGCATTATGAAATCCATCCATTCATTCGATGGAATAGGTATGACAGACCGTCTATTTATATGCGGGTATAAGAGAAATGTAATAAGTAATAAATCGGTCGTCGGTCAAGTATAAGGGGCTATTTTTGCACTATAGGAATGGCGGGTCTGCTGGTGAGACCTATTCCAGGGGAGCTCGGGGACTCCGGAAAGCAAGAAACCCAGGCAATACTGCATATTTATGGAAGATGTGTGCTGGAGTATAGTCCACACTTCGAAGAGCGAGAAACGCGCCCTTTCTCGACCTTGAGACCCAACAAGATATTATTTCAGAATACAAAGAGACGCTGAAGTAGGATGTCTTTCGGCTTGGGTCAAAAAGAGAGTTACCGTTCGACAGCCAAGGTACCAAATCAACGCAACTCTTCGTTACCCCTGCCAAGTAAACGTTGCGGGTAAAGTCTCCTGTGCGACCTTTTCTGCCAGGCACCAAAGGCTCCTCCACACGAAGATGGACCGGGTCAACAGAAGGGGAGGTATAAACTGTATGGATATACCCTGGCCAGACAGGGGTGTATTTGGCTCAAGCATCCGGAATGCTACAACCTGCAGGCCCCGGTTTGAACAGACTATCTCGGAATACCCCGTACTTGAATCAATATTTACGCCAGAAGACCGGTCTCTTCACTGGTAAAAGCTATCCATCCGACTCGCGTACTTCTGACAGCTAGAGTAGAGCGAAGATATCTTCATGACCATTGTTGGGTGGCTGTGTACTTAGTTGAAACGTGCTTTTCCAGCACGGGGAAACTCCGCCCGAAGAGGGGTGCAGGTAGTAACAGGGCTACACTGCTTGGTACCTGTCCTAGGAGTTTTCGGAAGATGGGAAAGTCTTTTTCTGGTAGTCTGGTGTGTTGAAGGTTTCTGCTGAGAACCACCGCTGGGCCGGGGGGTCCATTGATCTACCCAGAGTTAACGACTAGAGAGAAAGAAGTTTCAGGAACGAACTAATAGGGGCGCCCTCTCTTTCCCCTCAGGCATTCCAAGGCCCAGAGATTTTCCTCCCTGCTGTGGCTCAAACGCCGAGCTGGGAACCTTGGAAAATCCACTCTTCCGGCAGGGTTTATTGAGCACAAGAAAAGGTGTTTTCCGCAGCGGTGGAGAGGATGTGAGCTCTTGTCAGGATACGAGATCCTAACGACCGATCGCAAGGTGTGGCGAGTATTCTCCGTGAGCTAGCCATGTCGGTACGACATCAGTGCTCCCTTCTGCCATTCGTCCCTGTTTTTTCTCAGTCACCCTTCAGACAAAAGCCCATTTCCGGGACGTCATCGTTAGCAGTAGTTATTATCCGCAGGTAGAATATGGATGATTTAGACAGGTGTCGTAGGCGTTGCGCTGACAGGCAGCATACGAAGAGCAAGCCGTCGTACAGCGTGGCAATGGAGTATGTATGCCAACATTCCCTTCTCCTGCTCTCCCCTCTTCGCAGTTTCACATTGAGACCTGCTAAGAATCAAGCTTTGCTTGGGTGGAGAAGCGATGGCCGGCGCTAACTAACAAGAGGCGGCCATGCAGAATGGAGCACTGTTGCCCGTGAGATTCCGCGAGAGCACAGTGGCAACCATATTCACGCCCGCCAGCCAGCCGTGGAAGTAAGTAACTAAGTGCAGTCAATTTGACCTGTACCGGCCCCCAGTTCCAGTTGCAGTTCCAGCTCCAGCTCAGAGCCAATACCAGGTGCCAGCTGGAGCAAACCTGGGCAAAAAATAGAAACCGAGTGCGGAGCGGGCAGTCGACCTGTGCGCCTGTGATGTGCGCCAGACATCTCCTAGCCGCTGGATCGCCCGTCTGCAGCGCGCGTTCGACGGCCGACACGCCCCGTGTAACTGGCCCAGCGTCCAGCTGCGTCGTGGATGAGCGGCTAGCGGTGACTTTGATATACTCGAGGCTGCGCGGCGAGTTTGCGGGCGGCGGAAGTCGCTGGAGGTACCTGCTGAGTCAGCATCCCCTTTTGGGGAACTTCCAACGTCTTCTCTTCGACAGCAACACAACAGCAACAGCAACACAATAACAATAACAACAACAACAGCTACTACTCTATGCTCCGTACTTGCAGACGGTACGGAGGACGCAGAGACAGGACCGGCGGGAGGTTGCAGGGGCCGACAGCATGACGCTGCAGACAGGGTGCGTCGCAGATGCGTTGGGCGAAGGTCGGGGCTGGCGGTTTCGAAAACGGCCTCTGCAGAGCTCGGGGGGCCTCGCATTGCCGGTTGAGCCAGTAGCATAACTCGCGGCGGCATTTAGCCTCGGTGACTTGCCTGGTGGATGTGCAAATATGCTAAATTTAGCCGGACGAGGAGCTCTGGAAGCAGAAAAAAAAAGGGGGGGCGTGAGAGGGGAAAGAAGATTGCCCCTAGCCAGCCCTGCGCATTAGCCATATGCAATGAAATGGACGCTGATGCATGCAACAATAATCCACTCTCTCAAACCAGCAGAAATCGCCCCCTTGCTTCTAGATTGTATGGCCGCTGGCGGTTATTGAGATACTATGGCGAGCTCGCTGCTCTGCTTGGAGGATGGCTTGCTCTTTGCTTTTGCCGTGAGTCTGCTTGGCAATGGCCCAAAACACCCCGGCGCTTCACCCCGTTATGGGATAGGGCAAGGTCATGCCATAGTGACTCCATCCACACACTGTATTTGCAATCCGGACTGATGCAAGCTCCTCGCTTCCCCTGTCAGTTCAGCCCACCCTGGCGCGAACTTTAGGCTCCAGCGCTACTCAGTGCAGCGCTCCATACCAACTATACCCATGATGATACTCATACTACACTTACTCTCAGCCGGGCAGCGCGAAACAAACCATTGACCGAGAGGAAGCACCTGTGGAGAAAACTTGCGTTCCCTTTTTTCCTTAGCCGTGGCAACCCCCGTCAGCGCAGGCACCCCCATAGGCGGGCGGCGCTCTTCCAACGCAAAACGGAAGGGCGGGAAAATATCATGTCTTCACGCTTGGTATACCCGGACTGGTGGGATATTAAATGACCCTCAAAGCCCCCCTCAATTCTCCCTGATCTTTTGGTCCTTCTCTCCATCATCTTTTTTCCTCTTTCCCCCTCCCCCTCCCCTTTCTCCTTTTATACTCTTCGTTCTCTACCCTCGTTTATTTAAGGCTCTTTATCTCTTTACTCAAGAGATAATAGCTACTTACTACTCTAATCTTAATATCGCTGGCTCGAATTACGTCAGTGCCGCCCCTCGTTTAACCGTTTCCCATACGGACACAATCTTTTACTACATCTGGTTCACACAGTCGCTACTCAATTCACTCGCCTTTCAATATGAAGGCTTCTATCGGAGCCTTGGCGCTCCTGTTGGCCCAGCAGGCCAGCGCTGCCTACATCCCTACTGGCAGTACCAAGGGAAGCCCCTTAGTCCGCCGTCAATGGGATGGTTTCAACGGAGGAGGTGAAACCGTTGACCCCGGGTACAATGAACCACCACCCTGCCCCGAGTGTGAATCTCAGTGCCCTGGTGAAAACTGCGGAGGAGGATATGAACCACAACCTCCGTGCCCCGGTGGAAACTGCGGAGGAAACGGTGACGGAGGCGTTGGAGGTGGCATCGGTGGAGGAATCGGCGGTGGCATTGGAGGAGGCATTGGAGGAGGCATTGGAGGAGGCGGCGACGTAAGTCCATCATCCAGAAGGCATTAACCTAGCAGATAACTAACATTGTTAATAGTGCTGGGGTGGAGATGGTGGACAACCTCCTGCCTGCTTCCCTGTTCCAGGCAACACACCTCCAGATTGTACACCCGAACAGCATGATGGCTTTGATTTTATTGGCCTCATTGAAGGTGCTATTGATTTCTTCGGCGGTTGCGACTTCTCTGGCTTCACCTGCGTGGATGGGATTGTCAAGGGGGCTTTGCAACTCGGTGGGAAGGCTATCACTGCTTTGCTCGGAGCAGGTGGAGACAACGTTCCCACCATCTCTAAGCCCGGCGGTGGATTGACCATTACTTCTATCGTGATGCATGCTGAGGTTACAGTCCAGGTTATCCTCGAGTTTACCATGAAGGATGGTTCTATATGCCGACAGTTTGCAACCTGCTCACCTAATGGTGAAACCATCCTTAACGAACAGTGTGCTGGTGCTGTTAGCGTGAGTTTCCGTCTCTCAGTCACGAGCAAGGTCAGTGTCTGCGCGGTTGCTATCACGAAGATTAATTTCGGCTGCGAGCCGCCAACCATCCCAACCTGGCCATTCCCACCACTTCCATCCCCAACTACCAGCCTCCCGCCACCAGAGACGTCAGGTGGATACACAACCATTCCAGGTACCAGCGAGAGCGGTGGTTGGTCTTCAATGCCATCTTCATACAGCATGCCAACTTCCGGATACACGACCGTTCCAGGCACCAGCTTACCCTACACTACCCCCAGCGGCGGTTTCCCAACTAGCAGTGGAGGTATCCCCGGTCAAACTACTGTCCCAAGTTCTCCTGCTCCTACCACCTGGACCTCTCAGTCCATTTCCACCATTTACACTACTTCTACCATGACCGTCACCAGCTGCCCGCCAGAAGTTCCCGACTGCCCAACTGGCTCCACTTCAGTTATTACGATTCCTGTCACCACAACTGTCTGCCCTGTCACCATGACCTCCGCAATTCCTGGACAGCCCGGACAGCCAGGTCAACCAGGTCAGCCCGGACAGCCAGGTCAACCCGGACAGCCAGGTCAGCCAGGTCAACCCGGACAGCCAGGCCAGCCAGGTCAGCCAGGCCAGCCAGGTCAGCCAGGCCAGCCAGGTCAGCCAGGTCAACCAGGTCAGCCCGGACAGCCAGGTCAGCCCGGACAGCCAGGTCAGCCCGGACAGCCAGGTCAACCAGGTCAGCCAGGCCAGCCAGGTCAACCAGGCCAGCCAGGTCAACCAGGTCAGCCAGGCCAGCCAGGTCAACCAGGCCAGCCAGGTCAACCCGGACAGCCAGGTCAACCCGGACAGCCAGGCCAGCCAGGTCAGCCAGGTCAACCAGGTCAGCCAGGCCAGCCAGGTCAGCCAGGCCAGCCAGGTCAGCCAGGTCAACCAGGTCAGCCCGGACAGCCAGGTCAGCCCGGACAGCCAGGTCAACCAGGTCAGCCAGGCCAGCCAGGTCAGCCAGGTCAGCCCGGTGCTCCCGCTCCTTATCCACCAGTCGTTCCCAGATGTATGGTGACCTGGTTCACCATCCCCAAGTGCGATTCCAACAGCCATATCGATTGTCTCTGCCCGTCTAAGGAATTCGCCCTGAAGGTGGTCGCCTGTATCCGCTCTTGGTCAAAAGATGAGGAGGAGACCCAGGCCGCACTTTCCTTCTTCCTGGGTATCTGCGCCACTTACATTCATCAGAACCCTGGTCTCGTCGACCACCTCCCACCAGGCATGCCCATTGCCCCAACTTTCCCTCCAAATGGCCCAGCTCCTCCAGCGGTCACCCTTACAATCACACCTACTATGACTGGAAACCACACTGCTCCCCCCACGACGATCGTCGTTCCCACGATTAGCTTCGCCACCCCTACATCCGGTGCTCCCAACCATGCCCCTTACCCTGTTCCTGCCGTTCCCACATCGGAAGGTGGTTCGGCCCCAACTCCGGCTCCTGGTGGTTCTCCTGGCGGCGTTCCTGCTCCTGCCCCACCATACGGCAGCACTGGCTTCATGACCGTCTCTCCTACAGGTGGTGTTCCACACCCAACATCTACCACCGAGCCCTACATTGGTGCTGCTTCTAGCGTTGAGGCCTTCCTGTCTCAATGGGTCATGATGGGCATTACTGCTATGGTCGGTCTGATCCAGTTCGCTCTCTAGATTACCTAAAATTTAGAGGTGAATAATTGCCTGGCAAAGCTCGCCAATCTCTTATATGTTTATTATTTATCTCATGTCTTTGTCGATGTCTTGTTTTCTTTTTAGGTCTAGCTAGACCGTTAATAGTTCTCCCGTCCTACTAGACATCTCAAAATAACATTCCTTTTATATTTCTTTTTTGTGTCTTTAGTATTCTTTGGTTTTTGACTATATTATTTTGAAGAATTTTTCTATAGGGGAATGGGTGGTTTCAAATATCTCTAGTCTTATTAATGTGCTTTTATTGAGGTTTGTGTTATGGACAACATAGTAATGCAGTTTGAGTTGACCATATATCTATCGCATCTCACCAGATGCCTGCAGTATTGATTTGACTACAAGCACTGATCCATTTATCCATTATTATATCCTGCAAATACGTTATTATCCCAGTAAGTTCACATTAATAATGCTGTAAACCGGAGCAGTTGATGCCACTAGTGTAATGCTAACCGTTTCTCGTTCTAGGTATTTATCGACCGATATCTCCCAACACAAAGATGCAATCTTCTGTTGATGTTGATGTTGATTGATAGATCGATCAAGAAGCTTTTTATATCATGCAGCTTAGTCAAAGTTAACTTTATTCAGCTTAGTCATACTAAGTTAATATGTTACCACGTGACACGACCGCCGCGATCTTGACCGACGTCAACGCAGGAAGACAAGCAGAATTATAGGCTCATATTCAAAACAGCATACAAAGACTACGTTGACAAGCAAGAAGGTAGATGTGTGGTTTGGCCGCAGGGAAGAAGCGCCTAGCCGAAGACAAACACTCGAGTCTCAATGCTCTCACGGGGCTTTGCGCCAGCCGGGGTCCGGGGGTCGGCAAAGGAAGCATGGGCTGTCCGCCTGGCGACTGCGTCCTCCTTACTGTCCATGATCATGAAGGCTAGCCTGTCCTCGTTGGTCATGCCAGACCAATAGTACCATTTGTGGGCTGGACTGTACTTCAGCATCTGCGTCTCGCTCTTATGCTGGGGATACCGCAGCTCGATGCGCACCAGGTCGTCATCCGGGACCGAAGATGGCATAGCGACGGCGAGTGGGTATGACTGAACCGTACCGTTTATCGGTCTCCAGATGTTGAGCACCCGGTATCGATCCTTGAGAAGCTCTGCTACTTCCTCGGGCGGGAAGAAGAGGCCTATCGCTTCCTTCGTTGATGTGAGGGTTTGATCGATGTGAGCGCTGATTAGCGGGGAGTGTTCAGCGCCAGGCTGAGAACGGCGGACAATGTGGTTGAAGATAAATATGCGTTTGGCCTCGGGGAATAGTTCGCCGACGAATTTCTCGACTTCTGGATACCAGACTGACTTGATGTTTTCCTCGTCACAGAACGACGGGTCCGCGGCCGAGGGCACGTTCGATACGCCCTGGAAGCCATGTTTTGCAAGCGAGTATTCAGACTCCTTGCCGCGGATGTCGGTTATGGAGATGGTGTGTGTGCTTAGAGGGTAGTTGGGCTGGGTTCCGCCCTTGAGATGGCCCTCCATGAGGTTGTATGGCTCCGACCCGTCTTCAGGATACTCGAAAAACTGCATCGGGGCTTCTACGTCGCCTCGGGGTATGTGGTTAACATCGTTTTCGAGGACGACATGGGGGTCGGATGTGGTCGTGGTAGCAGTAGCCGACATGATCAATTGCCTAGATGAGCAGCGGTTAAGGCAGTGCGAGGAATGGCCTGATGTACTATCGATTGCAGAGGAAACTCGAAAGGGGTGAGTGTGTGCAAGGGAGGGCGATATATGCCCTACATACATATATATATAGGTGTTTGTCCTCTTGCTACCCCCCGTACACTTACTTCCCCATGCAGGCCACCTTGCAAGCTGCATTCAGAAGCATCCATACGCCTCGCATGCGCATATGCCAAGGAGCGACTTAACACAAGCGAGCCGTCATTCGAAGGCGAAGGATATATTAAAGAAGCATTCCGAGCTAGTCATAGTGACCGCTAGAGAATCGACGCCGCTTGGGGTTTGTGCCTCAACCACGGCCCCTTCTGGCTAGCGGAACCAAGAGCTAGAGTCAAACTGCACAATATATATCGAGCCTGATACCCTGTAGCCGGGGCCGGCAAATGTATCATCCCTGGGCCTTAGGTGTTGCTGATAACTACTACCTGCCCCGCGCCGGGTACAGAGGCCGGCGTACAGAGTGCGCAGGAAACTCGCTCGCTCGCTAGCTAGCTCTACCAGGGTTCGTGCAGAACCAGAGTATCAATATCCTCATGGTGGACGTGGGAACGAGGAAGAGAAAGAAGAAGAATCGGAAGAAGGAATGGACCCGAGAAACAACAAAGAATGTGCTTGATTAATTTCATGCAGGGTATTACGTCGAAAGGTATACAAAGCCCCATCGCTTAAACAAAAGGCTCGCGCAACGCCAGCTCTGGAACGGCTAAAGCCACAGCGATCGGTTCCATATTCAACGACAAACAATCGCCCATTGTGTGATCTTCCTCCTGTGTCGCATGGCATGGCATCCACCCCATGTACAGCATGCAGATGTAGCCAATGATCTACCCAACTGCGCCCTTGTGTATGCCCATAATCGAAGGCAAAAAAAGAAAAAAAAGTGAGCAAAGGCGACAGAAGTCGAAATGGAGAATAAAAAAAACAAGGAGATTTCCGCCTGTAGTGAGATTTGTATGTGCAACGCCTATAACACTTGAGTTTTGCCCGCCGGCCCATAAAGAAAGAGAGAAAGAGAAAAAGGTGGTGGGTGGCGGGAGGGAGAACAAAGAAAGGAAGAAAGAAAGCTCCCTGGTATATCCCCGCCATATTCGATCGTGAAGTACTCCGTTAGCCATGGGAAAAAAAACAAAATATCACGATTTCCGAGGATTTGCCCGGACTAGATGAACGTCCATGGTTGGAGGGAAATCGGGGTGCAAAGAGCCAACCTTCGGGGGATTGTTGTTGTTGCGAGCGGGAGGCTGCTCGTCATCCGAGCCCATGAGAGTGGTCAATAGGCTATTGACCAAACGAGTATCTATCCACCCCGGTGGCTTTGTGTTCCTCAGTCGTTCGATACGAGCAAGGTCGTCTTCAATCTCCTCCGGCATCAGAGCGGGCGGAGTTGGCGCGCTTGATGACCCATTTGGTCGCTGGTGATAGCTACCCAGGATGTAGTAGGGAAGATTTGTGCGAGTAGAGTTCTTTTCCGTTAATTCTCCGAGAAGGTTCAAGGCACCTGTGCCATTAGTGCGGGTGGAACGAGTTGCGTGGACGTTCTGGCTGGCCGAGCGCTCCATATCGGCTGCTCCAGGCGTAGCGTCTTCCTGGCTGCTTGCATCGCCGGAACCAGATGCCTCGTCCTTGTCTACAGACTGTCCGTTTGCGTTCTGGTTCGCTTGTTTGGCACGCTTGGAAGCAGAAAGGAAGTGGACCGCAGCGACGTGGGCGGCATTGCTGTGCATGGCCAATTCTTTCTCGGTGAACAAAGATAGGATATTGTACGCCGGGGCATTCTGCTGCTGGGACATTCTCGACTTGGCTCGGTCTGCGGGGGTCGACAGGCCATCATGGTTTGGAGACGCGCTGAACTCTTCGTCTATCGCCTTGCGCTTGCGTTTATTGATTGGTTCGCTCATGATGCCGCTTCCGATGTCGTCGGCGTCAAGTCTATGTCGCGTGTGTCTTGTTTTTCGATTGCCCTGGATCCCACCAGGACTGCCGGGGTTGGCTATGCTGAACTGATTAGGGTGGAGAAGCAACGCGTTGGTGTCAGCAACATCCAGCTGTTCTTTCTCTCGCATAAGCCGATTTTTTCGGTGGGAGACTGATTGGACAAGTCGTTCACGGATGGTCTCTGTGAGCCGCTTGTACTCTTCGGCAGCGAGCTGGATCCGGAAATCCCGTTCTTGTTTGATGCGGTTCAAAGAGTCACGGTGTCGGTTCTATAAGAGGGGGGAGAAAAACATTGAAAGTGACATCAGAAAATGGAACCTCCTTTATAAAACATCCAGTCAAAGAAAGGAAAAGGAAAAGAACTTTCCAGTCACAAAAAGTGACGGAACTTACCATCATAACAGCCAATTCTGCATCTCTCTCCTCCTTGCTTCGATTTATCTCCTGAACGAAGTTCGAATACCATCTCCCGGAGATTGGGGTGTCTGAAGTTATCTGCCCACTGGCAGCTAACTGTGTCAATTGCTTTGCAACATCTTCGGGGGAGTCACTGATGGGCCAGTCCTCATAGACCTGTGCGTTTGAGATCAACGCCATCTCATTCTGAAGCTCATGCACTCGCTGCCGGAAATGATAGTCTCTGTTATTCCCGAAGGCCTCCTTCAGCTCGTTCACTCTGTCTTGGAGGGCATTGCGTCGCTTATCTCGCTTGGAAAGTGGAAATTGGCCTGGAGGTGGGGTGTCGGTGTAACGAGCTGTCGAAGGCCCAGCAGCTGCCGAGGGAGATGCTGGAGCAGCTGCAGGGTATGCCATTTCGCGGAAGTTGCCTGGTATTCCGCCAGATGAGTAGAGCGCTTGTTCTCAGAGCGGGTTGAGTCAGTCGTCAACGTCACGGAGGTGAGAAGGCTCGGCTATTGGGACAACTTTGAATATTAGCACCCATCCTCAACCGAAATCGAGCACAGCTAGCACGGTATAGAAAGAAAACAGCAGAACAGAATATCTGGGCGAAAGGAAAAGGGGAAAAGAGAACCACACCTGTTTAGATCGATCCAGTCAACACTGGAAGTAAAAGAGAGAGAAAAAAAATTCTTTTCGAGGTAGCGAGAATAGTCAAAGGTAGCAAGGACGGAGGAATATCGCTCTCTTGCTAGGACTGCCTGTATTCTCGGGTTTCCAACTAGCTATCTGATCTCGTTGCGAGGAGATGCTATATTGCTAGTTTGCAGGTCTGCGGCAGATGGTGTAGAGTGTAAGCGCTGCGGCTGGCAGACCCCCTCTGGAGGTCCGTATCTTTGCAATATAGCAACAGCTGCGGGTAATGCAAGTATAGAAGGATGTACTGCCAGGATATCAACGCTGGGAGGAGGACGTAGGGATTTGCGAAGCCAGGAGGCCGAATGGAGGGCGGAAGCAGAGAGAGGCGCAAACCGGGGGTGTTTTTTGGCTTGGGGCTTCGGCCGGCAGGAATAGGAATGCAGTCGAAACTGGAGGCAGTGAATCAGAAGCCGCAGGAGGTGACGGCGGACTCTGTAGGGCAGGATTCCGGGCTCGGTGAAGTGCGGCACATCGTCTGGCGCTGGCGGCTTGCTGTCGTCGTCGGCGTCAGGACAAGCAAAGTCGGAGTCGCTTTTTCTTCCTCTTGCGCTGATGTCACGGGGCCCGGATAAAAGTGGTGCCATTAGCCGCCGTCACGTGGACCGGCTCCCAATAGATGATGTAAGGTCCATTCCTTCCAATACATCCATTATTCCAATAACTACATGCACAGGAAGACAATATAGAAGGGCTGAAACGGCGGAGGCGCTGGTGTTGATGCAGGCTGTTGGCCCATAAGTGTGGAAGATACATATATTTGACTACATTCCATGAATGGCTAGATGGTACGCTTTAACAGAGAGAGATTATCTAAGTTAGCTAGTCCAGAAGTTCCAGCATTCGTAGCCCATGAGGGTACTCCATAAGACGCAAAGGAGCACCGAGCAGTGAGGACGCTGGATTATCGTCTTTATCAGCCAGCCAGTCGAGCAAATGTCATGCGGCTTTGCGAGGGCTAGACTTGACACGTGACTAACGCAGCTACTCGTCACATGACCTGTTTATTCCCGTCTGCGTGTCCAAATCCACAAACGGAAACAAAACACTGCGATTGTCTGGCCGCAAAGCAGGAAACGCGGACGTTGACCGAGGCACTGTGGTAGAGTGGTTAATACGTTGCACTGCTACCGCTATACAGTTCTCTGCATACATAGCCATGCAATTCCTTCGGGAGCCAGGGTTCGAATCCCTGCGGTGTCGCTTCTTTTTTTCTCCTCCGCTTGCCCAGAGGAAACGCGTTTTTTAGGATGTCGAACACACATGATACCTACCCTCTGGCTGTAGACGGATATATCACATAACCAGTATGGAGCAACATATGTGTGGCAGCTCTCGTCTGTTGGGCTCTTTGTTCTGGGCCTTCGAGACTGTTACAAGTGACTGCGGACAGACACTCGCTGCAGGCGTGCTCATGTCTCTCCGTAGGACGGCCGTCCTCTGCTCCGTGGAGTTCAATAGGGCAGAGCCTGCCTATGCTCAATATACATACCTGGACCAAGTTCCGTCCCTGTGTTTCAGGGAGAACTACGGAGTACCACGAGAGTAGTTCAAACCTGATGTGATCCCTGAGGACGCCTTTCTCAGACCGAGAATCACACATGCATAGCCATTTTGGAAATATCCAACTGCAGCTGCAGCTCTTTTCACCACCTGCCAATTGAACGGAGACAAGTTTTATTATCCCACATGTACGTGTAACTTCGTCTGTGTCACATTTGGAAAGCTCTTTGCCGTCTCTCCTACATCGTGCACATCACTTTGGTAAGCATGCGAACATCATGATTCCAAGCCCAACCAAGGCTTGACATATACACAGTATACGACCATTTCTTGCCACGGAGGCTCCCTGTATAGCTTTCTCGTCAGCACCTACTCAACTGTGTCCATTCTCGAGCAACATGCGACTTACCCTCGACGATAAATACGCCGGACACTTTCTCAGTATAAACCCCAGATACCCAGTTTAGTGTAACCCAGAGGTTATCGCTATCATACCTAGACTAACATGCGGTAAGGCATGGCTCGCCCGAGTCTAAAGTGCTCATTGAGGCGCCTTTTCAGGGTATCGAGTCAAATAATGTTGGGAAGCGGCGGGTATAAGGAACGTGCACCGCCAGGCTGATAGGCTCAAGCTTGGGTGTCGTATGGGTGAAATGATCGACCAACATTTCCCTTCGAGAAGAATGAACGAATGCGACAGGATAAGTAGCATTGGCAGCTTCATTTATTAACTCGCAACTGTTATTCTTTTCGAAGCCCTATATGGCATGGGTGGGAGCATTCAAGCCGGCCGAAAAGGCTGACTTCTTTCTCGAAAATGATGCGTTGGGCATCAAGTTACCCACCCAGACGCCGTTTGGAACAAATATGCTCAATCTCACCAGGTAGAAAGGAAAGGTTTGCGGAGAATTAAGGCGGTGGACGTCATTTTCTAACTGATATACGTAGCAGTCCTGAAACGAGGCCAAGTGGTAAAGTTACGGCTGAGGCGAGGAGGCGGGAACTCCATACTAAACAAGCCAGCTCCTTTTAGTGCAAAATCGTTGAACTAAGGGATAAGCTTGTTTTTTTTTTTTTTTTGTCGCTGGTCATTCTACGTCAATCAAGCCCTGAAAAAGGCTGATGACGGAAGTGATGCCAAGTAGGAGTGGGATTCGTAGGCACGCACACGTAAGAGCAATATTAAACGAGATCCATATGTATTATTCTAAACATGGAATTAAATAGGTAGGGGGTATTCGGTGAAAAGAGTAAGGGGAAAAAAACAGGCATATAGGGCACTCAAAGGGGTGGGTTGTGAGATGAAACAGAATGAGAAGAAAAAGAGTAAAGAAAAAGGGGGACGCCATCATGGGATGTTAGGAAAGCGGACATACATAAGGAAGATAAGAGATGAGGGATGAAAGGAAAGAGAAAGTAATTGAGAAGACATTCCTGGAAATCGAAAACTGGAAAGAGATAGAAGGTTTTCCATAAAACGCCCCCTTATCCAAGCCCGTGTTTTTTTACCTACCTGTACCTCGTTACAAATGAAAAGGGGATGGGAGGGGGAAAAGGAAGTAGAGAACCTGCATGTATGCCGGGGTAAGGGAAAGGAGATACAGTAGATATGGTGATAAGGGAAGAGAGAAAATGATGTAGATGTAGAAAAACTCCTGGTATCCTGGCAAGCTGACTCCGTATTTTTTTCATGTTGCGTTGCGCTGTTCAACCCCGTTTTTGTGCATGTTAGAAAGACCTAACCGGATCAGACCCGAACCTGGTATAAACCGAATCGAAGACCTTAGAACTCCTCCTCTGGAAAATGTGAAATTCGTTCTGCCAATGCCGTTGTGCTTGTTTGCTAGTAATTTGTAGGTGAATCATGTAGATGGCTGTGATAGGGAGCGCCGGATGACGAAGATGCCGACTTCCACGCCTTCTCGCTCAGCGTCGTCCATGGGCTCGGTTACTGCTCGCTTGCGGATGCCATCGACGACATCTCGAAGGACCATGGCACTAGTGACTTCTCTGTCCATACCCATACCTTTGCTGGCGGTGTGGTGGCGGGTGCGGTGGTCGTTGCGCCAGTAGTCGTCAAGTATCTCACGGGCACGAGGGGATTCCTGGGCAATGTACCATTCTGTCCAGAGGTCGCGGGAGAGCGGGATGCAACCGGGAGAGGCATACGAAAGAGTAAACGTGGTTCGGTCGCGATATGTCAGAGAGGAGCAAAGCTGAGAGACTTTCGAGTGCATTGTCTCGAAGGGGTCCATATGTTTGAGCGCAGGCGTGGAGCTAAGTGCCGTACCGATGTCGGAAGGCAGGGAGTGTAGACCGACAAGGTTGCGTAGTAAAGGGTCCAGGATAGGGTTGAGATAGTGTTGTTTGAAGCATTGGGCGCCACGCAGAGTGGGGTATACAAGAAGTAAGGTACCGTCACGCGGCGAAAGTTCTCGAAGACGGTCTAGAAGTACTGACGGCCCGCTGGTGGTGAACAGGTTTTGGTATTCACATGTTGAGGTTGGTGGGAGGTAGCGCTCGACGGCAGCGATGTTGACGCTGTATGGGGGAACAATCGGCGTGGGCACGTATGGTGCTTGTGACTGCGCTCCGCCAGATAAGGATGACGAGGAAGAGGCGCTGATGAACGGGTAGTGAGGTGCAGCCGTAGCGTTAGAGAAGACGGTCATGTTAAAATAGTCGTCTCCGGGAAAGAGACGATTGGGTGTACTTGGTGGAGAAGTTGGTAGGCTGGAGAGGGAGAACTTTGGCGGCACTGCATGGGTGATGTTGATATAGGGCGATTGGTCTGGTTGGAGGCGGGACTGGATCGTCTGAACAATGGGGCTAAAGACGCAGGCAGGCGAGAGAGAGCTCGAGTTGGGGAGATTATTGGACGGAGGACACGGGAGAGTTTGGGAGACCAGCTGGACAACCTTTGCAGGATCCTTGGATATAGCGAGGAATGATACTACAATCAAGTCAGCAACAAGTTTGCATCAGTATGAAGAGGGGGGTGGTGAGAGAGTGGGAAAAGAAGTGTCATATGGTCGTACCAGCAGTTACAATTCCCTTCTGCAGAAAGAGAAGTCTATCGTTCCCGTCCTGCAGCGGTATACCACTCGGTATTGGCAGCGGGTGGGAATCATCTGCACTGTCCGGGTTGTTCTGGTCCGGTTGTTGTTGTGTGGATTGCTTGGGAGTGCAGCTATCCTGGGGCTGTTCCTCCTTCATGGTCACCTCTGCAACGCCGGAAGATTCCTCCTCTGCAGGGACTGTGGCTTCGGACGAGTCATTGTTGGGAGCGCCGGTGGCGGCAGGATTCCATTGGACATGATCATCCGATTCAGGCGGCGTGATGGGTAGTGGAGATGGATATGAGACGTCCATCCGCGAGTTGGGAGAGTCAGCAAAGGGAGACGAGGACTTTGACGGCGAGGCTGCTGGTATGGCGCCGTCGATGAACGAGCCAGAGGGCGAGGTAGACGGCCGCTGGTCTCTCTCCTGATGGGCTGCTGCTCTGGGCATGTTGTTGGGTGATGGCGTGGCTATCCCCAGCTCTTCGAAGGATGGCAGCTGGAGCTGTCGGTTCTGCTTGGGCAGGAACTGCATGGCCAACGAGGATGAGGACGAGGACGAGGACGAGAAATGCCGGTCTAGATCGTGGCGTAGGCCGTCCGACGATATGCTCCTCCGAATCCGTTTGGGGAACAGCGGAAAAGCGTTCGACGCTGCCTTGTCCGAGCCGTTGTTCTGGCCGAGGGCGTAGCGTGACCTTGGCCCTGGGGAATTTTGACGGACAGAGAGGCGATGATGCTGCTCTGCTTGCTCTTGAGGCTGCTGCTGCTGCTGCTGCTGCTGCTGCTGTTGTTGGCGAAGATGGAGGCTGCTGTCTGTCAAGGTTCGCTCACATGATACGCTACGACGGCTCTGGCTAGGTTGCTGCTGACGACAACCGGCGAAAGGGAAGGGGAAGACGAGACAGGAAGACGGTCCTCCGGTATCGATGTGTATCTTGTCGTGGCCGCAGGTTCTCATGTTCATATTACCATCGGTGTGGAGGGCCGCCCGAAGCAGAGGGTCATTCTTCTGCTGGAGCATTCACGACAGTCGAGATGGCTGTTGATGCAGGCGTGTTTTTTTCGTCTTGCTCGCAGGCTCTGCCACAGAGAAACGGAGTCGACCAGCGTATGGGTTATGTGATGAAGAGGAAGAAAGAAAGTAAGGAAACAGAGGGAGGGCGGGCGGAAGAGAGAGAGAAAGAAAGGCGGGCTTCTTGGGTCGACAGAGAGATTGGCAATTCAGCTGGAGCTAGGCAGCGTTGTGTATCTCATTGGCGGCCCGGTAATGGCTTGAAGGCCTTGAAGACGGCGTCGAATCAGTCAGCCCTGAGCCGTGATCAGGAGGGAGTAGGGCACAGTCTTTCCTCACGGGGGGAGGGGGGGGGAGGAGGCAGCCTGAAGCCGTGGAGATGCAGAGCAGGAAGAAGCGGCCCTGGCGGCGAGATATCAAGGATGTCTGCGGCGAGCAAGACGCAGCAGAGAGAGGAGAGTAGGGGAGAAGCGGAGGGGGGCGTCCACGTCCGCCCTCGAGGCCCGCGAGAGAGACGCAAGGAGGCAGGGAGTCCAACCAAAAGCGCAGCAAAAGCACTGGCCGTACCGGAAATACGACAGCTGCGGCCCCGGTTTGCCCGCGTCCATGCGTAACTTTGCGTAACTTTGGTATGCAGATTACCGGGCGCTCGAACCAAAGGTCTAGACCGGGCCAAGAGAGGCTCGGCGGCTGAAGTGTTATTCTCGGGAGTTTAAAAAGCTGAGTGTTATTCAACATCAAAGACTGAGGAGGACGAGGAAGACGACGACGACGGGGTCGAGGGCAACGAGGCCGCAGACGACGGTGCTGGCGGCAGGACGGGGGTCGTCGGCGTTGGCTGGGAACGAAGGGGGAAAAGAGTCGACGTTGGGTCGGGGTGCGGTCGAGGGGTTTAGTAGACGGCCGGGTGTGAGTCGAGGGTGATAGATCAGACATGGACTCGTCTCGCCACTTAGTTAACTCCAGGCAGCGAGGTTGCTTTTTCCTCTGGCCCTGGAGTTTCTGGCCACCAGCCTCGTGGGCACGCAGACGAGCAGCAGACAAGAGACAGTCTCACGGTCTCACAGTCATATGGAGCTTGCTGGCAAGCAAGCCTCGAGTTCCTCCCACAGGCGAGCTGGCTGCCGTTCGGTCCGCCTCACATCGCTTGTTTCGGGCCCTCTTGCCTGCCCGTCTGCCCCTGGTCCCCTCCTGTCTCGCTCGCGTTGCCTGGCTGCTCCGTTCCGGGTCTGGCGTGACCGGCGCCCGGTAGCATGTACTTATGCTCGTAAGTATCATGTATGTACGTACGCCGTACGTCTCAGGATATGCGTCTGTGCAATGCCACTAGTGGTGTGCAGCCGTGGGCCATGGTGGATGCAGATCCAAGTCGGTCACCCCAAGCTTGCTCCACGTCACACAGCTGCCCTTCTTCTTTGATCTCCCCCCCCCCCGTCGTCTGAAGGCTGGCTGGCCGCTCCGTCAGGCAATAATGAGTAAGGAGAGCTCAAGCGAGGACTGTCACTGTCGAGTGCAAGTTAAAGCGTAGGATGTAAGTGTAAGCGTAGGCACACACATCACCTACTCCGTACTCCTCCTTTTTTTTTTCGTGAGTTAACGAACATGGGGCCGGGACCGGGCCCTGACGTCTGTCAGACGGTCCAGCTTGCTGTTGGACATTCGATAGCGAGTTCAAAGTTCGTCCAGAGCCAGGTTCTCGATCCCACCCCCTCCCCCTCCTCCTCCTCCTCCTTCTCCTTCTCCTCCTCTCCCCACCCTCTTCCGTTACTCTCTCACTCCCTATTCCCTCTCTGCTTCTGGGCCTCCTTTTCCTCTCCAATCCACCCAATCGAGAGGCAATTAAAGATGGGCGATGGCGAACCGCCAGCCAAGGAACGCCAACGTCTAGGCCGCTCCTTTTACTATATATGGGTTCTCCAGGGGGAACATTGGATCAACTGACTCCTCCTGTCTCTGCTGGTAGGCTAGTTAACAGCCGGCAGCATCCTATCATCCCCCATCATCCTCTCGTCCTTATCTCGTCCATACGGACAGATTCGCGGTCATGGTACTCCGTATGCAGTGTTGCATTCTCCGTAGTTCCATCACCACCCTCTTCTTCATCTATCTTAATACAGATAAAGAGATAGTCCATACCGAGTACTGTGACGCAATTAGCACGCCCAACTAAAATAGACGATGATCCCAATCGATCACTTACATCGATTCGTGAGGGTCCATCGTCTGCCACCCAGCCATGGGGGACCCGTCTCGCCAAATTCAACCTAGCTTCTACTATGGCCAGCCATTTTATCCAGGACATGCTCCATATCAGATAACAAGCTACACGCTTTCTTCTCCGCAAATAACATGTCTTGCCCTCGCGTCAGGGGGAAGAGACGCCGTCAAGCCTTGATAAACTGAACCCACAGCTCAAAAGAAAAGCACGGAGGAGTGGATGCCGGGAATATACACGAGAGTGTGGAGAACATCACTAGTATGTCAATTATCCCCTAGACTGTGGCTAGAGGCCTGTCGGACCCTACGCTGGGACATTGTTAGCGGCCGCGGTAGGCGTAATTAATTCTACCCAAAACCACATAGTTATACTCACTGATCTTGCTGCGTTATCCTTCCTCATACAAAAGATTTATGGTTATATACCCCCTAACGAGGGAACGAGCACCTTGCCAGCCAACCCTCCCGCAATACGTAGTTACGGAGTACCGCACCATGTACCATGTACTTCCAGCCCAGGAGCTCGGATACATCGTGTCTGTCCGTCCTCTAGCTCCCTTTTTTTCCCTTTCTTTTCTCATGTCCCAGTCCAGCTGTACGTGTAATGTGATCCGCAAAGTGCGGCACCATGGCCGCGAGCTGAGACCCCCAAACCCCATGATTCAAATCCATCAGCCCAAGTCTGCGCGTATCCCATGCAAAGACGTTACCATTGGGGCCAGCCACGCATGCTCGCGCTCATCCCGTCGGTACGAAGACCCCCTCCCCCCCTGAAGTTGGCGATGGCGATGGCGATGGCGTTTCGCTGTAGGCGAGCGAGACGTGAGGTACCGTAACCAGATTTGATGGCCGGTGGAGACAAAAAGACATGCGACGGAGAGCCGTCTGGGCCGTTCTCGAGGACAAGAAGCGAGTTAAGCTTCCTCTATTGAGTTCTTCGCTGAGTAGCTTATCTTCTTTTCGCTGCCTGTGCTTCGCCGGTGGCGGCTGTGCCTTGATCTTGCCCTGGTGTTTGTTGATGTGATGTTGGCTGGTTTGGAGACGTCACCTTTTTGTCCCTTGCTGCGTCCACAGCCACAGCCACCACTCCTCAATTCACACTGGCCAGTCATCCAAGCCGTATTGGAGGAGAAGTCGATGCAGTCTCAAGCCACTGAGGCATCCTGATGAGGGCCCTGTTCGAGTTCCGGCCGCATTTTCACAGCCACATTGTTTGCCTGGATATACCCTCTCTTTGAACACAATCCATCATCCCACGAGAGGGATGCCTGGCTATCCCGTTTACCATGCAGATACAGCCATCGATTTGCCCTCGGAACTGCGTCCCGTTAGCCATGGCGTCCCAATTTTGAACTTGAGCTCCTTTGATCAAACCGGGGAGGGTGGCTTGTCCGACTTTGGTGAATCACTGCACGTCTCCAGCCCGTTGACTGGCTCTGCATGCCTTTTGAAACAAGAATGCGGAAGAAGCCCTTCCTGTCTTATGAACAATGTCCATGGAAGGAGTTGAAATTGGGTTTGGATAATATCCTGGCTCACTCCGGCGGGTCAATTCAGACTCCTCAGCATGAACATGAATGTGCCAATATTTATCAAAGACCAACTGCAAGTTGATCTCATATTACTGCCTTGGCAGTAATTGATGCATTCAACTAGTGTGCTGCCTTACAAGAAATTATATCAGTTGATAACCCATTTTATATCGTTGGCTCAGAATGGCAAATTCCTCAAACCCATATCTCAGTCACTGTTTCATATGCCAGGGCTTGGTACGGTCTACCAGTGAAAAGGGGTAAGGATGAGAGTTTCTTTCTTGAAGATGATATTCAAATGTCATCATGACGGAATAAATACCGTTTACTCTCCCTATAGTTTTCGGGGAATACCACAACCGACATACCAGGTGCTATCAACACCTATTAGTCGTTTATGATCAGGGCTTTGGTTCAACAGATTGAAAGGACGAAGATTGGTAGAGCAGGAGGAACCAAAACGTTGTTCTCCCCTGCTTTGAAGTGATACTCGTATATGATCTCGACGCATATACGGTTAAAGGGGATGAAGTTGGTCGTGAGATGCATTGATAATCCGCGCGCCCTACGAACTGACTGACGGGGATGAGACTTTTTGACGCCTTTCCGTCGTCTTCTAGAATCAGGGCGATGACTGCTATTGTTTTCTATCGCCACCTAGTAAATATAGGTAGGATTGTTTGATCCATGATAGCTATTTGACACGAAGCTGAAGTTAGATATGCGGTATACCCATCCGGGGACATACACATAATCCACATGCCGTTTGTTGGATCAGGGGTACTTAAACGATGGTAAACGCCCAAGAAACAGGGTAGTTAAGTGAGGTTCACATATATGGCAGGTCAGGCAAGCAATGACAGAAATGAATTTCTGATAATTTATACTACACGAAACATCACTGTACGGTTCCAAAGAACGAGCCTGGTCATACATCCATACCTTAACGCCCGGCCATAACCCAGAGCAATAAACATAGCCTCTCTTCTAACTTACACTGCAACAGCTGTGCTTCTACTGTGCTTTCGAGGGGTAAACCCTTGGCCTCCAGTGCGAGGCAGTAGTTGAGAGCGAGATCTATTCTTCTTCGCCATCAAAACAAGTTCCTCCCATTTCTCATGCTCAATATTCTCCTTGGGCATGAACAAAGGCTGTGGGGTATCTTCAATATGGATCCTAGGCCTGCCATCTGCAGTAACGCCTAGGTCATAGTCCAGCGGCCGATGAGGGATCTTATAGCCAGCATCACGAATCTCGAAGCACTGATAGACAAGCTTTCTGGTACTCAGATCCATGTATACGGATCGGTCATAGGTCTCCATCCAGTAATCATAGCCCCAGAAATAGTCATTAATGACTGCCTTCGCAAGGGACTGCATCCAAAAGTTGAAATTTGGTAGCTTCATGGACGGCTCCATCAGTCCAACATGGGACATCCAGTTGGACACTCGACAGGCAACAGATACTATGCGTATCAGGGGTTCAGAGTGGAAGATGTGAAGGACGACGCAGGCTGGGCAGCCGTTGGTCATGCACCAGTCAGGCTCGTCGGTAATAATAGAGCGAAGCCATGTAAACGCGTTGCGTGCTTCACCGTGGAAAGCCAGCTCTGGGTCTGATACAAGATAATCTGGGAGCGAACGGGATGCTATGTCGGTTGCGTGGATGATGAGTTGCTTCAAGGGCATGAATACAGCATGAAGGATGTCTCGGTGTAACTCGAAGACTTTCTTTTCATCCGCAGAAACGCTGGGTTCATGGGCAGGACAGAACCTAGGGGACGATCAATCAGCCCAGGAGAGCTTCACCAGGAAACAAGCCTATCATGACACTCACCTGAGCATTATGTTTTCACCCAGCTGCTTCCTTAGAGCCCGAAATACGGGATTCAAGGCCAGCTCTTCCTCATCCCGTTTTTTGACCCTCAAGGGAGAAATAACCTTCATGGTGTCGAGCTATTGACATTCCAAGGGAGCTGAACCGGTCCGCAAAGCCTCTCTGGCGCTCGAACTCACAAATTGATACCACTATTCCGGCCGAAAACGCGTGGAAAGGATCACAGGCAAGCAAAGGGAAAAAAGGACACACAATATTAGTGCAAAGGTACGGTCAACAAGAATAAAAATAATGGTCCGATAATTGCATGGTCACATTCCATTGATCCGGGACATCCCCATCCCTCGTCAGGCGGGCAGGCAGATGACCATTATTCTTCCTTCTGGGTATTATGAGCTATCTCTTTACTTCAGAGTATGGACTTGATCCAGGACAAATTGGAAGTGACGAGCAGGCAAGTGCAAGACTCAACCTTCCTGGTTGAAAGGAAGAAAATAAAAAATAAAAAATAAAATAAAAATAAAATAAAAATAAAAATAAGCAATAAGAAATAAGAAGTAATAACGGATAACGATAAACTAAAATGCTAGAAAAAGGGCTCTGATGAAACATCTGATGAGATATCAGTGTTCAATTTCCGCTGCATGTACTCCGTACATAGCTACCCCGGTAGGTGTTTCAACATGGGTGAGCCATCGCTAGATAGATAGTCGGGTCAGTCAATGTAACTCATTGCATCCTCTTGCTCGGAAAACAGCTCAACGGTAATCTCAAATGCACAAGGAAGGACCCTGGATACTCTATGCTCCTGTATCTTCAAGGGTGTTGGATGATGAAAGTGAGGGGGTATCATGGATCAGACTATTGCCGTTGATTCCCACCGAAATCACACGAAACGCCGCATATATTAGGCATGGCAACTCGTTCCCCCGACGCTGCCGTTGCACAGCTCAAAGGTCCAGAAGCATCGAGGGCAATATCAGTTGTCATATAGCGTGCCAGCTGGGGATGGGGCCGGTGCAACAGCATATCAACAGCATATAAACTAAACATCGACTGGTCATTAGTTTCATATTTCAAAAGCTTGTTTGATAGTGTCATGCTGCTAATCGACGATCTGAGGATCCAGATTGCTGTCCAAAATGTGTTGAGTACTGGCATCCCTTGTCTTGTGACATTGATGCCCTGAGGTTGGCCAGAGAGATCGGATCCCCGAACGATCCATGAAACTAGATCTCCCGCTTGACGGGCAATCTCCATTCTCCGGAGGCGGCAGACCTTGTCGGTACTCGGAGACCTTCCAGGGCGACGACTTGAAATAATAAAACAAATAGCATGTTAAAAGATGATCGCATGGTATATATTATTTGCGGGAAGCAGATAACAAGGGCATCGAAGGATTGCCAATATATCTGAATTTGGTGCAAGAACCAATGTTCACATCATTGACATCTTGTACGGAGTGCTCCGTACTAAAGAGTCCAAACCCAGATAGATCTTCAAGAGAGGGCATCAATATTTTTCGCCTAGCTTTTCGCTGCTTTCTTTTCTTTTCTTCGTTTTCCTTTTTTTTTTTTTTTTTTTTTTTTTTTTTTTTTTCCAACCCCCTTTATGTTTCTTATTTCTTTTTCCCCTTCACCCCTCGAGATGCCTGTTAACCCAGACCTGTCATGCATACTTAGATAGAGGTCTCGTAACTATCGAATGGCATTTGGATGCGCTAGTGAAGCCGCGTTGCGGCAGGGGCTGGATTAGAAGCTTCGCAAGTTCTCCGGCTGCTTCGAGATGTCTACTACTCCGAGTGACGGCGTATCCGTACAGAGTACTAGGGAATATGCCCAGACCAGCCGTAGGGAAGCTCAGCTTTACCTGAGGTTGCTCGGAGCTTGCTCATAGGGACGAATAGTTTGGGAGCCTTTGCTCTTGCGGAAGACCTACTGTACTATTCCACTCCCTAGTCTCGTTACAAGGACTTGGGCATTACCGTTCATCATCAGCATCTTGACCGTATCTTCCCTTTATTTCTTCTTCTTCAGAAGGGAGGAAACAGTATCAATTAGGCAGCTCTACCCCGAGCCCAGTTTGCCAAAGGAGGCGGCCAATGATTAAAAGTGCGCAGGCTCCCAGGAAATCGGGATGCCGTCCCTTGCGAGTTGAAGTATATCTGGGGCTTTTGTTTGTCCCTCATTCGCTTATTCCTGTTTCAACCAACAATATTTTTGCACACATTAGCCTTCGATCCCATTTAAAACAAGGTTGGGATACCAAAGACGTTTACGTAGAGGATCAAATCCTTTTGCCTGGCGTATCTCCGCAAGAAAAAGGAACTGTCACTTCCCTGTCCCTTGGAAGATAACTGTCCTTGACCGGCGAATCAAAGAAATACGGGCGAGCATGGAGAACATGACAAAAAGAAAGTTCCCCTTTGCGTTTGATATTTTGTGGCTGATTTGATTGGCTTTCTTTCCTTTTTTCCCTCTCATTTCTTTTCTCCCTTGCTTGATTCCATTCGAACAATAATATATCTGAAGTTTTCTAAGAGAAGGAATAATTAGTTCCTGTGGCTTGATGTTGAGCTTCGTCTCCCTAACTAGCGAAAGCACTATGAAAGCTAACAGGTTGCTCGAAACGTGGAAGATCATGGGGAGAACAAGAGTACGCTACTAACGTTGCACATCCAGAAGCTGGATGGAAGAGTTCGGCGAGTTCCTGCCGTCATACCATATACAGCTGGTCTTAACACTTTACTTGTATGCAAGACAGGCCGAACAATGAAGGCGATGCCATGGCATGCACCTGTACTCCGTATATGAACTCCATCTCTCCGTACTCAGCTGTTGAACACCCACCCTCCAATTTTACATGTCCTTCTTTATTGGCAGACTCTTGAACGCCGGCGAGAACACGAGCAAGCCGTGCTGGGGTCAGGGTAGTTTAGGCTCCTAATAATAAGAAGAGTGAGAGAGACATGCCCGTACTTTAGCGATAGGAATTCTGTAAGTAGATGTCAATAGACTGTTGTTCACACAGACTTGAGGGGCCAAAGGTGAACAAGTCAGCGGATGTGCCTGCTGCCATGAGGCAAAAGGGAGAATTTGGAAAGTATCAGCATTGCGGAGTAGCGGTAAATCCATATCACTCGACATACCCCGTAATTGCTGATGATAACGCCATATCTCGAGGTCATTATGTATTTCGCCCCCCCTGTTTGAGCTGTTCAGGGGAAGGGACCGGAAGAAGCCTGGAAGCGGAAAATATATCCCCTTCTTGACTTTTCAGCGTGCTCTGCATCTCTGCATCCGAATTCCAAACTTCTGTTATTGTCGTACCGGGAGCTTGAACCGGATGTATAATGTTTCGTAAGACTCCGTTCCCTCTGCCGAAGACTTACGTATACACTCGTTAAATTTTGGTGATGGCACACTTTTTTCATCTTGCATGGCATGGATGACGGGGTTGAGATCGAGGTTGAGTTAGGGGGGGTTACGCCCTCCGGGAAACTCAAGCTCAGGAACAATGCACGATGCCAATTGGCTTAGACAGCCGCCTCTCCTCTCACCTTTCCTCCCTTTTGTCCTACTCCCTAATGCCGCAGCGAGCAGGGGTCAAAAAGGTTTCCGGATCCGAGGAGTTTTGACTTGAAGTTTTTTTTGGTTCAGGGTGGCGGTGGTGGCCAGAGTCATAGTAAGTGCATAGAATGCACGATTGGATCGTTGACCCTTGCTCTTCGTCTGTTGTTGTCAGCCGATTGTGTCACCAAGCAAGAACGTTGACCGTTTGAATTGATAATTCTTTATTTTCTCAAAAGGAAATAAAAGTCAGGAGAGCTATTTACCCTTTGTTCCAGAAGAATCGAAACTGGATTACTTATCTATCCCTTTTGACACGTGGAATAGAGGCAAAAAAGTGCAGTTGGACTGCATATATGTTCAATGTGGCATGCATGGACGAGAAAAGGGTAATCGAGTACCTTGGATGGGAGAGCAAGGCTTCTCCGTATTCTTCTGCCGTTTTGGGCAACGGGCTGCCTCTGATGATTTCATGCGCGCTGAGTATGCAACAGCTCGGCCCCTGGCCTATTTTCTTTCCTTGTTCCCTGAAGAGGAACGCGGGTCTTGGTCGTCCTGTGAACATGCCGAGCCTGAGTGATTTCAGAGAAGTACGATTCTTTTACTCCATACATATGATGAGAACTGCATGAGGCCTCTCAGTAGTATGTATACTGCGGAGACCAGGCGATGATCATTGTGTACGGGTTAAAGGCATTGCGCTGACACGAGAGGAATCCCTCCCGCCACAGTATCAGCTCAACAACAAAGGTGAGGTTTTAGACGCCGGCATACTCCCATACACATGCCATGCCATGCTACCTGCTCCAGGTCATGATGGCAGTTAGGTTTAAATATATATACAGCCTGCGATAGGATTAATTAACCAGCTCTCGGGGATGGTACACTAGGGTTAGTTCCCACCTGCTAGCCAGTACCCTTCCTCTTGTTCTGAGGGTGAAGGGGGGCAGAAGCTTGGTGCCTGATGATCGTAGATCTGGCTCTGAGGCTCGAGAATCTAGCTATATACGTCACGAAAATGGGGAGAAGAAGAAGGAAAGTAGTCTGTTGGTGATAAGTCGGGAGGAGTGAGGCTTGAAACTGAGTGCTGCCCACACCTCGGCGTGTACAGGATATCATTCGTTGGAGATGTGAATTGTTGAGTAACCGAGTCTCAGAGAAGACAATACCGCAACTGCCGTTACTGATGAAAAAGCGCAAGGGGGAACATTTGTTTCACGAGTTCCATCACTTTGGAAAAGTGGCATGGTCTACGGAGTAAACGAGATGTCGAATGCTTTGCCTCCGGGATCCGTAAGTACATCGTCCTCCGTGCCATGGTGTGTTGGCACAGATGTCCACACCGGAAGCCTGGGACGGCGCACTGAGGGTTGGTTTCTATTTTCAACAGAGAGAGTTCTTATCTCGAGCAAATGAACTTCCATTGCTTCGTATTTTTTGTCGAGATGGAAAGCTGTGGATAACTCGGAGGCACTAGAGGATGTGGCCATGAGGCTAGATTTTGGAACGTCAAGGAGGGTCAAAGTCAGCCATCCACGTTTCGTCAGAAGCGGCCGCGGCCTGGATTAAACCTCAGCTGGTCGAAAAGCTTGTTGCGCATGGCCTTTTGGGGTTTTGGCAAATGCTAATATATGGGAGACTCGTTACTAAGAACAACCACCCCGTATTTATAAATAATTCTGCGTCTGACGGGGTTATGCCTCAAGTCTCCAGACTCTGCAAGGTGGTCATGTCTGTAATTACCTGTTCCTGAAGCGAAAACTAACGAGCCACCCTCGCTTGCACTGAACCGCGGGATTTTGCCCTTGCGAGTTCATGATTCTTTCTTTCTTTCTTTCTTTTTTTTTGGGCTGGGTTAACCGCGGTTCTGAGAAAAACTAGAGTGGAGTTGGGTTGAGGGGAAGGAAGGATGAAGGGAAAATGAAGAGATGTTTTGACACAAACTGAGTCAGAACGTGCATCGGGCGTGATATCCCAAGTCCATGGAAGATTTTATGGGCCACTTTCATCCAGGTTCCCAGCAGTCGACAGCGTGTGACCTCGTGCAGGCTCCCCAAAGGAGGACAGTGCCTCTTTGAATCCTTCTGAGCCCGCACAAAGTCACCCTCACATGGTGCATACGGCGATGGACTGCGCAATCTTGAGGGAAAGGGAACAGGGTCACCTTAATGACACTCTGACTGGGGTGCTTTCACTCGGTATCGGAGTATATTCCTCGTTCGTCACGAACAGACCGAACCGTTGTCCGGAATAAATAGATCTATATATGATCTTGAGTCTCACCTTCCAGGCAATCTATACTTCATCCCCCATAGTTGTTTCTGCAGCCCTCTCAGATGTACAGTGTGAGGGGAGGAAGGGAAAAAGAAGCAGCTAAAACGGTTGTTAGTCTGCCGGAGAATTTCTTTAGTGTTTTGTAATTAACCAGATCCCTGACCTATAGCAAGGATGGATGTACGGGAGCACTTAATTTGTGATTAAGTCAGCCAACCCATACATACCAGGACAAGGAGACTATTTACTCCATTCGTAGTAGAAGCGGACACACAGACCTCTATGGAGGACAGCTTTTTAAACACCCATGCAGGATGCTCCAACCTGACATCCTAACACTAACACTCCTCCGTACACATCCCTCCATCCTGCGGCCGTGTCGGTGCAAACCAAAAAAAAAAAAAAAAAGGAGAAGAAGTGGTGTGCAATCCCAGTCCCACACTCGGCAGTTGGATGCAACTTCATACGGAGCTTGGTTTAAAAACGACAGATTGCAGTGTAAAGGACCTTCTGTCGATGCATGCTCGTTCAATCTTTTTTTGGTTGGTGGAAAGAGTGTAACGCTAAGCCCCAGATTTATTCTTCCCTTGATGTTTCTTGTTCTTCTCGTTTCTTTTTCTTCTCTCCTGTTCCCTTTCTTCTCATTTCTTTTTCTCCTGAGCGTTTTCCTTTTTCCTCTCTTCTCCGTCCTGTCGGCGGAGGACCGATGGCCAGCGAAAGGAGGGATGATCCACGACGAGCAGCAGCTCGGCCAGGCCAGAGTGGAAATAATTAACGGGAATTAGTTTAATCCCGGGAAAGACAAGCCCGCAGGAAGTATACTTTATGGGCTGTATCGAGCTTGTAACACTGGGGTCGCAGCCCAGGGTGCATGGACTTGGCCTGGTTCCTGGTTGGTCTGCTGCATCGATCGCTCGCTGGGCGGGGAGTACATCGGGGACCATCCTCCCCGACATCAGGTTATTGTTCGTAGTCTCCTGGACCGCGCAAATGCAGTGCCTGAAGGCGATGCATGCGAGGGCCTGCCTGGTCGTCGTGGAAAAGCAGAGATGAGGTTGAGGTTGGAAAAGGCCGAAAAGCTGCGTGGAGTCGCCCAAAAGGGGGCTAGCACGTCACGGGGCCTGTCACGAGACCAGGAGCGGGTTATAGTTCCTCCGCACCTCGTGACCTGTCCCGTGACCGCTCTAACCCGAAAAAGAAAACAAAAACAACCTCCCGGCTCTCTTTTTTCCTTAGTCATTACTTTTTGCTTCCAACCTCAACCTCCATCCTGCAGCGAGTTTGTTACATTCACGCTTCTTTTTTTTTTTTCCTTTTCCCCTTTTTTCTCCAGCGCTGGTTGGGCGTTGTTGGTTACGCTAGCGGACGTACTAGTACGGCGTATACTGCGGTTGTAAATAATACACCAGAGGTGAGGTGAGTTCTCCTCTTCCCCCGCTGGCGCGTTGCTGGAATCAAAAGGCACCAGCAGCCCTGAGCTCTCAAGGGAGGGGACCACTACCAGATGTCCGAGTACCCCTGGTTGCATATAAATACTTTCCAGCCACGAGTTGATGCTAATTCCAACCCCTTGCTAGACTCCTTTTTTGGCTTCTAAAATTGATTAGCCAGGGCTGACTTGGACAGGGATCCTCAAACTGAGATCTAAACCGCTGTCTTTCGAAGAAGCGCTTCGCACAGTCGATTCCAACGTCAGCGAAAGCAAATAGGCCAAAAGAAATATTAAACGGCGGGCAAGGTTGTGCCGTCTGCGGAAGGTACAGAAGTGACAAAACCAGAGTCTTTTGAACAGCAACATCTCACTCATCGATCCGTACTCCGTATTTTGACCTGGGAATCATCAAATCACGGAAGAAAAGAAAGAGAGAAAAAGCAAACAGGAAAAATAAAAAAGAGAGAGAGAAACGAAGTCAAAAAAAGTATATCAGTGAAGTTATTGAGAGAAAGCAAGACTGGCAGGACTCCACATATAGGTTGTCCACACACTCACATCGTACTTCTCGAACCCTCCTTCGCAAACCCTGGCTTGGTTCTCGGTCACCTTTTTTTACGCTCCAAAGGTGGAGAACGACCTTTCCCCCATCGGCATACTGCGGTATCCGGAACCTCTCGCCTCCTCCCCCCTTCCCCAAGGCAAAAGGGAGAACAAAAAAAGAATTAAAGTACAAAAAGGAGGAGAAGGACAATTTCCTTTTTTGGCCTACGGAGTATCAGACAAGCTGGACGTGGCATCGTATTTCCCTGGCATATCTCGAGTTTCTGCTGTTCAGACCTCACTTCGGCCTCCAGCGGCTGCGTCTACTAACCAGAAACTGGATCAAAGCAACGGCGACATATTGATCCGATTACTTCGAGAAGAGAGGAATCCCTGATTGGATGATCCAGGCACAAGTGTTCTTTTGATATTTCGCTTGTGATTGCGCCCTCACCGAAGGAAGGCCGCCTGAGAGAGGCCGAATTATAAAATTACGTCCCCACAGCCAACCAGACGATCCACACGCCTTTTAACTTCTTCTTCTTCTTTTTTTTTTTTTTTTTTTTGCAAGGAAGGACAGCAGCATTATCTTCCTGCTTTTGACCTTCGACCAGTTGGTATCTGTACCGCAAGCCGCCAAAACGCCATCTTGACGCCAGTATCAGTTTCCTTCAGCTCAACTATCAGGTGCTGCATCGATTAAGTATCGGTACTCCATACAGTTCTCTTTCTCACTCTACAGCCTCCCTTCTTCTTTACTTAATCTCCGTGATTAGGTTCACATAAGCAAGAACGTGACAGCGAAGACAAGAGAAGCAAAGAAACGGCCAATAGTGCTGCCACTCCTTTTTTGCTCATCCATCATCTTTTGACTCCATCCTCAACCTTCCTTTCCACCTCTTTATCAGCCCGCAAGGAGATACAAAAAACAAAAAAAGGGCATTGGAAGAGATATAACTCTCCATCAAATCCATAATTTACCACCAACTCCTTGAGCGGTCCACTTGGCGGATCCCTATTATTTTTTCCCCCAAGCAATTGGGTCGTCGCCTCGGTGCAAAACCCAAACGGACAAGCCAGGCAAAAAGCAAAGAGATTGTCTTTTTTTCATTCGTTCCGACTCTCCCCAAAGGCCCACCCTTGATAGACGCTCCAAACTACCCTTTTAAACGGACAGCTGGGAGGTTTGGACTTTATTTTTTCTTTGGTCAAAAGCCGGCCGCCTTGCCACTGTCTCAGCACTACGACCACCACCGAAAAAAAAATCCCCCCTTCCTGTGCAGCTAGGAACATTCCAACCCTTCCTTTTTTAGTGTCGCATTTCCATCTCGAAACAGACGCTATTAATACTTCCTGGTTTCTTCTATTCCCATTGACTTTGGCGCTACTGCGAATCGATCACCAGGTGCTGTCAGCAACGAAATAGCACCACACGCTACCGTCTAGACGTCCCGATTGGAAATAAAGCCATACTCTCTTTGTACTGGTGTCCTTTTCCCAAGGGTCAATCTTTTTTTTTATTCCTTTTTTTATTTTTTTATTTTTTATTTTTATTTTTTTTTTTTTCGCTTGCGACCTGCTTAAACTTTTCCGGTTTCTCCCTGGTTCACGCGGCTTCTTCCCCCTAAAGTTGACGGACAACGGGCACTTAAGCACGCTATATTTGAGAAGTGCATATCCAAAAAAGCATACAGCGGATACACTCAGCAGCAAAGGAAAGGGAAAAAAAAAAAAAAGGAAGAAGAAGCCCCTTCTCCACGCGACCGTTCTTGACGAAAGCAACAATAAGGACCAAACCATCCTTCGTTCATCCCCCCAGCCCTTTTCGAACTACTTCTTAAATCCAACCCTAGTTCGTTTCCACGAGCAGTTCGGCGCGTCAAAGTCCATCTTTGTTTTTTTACTTCTTCGACTACTTTTCACCATCTGTTTACTCGACTTACCAACTACCCGCTAAGAACCCCCGAATTCTTAGCTTCCCCCTCGCCATCGCTGGACCGGTCTTTCTCAACGGAGCACACTACCAGGACAAGCTTCGAAACCTATCTTCTATCACTCTTTTCATTTGCCGTCTTTGCTCCTTTCGACAAATAAAACCATTGGCGCGCACCAACCTCTTCGGTCTTTGGCTCCTGCTTGTGACTACTACTGCTCCTACTTCCCCGGTTTGAGGTAAAACTCGTTGGAGGAGAGAGAGCCAGAACATAACACCAGGGGAAGCTTTGTTACCGTTGAACATAACGCGGCCGAAGCTATTTTATATGGACAGGCCTGCCTCCGACTACGCGCAGCCAGGTTTGAGCCCTCAATATCCAAGTCTCCCGGAGGCACAGTCTGAACAGTCAACCGCAGATCAGGCAACTGCTTCTGCTGCCGTCGCATCCCCTACCCAGACCGAAGCTCGTCGAACACCTCAGTCCCAGTACTCAGCGCCTCCAGAACCTCGATCGGGCGGTATCTCGGCCTCGAATACCCCCCAACCAGACTACAACTTGCATCAGAACTCTTCCCATCCACCACCGCCTCCGGCCGCCGCGCGCCCGTCTCCGTACCCTGAATACCTGACGCGCCAGCCTCAGTACCACCACGCTCCTCATACTCAAGCCGGCGGGCCGCCAGGTATGGCTCAAGCAACAAGTCCGTCCATGAACCCGCAAGATGGGCAACAGAGTGACCATCGAAGTCCCGCGCAAGTAAAGTCTGACACCGAGGTTCCTATAGATCCCTCGATTGCAGCCTCGAGTCCGTCCTATCCTCCACCATATTCTCCTTACGCTCCTCAAAGTCACGACATGGCGCAATATCAGAGTCACCCTCCGCAGATGTACGCGCGACCAGACTGGCCACACCAGTATGGCGCTCATCAACCTGGAATGCCAGGCCCTTATAGTTCCCCGGCTTCGGTGAGTTCAGCTTCCCCCGCTGCCACCGCTGGGCCACGACCTGGACAGGTACGGATCCTTCCATTTTAATGTTTCCTCTCCTCCCTTTCTTCTCTTTTCTTTAGAGGGCAAGTTTCTTATGCCTTATGACCACCAGTGGACTGAACAGGCCATCTGATGTGTTTTTTTCTTCTTTGTCTTGCATTAGACTCATTATAGATCCCAGGTTTTCTCTTTTGTGCCTATCCCTGGCTCTCAACAACACAAGCGGCCTCGACGACGATATGAAGAGATTGAGCGGATGTACAAGTGCGGCTGGAATGGTTGTGAAAAGGCCTATGGCACACTAAATCATCTCAATGCACATGTCACAATGCAGTCACACGGCGCTAAGAGATCTCCAGATGGTTTGTATTCCCTTTTTATTCTCCTATCCTTGTGTCTTATAGAGGCTACTCTATATTTTCCTTGCCATCTCCCTGCCATCTACCCCCTTGCATCCCTTAGCCTGTGTAACAGAAGCTTGGGTCGCTGCTCGAAGCCTGCATCTTGGTGGAGTGTGCAGTAGCGTCTGAACCAACCCCAAAGCTTAAGCAGCTACCCTTCACTATGCCAAGACTGTGCTAAAGCTAGTACCAACTTTCACTTTTGGCATCTTCTACCTCACGTCTAACTAGTTATTGTTATTTGACTAACGAGCTGTTGATACTTTATAGAATTCAAAGAGATCCGCAAGGAATGGAAAGCCCGCAAGAAAGAGGAAGATAATCAGCGCAAGGCCGCCGAGGAGAGAGAACGGGCTGCAGCCCAAGCCAACCAGGTTGATAGCAATGGCGCTCCGAGTGGTAGCGGCCAGCCCAGCCAGCCAACTACCTCCTACGCTGCCGGTGTTCGGCCTCAGCTGCCGCCAATAGGCTATCAGCCAGCAGATGGTCAAGTGCCAGGTCAGTATGGTGCTCCTCCTGGTGGTTTGGTCTATCCGCCTGGCAATGGCCAGATGCCTGCTACCTACTCTCCAAGTTACCCCCATTCTCCTTATGGTCAGGGCAGCCAGGTCTACCCACAACCACCGCGTGAGTGATATCACGACCCTGTTTTTCTACATTTCTTTGTTATCTACCTCTTCCCCATTCTCCTACATACTTTTTTAATTCCCCCCTACCCTCATGTTTATCCTCGTTACTTGCCGGTTGTCTACCCTTGCCCAAGCTACAGATTGTTGGTCGTACATTCAACCCCTATTCCTCGTATTCTCACAGCCCCGGTGAGATCTGGCAACCAAGAAAGTTAACTGGGCAACGTTCACCTTACTTATCATGCCCTGTTGTCTTCTTGGAAAGCGAAGTTAACACCAAGAGGCAATTCAAAGCAAGAAGCTGATCCAACTCATCTAATTGGCGATGCTGAACGCTAACATGATCATCCCAGAGAACCAGTCCAACAACTATCCATAAATTAATCTAATCAAGACTGCGGAATAGCCCCCTCCCACCACTCCCCCTTTTTTTGACCCTACACTTTACGCTATAAAAAAACACTTTCTCCCACTCGTCTGTTGATGCTCCAATTACTTTAATTGCGTTTATCCACGGCCCTACCCTCTCCCCTATGCCCCTTCTCCCCTGTGCCCGGCAAATTTTTTATCTTACATAAATTTTTATCCCCAGCAATGGCTTGTTACCACCCTAGTTTTTGCTTTCTTATTTTACACGCCGTCGCCCAACCCAACATCCTGGATGAAGAAAGGGGAGAGAAATAACTAGCTAATCCTAATATGTTTGCTGGGAGCCGGGGCCTCCCACTTACATTTCTCCTCATTCCTCTTCTACACTTCCCTCCCAGAATATTTCATTACCATGCCGCCCCTTTCAACTAACCCGGTGGCCCTATTATGTCTCTATTACAACTCTTGATATCCATCTCGCCTTTCATCTCATCTCTTTGGTCGTCTTTTCTTGCATTTCTTTACTGTCTTTGTTTCTGCACTTAAACCCATCTCAAATCAAATAGAGGAGGATCTCTTCGCCCTGTATGAGGAACCAGTGAAGCGAAAGGGAAACGGAGGAAAACATAACACAAAACAAACACATGACAGTCCCGTATAAAGGGGGAAAAGGAACATGAACTCAAGGCCTTTTTTTAATACTCACGAGCAAATGGAATGAAACCGATATACCTTGGTAACAACTCTAGAGGCAAACGGTGGCGGTGGGCGGCGGTCAGAAGGCGTAACGTTCTTTTTTTGTCTTTATTCCTCAAATTCTCTTGCTTCTTGCGTTCTTTTGATTTCCTGCCAGGGGTTGCTGGTTGTTGGTTGGGTGGTTTGAGGCGGTTTTTGCATGGTTCTGAAGCCTTTTCTCTACCCTTGGTTACTTGCTTGTTGCTTGCTGTTGTTGCTGCTTTTAATATGTTTATTACCTCCCTATTTGAGTCTCCTTTTGTTTGATGCTAGTTTAGCTCTTCCAGCTGTTTTTATTTAAAATGTATTCTCTCTTCGCCGTCTCTTTCCTCTCGATAATGTATTCCGTTCAGTAGAGTCGGCAATCACTTTGCTGCCAGAATTGGTAGACCTGTCCTTGATTTGACAGGGGGGCTGTGTGGTGTAGTTCTCCCTGTACACCCAGACACCAACCAGTGTATAGTGTATATATTTCTCACCAGATAGTTATAGCTCCTATATGTTTCGGAGGCGGCAACAAGTAACATCGGCTTTTCTTCTTTATTCGGTTTGGTATGTGTTTGATGATGTCAAGCTGGCGCTAGTTATGCCGAGCACAGGGTTTAGTTAACTTATCCAAGTAAAATAAATAACTATCCATCGTCGCTTCTACCAAGGCGGGCAGTTCAATAACCAACATTGCGGGGAACAAATATGGGACTGAAGCGTGTCCTCGTCATCGCAGGCTCGGACAGCTCGGGAGGGGCGTAAGTATCGGCGCCATTCATAGACAGAAGCGTTGATTGATGTTAATCACCGAATAGTGGCCTGGAGGCTGACCAGCGAGTTCTTGCTGCCCATGGCTGTTATGCACTCACTGCAACGACGGCATTAACCGCGCAGAACACCCTTGGGGTCCAGGATGTCCATGTTGTGCCGACAGAGTTCGTAAGAAAGCAGATTAAAGCCGGCCTAGAGGATGTTGGGGCCGATGGGGTTAAGATAGGTGCGTTGGCAAGGTCCCATCGTCTCATACTTCTCTGCCTTGATATCAAGATGTGACAACTATTAGCCGAGTACTAAAAATATATGTGTATCCAGGAATGCTGGCTTCTGCTGAAACAGCGGTAATGGTGGCGGAAGAATTGAAAGCTCATGAAGTGCATTCAATCACATTAGACCCCGTATGTCCATTGACCTAACGCGGGAGAAAGACTGTTAGGGTCTAATTGTTTACATGAAGGTTATGATATCTACCAGCGGTTCACAACTGCTGCCACAAAATGCAGTTAAAGCAGTGCGAGAACATCTGCTGCCATATACCACCGTCCTAACCCCGAATATCCCAGAGGCAGTTCTTCTGCTTCGAGATTCCGGTGTGGACGTGAAGGAGCCAGAGAATCTACATGATGCAATCGCTCTCGCAAAACAGGTCCATAAACTTGGTCCCAGGCATATACTGTTGAAGGGCGGTCATCTCCCTCTGAACGCCCAGCGAGAGAAGCCTACGGCGGATGCAGATGCGGCCATTGTTATTGATATACTATACGACGGCAAGACAGTGACTTTAGTCGAAGCTACCTTTTCAAGGTCTAAGAACACCCATGGTACCGGGTGTTCCCTTGCATCTGCGATTGCAGCTAATCTTGCTAGAGAAATGGAAATCACACGGGCAGTGAGGGAAGCATGTCGATATGTTGAAGCTGGGATTAACACCAGTATTGATTTGGGAAAGGGAAATGGACCCATTAACCATTTTCATTCCCTCTACTCACTGCCTTATGCACCGTAAGTGGTAATAACACTGTGGGAGTTTATGTCCTTGCTACTAACACATTATGAAAGTGGGCATTTTATAGATTACATCCTGGAGCGGCCAGATGTTCAGCCAGTATGGAAAGCTTTCACTGAGCATGAATTTGTGCAGAAGCTTTCCATCGGGGCGCTTCCTGTTGAGAATTTCAAATGGTACCTTGTTCAAGACTATTTATATCTGGTATGTGGTACGCCAACTGGGAGGCTTGATATATAGCACATTCTAACACCGGCAACAGGTAAATTTTGCACGAAGCAATGCACTGGCTGCCTATAAAAGCCATACTATCGATACAATTGCCATGGTAAGGAACCATACTTCAGATGAAGGAGCTCATCCGCTGATTTTGTCCTAGTCTGCCCAAATTGTCCTCCATATCCAGCATGAGATGAAACTGCATCTCGACTACTGCGCCTCATTTGGTCTATCAAAAGAGGACATTGAAAGTTCAAAAGAGAGCTTGAGTGAGTCCTCTACCAACCGATGGCCCCTCGTCTGGGATGACTATTGACCGTTTAATTAGCGTGCACGGCCTACAGTCGGTATATCCTTGATATAGGCCAATCGGGTGACTGGCTTGCCCTTCAATTTGCACTTGCTCCTTGCCTCCTCGGCTATGGTGCAATAGCACAGCGGCTCTTCCATGCTGAAGAAAGCGTTCGAGAAGGCAATAACTACTGGAAATGGATTGAAAATTATGTTGCAGATGATTACTCTGCAGCCGTCAAGCTAGGCTCAGGTGAGAACTTCTACATACATACCATCTTTACATGTTTCTGTTAAAGCACCTCTAACTGGCTTACTCTGGTAGCCACACTCGAGAAGCATTCAAGACACATATCGCCTTCCCGTGTGGAAGAACTGGTCCGGATTTTTATCCGAGCCACGGAGCTTGAGATAGGATTCTGGGATATGGGTTTGCGGGGGGAGTAGCTGGGCTCAAAATACTGCTTATTCTGCCCCGCATGGCAGCCCTGACACAGAGAATATAGATACAAGATACAAAGTATATAAATCACCCCAAAAGGGCAGATTACTCGTTAAATAAAAGAAACACCAGCCAGGTATCATCGCAGTGTTAATGAATGCTGCTAGGTATCTCTTTTGCCTCCGATTTCTATGCCGAAGTGCTTACTAAGTAGAATTATGTAATAGATTACACGTGACCATGACATAAGCAGAAAACTCAGTTTGACTTTTGAAAAGAAAAAATTCAAACGAAAAAAAAAAAAAAAAACTCAGAAACTTTTTTTCCGCTTCGAAATATTTATTTCAACGCCGCGCCTCAACTTCATCTCATCAACAACCAACGCCCCAACTCGCCAAACTTCTTTCACATCCATATTCTCCTTCTGATCTATTCCGGAGAAAAAGGCTGTGACTGTTACTCTTCATTTTTCCGATCTACTCCTCCTTTGAATCCTTTGATCATGTCTTACGGCGGTGGCGGTTACAGAGACCACCAGGGTGGTGGAGGTGGTTACAACTCCAGGTAAGCATAAGCTGGTCTATTTCTGAAGTGTCTGTCAGTCGCTCGCTGGACAGAGGGACCGTTCGGGGGTGGTGACAGAATCTCTCGACTCAGTTCTTCGCGGAGCAAGGAGGAGGGAGCCTCGTTCTAAGACGTCCACTAACTCATTCAAGATACAGGGGTGGCGGCGGTTATCAAGGTGGGAGCAGCGGATACTCCAACGGACACTCCAGCGGCCCCAGCTATGGAGGCGGCTTTGGAGGCGGCTATGGAGGTGGTGCCGGCGGTGACAGAATGTCAAACCTCGGGGCTGGCTTGAAGACTCAACAATGGGGTATGTCTGCCTATTATGGGGAACGTTATCATCTTCTTGGAAAATGTTATCACTAACCTGCTTATTTCTAGATCTCAGCTCCATGCCCAAGTTTGAAAAATCCTTCTACAAGGAACACCCAGATGTTTCGGCCCGAAGCACCCAGGAAGTTGAGGCTTTCCGAAAAGAGAATGAAATGACTGTCTACGGAAAGGATGTTCCGCGCCCCGTTCAGACCTTTGACGAGGCTGGTTTCCCACAATACGTCATGTCTGAGGTGAAAGCCCAAGGGTTTGCCAAACCAACTCCGATTCAGTCTCAAGGCTGGCCCATGGCCCTCTCTGGACGTGATGTTGTCGGTATTGCAGAGACTGGTTCCGGAAAGACTTTGACCTATTGTCTGCCGGCTATCGTGCACATCAACGCACAGCCTCTCCTTGCCCCTGGTGACGGCCCTATCGTCCTGGTTCTCGCGCCAACTAGAGAATTAGCTGTCCAGATCCAGGCTGAAATTACCAAATTTGGAAAGTCCTCCCGTATTCGGAACACTTGTGTCTACGGTGGTGTCCCTAGAGGCCCGCAAATACGTGACCTGACACGAGGCGTCGAAGTTTGCATTGCTACGCCTGGTCGTCTTATCGATATGCTCGAGTCTGGAAGAACTAACCTTCGAAGAGTTACCTACCTTGTCCTCGACGAGGCTGACCGCATGTTGGACATGGGTTTCGAGCCTCAAATCCGTAAAATTATCAGCCAGATTCGCCCCGATCGTCAGACTTGCATGTGGTCTGCTACTTGGCCTAAGGATGTCCGCCAGCTGGCTAACGACTTCCTTCAAGATTACATCCAGGTGTACATTGGATCTCAAGACTTGTCTGCTAATCATAGAATTACCCAAATCGTTGAGGTCGTATCAGAGTTTGAGAAGCGCGATCGAATGATAAAACATCTCGAACGCATTATGGAAGATAAGAAATCGAAGGTCCTTATCTTCACAGGTACAAAGCGTGTCGCCGACGATATCACCCGATTCCTCCGTCAAGACGGCTGGCCAGCGCTATGTAAGTTATTAACCATGTTCACCTTGTTTTCTTTTATGAACCTGAATCATTTACTAACATATGCGGGTTTAGCTATTCACGGTGATAAGCAACAGAATGAACGTGACTGGGTATTGAACGAATTCAAGACCGGCAAGAGCCCGATCATGGTGGCTACAGATGTAGCTTCGCGTGGTATTGGTATGATAAATCTGCAACCCCCCTTCCTCCCCTTCTCCAAACCCATTTCCATCATGTCATAGACATTGCTCTATCTCGAGCCAATGCTGTTGACATGTCACCCATCTTGATGTCGTGTGATCGACTCAAATGCTTTGCTCTCATAACATGTTGGTAAACATGACTACTTGGGCCTTCCTTATGGTTTCCCTACCCAAGGAATCCTTGGCTTTAGGATGCAGTGTAGCATGCCGTGCTTCTGATTATGCCTCTCCAATCTGTTAATCCACGCCAGGAGAGAGGCAGAGTTCTATTGTCTGAACTTTTCAAACTGCGTTTCTAAGTTTATCCAGGACCAAGAGTAACTGTCAAACCCATGGACTCGTAAACAGGTGGATTCTGAAATCAGTCCGAGAGAGTTATGCATCGAGTCCCACACGACGGAGAAAAGGGCCATGGCCATTTGATTCTCTCGTCTATCTTTAATGTCTGCTAACCCCAGTGTTGTGAAGATGTTCGCGATATCACTCATGTGCTTAACCATGATTATCCGAATAACTCGGAAGACTATGTCCACCGTATCGGCCGTACTGGCCGTGCTGGTGCCAACGGTACCGCCATCACCCTGTTCACCACTGAGAGTACGTATACTTCTTATCTCCTATTTCCATATTCATCCCCATAATAATGATATGATACTAACTGTCACTTAGATGCTAAACAAGCCCGTGACTTGGTTAAAATTCTCACCGAGTCCAAGCAGCAGATTGACCCCCGTCTTGCTGAAATGGCTCGTTACGGTGGTGGCGGTGGTGGCGGCCGTTACGGTGGCCGTGGCCGTGGCCGTGGTGGCTTCACTGCCTCTAACTCTGCTCCTCTTGGAAACCATCGACGATGGTAAATCACGTAGTACTGCCTGAACAGCTTTCAATCTTTCGATTCAACTGTATTGAGGATAACTGTCTACCTCAATATGTCGATACCTCTCAAATTACCGTCCTAAGGACCAAAAACCGTCATCGCGATTCCGCACGATAGACAGTAATGTCACCTTCGGCTCAATTTCCTTATTCCCTTTAACCCTTGCTTTTCTCTCTACGTTCGAACTAAAAACACAACTGGGCCATCCGAATACCTAGATTTCCTCCTGCTTGTTCAACTTTTATTTCTTTGCTTTCATATGTTCCGAGGCTTATACAGGTCTTCCGCTTTTAAATTACGGGCGACGGGAAGTTTTGTTGCTGCTTTATGGTTTAAAATTCTTCCCCCAGATTGACTGCATACCCATGGATTGTACTTCGACCACGGAAGGGTTGAAGGTATATCTGTATTTTATTAATCTTACGTTTAGACATTAAAAGTCAAATAATTAACAGTTCATTGATATTTACTCTCAGTCTTCATTAGACTTATTCGATGGTTATCAACACTGTAGTTCTAAATAAGGCTAGTTAATAATGCGGCTCAAACAGGTCTGAAAATTGATATTGACACAAAGCCCAAGTCTATCAAGTGATCTAGGAAATGTTTTTATCATCTTTCTTGAATGGTGGGTAACTTTAATGACAGTAAAGAAATCATTATATATATTAATACAACTAAACGAAGCGGGTATCCGTCGACATGTATCCGAAGAGTGAAGGGTATCTTGCCTGAAAACACAGTCCGCATTCCGATATTGACCACTTAAATGGTTGTATTAAACGCCATGATTGCGGTCAGATTCAACATCATTGTCAATTACTTCTCGGCTTGTAAACTGCTTGAAGTAAGGGGCAAACATAGACAACCTCTCGCAATCTTTGGTGAGCCAATCTCGATCTGAGTCTGAGAGGAAGGATGGCACCGAAGAGCTTTCAGGAGAGGACTCGGATGCTGATAGCATAGATCGAGGGTTAAGGATTCTCCTGTATAGAGAAATGGACTGCCACAAAACTCTAAGCAACTCAATGCGGTTGGGACCTTCTAAAGCTTTGCCTGGTGCAACAGAAGACTGGACTTTGAGTTTTCTCAGTGCTTTTTGTACAGTGACGTCTTTTTCTGCATCGTCTGGTCCTGCATTCTGTGCAGTGGTCAGTTCTCTTCCATTACCCTGAGATGAACCAACAAAGCCCGGGTCTACGGGCATTCTTTGGTATCTAATGTAGCCGAATGCAAGTAGCTCGATGGCATCCTGAGTACGCAACCTTAGATGGGTAAGGGCTTTGAGAAGGCGTGTTTGGTGTAACTCAGCAGGTGCAGTTGTCGGGCTATCAAGAGAATGTTTTAGTCGAATCTTGTTTATATTAGCTGAGTCTGAAATGAGTTTCTCCTGGTTAACAAGAGCCCGGACAAGCTCTATATATCTCAGTATGTAGCTTGGGTCCAGTTCTGGGGCAAAAGAAGAAATATCCAGAAGTCTGTTTGCAATGTCTAGAACATTTGGGTTGTTCCTGTCGCGGGAACAAGTGCTGAGAGCGATGGTAATGGTCTTTCCGGCGACTAAATTTTCGGGAACCATGTGGTTCTCGACCACTTTTAGAGACTCAGCGCTGGCTCTATGGTGGCGGAGAAGACGAAGGTATTCATGACAAGAACTAGAGTCAGGTTTGACATTGTGACCACCATTGTCAGTAGTAAGAGTGGTCCAATAATGCCGACCGTTGGCCATTCCATTATGTGCCATATTTTGGCAAATTTGGATCAAGAGTGACAGCTCGATGTTAGTTGGAGATGGAAGATTAACACTGGGATTCTTTTTGGAGCCGGCTTTTCCTTTCAGCGCCGTACGAATTTCCGCAAGGTCAACGGGATCGAATAGGTGTAGCAGCATTTTCCTTTCTTCCTCCCTCTGCCTCTTATCTTCCTTTGTTAATAGTTCATCGTTGTTTGATGTTTCTTCCTGTATGTTTTGAAGGCGTATAACTTCGGATTCAACAGCCGGTGGAACTGGAAGGCCCATACATTGCTTGTACAAGCGTAGAACATCCAAATATGACTTCTCAGTATTCTCTATTGTGAGTAGACGGGCCATTGAAGTTACCAGCTTTGAATCGAGTACCAAGTCTCCTTGCCGCCATTTGCCAATGATCTCACCCCACAGCTTCTTTCCGGATGAGACAGCTATCCTCATCCTTCTGGAGATTTCTTTGACTGCCCTTGGTCCTTTGTTAGGGTCTAAAGTATCGGTGAATTCCAGTACAGATGTTCGTATGGCGTTCAGAATTATGGTATATGTGACTGAATTCGGTGCACTTTCCCCATATTCCGGGATATCTCCTGCAAAGGCCCAGAGACTCTTCATATCGCGGTTGCGAGCGCACACGTTCAGTACGGCATTTATGTGTATGATATTAGGTTTAGACTCTGACTTGGAGTTTTTCAAGGATTCAAAAAGGTTGAGGGCGGTTTCAGACGAGTGCTTTGCCGAACCGGTCGCCAACCCCGACAGGAGTATTGTAAAAGTTTGCTCGTTTGGAGGCCGGCCTCTCTTTTTCATCTATAAATGGAGTAAGAACACGCCGTCAGTCACATCGTGGGGAGTTAATGGCGGAAAGCAGACTTACATCATTGAATAACCTGACTGCCTCCTTTCGACGCCCAGTTTTCATCTTGTGCTCTATCAATGTATTCCAAGAGACAATGCAGTCAATCTTTGCATTCTGCGAGGCCCAAACCAACAGCGTCGCTTTTTCCTCATGGCCAAGCTTGAGTAACTGGCTCACCCTTCGAGCTAATGCCACCCTGTCATACTTGATATATTGCATCTCCCTCTCGAACTCTGCTTGGCTCATTCTCTTTTTGGGCTGCCGTTTTATGTGCTCATCCTCTTCATCTTCATTCCCTTCGCCCTCTTCTTGGTCTTCCAAGTTCCTATCCTTCGCTGTTTCTATAGCTTCTCTTTGAGACTTCCGCTGCCATCGGTTCCTCTTCTCTATTGTTAGATAGCGGTCCTTGGTGCCCCATTGTGTTGTACCAGGGCTAACCCCTCTGGGCACACTGGAATCGCGTCCTTTCCAAGTACGCAAAGGGGTATAATGGCGGACAAAATAGCTAGGGTGCTGGGTTCGGGAGACTGCAGCAATGGTAGTTGCGCTTGTGGTGGAAATTAAGATAGTGCTCGCCCGCGAAGCACGAGTGCAACTGAGTTTGGTATTACCACAACGAAGCATTTAAAAAACAATGTAATTGCTATCCGTGAGTGAGTGTAAAAGATATAGACGCTTTCAATGTCAAATGCCTTTGATACCAAATCTTCGCTTTCTTCAAGAGATAAAAATAAACTTTTGGAAATTATTCTGCTGCTTCCCACCGCCTTTATGGATAAACTATATTCCTTGATTATATAATCAAACAAAAGCTTACATCAGCAAAATTTGGTGACGTCACTACAATTTGTAGTTATTGAATCTTCCTTAACCAAGTATATAGATGGAGTGTTAAATACCAAGGAAGGGCTAAGATAATAACATTATATTCTATTCCAATCAAAGAAAAACCAAATGGTTTATAATTTATATCTTAAAGAGAGGCAGTAGAAAGGAGCTAAAGGCAAAAACAAGTTTAAATTCCCAGAGAGTATTTGGGTATGAGGCTTGCTCGGGAACAAGTAGGTGCTTAAGAGACGGATTTAATTGTTCATAACGGCAGCCTAGAAGGATCCATCATTAGCGTACTGAGTAAGTAGAAATAAGGGTTACCAAGGAAATAGACGTACTCTTGCATCTTCATAAACTGGTACCAGGCCAGTCCAGTGTTCAAACTACAGGAAGCAATGTTGGTTAGCTTGCATATTAAAACTGCACACGTATTCAAGGGAGCTGTAACAGACCTGGTAGACTCCTTGGGCAACGAGAACTTCCAGCCCCTTGACAATTTTCCAACCGGCAGGTGATGCTAGCTGCGCAATAGCTGTCACATCAGGTTTATAAGCCATATCTAGTATAATGCATTCTTCAGAGCCCTCTTGAGCCTTCTTCATGATGAAGGTAATCAATTCTTGCAAAGGCTTGGCGATTTCCTGGTCACCGGGTATGGTGCTAATTGCTACCTTAGGAAAGGTTTGGACCGATTTGATGTCCTCAACAACCTGGACGTTGTATTCAGCTGGGAAGCTGGACGCCAGTTTAGTTAGGTTTGCAGGTGTCCTCCCAACAAGATAGATGGGGGAATATCCCATGCTATGAAGCGAGTAGACAGCCGCTCGAGCAGTTCCACCACTGCCAATGGTAAGGGCAGATTCTCCATTTTTCAAATATATTGCTCCAGCATCCTTTAAGCATCGGGCCATACCTTGCCAGTCGGTATTATATCCGACTAACTTCCGAGTTGCTTTACCCTCTTCAATGACAGGAACAATGGTATTTACGGCACCTATGATCTTGGCTTCAGGGGAAATTTCATCAAGTAGTTCCATGATGCGCTCCTTGAGTGGAATAGTCACTGAAGCACCGCCAAACTCTTCCGAGTAGATGAATTCCTTGACATCTTCGACGTTGTCTGTCTCTAAACGACCATATTCATGTGGGAAGCCGGCCTCGGCAAAGAGCGTGTTGTGCAAAGCAGGAGACCTTGAAGCGGAGATGGGTTTCCCAAAGAGAGCAAACTCCTTAGCATCCAGTTCACCCATGAGCGTGAGAGCTTGTCGAATTTCCTTCGCGGAGAGCTGTCCTGGTGCGGCCTTAAAGGGAAGAGCAGGATGTGAAACTGGGGTCATGAACCCGTTCAGTATACGGCTGAGGCGCCCTTTATTGCCCATATTGATAGCAATTATTGGGATGGGGTAGGACCTCTCTGCCCAAGCTTTGAATTGCTGAAGGGTCAGGTTATCGTCAAGAGATTTAGCAACGCCAATGAGTTTGATAACGTCGCCATATTGTAAAGCTTTGTTGTAGTATTGAATCCAGGATCCGTTAGACCACGAGAGCTGTCCATTGACATCGTGATGGGATGCAATGATTTTAGAAAATCCTTTTATCTCAGTCACTGCATGCAGTAGGTTATCTGGGAATGATATTTCTAGGTCAACGAATTCAGATCCCATACGAATGGCAAGCTTATATAACCCCAATGCCTCATCAACGGCACTGTCAGGGAACAAACCTCCCTGTGCTTTGGTGCGAATAGTGAAGATGAGTGGTAGAGACGCCTGGCTCCGGAGGAAGGATATTTGCTCCGCAACATAGCTGATAGAGGGGATAGCTGAAGTTGAAGAAGGGTCTTTGAGAAGATCAACTCTTAATTCGACGGCGTGAGATCCGAAGGAGGCTGCTTGGAGGATATTTCCACATGGTAGAAGGTCTGGAAGGGTTAGGGACACAAAAAAAGAATGGCTCCTCTTTTTCAACAGCTCAAGGTGATCTGTTTGGCCCATGACCACATTGAGAAATCTCGTGAAACCTTGCATTGCCGCATCCAGCTCGCTTGGCTTTGAGTGATGGCTATAATACTGGAGATTGCTGCATTCCTGATACCATGGTTCTCGACGAAGCCATACGCCCATCATGTCTTCAATGTAAGCAGGGCGAGACTTGTCCATCTCAAGATATTCAATAACCTTCTTGATGTTGCGCATGATAAGGAAGACGTTGCCTTTGGTTTTATGATAATTGATCAAGAGGTCGCGCGCTTCTTTAGTTTCAACAATGCCGCCGCCACAAGCAAAGACGTGCCCTACTGGTTTCTCAGCTATGACATGCTTAAGCAAAGCGAGTTCACAGTCTCGGAACCCTTCCCATCCTTTTTCCTTGATGATATCCGGAATATTTTTCCCTTCAATCCTCTCTAGCTCGGTGTCAAGGTCGATGAAGGTGCGATTAAGGGCCTTGGAGATACCATATCCACTAGTGGTCTTACCTGCACCACGCATGCCAATGAGGAATATAGATGCAGCAGACCTCGAAGATTTCCGATTTTCAACATTTCCTTTGATTATCTCCTTCCCATCCAGCGTCACTTTGAATGTTTGAGACAAAGTATCCCACCATGCGGGCCAAGTTTTTCCTACACATTCCTTCTCTAGAATCAGGGTGGGTTGGGAAGAGGCGGCCGACGCTAGTACACTGAAGCTCATAGCAACACGATGATCATCGTAACAATGGACTCCATTGAACGGTACCTTCAATGCCATACGGTCAATACCGTCAATTTCAATACCATCTTCGTGTTCTCTGCAAGTAACCCCGAACTTGGCAAGTTCGTCCTTCATTGCCTTGATGCGGTTGCACTCCTTAACTCGCTGATTTGCTATGCCATAGATACGGGTAGTATTACTGGACTTGTCTTTGGCAACGGCTGCAAGAACGGAAGCTGTTAAAAAAGCATCGGTCATTGGTTCCATGTCAACGTTAGCGATGGGCTTCAAGGCACCGTCTGTAGGTCCGGTAACGGTGGTGGAAGTGTCAGTCTGCTTAACATCACAGCCCATGGGACGCAATACATCAACGGCAAAACGAGCATCACCCTGGAGTGATTTCGATCCGATGTTAGGAATAGTACAAGTGGTTCCAGACATGGCAGCGATGGCGAGAGGATATGTTGCCGAGCTAGCATCACTCTCGATAACGTATTCGGGTGGATTCTTGTATTGACCTTGCTCAATGTGATAGGTATATTCTTCGGTCGTGGACTTTTCAACATTGATTCCAAAGGATTTCATCATAGCAGCCGTCATGGAGATGTAGGCCTCAGAAATGGGCTTTCCTCCAACAAGCTTGAGGGTGACCTTTTCCTTGGCGTACGGTGCACACATCAGTAAAGAAGAGACATACTGCGATGATACCTTAGCGGCGAGTTTTATCTCTCCGCCCTTGAAGCCGCCGCATGCAGGAACCTTGAGGGGAAGGCTTCCTTGTTGTTCGATGTATTCGATGGGTACCCCGTTAGCTTTGAGAGCATCAACCAAATCGCCAATCGGGCGTTGCTTCATTCTGGCATTACCTGTTAGGATATTGTGGGACACATCTGCCTTGTTATTGGAGAGGGTTGCGACGGTAGTCAAAAATCTTGATGCTGTGCCAGCATTGCCCAAGTATAACTCGTGGGAACTGGCATCTAGCTTACCGCCCTTTCCATTGACGACGAGAACCTCGCCCTCTTCCTCCCATGAAAAGGTGGCGGCGCCTAGTGCTTCTAGAGCATTAAGCATAACTTCTGTGTCGTCGGAGTGTAGAAGGTTTCTAATGCGGCAGGTTCCAGAGCCAAGGGCAGCTAAAACAAGCGCTCTGTTGGAAATACTCTTGGATCCAGGAGGAGTGCAAGTAACCTGGAGTGATTTTGGGATTCCGGGGTAAACTTCGACACTGGGTGCGAGAACGACTTTGAGCTGCTCGTTGGACACAACACTTGCCTTCTGTTCGTAGGTACGGCCAATGGCGGAAAGGAGAACAACCTTCTTCATCGGCCCGTCGTTCTTTTTATCGACAGCCATGAAGGCAATGAGCTTGTCAACAGGGCATTTCTTCCCTGCACTTAGACGTCGAATTCGGGCGTCCTTGAGAGATGTAGGCAGTCCATATCGCGTCAGACATTTGGCAAGACGAGCCACGGCGGCACCTTTAAGAACTCCCAGATAGCGAGCGAGTTCCACTTCCTTGATCATTCCGATGGAAACGCATTCTCCGTGAAGAACTTGTGGGGCGAGGATTGCCTCGATGGCGTGGCCGATAGAATGGCCAAAGTTAAGGAGATTCCGTAGCCCGCCTTCTCTTTCATCTTTGGATACTACATCCGCCTTGAATCGCGCTGAAGCTAAAATGGTTCTCTTAAGGATGTCCTGGATACCACTGAAACGAGAGCGTTCTGGGGTATTTTCAGTTTTGAGTGCTGCGGCAATGGCGTCTGCGTTTTCCTCTAGTTCTGCAAATGTCGCTTCACTTGAAATTGCGGCAGTCTTAGGGTAGTGTAAGCAAGTTAGGTTTCAAGGGTGAGGAGGCTGGAGCAAGCTAACTACTCACCTTGATGACTTCTGCCATTCCGTTCGTAAATTCCCGTTGTGGTAGTGTGTTCAAAAATTCCATATCCAAGTATATTTTCTCTGGCTGCCATATGGAGCCTATCAAATTCTTTCCATTCGGGGTATCAATAGCAGTTTTACCTCCAATTGAGGAGTCCACCATGGCCAGTAACGTAGTCGGCACTTGTACGAACCGAATGCCACGCATGTATGTCGCTGCAACGAAACCTGACAGGTCCCCAATCACCCCACCTCCGAGAGCAATTAGCACTGTGTCTCGACCACATGGCGGCTGGCAACTCAGCATCCAGTCCTCGATTTCTGCCTTGGTTTCACGGCCCTTTGACGACTCTCCTGGCGCGATCTTGTAAGTAAGCAGCCGGGGTTTCGGGGATTTTCCGGCTGCGGCTTCTTCGAAGGCCTTTTCAAATTCCGGAACGTACAAGGGGGCTATGTTCGTATCAGAGATGAGGATATACGTCGACGAGGAGAGCGTCTGAAGAAGATCTTTAGCAACATGGCGCCTCCAAATGCCAAAATCCGCGACTATGCTGTCACGGCCTAGGATCTGAATTGTTGTTGGCTCCATGGTGAAGGGCCCGACAGTTCTGAGGCGTGTGTGGGGAGCTATAGAGCAGGGGAGGGGCAAGCTCTCTCAGCCGGTCCTTGTGCTGGTAGTCGACAACGGTAAAACGAGTCCAACGTCGCGGATTAATTCATTCCAGGCCCGTAAGCAGTCAGCTTAGCACCGTCCTCAGAGTCGCGGCCGGCTTCAATTGAGATGGATGGTTGCCAGAGAGGAGGAGAGAAGACCGAAAATTGAGCGCAAGCTAAAGAAACTTAACTAGTTAGTTAAGCTCCCTGAGCTATGAGTAATATCTAGCCAGCCCCGACGATCGGAGGACCTCGACCTCTCGCAATATAATAATTCAACGGAAACAGCGAAGAAACAGCCGCCGCAGGCGTAATATTTGATTTTTCCAGATAGTCTCAAAATACAGCAAATTCACAAGCAAAAGAAAAAGTCGACGTCGTTAACTTTTTTTTTTTCCGGTTGAAGTCGAAAGAGGGTTTCTGCCATCATTCACCGCCTTCGGTCCGGTCTTGGTCGTTTTTCTAATAATAAATAATATCGAGAGAAGATAACAAAAAAGGCCGCGATGGGGACAGGATATAAAAAGAAAAAAAAAGCAAAGAAAAGAAAAAGGAGATAGATGGCGGGAGCGTTCTATATTCGTACAGCTATACGTAGACTAAGCGAGTTCAGCGCTTGCTTAATACCTGCCATACCCGTCACCTCGACCTCGACCACGCCCGGAGCCCCTGGAGCCGTAGTAGCCTCCTCCTCCCCTGCCATCATAGGATCCTCCTCCTCCTCCTCCGCCACGCCCATACCCGCTGCTTCCGCCGCGCTGGTAGTGAGCGCGGTCCTGGTAGGCGTTGCGAGGAGGGTGATTGTAAGCTGGGCCGTCGTGTTGGGCCCAGCTATGTGGAGGTGGTTGCTGGTAATGGCCCCCATATCCTCCGCCGTATCCGCCGCCGCCGCCGCCGCCGCCTCCCCGAGGGTACCCTCCCTGAGACCGGTATCGATCAGGGCCGTTGTACATATTTGGGGGCGCAGGATTGTACCCAGGTGGCCCTCCACCCATGTGTGGTGGGGGAATATAGCCTGGGGCTACATGTGCAGCAAAGGGGTTGGGGCGGTCGTTGCTGGCGTAGGATATCTGGCCTCCACCTCTTCCGCCTCCCCTGCCTCTACCACCGCGGCTAGAATGGAGTGGTGCTCCTCCGAATGACCGCCCAGAGTGTCGAGCTTTGTTTCTGGTGATCTCTAGATCTGCCTTGTCAAGAGCTGGCTCCTTGAACTTGACACCCCGAAGCAGCATGGATTTATGGGTATGCATGGACCTGGGCATTTCGTAGTAAACACTGTTTGTGTCGCAATGTGTTAGCAGACAGACAAATATATACGTAATACATATTAATGTAACCGGGGGCCAGATTTTTTACCTTATTGACCGATCCTCATCGAGTGCAGGGATATCGGCGCCATCCACCTCCAGGGATAGAGAACTATGGGGTAGGTATGATTCGTTCTTCTCGACTTTCCCACCTAATCCCTCGCTGATACGCATGTTCAATTTGAGCTTCGACGATACTTGCTTTTTGGAGTAGAAATTGGCTGTCAGAGATTCGTAAAGGGGGTGTTTTTCTGACAATAGTAGTACATCCTTCCCCATGGCATTGCGGGCTTGCTCTTCCTCCGACAACAGGTGATACCGCTTACCCATGGCTGCCAGTAGACGTTTCTCGTCGATAAATGGCAAAAGAGCAACTCCCTGCCATGCAAACTTTTTCCCGTTCAGGTCAACGGGGAAATCTTCGGGGTAAAAGTCGATAATCTCGCTGTTCTCATCAGACATGAGGTCCCGGAATACCTCTGGAATAGCATGGTTCGAAGCTGCAGGTAAGACACCCATCAGCTGTTCAAATGGCTTGAAAGGAGTCCCTTTTGTAAATTGCACATCCATTTCGCCAATGTCAACAAAGTCGGCGGCAAATGGCGCATAGTGGTACGGGTAGTACCAGGTCCAGGACGGACATCCCTGGAAATAATACAAAAGAACCCAACTCAGTCCTTCAACGTATGCCCGAGCTACCTTATGTCGGAAAGCGATATCTTTGGGGCTTACTCCGAATTTCTGTTCGTAATACCGGTCTGCATATCCATCTTCCCACAGCCGCACCGTATCCGGGGGCATTTCATCTTCTTTGGGCTTTGCCGGGACCTCAACTGTGTCTTCCTCTTCCTCATCCTCTTCTTCTGCTTCCGCTTCTGTATTTGAGTTTTCAAATACGTCCGACTTGCGTTTGCCAAGTTTTGAGCCGGGTATCCCTGAAGGTGCTGAGTCCTGAGCATTTGTAGTATCAACGCCGTCTTCTGCTGTGCCACCGGATAAAAGCTGGGCCTTGAGAGCGGCGGCAGCGCTTTTGTTTGCCATGTTAGCCTTGTAGACTGCGCCGCGGTTGACAACCATGGCGTGTGTCAGTTCTCTCTCAGCTCTCGATAATTCGCCTTTCCCAGGTACGACGAGAGGTGGAATATCTGGAACTGGTTCAGCACCGCGGGAGCCTCTTCGCTTCTTCCGAGCATGGTCGTTGTTATTGTTCCTGCGTTGACGGTCTTCCTCCTGGCGTCGTTTAGCATTTGCATTCCTTCTCTCCTCGGTCTGTCGCCGACGGCGGAAGATTGCGTCTTCCTGTTTGGCTAGCCCCTGTAAAATTAATTGTGCCTTTGCCAAATCAACCCGGCCATCCTTCGTTAGATAGCCACCCATTTGTGGGATATTATCACGCCAAATTGCAATGAGTGTATCTATGCCGTTCTCACGAATCTCCAACGACGGAAGATGAGGTAAGAAGTCGTTACCAACGAAGAAACACATGAATACCCAGTCATCCAAAGCTCTCTCGAGATCAAAAGGAAATGGTTGTTGAGGGACCTGCATTTCTACAGCCAGATATTCACGAAGTACGGAAACATGAAGCCAGATGAATGGTTTCAGGGGGTTTCCTTTTTGTTTTTCATCAAACTCCCCTCGCTTTTCTTTCGCCTTTCCTGTGCAGGCCTCTTCAACATGGCCGGCTTGCCCACATAGTTTGCAAGTTCTGGCTTTTGATTCCTGGAAAAAGACATCTTCGCGCAAAACTCGGAAGTGTGGCTCATGAGTGCCTAGCCCCAACATAATCAAATCGGCATCCTAAAAACTAGTCAGCGACTGCTTATGCTAGATGTGTAGAAGTATACGTTACTAACCAAGCCGTAAATGACATGCCGAGTATTGGGATCATACTCTGGACAAGCACGCTGAGAACGAATGAACTCCATAATTTTGTGTTCTCCCTCCCCTGGAACTGTGGCATCGGAGATAATGACTTTCAACTAATAAGAGCAATTAGTACACATCCAAGCAGGTTCAATGATGATGGACTCGACTAACCTTTTCCCAACCAGGGTCAGTGCTTAGCTTATATGCGACCCAATATCGCAGTGCAAGTGCAAGGATATCCATAAATGGTGTTCCTGGCGTGATGACATTGGTATCCCAAGTTTTTGTAATCACCTCTTCAGTAATTGTTACATCTTTCTTCCCACGTTTCTGCTTCTTGAGCAACTTTGCGAATTCCACTTTCTTTTCATCTTCAGCCTTTGCATCTTGCGCAGAACGGAATCGACGGGAGCGTTGCTGGTTCATTTTTGCACGCGGAGCGACGCCATCTAAAGTGAAAGAACCCAACATTAGTACCAAACATATAACAAAACGAATAGATGCTAGTGGGGAAAGAGAATGAAAGGCTGTAACTCCCCTTGGCGACTATGAACACATCATGCATATATAATGTAGCCGTCCGAGGGGAGACCTCTAGATTCCCCACAGCCGTAAGCCCGACATACCAACAGCAATCATTAGCACCTTTCTTGGCCGGACCATGTTCACCACCCTGTCTGTATATTTGAAGATTTCCAGCATCATCTCGCCCTCGTTTGCCGGTGGAGGTTTGCCCTCGGGATGCGTACATGGGTGGACGATACCATTCATGTCCAGATACAGGTTATCCATCTCCTCGCCATTTGGGTTCGGTTTGGTGATATCGACTGGTATTTCCTGCCCGTCTATCTCCTGCGGCTGTTCTTCAACGACGGCGGAAACAATCTTTGGGTACTTGGACGAAAGCCATCGGAAGAGGGCTGGAACACCCATCGCGACGTCGTGCCGGGAGCTATGCCGGCGGTAACGATGGGAAAAGAAAACCCAGTCTCTGTCTGCAATTTGCTTCCTTTGCGCTAAACGACTGATACCAATGATAAGGCTTTCCGAAGCGTGTGCACTCTTGGTTTGCCTCTCTTCTGTTCTGCCTCTGCGTCTTCTTGACGTCGCTTTCGGCTTTTTCAATGATTTAAGATCAAAAAAATATCGAATATTTTTCCGAAACCTAAATTATGACCACAGAGTTAAAATAGCTAGGCCACGTGATATCTGCATTACCTAAGGTATCTGGAGCAAAATAAACTACTTGCAGCGGATTTGAAGGTTGATATTGATATTGTTACTGGCCGCAGAGACAGCGAGAATAGAAGAGAGCCAGCGTTTGAGGGCGTGGGACTTGCTGCTGCCAGCTCCGAGTTTACTTTAGCCATTTCCTTGTCCCTACGTGAGCATGTGCGGCCCCATTGACCGGCGGTGATGGTGCTGTTTCGGTTCCATAACACACGATGTTTCGCATCCTCGAATCCCAAGCTCCCGCGCGGCAGACAGCGACTGACACGATAAATACGCTGAGCAGTCGGCTGCAGAGCTCTACGCTGCTGGAAGATCGCCGGGCAGCTATACTTGGGCTCCGGAGCTTCGCCAAGGGATATCCTGCGTCTGTTGCATCCGAGGCCCTGAGGCCACTGATCACTTCTCTCCGCAACGATGTTGAGGACGTTGATACGATCAAGCTGGTCCTGGAGACGTTGCTGATGCTTTTTTCTCCAGAGGAGAATAGTGTGGGTTGCATTGGCTGCCTCGCATTACTAAGTGGGAAACTAATTGTTCATGTCAACAGCCGGAAGCATCAGATGAATTAGCACTATGGCTAGCGGACGAATTTACTCAGGCAAGTCGCTCATTAAATTTGGCAGAAGATAAAGATGCTGACAAGGCAATGGACAGAGACAAGATAATATTACAATCCTCCTTGACCTTCTAGACACCAAAGAATTTTACTCCCGGCTCTACTCCCTCCAGTTAATATCTCAGATTTCGGCAGCTCGCCCGGAGAGAACGCAGGAATGTATATTGACAGCACCATTGGGCATATCTAGGATTGCTGCGGTATTGGATGACTCAAGAGAGCCAGCTCGTAATGGTACGAATAAGAATATCAGCCCAAAGATCTTTCTGGACTGCTAACCTTTACCTCCTGTAGAGGCACTTCTTCTTCTCATTGCACTCACAGTGTCTTCTGCTGAGTTGCAGAAAGTTGTGGCCTTTGAAAATGCTTTCGAGCGGATATTTTCCTTGATAGAAGCTGAGGGATCTCTGAAGCATGGATCTAGGACATTAGAGGATTGCTTGGCTTTGCTGGCCAACCTTTTACAATTAAACCCCTCGAACCAATCTTTTTTCCGGGAGACAGGTTGCGTGAGGAAGCTTGTCCTGCTTTTGGAAGATGCAATGAAGGATCGTAAGCCTGACGAAGAATTCCCAGTCTGGATGCTGGAGCAACGCAATAAAAATATCTGGGGAATCCTTGCTATTATCCAGCTATTTCTTGTCAAGCGCGGTATCAGCACTCCAGTAAACCAGATGGCTTTCTGGCAGAGTGGAGCCATGCAACAACTGCTTATAGCTGCATTCAATGAAGAATTTGATGTTTCTCTCAAATCAAAGGTCAGTTCCCCATTTCCAGTTAAGGATTTTTAAATGTGTTTAGCTAACATTCAAGCGAAGGCTCTCCTTGCAGCTTCGGACTTGATCTGTTCCAATGCAACGCTCCAGGAAAAGTTTTCAGATATGGAAGTTACCATAACTTCTACACCGGCGGATCAGAAGCTGGTTAATGGAAATGCACCAGCCCGGACTGTCGAAAGGCTTAACGTTCTAGAAGCATTGTTGCGCCTGACCTTGCAACAAGGCCCGATAAACATGCTGGATGCCCGCCTCGCGTCTTGTGACTGCATTCAGGCTTTCTTTACGAATCATTCAGGAATCAAGCTTCACTTTTTGAACAGAGCAATAAGCGGCCACACAGGTGGCGGCGATGAGATTCCAAACATATTGTCTATCCTTATCCGCCCATTAGATTTCGATACTACAAAAGATCCTTACCAGCTATGGCTAGCCTCTGTCCTGCTATTTCATCTAATATATGAAGACTCTGAAGCTAAGGCTGCCGCAATGAAAGTTACTGAGGGCGATGCCGAAAGTGGGGAAGAGGTGGTAACGTGTGTTCAGGCAATTGCTGGTAATTTGATCACCGGTATCCAGCGCAATGATGACGAGAGAATATCGGTTGGATACTTGACCTTACTCTGTGGCTGGCTATTTGAAGACCCAGACGTTGTCAACGACTTCTTGGGTGAGGGAAGCAGTATCCAAAGCCTGATCCAAGAAGCCAAACAAGAGGGTTCCCCAGAGTCACTTCTTCCGGGGCTATGTGCTGTTCTTCTTGGGATTATATACGAATTTTCAACAAAGGACTCCCCTATTCCCCGGTCAACCCTACATCAATTGCTGATAAGCAGGCTTGGAAGAGAGCAATATATTGACAAAATCACAAAACTTCGCGAGCACCCACTGGTTCGGGACTTTGAGGTTCTACCACAAACGGTCCAGGGGCAACATGACTCTGGGCTTCCTGACATCTTCTTTAAGAAAACCTTTGTGGATTTCCTAAAGGACAATTTTAGCCGACTCATTCGGGCTATTGACCGCGATCCTGGAATGGAAGTACCTGTACTGGCAAATGGAATTCCTAAGGGGATCTCGCGCGAACTAGTGGACAACTTGAGAGCTCAGGCTGAAGAGCGAGCTCAGGCTATTCAGAACCTGGAGTCAGAGATGTTGGATCTGCAGCGTAAGCTAGACCAGGAGCATATGGACCACAAACGGACCAAAGATTCTACCAACCATGAGTTACATAGGCTTAATCAGGCCAATGAGTCAATGAAAAAGACGCACCAGGCCGAATTGTCTAGATTGGAGGAGCAACATACGTTGGCCAAGAGTGAACTTGTCAGGAACCATGGTGAGCAACTGCATGCTCTCGATAACCAACTAAAGCAAACTGCTAGTGAGCATGAAAGGCGAACTACTGAGCTTAGAGACATGCATGAAAGCGAGGTCACAGAATTGAAGCAAATGGTGCAGAAACTAGAGGCGAGCCTTGATAAGGCTAACAAGGACCACATCCTGGACCTCCAGACTGCCCATGAAGAGTACTCGACAAATCTATCAAATCTAGAAGCAAAGAACCAACGAGCAGAGGAAAAGGCGCGGCAGGCGGAGGAGCATAACAAGATGCTGGAGAAGAGCTTGAAGGAAGCTCGGGAACGAGCCGAGAAGCTGCAAAAGGCCAGTGAGGAGAGCGAAGCCGCTCGCAAATCAGCACAGAACGAATTGGAAGATCTGCTGATAGTGTTCAGCGACCTTGAAGCAAAGAGGAAAGCAGACAAGGTAGGTTATCTAACCAATATCCTTCTCTCTAATCGAACGTTGCTAACACCGGTTTTAGAAACGGTTGGAAGCCCTAGGCGAAGAAGTATCCGACATTGACGAAGATGAAGACGAGGACGAGGATGATGAGGATGATGAGGACGAAGGTGAAGGGGACGCGGAATGATTGCCAGCTGGATGGTAGTGCATCTGATAATCAGACTTATTGCGGAACGAGTGACGAAATAATCATATATTCTTAGCCATTGACATCTATCTCTTCTTGAACATTGCTCCTAGAGCTATTTCCTGTTTGCCTTTCTTCATCCGAGTCGTTCCTTTGTACATATGAGTCACCAATGTGAATGTGGCTGCTCAAAATCCTGCTGCGAAAAGGGGGTTTTGGGCCAGAATTTCCCACTTGCCGCGCTGACTCACAAATTCCGGCAGGGCTTAAATAACTAGCTGCGACTGCTCGCCCCCCACACACATCTCACACGCAGCAGAGTCACAGCACTATCTTCGCGACGCCATGTCTATCGATTTTCCAAAGGAAGAGGAGGCCATCCTCAAACGATGGAAGGAGATCGGGGCCTTTGAGCGTCAGGTCGAGTTATCCAAGGGCAAAAAAGAGTACACCTTCTACGATGGCCCGCCATTTGCGACTGGATTACCCCACTACGGGCATTTGCTTGCTTCCACCATAAAGGACATTATTCCTCGATACTGGTCGATGAAGGGCTATCATGTCGAGCGCAGATTTGGCTGGGATACGCACGGCGTTCCGATCGAATATGAAATTGACAAGATGCTGGGAATGTCGGGCTCTGAGGCTGTTGAGAAGATCGGCCTCGAGGCCTACAACGCTGAATGCAAAGCTATTGTCATGAGATTTTCTACAGAGTGGAGGCAGACCATTGACAGGCTGGGTCGTTGGATTGATTTTGATAATGATTATAAGGTGGGAGCGCTCTTCCCATGGATATGATGGTGGGCTAAAATGACCTTACTGACGGTTTGTTTGCTTGTCTAGACGATGGACACCACCTTTATGGAATCTATCTGGTGGATATTGAAACAGCTATTCGACAAAGGCGTTGTATATCGTGGATATAGAGTCATGCCCTATTCGACCGCACTTAACACCCCGTTGAGTAACTTCGAGGCTCAGCAAAACTACAAGGACGTTCAAGATCCGGCCGTTGTCGTTTCATTCCCACTCCTTGATGACCCCCAGACTTGCCTTCTGGCTTGGACGACCACGCCGTGGACCCTTCCGTCCCATGTTGGACTTGCAGTTCATCCGGATTTTGAATATATCAAGATTCACGATGAGGCCTCAGGCAAGAACTATTACATTTTGGAGGCTCTTCTGGGGACACTTTACAAGAACCCCAAGAAGGCAAAGTTCAAGATACTGGAACGTGTCAAGGGTTCTGATATGGAAGGATGGAAATACGAGCCCCTCTTTGACTACTTCTACGACAAGTTCAAGGATCATGGATTCCGCGTACTCACTGCGTCTTATGTTACCGCCGATAGTGGTGTTGGAATCGTCCACCAGGCTCCCGCGTTCGGTGAAGAGGATTACAACGTTGCTATGAAATCCGGCGTCATTAGCGGGGACAGGCTGCCTCCAAACCCTGTAGATGAAAGGGGTCGATTCACCAAAGAAGTCAGGGACTTTGCTGGCATGCATGTCAAAGAGGCTGACAAGGCGATTATCAAACACTTGAAAGGCACAGGCCGAGTAGTTGTTGATAGCCAGATTACCCATAGTTATCCTTTCTGCTGGAGATCTGATACCCCTTTGATTTATAGAGCAGTTCCTTCTTGGTTTGTCAAGGTCACACCCGTTATTCCCGCTTTGCTGGAGTCTATTGAACAGTCATACTGGGTTCCGTCTTTCGTCAAGGAGAAACGCTTTGCAAGCTGGATAGCAAACGCAAGGGATTGGAATATTTCTCGAAATCGTTATTGGGGTACACCTATCCCGCTCTGGGCGAGTGAGGATTTCGAAGAGATCGTTGCTGTCGGAAGTGTGCAGGAACTAAAGGAGCTGAGTGGTTATACCGGTGAATTGACCGACCTCCATCGTGACAAGATTGACCACATCACCATTCCTAGTAAGAAAGGAAAGGGCGTGCTCCGTCGCGTGGAGGAGGTGTTTGATTGCTGGTTTGAGTCCGGAAGCATGCCATATGCCTCACAGCATTATCCGTTTAAAGACAAAGAGCGTTTTGAGGACAAGTTCCCAGGTGACTTCATCGCCGAGGGTCTTGACCAGACTCGTGGATGGTTCTATACCCTTGCAGTTTTGGGCGTACACCTTTTCGGAAAGCTGCCATTCAAAAACTGTGTTGTCAATGGAATTGTCCTCGCTGAGGATGGGAAGAAGATGTCAAAGCGTCTAAAGAACTACCCGGATCCAGGCTTAGTGATGGATCGGTACGGCTCTGATCCGCTTCGACTATACCTCATCAACTCGCCAGTGGTCCGCGCGGAGCCATTGAGGTTCAAGGAGTCGGGCGTCAAGGAAATTGTTTCCAAGGTTCTCCTGCCACTGTGGAACAGCTACAAGTTCTTTGAAGGCCAGGTTGCACTGTTGAAGAAGGTTGAAAATGTTGACTACATGTTTGATCCTAAAGCGGAGTCCACTAACACCAACGTCATGGATCGCTGGATCCTGGCCAGCTGTCAAAGCTTGCTCAAGTTTGTAAACGAGGAGATGGCCGGTTACCGACTCTACACGGTGGTTCCAAGATTACTTGAACTCATTGACAACACAACTAACTGGTATATCCGATTCAACCGAAGACGCCTAAAGGGTGAACTTGGATTGGACGATACACTGCATGCCCTCAACACCCTTTTTGAAGTCCTCTACACATTAGTTCGTGGACTAGCCCCCTTCACGCCTTTCATCACCGACACCATCTATCTTCGCCTCCTACCACATATTCCTGAGAAGCTCCGAGGAGAAGATAGTCGATCAGTACACTTCCTTCCCTTCCCAGAAGTTCGAGAGGAACTATTCAATGAGACAATTGAGAGACAAGTCGGGCGAATGCAGAAGGTGATAGAGCTTGGTAGAGTTTCTCGTGAGCGCCGCACCATCGGTTTGAAGTGTCCTCTGAAGTCCCTTGTTGTTATTCACAAGGACCAAGAATACCTCGACGATGTCCGCTCACTAGAGTCATACATTGTGGAGGAACTCAACATCCGCGACCTGATCCTCTCATCCGATGAAGCTAAATATAACGTCCAGTATAGCGTTGATGCTGACTGGCCAGTTCTCGGCAAGAAGTTGAAGAAGGACGTGCAGAAAGTTAAGAAAGCCCTGCCGTCACTCTCTAGTGACGACGTGAAGAAATACGTTGAGACTGGGAAGATACTAGTCGACGGCATCGAACTAGTAGCGGGTGACCTTGTTGTGAAGCGAGGATTAAAGCGAGACGAAGGCTCCTCTGAACTGGAAACCAACACTGATGACGACGTCCTTACCATCTTGGATGCAGCCTTGTACCCAGACCTTGCAGACGAAGGGATTGCGCGAGAGATTGTCAACAGAGTCCAGCGCCTCAGAAAGAAGGCTGGCCTGCAAGTAACGGATGACGTTGGGATGGAATATCGTGTTCTGTCTGATCCTGATGACATTGGAATTGAAGGGGTGTTCGACAGGCAAGCCAAGGCTCTTGAAAAAGCACTTCGACGGCCCATGGATAAACACGTCGTTACTGAGGTCGAAGGGAAGATCCCTGATGCTGAAGAAGATGTGATCATGGAGGAAGTTCAAGAAGTTCAAAAGGCTATGTTCCTGCTTCGACTTGTTAAGCTATAAAAAAAAAAAAAAAAAAAAAAAAAGGCACTGTGCTTCCCCATAGTGTGGCTGTTTAGATACAATATTAGACGTATTTTCCTGGTCTACTCGCTCTCGAACTATTATTGTAGTCCGCTGGGTTTAATCTGATGGCGTGAAATTAGAGGCTTTATCGTCTCTTTGCAGCGGCCTGTATCAGCGATTAGCATAGCCCGATGTAACCGGGGAACAAACACGTACCAGGTAGCAATCCTTCAGCTTCATAAACTCTTTAGCACACATATCCTTCGATACAGCAGTGTAATCGGCCAGGATACACTTGCCATACACCGTTGCCTGACTCAACATGGTAAGCACGGGGCTTTCACGCTATCATCCAGGACATGATCTCACCTCGGCAGAGCATTTTGCAGCCGCCTGTGCAAACTTTTCAATTGGCCTTGTCTTTCCGGGCATGGTGAGCTAGGAAACAGGGAAACAGCCGTCCCCTGAAACCTTTTGTCGGGTATATTTCTGGATAATATCAAATGCTGCCTGGTCAACCAAACTGGCTCTGTAGTGAAAATAACCAAAACCTGCACGCTTGAGGCTAAAAAATGGATGACTAAGACGTATTAAAGTCACGACCATTACGGTATTTAATACTCAAATTAGCGCGACAGCAATACGGTGGATACGCACAAAACACAACTAGTTATGCAAAGTTATGCAACCATTCATAAAAAGTCATAAAATATCTCCATGCCTCGGAGATGAAGTGTTTGACATCCTCGGAGGACCAACGGATGAAGAGCATTAATTGCCATGCGCGGAAAGCCCTGAGATATTATTGTTGACACTCTGTTGGCTTTCCACCCAGCCGGCCGCCCAGAGAATAATACTACTGTATTGCCCCTTATTAGGTAAAACTCCAATCACCTGACTTGTGCCTCGGCTCTGGTGTCTCTAAGAGGTGTCCCGTTGCTATTTTTCATCTCGACTGCACTGCCATGATATCAATATCTATCAACCCTTTCTTCTGGGCCTTCGGAGACCGGCAGACCGCTCTCTCGGCTACGGCTTCCGGTAGACCCTATTGGTAGGGCTGGCAGGGCTGCGACCGTTTGATCGGAAAGACCGACTGCAAAGACCTGGCTCAGCATGGATCAATATTGAGAAGAAACCGCCCAGGGCCAATCATGTCTGGCTCAATGGCAGCTGACGTCAAAAGGCATTTCCTGCCCGCAGCGGGCCATGATGCTGCTCCTTGGTCTCTTGTTCGAGACAATAATATAATATAAATATATTCTCAAGACCCAGGGCTGGGTCTAACTCTTCCAAAGTCTTTGGCTGGATAGCTAGTTAGTTACAGAGGAAATATTGGACAACATGTCTGAACCGATTCCTGGGCCGGCACCGTTGCCCATTGTCGGGAATGCTTATAACCTTGATCTTGTAAACTCCTTTACCACCTTTGGGAACCTCACAGATACATATGGTGCGTCTTGGTGATTTCAAAGAGATGTTCTGAGAGAAGGGCGTTCTGACAAGATGGTGTGAAGGACCAATCTTCAAGCTTACCCTGGGTGGTGAGGAGAAGATCTTCATCACCACTCAGTCCTTGATGGATGAGGTCTGCAATGAGAAGCGATTCTCGAAACTCGTCGCTGGCAGTCTGGCCCAGATCAGAAACGGAGTCCAAGACGGGCTCTTCACAGCTCACCCGGGGGAACACAACTGGGAGATTGCACATCGTGTTTTGATGCCAGGTAAGTAGCGGATGAGCGATGGGGTGATGTTCGTTGATTCGAGGCAGCTTTGCTGATGTAAGGGGGTAAGCGTTTGGCCCATCATCAATTCGGGCCATGTTCGATGAGATGCATGATATTGCATCACAGCTAGTGATTAAATGGGCGCGGTTTGGTCCCAACGAGAAGATACATGTCACAGATGATTTCACGCGGCTGACTCTTGACTCTATCGCCCTGTAAGTCTGGCATTACTCTTAGCTCGACCACTTGTGAGCTTGCTTGCTGATGGATGACATAGATGTGCCATGGGGACCCGATTCAACTCATTCTATCATGAGGATATGCACCCCTTTGTTCACGCCATGGTTGGGTTCTTGGCCGAGTCTGGAGCCAGAGCAAGTCGGCCAGCTGTTGTTCAATACTTTATGCACTCAGCACAACAACAATATGATGCCGATATTGAGCTGATGAAAAAGGTCGCCGGGGACCTGGTTGCGGATCGGAAAGCCAACCCCAACGACAAAAAGGACCTGCTCAATGCCATGCTCAAGGGGAAGGATGCTAGAACCGGAGAACATATGACCGAAGATAGTATCATGAACAATATGATAACCTTCTTGATTGCTGGTTAGCTGATACCTTGTTCCTGATCTTACGCTTTCGCTGACTTTGCATCGCTAATTGATCTTATAGGCCACGAGACAACCAGCGGCCTTTTGTCGTTTTTGTTTTATTATCTCTTGAAACATCCATCAGCGTACCAAGCTGCGCAGCGTCAGGTGGATGAAGTCGTGGGCCGTGGACCTATTACTGTCGAGCATATGTCGAAGTTGCCTTACATAGAGGCTTGTATGCGTGAAACTCTCAGACTTTCACCTTCTGCAATTGCTATCCAAATGCAGCCCCGGCCAGACGGTCAGGAGGATCCTATTTACCTTGGCAAGGGGAAGTATGAAATTAAAAAGGGCCAGGCAATTGTTTGCGTCATCCCTCAAATCCATCGTGACCCAACAGTGTATGGAGACGATGCCAACCTCTTCAGGCCAGAAAGGATGCTGGATGAACCTTTTGCTAAGCTCCCTAAAAATTCCTGGAAACCTTTTGGTAATGGTGTACGTGGATGTATTGGAAGGCCATTTGCATGGCAGGAGACCATCTTAACTGCTGTAATGCTCCTCCAGAACTTCAACCTGCGATTTGACGACCCAAGCTACCAGCTGCAGATAAAACAGACACTTACGATTAAGCCCAAGGACTTTTTTATGCGCGCGACGCTAAGACACAACGTTGACCCTGTTCAGCTGGAGAAGATGCTTCATGTGAATATAGAGGCAGAAGCTAAGGCCGGAGAGAAGGACAGGGCAGCCGGCATCTCCTCTGTTGGACCGGCAAAGAAACCCATGACAATACTTTACGGCTCAAATGCAGGAACTTGTGAGGCGCTGGCACAGAACTTGGCTAGAGATGCCTCGAGCAGAGGCTATAGTGCACAAGTTGGCCCCTTGGATTCGGGTGTTGACAAAGTACCCAAGGATCAGCCAGTGATCGTCATATCGTCCAGTTATGAAGGGCAGCCACCAGACAATGCCGCACATTTTGTCGAGTGGATCCAAGGGCTCGGGAGTGGTGCAATGACCGGAGTGAAATACGCAGTTTATGGCTGCGGGAATCGTATGTATACCAATCCCTCAATTTGTCTATCTATGCATCCAACCGGTTGCTTACGTTTGTAGATGATTGGACCTCGACGTTTCACAGAATACCAAAACTCCTGGATGCAGAGTTCAAGAGGTGCGGTGCGACTAGAGTCGCTGATGTTGGCCTTGGGGACGTAGCAGATGGGGATATCTTCAACCACTTCGATAAATGGCAAGACGAGCAGCTTTGGTCCTCTATCGGCGGCGACGTTGACCCTGCCGAAGAGGGTACCGTGGAAGTTGACATCGATACAGATGCTCGGAAGTCTACCCTCCGTCAGGACGTGAGAGAAGCAACTGTCATCAGTAATAAAGTACTGACTGCACCCGGAGAACCAGAGAAGAGGCACCTTATTTTAACGCTTCCTACCGGGATGTCGTACAAGTCTGGGGATTATCTTGCCGTACTTCCTATAAACGACTAGAGGAATATCCGACGAGCCCTGAACCGTTACAACCTCCCGTGGGACGCAATGTTGACAATCAAGGTTGGTGCTAATACTACCTTGCCAACGGGTCACCCTGTTTCTGCAATGGATGTATTGAGTGCATATGTCGAGCTGGGCCAACCAGCGACGAGAAAGGTATGTTTTGGAAGTGATTCATGGTTCTATTACAGTTGGCTCACTGTTTTTCGAGTAGAACGTTGCTCGAATCGCTTCCAGTATATCGGATGAGAAGGTCCGTGAGGAAGTCCTTGCTCTTTCAAAGGAAGGATTTGAAAACGAGATTTTGAAGAAATGCCGCTCTCCGTTGGATCTTCTCGAGGAATATCCAACAGCCGAGCTGCCTCTTGGAGACTTCCTTGCAATGCTGCCACCAATGCGCATTCGCCAATATTCAATTTCCTCCTCGCCCTTGGCAGACCCAACAGTTGCGTCTATTACTTGGTCAGTTCTCGATGCGCCGTCTCGGGTTGCCGATTCAAAGCGGTTCCTTGGTGTGGCATCCAACTTCCTCTCCAAAGTCCAGGAGGGCGATAGGATCCATGTTGCCGTGAAGCCAAGCCATGGCAACTTCCACCCTCCCAAGGACACCGAAAATACACCTCTCATGATGTTCTGTGCCGGGACTGGCCTTGCCCCTTTCCACGGTTTTGTTCAAGAGAGAGCCATCCAGATCCAAGCGGGCCGAAAAGTGGCCCCCGCGTACCTTTTCATCGGATGCAGACATCCCGAAAGAGACGCTCTGTTCAAGGATGAGCTTCAGAAATGGGAGACTGACGGCGTAGTGACGGTGTTTTATGCATTTTCCGCAGCAAGTGAGCAAAGCAAGCACTGTCGATACGTCCAAGACAGGCTGTGGGAGGAAAGAGGTGAGATGAGAAAGGTCTTTGACCAGGGAGCAAAGCTGTATGTTTGCGGCACTAGCAGGGTTGGAGAAGGCATCGCATCTACCGTGAAGAAGATATTCCAGGACTATTGCGCTTCTGTTGGCAAGCCAAAGACGGACGAAGAGGTAGAGCGCTGGTTCCAGGATATCAAGAGCGACCGGTTTTCCTCGGACGTCTTCGCATAACGCTGGCTGGATATATCTATACTATCCGGCCGGGGATGTCGTCCGCTCTAAATCGCGACATCTCGCTACTTTAGCATTTCAGCATCAAAATCACAAAAATCAATCGTCATTTGTCAATTTGCACCAAAAGAACAAAATTTATATCCAGCGTTGAAACTAGAGAAGTAGCTATATCTGCTTACATAATGCCCAACCGTCGCCAGCCACCAGCGAAAAAAAAAAAAAAGTCGCATAATAGTTAGCTAGCTACGTAGTTAGTTACGGCGAGACAACAAGAACAGCGTCAGCGAGACGGCGCGACGACAAGACGACGAGGATTTTATCCGCCCGCGCCCGCGTGGTTTGTTTTTGGATAGCGTTATTCTTCGTCCTGGCAAGACTATGCGGCCTGGGGCGTGCCTTTACTTCTGTCAGTCTCGAAATGACGTCGCTGCGCAATTCGCGACAACGGCGTAGATCGCGGTATAACCATAATTAAATCTTCAAATGCCTTCAGATCCTAAGGACCGGGCAGTCACCTCACCGGAACAGCTGGTTCTGTCGGACCAAGGTCAGTCTGATGGGCTTCCTGCTCGCTGCTGGAGAGTTGGAACTGATTCAGAGCTATAATACTACAGACGTCGAGCTTCTCCACGAAATTGTGACACGCGCGGAACAGCACCCGGACGCTGACATTCTTCCATTTCGCGTTATCTTCTCGGCCTACGATGCTGTACTGTCTGAGCATGGCATTCCAGTGGAAAGCGACCAGACATATCTGCCTTTCTTGTTCCAACTTGGGGCTGAGCGAAACGGTACCATCTCTGAACGGTTTGAGTCGCTCCTAGCGTCGCTCGGTATCCGACTAGAATACGGCGAGGATGCAGAATCGAATGAGCCTTTGCCGACGAACGGCGTTGCGTCGCGTTCTAGAGAAGACAGTGCACGCATTCTACAACAGAGACCAAATGGGATTCTCCCACAGAGAGCTGAGGATAGGCGTCGCGCCTCATTCGATTCGGTTTACGACACAACCCATGACTTTGAACAGCGCTTTGCCAACCGGCCAAACTCCAGATCTTCTATGTCCAGACTGGAGGATGGGACAATCAGATCCTTAGACTTTGATGCAGAAATCAAACGATTATATCCTTACAAGTCGGACCGTTCTCCTCAACATGAAGGATTGGGAGATGCTGTAGGTCGTGATGTCAACGGCATAGCTTCTCAGGATTCAGACGGTGGCGCAAACTCACTCTCTTCAGAGAGCTCAGAGAATTCTAGTACCCAAGAATTCGGCAGTGCTCACAGAATGAATTCGAACAAAATTTTGGAGCACCAATATAGTGAAAATGCACTTTCCATTGCATCTGATGAGACACCAGAACCTCCTCAGGTACCACCGGAACTATTTTATCAACCATCAAATACACAGCGTATACGTGATGCCTCGGTTTTTGATATGTACAGACGAAGAAATGCTCTCCGGCTAATGTTGTCAAGCTGGTCTAAATCAGCGAAGCGGAAGCGAGAGTTAGTTCAGGCCATGGAGCAGAGAGCCATATATTATGATAGCAAAACTTTGGTTGTTCAGGTCCTGGACTTGTGGAAGGCTGCATTGCAAGACAAACGTGAAGTCGCAGAAGCTGAGAGAGAAGCGGCACAGAACGAGAAGTTTTTCAATAATCTCGAGGAGCGAGCTGCTCGCGCTCGAGACATATACCTGCTCACGAAAGCGTTTACCCACTGGTCACAGGTTGCCTCTGAGGAAGTTCATAGAACCGAGGCTGCCCGCCGCCATCTGCTCTGCATCAAATATTTTAACGCATGGCGCGAAATAACAGCCGTCAATGAACTCAAAGCCCAGCGCTTTATGCTGAGAAAACCATTGAAACTCTGGAGTGCCCGCCACCAACAAATTGCCCCGCTAGATTCTCAGGCAGAGGAATTTCGCCAGAGAAGCCTTAAGAGATACGGGTATTCACACTGGTTTTGGTCTTTCTGTGACAGGCTAGCACCGCGGTGGAATAAGGAGCGCTTGAAACAACGGTCTTTTATTGCTTGGTTGCGTGCCCTCCGAACTCAAAGGGAACGTGATCTTGCAATCGACTCCAATCGTTCTCTTAATTCTCTGAAAATTACATTTCAAACTCTTGCTCAGAAATATCGTGAAGTTTCCTCTGCTGAGAAGAGCGCGAATAACCATTGGAAATACCATGTCACATCAAACTATCTAACAGAATGGTCAGTCAAGCAAAAGTACAGGCGGCCTTTTGCAGAATTGACTAGCCTACTAAACACTAGGTTAGTGCGCTCATGTCTGGAGGACTGGTCTCAACAGACACGCATGGAGAGAAGAGCGCGGGACGCTGACAGACTTCGTGTTATGCGTAACTGTTGGACAACCTGGAATGACCATCTTCGCTGTCAGGCCTTGTCTTCGCGCACAGAGGAGCGAATTGTCTTGCAGTCATTATATAAATGGATCCTTATAGGGAGGTTGCGCCTACTAGACCGAATTCACCAACAACGCCTAAAAGCCAGCTACCTCAAGACGTTGATGGAAAATTCTCGGAGCCTGTACAACGAGCTCCTTGTCAAAGAAGCCAGATTTCGAACTGATAGAAAACGAAAATTGGCGCAAGCCACCTTTAGCTACTGGAAACAACGTCTCGATATCCAAAAGCAACGTGAACTGGTAAGCCGAGCATTTTATGCTCCTCCCGTCCAGCAAGAGGTGCTTCAAAACTGGAAAGCACGCAGCGAGCATTTGGCAACTCTCGATACCTGGGCAAAGAAATCGGAGTATTTTTTCTTGACTACGAAAACGCTGAAGCAGTGGCGGAGTGCAGCAGCAGAATCGTCCAAGAGACGACGGTTGGAAGCATATGCAGCCATTCGGCGCAAAGTGAAAATGAATCTAGCCACTGCTGTTATTTCCGCCTGGCGGTCTCGCTGCGCTACTGTTCGTGAAATACATCAGCGATCAACGGAGATGTATGGGGAAAAGCTCATTGCAATCGGAACTAACATGTTCCACCTCTGGTCGGAAAAGGCCACACAACGAGCGCAACACCTTGCGGATGCACAGCTATACTATAACCGACAGTTGGTTTACAATAACTTAACACACTGGGCAGGGATGCAACGGTCCTACCAAATGCTTGATGAGAAAGCGACCCGGTTTCTAGAGATCCATGTCTCCGGTATTGCCCTTGCTCAAATTCGAAAGTTAAGCCTTCGGATATTTGAAGTTAAAACACGACTAGAAACTGCAGATGCACTGTATGGTCGCAATACTCGAAAGCACTACCGGAATATGATTCATCACTGGCGCGAGAAAGCTAGAATTTCAAAGGACTTTGACTCTTTTCCAATAGAAACTCCATCCAAAAATGGCCATAGTATTCAAGTTAACGACCCGCATGGATGGCCAAGGAGAGATCATCCCAGAGAACGAGAAGAGCCACCAATACGACAACCGGATTTTACATCTCACACCCCTATGTCAACACCAGGTTATCTGAACAGCCCCTCGAAGCGGGCCGCCAGAGCAAGGGCTTTGGTTCAGATGTCTACAACTCCAGCAACCCCATTACCAACATCATTTCCTAGCAAGCTGTGGGCCGCAAGCGAGCCCAGGCTACAGCCTATATATTCAACGAGGAGAAGTGCGTTTAAACGTGGTGCAACGAGCACCAATGTACGATTTGCTATTGATGAAGAACCAGAATCGCCTACTGAAGGCAGATCAACTGGAAGGGAGCTAACGTGAAGAGAATAAGGCGAACATGTAACATATTTACGAAGAGCATAAGAAGGAAAACAGAAACAACAGAAATACATAACTTAACGAACCAGCCCAATGAGCGCCCACCGTAGTAGTATTTAAATTACCCATCTCAAGCCTGCCAGTATATTTCCATAGCCTCTCCATACACCTTATTCACAAATTGTCATCCCAAATGGTCACACCCTCGAAACCCAAATAAAGCCAATGTGGATAAATAAACGCGCGGGAATAATATCCCTGCAGTGAAAAGAACGGGTGAAAATACGGGTCCAGTTCCTATGATTCGGCCAAAGCGTAGCACAAAAAGGCAAAGCCAGAGTTGCAATCAGAGCCAGCTAGGTTGCGTTGTATGAGATATAGCCAGCTCATATCGGGCATGGTGTGTTGCTTCCAAGGAATTATGGGTATTTCGGGGGGGGGGAAGTGCTAGAACAAAGGTGTAATAAAAATTTGATGAGTATCTCATCACAATCGAACTGAAAAGACTCGCAGAGAGCCGAGGAGTAATGCCAAGAGAACGGAGTATTAGATAGTTTGAAATATTAGTATCGTTGAATCGTTCATCTTGCGTTATAATAGTCGGCTTCTCGTTGCGTTCACGAAACTTTCAGTCTTTTCTGCTTATTGCTTAATGTGGATCTAGACGAGGTGTGATTGCCCTGTCTCTTCTTTCCTAATTCTGGTCTGCTAGACGAGGCATCATGCGGGGGGATTGTAGGATTTCCACGGTTCACATTAGGTCCAGTCGGACCAGGAGTAATATCTGAGCTCGTTCGGGCACTAGCCAGTGTAGGCTTGAATTTAGGGTCAGAGCTTCTAACGGAACGTGACGTTTGAAGCTTTTCAGACATATGTATAGATGTATCGGTAGGTGTATGGTCTGGAGTTGAGTCGTGACCCCTAGGTGGCTTCTGCGGGATCGCAGCAGGCTTCGGAAATGGCACTGTGGTGACATTGCTGCGAATAGGGGGCCGGGTAGACCGGTTGATGGGGCTTGAATTCTTTTGGTGATCCTCAATAAAAGACTTGGGAGCTTTGATGATACGGGAGGCCATAGTATTGAGTTTGTGGGTTGGCGTAGACAGCCTGTTATTCCGCTTGACGGCCGCCGGTAATGCAGACTTCCTGGCTCCAGAAGAAGCACCAGAGTTGGATCTAGAAGACAGCTTGGGCGGGACAAGTCTCCATTGCGGTCGATCCTCCCACGGCTTACCGTTACTGGGGTCACTGCTCTTCGTGCCTAATGCGAAAATAGGGGAGATACCGCCCATCATGCGGTCATGGTGAGCATGCCGCTGAACAGTAGTAGGCTTTTCTCGGGGGAGTCTCATTTGCTTTACATCAACCAGTTTGGGAGTGTGCTTTAGCTTCTCCTTGTCAAGGCCTTGTAACGCACGTTTCATGCGCTCTGCATCCTCGTCAACTTTCTTGGCAGCTTGCTCCCTAAGAGATGTATAAAACTGATACCAACTCTCAGGGGGTTCAGTTAGATCCAGAGTCTCCCAGAAGTATATGTCACGCTTGATAAATTCAATCCAGAGTTCAGCATCGTGCTCTAGAAGATGTGGAGATCTTTGCTCAAGTTCATACTAACCAAGTAAAGTAACGAGGAAGGTATAAGTTAATAAAGTGAGATTTGGCATGGGTTTAGTTAAAGACGTGCCTCTAGGGCTGCACTTACGAGTTGCTGGGGATTCTCAATCTTCTGAAGGATAGGGCGGATAATTTCATAACGGGCCAAGCCAACATCTGTTATTTCTAGTTTATTTACTGTTAGTTGGAAGCTGGAAAGTGAGAGGATACAAATCATAAAGGTATGTATGCTATACTCACCCCTAACTACCTTGACACACATCCGGCGGGCCATCAGGAGGAGAGGCGAAGCCCCTATATTTTGGTTCGACGAAGAAGCCATATGATCAGAAGGCCCAGACGGACCATATATATACTGGAGAAGGAGGGAACAGAACACACAAAATTAAGACAGAATGGCGAGACAAGAAAAATGCATCAGCTAAGGCTTTTGTAATAGAATTGAAGAATGTAAGCGGAAGTCAAGAGATCGTGTAGGGGTTTCTGTCTAGCTAGTTATAGTATGAGACAGGGTAAATATTTGCCTCGTCGAACCTGTGCTCCCCTCATATACTGACGAAAGAAGTGAATAAGACAACGCCGGCGCTGCTCCTCAATATTGCATAGCTTCAAATGGTTATCATTGATGTTGTGAGGTTTAAATAACCAATCCATCCATTTAATATCAATCACGTGCAAAAATTACGTCAGCGCCCGGGCAGCCTTAGGTAATACGCGGAGCGGATAAACAAATTGACCTTAAGCTAAAAATAGACGGGAGTCCATAATTAGGTACCTTATGTAAGCTCCACATAAAAAGTAAGAACAAGAGACAAAACGAAAGGAACAACAAGTGCGAGTAAGAACGAGAACTGCAAAGTAAAGCAGGATGCTAATCCCTCCCTTCACGCTCCCATTGGAACTGAGGGGTTAGCATATACAGATGGTCCGTAATAGCGACCCGGTGAAGGTGGCTTGACTTCCGCCGGTGATGCCTTTCTGGAATACATGAGCTTACAGCAGACCAGATGGTTACACCAAGCCTCGTCATCAACGAAGATTTAGGGAGTGAGAGAGGGATACAGTCGATATTACTCTCTATGGCTGTGCCCGCGATCGGAGCCTGGGTTGCATGGTAGAATGAATTAGCCGCCTCATAAACCTGGTCTTCTCGTTCTTGACTTAGTAGCGCGCCTTTGGAAGAAGCTGACGCCAGCCAGGCGGGATCCAGAGGAGAGATGAGCCTCCCAACTGGCCGTATGAAGATTATGGCACACGCGGCTGGTCTCCCACGCGAGATTGACTCATCCAGTATCACGATTGTGTTACAAACCTTACATTTGACGCCGAGTCCATTTAGCTCAAAATGATGACCGAAGGGATCAGGTATGTTTGATTTGCCAGCGCAAAAAAAATCAGGAACGTAGAGGTCCACAATTCTTTTGTCGGCCGTCGTCATATGGGGGCAGACTGGGTAGTTTAATTTCTGGCATAGTTCTGCGAACCGTTCCACGGAAACCTTTTTGCCTCGAGGGAACAGCCGTATGCCGGTCACTACTGATGTTTTGGGGGAGGAAAAGAGGTTCCAGAAGGAGCCCTGTTGCAGAATATCGATGTTTTCCTCCAATTCCTGTGTCCTCCTCATCTCCAGTACCTCGTTAAAGCTCTTGGGGTCTGACCCAAATGCTCCAAATGCCATAACCTTCTTGGTTCGTAAACAATAGCGCTCTGCGTGGCGCTTTTCCAGTTCATCCTTGGAGAAGTGAGAGGAAGGGTGCGTGGTGAGGCAACCCCGGCAGCAATACTCCTTTATCTGTCCGACTCCTTCGAGCATGCACATGACAATGAACTGGCCCATTTTGGTTGATTTCAGCTCGCGTTGGGCCCCTGCAAGGATGGTAGAGAAGTAGAACCGAGCACAGGTGAGTGATAATGCGAATGAGTTGTTAGGAGGCAAATATTCGTGAATGATCCCGAGCAGTTCGGCCGGCAATCTGTAGAGGGGGCTATATTGGAAATTATGACGTTCTGCCTCGCTCCAGTCGTGAGTGTGCTTTTCGGGAGCAGCGAGCAGCTGGCGAATATGCTGGAACAGGTTCCATGAGTGTTTGGATGCTGGGTCCATCTTGGTTAAAGGCTTCGAATAGTGTAGCTTTGGAATGAATTATGTAGAGTAGCTTATGAGCCTTCATGTTGAGGGCTATCCAGTGTCCTTTAAATAATCTCGACTGGAAGCAGTGGAGCTTGCAGGATTCGTTGACTGGGTCGAGTGATTGTAATGCCTTTCAGTGTAGTTTGAAATAATGCGACGAGGACTGCAATTGCACATATTAGAATAGTTGGATATTGGATATGCCCGATAAACATGCGCGAGGCTTCAACTATAGTATAAAGGGCGACTGGGTATATTAGGCATTGGGCTAATAATCCATTCAAAGAGGTATAATGATGAACTATCGGAAGAGTGGGAAATATCCTCCTTTCCTCCATGTGACGTTTAATCCTCGGCCACCCGATCCTCGAGGCAGTACAATGGGGTGCCATTATCTCTAAAGGGGATGGGGGATATTAAGAAGATGGGATACGCCATGACCGTAGTAGGTTCTGGGAAGTTAAACCTAGTCCAGGTGCATAGCTTAGCTGATGGCTGCAATATGTGATGCTCAGGGCCTCACTGTGACATATGGTCATCCGGGTTAGATGGTAAACCCCTGTAGTCGAAGTAAAAACCTAGAAACCGATGGAAAACATAATGGAGACGATAGACTGCCTAAAGGATAGAGACTGTAGGGTATGAAAGCTCCCTACGACGTTGAGGGAAAGTAGCGACATTAATAAATAATGCCTTGACCATTTGTGCAGTTAGAAAAAGAACCGTATTGAGATGTCCCATTCAATAGAGCACTGCAGGCTGGATAAAGGAAGAAACAGATGAAAGGAGAAGCTCATGTCTAAGCTCTTCAAGAGTTGAAAGACCGCAAAAACTTGGTGCTCTTTCGCCACTGAATGGGGTTTCAGAATAACTGCGAAGAAGGAAAGCACCTTGCAAGAAAGACTTCTCTATGATGAATCAAAGAGAAACCGATACCTCTCAGTCTTAGGTACAGGCTAACAGTGTAATATAGAGGAAAGCAGTAGAATAGGGGTATAATGTTGGAGTTGAAGTTCACTGCAGCCAGAACCTTCTCCTAAATGACAGAAAGTTGAGCTAGGAGTGGCTGTGGCTCTTCCAAATACATCAGCTGTGGAAGATAAATAGCATCAATATCAATGTAGTGTATCAACCTAATCCACAATTAGAAAGTAATCCTGCATCTCTTCTTACTGGATAACTCTGGTATTGCTCCAGGAATACCCCCGAACTCTCTACTTGCTGTCCAAACTGCAACGGGCTCACGAGGTGTCCCACCAAAACGAACGGGTAACCACCACGCCAATAGCTCCGCGATGTTCATTACAGCAACATTAGTGGTATCAATCTCCACGGCAATTCTAATCGGAGCCGGTTCAGCAGGGACCTGGTCCATATGGTGGTCGACACACCGCAACCCACTTAACTTGGCGAGAGAGGTGGAGAAACTTACGCAAAGAGTCCAGTATATAGAAAAGACTCTGAAACAGACAAATACAGCAGACCCTCCTGGAGATGACCGGACAATATCTCAAACCAATCAGGGGACCAATCATAATGACAATGCTTCAGTCATAAGAGCGAACGACGACAATTGTGATACAGTGGATGTATCAAACGAACAATCGAAAAACGGTATACCATTAAAAGTGCGTCATCAATCAGCATCCGAGAGCATTAGAAGGCCAGCAACTCCAGTGAATACTCATGCAGAGAAAGGAAAGGAAGTACAAGGAGCTCGTTAACGATTTATGGGGTATGTGCCTCGATATTTGGGCGTTGTCTGCTATCTATCCTACTGACTTTCTGCAGGTTCCTCAACCACGGGCAAAAAGCCACGACAACCGGCACTCCCAATGTGCCTTTTTCTTTCTTTTTAATTTCCAGGAGCGGCATTTATGGGGAAAACCATTATTCTTTGGGCCTAGCAGAGCGCGAACGCGAACGTCTCTCCTTGTTTTATTCTGTCTTGTTTTGCTTTGTTGTTGTTGTTGCAAAAAGTAGATAACTTTTGAATTTGGTGAAATTACATAATAAAAATGACGTAACCCGACTCGTTATGTCACATGATCATTCTTGCGGCTCAAAGCTGAACTGTATTAATAAGGAGTTTATTATGGGCGGGCGCTAACCACATCAGGTAGCCCGTACTCTCCTACTCATCAATTTGGATTGCAAGAGAGCAACCACAAGAGTAAACACGCAGCCAGTCGATCATTAAGAGGCAAAGAAACGAAGAAAACAAGGGGGGAGGCCGAGTGAAATAACTTGTTATCTAGAGTTACAGCGTCTACGTAACTGCACCGCTGTGTACGATACCCCGGAGCCTTGGATACATATATAAGATAACCACCTCTCGTATTCCTACGAGTCGAGGGCCGAAACCCCATGTTACCCCGTATATTGGTAGTGTATAGATGCACACCTTCCCCGCTGTGAACGCAGGTAAACAGCGGCGAAAAAAGAGAATCAACGTGAGGCCAGGAGCCAGCTCTAGATCCAGCCGATAGCTGCCCAGTGACTGAAACTAGCAGCCCTGTCCACGATGGCACTACCGGTGGCGGACGACGATGACCTGCATAAGCTGAACCAGGAGGAGCGGGAAGCTGAAGTGCGGCTGGCAACGCAGAAGGAACATGAGATGGGCGTTGTCGAGGCAATCAAGCTATACCCAAAAGCCACTGCTTGGTCACTACTCTTCTGCATGGGCGTTATCATGAACGGGTTTGACGCGCAGGTGATAGGGAATATGTTTCCCGTGGCTAGATTTCAGCGAGATTTTGGATACCAGTTTGAGGGGAAGTGGAATATATCCGCTGCCTGGCAGTCAGGCTTGAGGTGAGCAGTGCCGCTGAGTTGACGGGACAACTATGAGACAGTACGCACATGAAAATGTGTTAACGTGGTGGAGCAGCATGGGAAGTCCCATCGGACAGGTTGTTGGCGCCCTGCTTGTCAGCTATCCCATGGAGTGGTTCGGTAGAAAGCGGACATTTCTTGTACGTATGGCCTCCACACATCGTTAAACGGAGGATGGATAACTCATCTTTCTTGTTCTTTTTCTGGCAGGCTTGTGTGGTGATGACGGCTGGCTTTATTTTCATCCAGTTCTTCGCCCGTTCACTCGAAGTTCTTATTGTCGGCCAATTACTAGGTGGTCTGGTCTTAGGCACATATACTGTAATCGCGCCTACGTATGCCTCCGAGGTCTGTCCGGTGGCACTGCGCGGTATCTTGACATCCTACGTCAACCTCTGTTTTGTTATCGGCCAGTTCCTTGCCAACGGTATCTCTGCCGGCACACACAACCTGGATTCACACTGGGCTTATAGTCTGCCCTTCGCTCTACAGTGGGTTTGGCCAGCTATAATACTGTGCACAGTTCCCTTTGCCCCTGAGAGCCCCTGGTGGTTGGTGAGAAAGGAGAGAATGGAAGATGCAGAGAAATCACTACGTCGCCTTGCATCATCGAAAGTCGACGTCAGACCCGATCTTGTAAGTAGTCATCTGGGAAAATCCATGAGCTTGTTTCTAAATCGTTTCCTTTTCTTCCTCACCCCAGACTATGATTGTCGAAACGGACCGATTAGAGCAACGTATGGAAGCTGGTACTACACTTCTGGACTGTTTTAAAAGCGTGAATGCCAGACGCACTGAGATTGCTGTTGGAGTTTACGCAATCCAGGTCCTCAGCGGGATATATCTTGTTGGCTATTCAAACTATTTCTTTACCCGTATGATACTCCCCATCACTCCCAGAATACTAACACTTCGCTAACTTCCGCCTAGTTGCTGGTCTTAGCACCGATGATGCTTTCAACATGGGGGTAAGTTCTATTTCTTTCTTTCGAAACAAGCCTTCTTTTTTCTCACAAGTAACAGCTCGGGTTTCTCGGCGTTGGATTTCTGGGCACTGTTCTCTCGTGGTTCGAGCTCGCATATTTTGGCCGTCGTACCATCTACCGCAATGGCCTAGCGATGCTCGCGGTCCTCCAGTTTGTTATTGGCATCCTCGACTGCGTTCCAAACTACGAAAAACGCCCCAACGTCATCTGGGCCCAGGCATCGATGATGGTAGTCTGGAACTTTGCATATAGTCTGTCCGTTGGACCCGTGTGTTTCGTCATCCTGTGCGAATGCTCAGCGACAAAAGTTCGGTCGAAGACCATTGCGCTGGCCACTGCTGTACAAGCGATGCTTGGTATCGTCATGACGGTTGCGATTCCGTACATGATCAACCCCGATGCAGCGAACTGGCGTGGGAAACTTGGATTTTTCTTCGGGGTACGTATCGGCTCATCTACGGGATTGGATACTGGTACTGAAACATTCTCTTCCAGGGCCTTGCTACGATATGTTTCATCTGGACTTTTTTCAGAGTCCCAGAGACAAAGGGTAGGACGTATGAAGAGCTTGACATCATGTTTGAGAGAGGCGTGTCTACCCGGAAGTTCAAAGGCTACAAGTTTGATTAGGCTGCGGACTGTTCTACAAATTCAGGTCGTGGTTAATGATAATGTAATGCTATTAATGCTAATGATGTGTCTATTGTTAAAACAAAATTGCCGAACAAAAGAAAAGAGCCTTAGGTGTAAAGATAGAGAGAGACATTAGATGCTTCTGCTAATGCCTGACCCATGAGATCAGGCGCGCATAGGCTGACAGAAGCTGACAAAATTGAGGTGTAAAGAAAGATACAAGTGACGGCTTGCATAGGGTATAAATCAAGGAACTAAAAACAAGGGAAGTGAGGTAGACACGGGGTACAGATGGACAGACAAAGTTAGCCCTCCTTTAATTCCCGTTAGCCTTAACCCCCGCAAACTTCTGGGGGTTGACTGGATGCTGCTTCTCCGGTGGTGGCATTTGAACCATCCAGTTTGGTGGTGCAATGCCAGTTTGTTCATGAATGGTAGAGAAGAGCGGAGGCATCGACTGCATGAGGTTGCGTAGTGGTGCGGTTGCATCTGCGGCGCTGGAATTTCCGTCTGCATTTCCGGTGTTCCAGACGGAGATCTTGGGCTGAAGACCCTGTATGGCTTGGCCATTTGCTTTGGCGAGCTTCTCGTAGGTACCGCTTTGGATCATCATGTATTGGAGAAGACCTTGTGGTCCTCCAAGAACTTCGGCCATGGCTCCGTAGCCCTTTGCCATTTCTGCCATGGCCTCGGCTTCTTTCTGTTTAGCGTAGAACGCAGCTTCGGCTTCTTTGGTTTGGCGATAGTCTATAGGGCGGTTAGTATGAGAATATACACATGGGCAGGAGAAGGAGTATGGATATGCATACAGGTTGCATCGGCTTCCATCTTGCTGCGGTACAAGCTGGCGTCTGCTTCCTTTGTGCGGCTGAAGTAGGTGGCTTCAGCGGTCTGTTCTGCAGCCTCTCTGGCGGCTTTGCTCTTGGTGACATCGAGTGCTCGAAGTCTCTCGAGCTCGGTCTCGGCACGCTTGGTCTCGACGTGTTTCTGAAGCTCAGAATCCTTTGCTTCGGCATGACGCTTTGCCTGGATTCTTGCAAGCTCGATTCCCATGTTGAGCTCAGTCTGGCGGTTGGTGAGCTGGGCATCGGCCTGGAGCTTATCACTTCGACGCTTGGTCTCAAGGACTGCAGTCTCAGCGTCGATTCTGGATATCTCTTGCTTGGTCTTTCCTCGTTTCTCTGCTTCTCCAATTTCTCCTCTCATGCGAGCTTCGGCGACCTCGATCTTGGACTGGTTGAGGGCACCTTCATGGGCCTTACGGCTAAGATAAGTGAAATATTCGCTTCCGGGGGCATCCTGAAGCTCCTTGACGTTGGCGTTGTAACTGTTGAAGGTTAGTCTGTGATCTTCATTTAGTATAAATGGACGGTAGCTTACATTCTGAGACCGAACTGGTCTAGTTCCTTTTGAACGTTGTCGATAACATGTTGCTTGAAGAGCTGGCGTTCCTTGAAGATCTCTTCCATTGTCATGCCCGAGACGATGACTCGAGTCTCACCCTCGATGATACCTTTGACGATATCCTGAACATAGTTTCCAGACGCATGGGAGGAGTTGCTCTGGCGGCCAGATTTTCCAGAGAGCAGGAGGGCGTATTTTTTAAGGGAGGCGAGGTTGTTGTCTGGACCGATGGTGAAGACTGCAGGAAGAGAAAACTGGAGTTTCTCGATGGTCATAGCCTGCAAGTTGAGGGAAAAGTCGAAGGGCGAGATGGAGATACGAGTACACTATGAGGAGCTGTTAGTTATGAGGCTCTTGGATGCCTCTGTAGACCATGGTACTTTACCTTCTGCCATGGTAGGAGAAAGGCCGTCTTTTTGATGAGGACATCTTGGATGCCAGCACCGGTGATGACCAGGTACTCATTTGGCTCGGAGACGTTATACCTATGTGATGTTAGATGGCATTGAAGCAACCCTCGGTGGAGACTTACCACATGGTGAGCGGAGGTTCGTAGAATAAGATGTGGATCTGTATTGAGTGTCGCTATTATAGCTGTTGAGGATGGTAGAGCGTATGAGCTTCTGGGTGTTTCGAGCTTCGGATGTGAATGTTCACAACCGGATATTATGAGTATGAGTATGGGTATGGGTATGAGAGAGTATGGTCGTGGTGGTGAGGATGGTGAAGATGGAGTTGAAGATGATGGCGAGAGAGGAGAAAGCTGGAGGCCACAAAGGACTTTATATAACTAGCTGGCCAGGCGGCGCTTGAAGAGAAGGCGATACAGTCAGAGAGCCGCTGCACATCGTCATGAGGCAAAGAAGGGAGGCAAGCTATCGCCCAAGCTCTAAACCCCCGGTCTTGCTCCCATATCCAGCGGAAAAACGGCTACACGGCGCAAACTGCATTGCCATGCAGGGATTCCGGTTAAGTTCGCCAGCGGAACCGTCCGCCATCCCATCCTCTGCCCTTGGAAACACATCTCTGACCCAGGGATACGAGAAGCTGGGGGCGCAATAAACGAGCAAAAGCCGCCTTGTCTGCTTTGCCGGCATGTATCCTCTCCCTGTCACTCCATAGACCATTACCAGCAACGCCCACGCGCCTTTTTGCTGCGGCGCTTTCGAACAAACGAGCCTCTGCTGGCGCTGCTGCGGAGATCAGAGCCGCATGCTGATCCAGAACTCGGCATGGATCATCTCGCTAGTCGACACGAGCGAACAGCCTCATTGGCGGAGCGGAGCGGGCGAGCAAGGGGGAAAATGGAGCATGGCGCAAGGCTTGGAGCTGCCGGGCGCTCGTTCGCTCCTCCTGTCGCCTGCGCTGTTTGGGGCAGTGCATTCCATAAGTCATATGTTAGATGTTGCTGAATAGGGGGGGTTGTTTCGATAGTTTGGTTGTTGGTTGGCGGTTCGTCCCGGCGAATGTGGTGCTCTGATGTCTGGCTCTTGGGACTCGAACATACTTAGCGCAAGCGATGATGCATATTCCATGTCTGTCTGCCGGCAAATCTGGTGCCATCCAGCCGAAGTCTCCGCTGTTGCATGGCTGGCGAATATATCTACCGGTCTTCCGTACCTTGGTAGGCCACCATCGCACATAACGTACGTCCCTCGATATACCCGTCTGGCCTGCGGAGCCCACCAAAAAATAAAATAAAGACAATCCAGGCTATAGCTATAGCCCTTATTTACCCCGTTTCGTCATCCTTGTGACTTCATAATAATGGACGAGGCGGTTCCCTCGTACGAGGAGTCTGAGGCCTCCTTTGCGCAGGACAAGAAGCAGCCTCTGCATGCCAGCCCGCCTCCGTCTCTGCTCCCACAGCATCTTGCAGAAACAAGGACACAGCGCATCCAGTCCATTCTCACCGCATACGTCGACCCTCTCCTCTTCTCCCAGGGCAGCGACGGCCTGTATAAGACCACCTTCGTCCTCGTCCCTTCTTCCGTCGCCAGTCTCCAGGACGCCGCCGGCAATGCAGCCGCCGCCACCCCACAGGAGCCCCAGGTCATGGGCTTCCCTTCCGACGAGGTGGTCAAGCTCATCCGTCTCCAGGGCCCGGGCCACACCATGGAGTTTTGGCGACAGCCCGCCGTCGTCGCTGAGCTAGACTCCGCCTTGCGTGCCCGGCTCGCAGCGTCCGGCCACCGAATCTACGAGCAGCCCACCGATACCCCCGCCGTCTCTGAACACAAACCGGAGCAGCAAAGTCAGCAGCAGCAGCAGCCGGCACCTGCACCAAAAGGAAAGCTGAGACGCTCCTTTTGGCGGCTGGCTGGGGGTTCGGATGATACGATCAACGACCAGAAGCTGGGCTGGCGCGCCGAGGAGCCGGCCGACGAAGCCAGGAAGATTCCCACGGGCCTGGTCAAGGTCACGATCGCCTGGAAAGAGGTTGCTCTGCGCATTTCCAACGAGATGGGCCTTTACGATACCCAGCGAGGGCCGGCGCTGTGTCTCACTGTCGAAGTTGGCTCGTAGTCAGCCCGTGGCTGCTCGGCCAACTCGTCTGTATCTTAGTTGATGCTAGCTGCTCTCATAAAGATAGCCATGACGCTTCCTTCGTCTCTTCTCGTGTTCCTCTCACCCTCCATCGTCATCATCGTCCATTATCCTCGTCCATCGCCGTGTATCTGCCTGAATATAAATAATAATATCTCGAACGTCCTTCATTCACCCGCTATATTATGATGACGTCAGCAGTGTCATCCACGTGACCTTATCGATAAGACTGCATCCCACCTGCTTGTGTTTTTTTTCTCTTAGAACACTCGAGGAGATGTTGAAACAACATCAAACAGCTCATCAACCAACAAAGACAGCAACGTCAGTCTTACTGCAGCTACTTGCTCGGTAGCATACTGTCCCAAGATTCTCACGGGTCTCTCTTCACAGGGCTGTATAATGGCGCCCTCGACACCGCTCTCCATCGCAACTGGCGCTGTCCAGAGGCTGGTCAAGGAAGAAGCATCCTACCAGCGCGAGAAGAAGGACCAGGAACAGCGTCTCGATAAGCTATCAAAGGAGACCTCCGATGATGAGAACCGCGAGTACATGCTCAATCAAGAGGTTAGATCACCCCTTACTGTTTACTCTTCAGGTGTAGATGTATTTACGGCGCTAACAGCTTTTAGCGCAAAGCTCTAGAGGAGACTGAGAAGCTTCTTCCCCAGCTAAAACAGAAGATCAACGAGGCGGTTGCAAAGTTGGAGCGTTTGCTTGTGAGTTTGGCATTCTGCATTTGCTAGCTGCTGTCTATCTCGTGAATCATAACTAATCTCTACTTCGTTTCGTCGGATATTAGGCTGAAGAAGGTCAAAAGGGCGCGGAGAGCGACGTCGCTCAGATAACTGCCGCGAAGGAAGCGATCTCCCATGCCAAGACCGCCGTTAGGGAGATTTCGTAGGTCGCGGATTTTTGGCCATGAACCCGAGGAAACTGATGAACGGGGCAAGGCGTAAAATGACAGGTGATAATTGTACATGTATATGTTCTGGCTTGTAAGGAATCCATTGGCCATTTCGTCTTTTAATCGTGCCCATACCTGTGTAAATGAGTCCATGAATGGGTATCCAGGGTGTATTGTAAGTAATGGGCCAGTCTAAAACCCTGGTGTGTTCTGCGGCTTGCGTTCATGCTTGCAAGAAGTAATTGAAGGAAAACTCTTAGGTCAACTAAGTGGTATCCATTTTCTCTGTAGACCGGGAATCAGGTATCTCTTCTCCTTCTTCAAAATCATCCTCCATAGCCTGTGAGGTTGTCCCCTCTTGAGCCTCCCCTTCGTCCCCAGAAATCTCGCCCTCATCCACCATATTCTCGTCCCCGTCGTCTTTGGAAATCCTTTTTTCTTCTGGAGTAGAAGTTTCTGATGCAGTAATGGTCTGCCTAAGGGGAGTGCCACCACGCGTTGCAGGACCAGACTTCTCGGCCTGAAGCTTTGCAACCACGGGATTCGTTTCCTCCCCTCCAGCACCAGTACCAGTTCCAGTCTGTTGCGAAGGAGTCACGCTATTCTCTGGGTCTGGCCGGGGCGTGCTGGCTGCACTCCTCTTCCCTTTGGAACTAGCATCCCCCTCATCTCCGTCGTCATCCTCTTCCATCCCTTCTCGCCTCTCCACTTCCTCTTTTTCGTCTCTGATCAACCGCCTAAGATGCATCCCTTCATCAACAATACGCCCAAACTGCTCTCTTCGCTCAGCCCATGTCTGCGCGTATTCTGAGCTCTCCTTCTCCAGTTTCGCAATCTCAGCATGCAGCTTTTCTAGATTCGCCTGCTGATCATCTCGTGGTCGAAGCAATCGGTTAGAAGTGATCTTGTCCGCTAATTCGTCATATGTTTTTCGTAGTGCAAGCGTATTCTGCGCTTCTTCAAGTTGCAACCGTAGCTCGGTGGTGTTATCTCGAACCTCCTGCGCCGTCGCCATAATCTCTAGCTTCTCCGCTGCATACCGCTCCCGCTCCTTCTCGTTACTTGCCAGGAGAAGCTGGATTCGTACAAGGCTGCTTTCAAACGCGGTAAAATCCAGGGTTATATCCTCTCGAAGTTGTCTCCATTCTTCCAGCATTTTCTGCTTCTCTGCTTCATGCTCCTGGATTGCATCGGCGTTTCCAGGTGTCGCTTCAGGCGGCGGTGTTGCAAGGAATGAGCCCGGCGAGGATATTAGGGAGTTTGGAGCAAGTAGGCGCTTTGTTATCCGCTTGAACGGTTTCTCTTCAACGTTTAATAGGCGGGATTTGTGAAGCCCATCTGTCATGGTTGGTCAGCTTTGCACATGCCTTCGTCGCCCCCTAGCAAACCCAGCTAAGTAGCCTCTAGACTCACCTTCATCCGCCTGATCTAAGAGCGAGTAATTCTCCATCTCGGGCAATATAGACTTCCCTGACAGTGTGGGAGAGTAAAAACACGGCTCCTTCGTCAGCTTGCTCCAGGCGACGGTCTTTGGTTGAAGCTTGAAAAAGCTCAAAAGCCGCTGAACGCTTCGCGATGCCCAAACGGGACTAGTGCGTCTCCAGCCCGTGGTCACTCTAAAGCGACTTCAACAACTTCAACCTCAGCAATCCCATGGAGTATCAAACAAGTATCAAACATCACCTTCTTCGCACAAGGACTGGCACGAGTTGGAAAGCCGACCAGCCACACTGCCCGGAAGGGAAAGTTACATGAACTCAAAAGTGCAGATTCGTGGTTTACTTTGCATAGGGTTACTTCCATCCAGCGGGGGATAACTCTGGACGCCAACTGGTGGCGTTACGACGAACAATAACTAACTAATTTGAGAGAGAGAGATTGCCACAGTGCCGCCGCGCGAAAATTGGCTGAATATACCCTTGGATCTTGTTATACTGCTCTATAGCTATCTCCCAGCAACTCTGGAGGCGATGCGATTCTCTACGAGTAACGCACTCCAGGCCAGGCCGATGACCAATTTTATTAGTTAACTAACTAGTTACCAACCGGTCTATGCTGAATCAACAATGCGAAAGGAGGCTGGGCCGTTACGAAAACACTGGAAATTGGTTGAATTTGACCATGGATGGCAAAAAGCTTAGTTCCTCTCACAGCCGTCATATAAAGTAAACAATGTTTTATATGCTATGTTTCATATCTTCAACTTCCAGGCATAGGCTGATAAAAGGGAATACACGACCGACTCTCCTTTCCGCTATGCACTAGGAAATGAAAGAACCCTGACCGCCGCTGAATTTGGTGCAAGGGAACAAAGTGGGAAAACGTCATAGGGCGAGCGATGTTCAACAATGTCCAAGTTCCATGGTTGACACACTATAAACTCGTCCATGGATGCATACATACCATAATAGGAATTGGGCCATGGGGTAACGTCACCACCGGTCTCACTTTCCCATGCCACGCTGATGATGTTTCCACCGTCCTCTTTTTGATACCCCGCAGTCGAATTGTGGGAAAACTTCCCTCTTATACCCAGCTAGGGTACCTGCGCCCTTCTTTTGCTCACCATCCTCTATTCCCGTCTCCATATCAAGAGTTTCAGGCTTCCCCATCCCTTTCATTATACCTATACCCCAAATAGCCCCGTCAATCTTCGGCAAACGTGTTCAAATGGCTGAACCGAAAGACATTGAACCTGAGCAAACGAGCAGCCCTCCTGTGCGCGAAATTGTCTCGACCTCTAGCGAGGATGAGCCAACAGAGGAGGAACTTGCAACCTTGAGAAAGGTGGCTGGTAAACTGCCATGGTCGGCATTTCTCGTCGCTATTGTCGAGCTGTGTGAGCGATTCGCGTACTATGGTCTAAATGGGCCGTTCCAGGTAAGTTCTTAGGGCCGTAAGCATTAAGAGCTATGACACTAACTGTTGTTTTCAGAATTATATGCAGCATAAGTACAAGGAGCCCAGCGGGGTCCCTGGAGCGATTGGTGAGCTACTTTGATTCTTAACCAAATCCTTCGTCTATGTACTTACGCTCTGAATAGGGCTTGGTCAATCCACAGCAACGGGACTTAGCAGCTTTTTCCAGGTATGGATGACCCGGTTGACATCTCGGAGTTCCTCTAATCTAATCTTCTCCATGCCTGCAGTTTTGGTGCTACGTCACTCCCATCATTGGTGCGATCATTGCAGACCAATACATGGGAAAGTACAACACTATTGTGATCTTTGCCTTGATCTATATCTCCGGCCTCATTGTTCTGTTCTGCACAGCACTTCCTGTTGCCATTGAGCATGGAGCGTCCCTTGGTGGTTTGATAGCAGCAATGATTATCGTTGGGCTTGGCACAGGCGGAATCAAGTCCAACATATCTCCTTTGATTGCCGAGCAAGTGACTGCGACGAAACCTGAAATAAAGACCCTGAAGACCGGTGAAAGGGTTATCGTTGACCCTGCACGCACTGTGGAGCGTGTCTGTAAGTGATATTAGCCCGTGGCGCATTTTAATGGACTAAGCTAATTGAATTCATAGATATGATTTTCTATATGTGTATTAACACTGGATCACTGGCTGCAATCGCAACTACAGAACTAGAACTACACATTGGATTTTGGGCTGCCTACTTGCTTCCACTCTGCATGTTTATTGCTGGGTTCGTTGTACTTATTGTAGGTCGAAAACTCTATGTTGTCCGACCACCAAAAGGCTCTATTTATCTACGTGCCTTCAAGGTCATGTATATCGGCATGAAAAATGGAGGAAACCTAGATGCTGCCAAAAGCTCCTCCCAGCGACACAGAGGTGGGCGTGTATTTCCTTGGGATGATCAGTTCGTGGAGGAAATGAAACGAGCCTTGGTAGCTTGTCGAGTTTTCATGTAAGTGATTTTACAGTCAAACCTAGGTCTTCCTGTCACTGAATTTGGTTATATAGCTATTTCCCTATCTACTGGGTTTGTTACCAGCAGATGGTGAATAACTTTGTGTCGCAAGCCGCAACTATGCAACTTCATGGGATTCCCAACGATATTATGCAGAACATTAACCCCCTAGCAATCATCATATTCATTCCAATCTGTGATAGGATCGTTTATCCTCTGCTGCGTAAGAGAGGTAAGTCGTAATCAATTCCCCTCGAAAATACAACACCCGCTGATATAACCATAGGCATCAAGTTCAAACCCATTACACGCATCACTACGGGTTTCCTATTTGCCTCCATTGCAATGGCTTATGCCGCTATTGTGCAGCATCTCATTTATAGTAGCCCCCCATGCTACAACGCTCCCATGAAATGCGATGCGAGCAAGGACGGAAAGTTGCCAAATCAAGTCCATGTTGCCATCCAATCTCCTGCTTATCTTATGATTGGTCTCTCTGAAATATTCGCTAGCATTACTGGCTTAGAATACGCATATACAAAGGCGCCTCCTTCCATGAAATCATTCGTCATGGCCATGTTCTTACTCACCTCGGCATTTGGTGCTGCCCTTGGCATGGCCATATCCCCTGTTGCTAAGGATCCTAAACTTGTGGTAAGTTTGATCTTCTCTCCAGGATAACCAGTAGTTCATCTCTAACCTCAAATTAGTGGATGTATACTGGATTGTCTATCGCGTCGGCGGTGGCCGGCATTATTTTCTGGATCCTCTTCAGTCGCTACAATGCTAAAGAGGAAGATATGAATGCTCTGGCAGAAAACGAGTTACGCGAAGATAGACCAGTTGCTGCAAAACAGAATTCCATCATCTGAATAGTGTTTATCTTTTTACGAGATGGATGGTTTGGAATAACTACTGGGCTGCTTGAATGTCTCTCAATGAAACACTCGGAGGGTGGGTGTGATGTTCCGGATGATTTCTACAGATTCTTCTTGATCACTAAAATGATCCACGACGGAATATTAATCACACACTGCCTCTATGGGTATCTAACAATACTAGTAATGGATAATGTATACTTTACGCTTATGATCGATGCACATGTAAACCCAAGAAGCAGCTGTTCGGCCAAGGTACCATGCTACTTCGCTTCCCAGACTTATCGAACGAAAACAAAGCAGCCGGGACTCCTCGGTAGTTACCCCTTTCCATGCTAACCATAAATGCATGAACATGAAGGGCGTGAGTAATGTCATCGATCTTGACAACCCTGGGAGTCCCCCCAGCGACATATGTACATATGCACCACCACACACCAAATTCTCGTATTGATTGCATCATCCCATAACCAATCGGCAGGACCGTGCTTAAATGCAAGACCATGGGCGTTGTCGGAAAATATAGGGACCCCAGAAGTATATCTATCGTCCCAGTCATACTTGAAATCCGAGCCGAGGTGGTCTCTTTTCACAGCTCCCGACTCTTAACACACGGAACATTCTTTAGCTCACATAACTACCACGGGCTTCGGCTGTGGGGGCGGGAGGTGGATGCATCAACGAGAACTAGCATATGCCTTGGATGCATAATTGTTGTTGTTCAACAGCTGACAGGGCGTTATATTACACCATACGACACTATCACAGCCACGTTTTGGACGTGTGGAAAGCAGAATGTGATGGATGTATGACAGCTGCGCCTTGTAGACACAGACATGCCATGCCCCCTTGGCGGGACGTCTCCCAAGACGGGCGACAAATGTGCTAAGAGTCGGCGAATTTAGGACATGGCGGGGACATCCTAGGGACATCCCAGGGACTGCCGAGGGGCATGCATGGATACTCTACGCAGTCTAGAAGGTCAAGTCAGGGGAGGAAAATTAACTCCGACACTTGTCTCTTTTTTGTATGTATGCTATCGTCGATTCGCCATGCAAAAGCCAAAGGTACTCGCTCACACAAGGAGGGTAGAAGTGGTAGTAGACAGGAACAAGACAGGAACAAGGGAAAAAAAATGGGACAGGACAGGAAACCAGGGGGTATGGACTAGGAGGAAAAGTAACTACACAAAATGAAAACCGTTAAAAAGAAATTAGTTAAAAAAATTGGATGAAGGAGAGGAAGAAAGGGTCAAATATCGGGGGGGGTCAACGTTGTCGCGTGAAGGGGATTTGAATGCAGAGGAACGGGGAGAGAAAGGACAGACAGAGAAAGGAAAGGGAATCAGTACTAGAGCTTGGAGCCTTGGTCTTCACCACGAGGCGATATGTCTCCGTTCGAGGTGCCATTCATACGACCGATGGAGGAGAGGAGAATGCCAACTTCGCGTTCGAGCGAGTTAACCTCGGAATGCGGGTTATACATTTTGGATTTGATCCAAGAGTCCAGATCGGAGTCGGTGAAGGTTCGGATCGCCGTTTCGCGGTCCACCTTGGCCTCCTGGGCGGCACGGATGACTCCTCTGGCAACGGCCACGCTGACTTCACGGATTCTTGTGATTTCAGGGTATAGTAGGCCTCGGTCAAGCTCCTCGGTTGTCAGGGATGTCGAAAGGGCGTCTGCAGCGGCGTAGATCATGCTATCGGTGACTTCGACGGCCTTGGAGAGGATAGTTCCGAGTCCGATACCGGGGAAGACATACATGTTGTTGCCCTGGCCAGGGTAGTACGTTGATGTCTCACCAGCGCTGTTCTTGAAGGAGAACGAAGGGAATGGAGAGCCAGAAGCGAAAAGGGCACGGCCGTCGGTGTGTGTGATGGCCGACTTGAAGTCACATTCCGAGTTAGCGGAGGGGTTCGAGAGAGGGAAGATGATGGGCTGCTTGTTATTGTCGGCCATCTTCTTGAGGATCTCAGGGGTGAAGACGCCTCCAAGGGTGGAGAGCCCCATCAGCATGGTGGGCTTGACATGGTCTACAACTTCTTCCAAGGTCTTGAACTGCTGGCCGTTGTTATCATGACGGGCAAAGTAGACTTTGTGGGCTGCGAGTCTGTCGCCTCGGTCCGCAGTGACAAGACCCTTCGTGTCAACAAGGTAGAAGCAAGCTTTGGCCTCATCCTCGGTCATTCCCTCCTTGACGAAGAAATCGACGATCTGCTTAGCAACACCAACACCTGCACTTCCAGCGCCGAGGAACACAGCACGGTGGTCCTTTGGTGGAACGCCAGATCGCTTGACGGCATTTATCACACCGCCCAAGATGACGGCTCCAGTTCCCTGGATATCATCGTTGAAACAGGTGTAGTTGTGCCGGTATTTTTCGAGGGCTGGGAAGGGATTCTTGAAGTCTTCAAATTGTATAACAATACTATCGCATTGTTAGCCAGATAACGATAATTCGGCCAATGGCCCCATCATAATAATAATTGCTTACCCAGGCCATCTCTCGGTCAACGCAGCCATAAGCTCATCCATGAACTCAAGCTCTTGCTCTTGAGTAACCTTGCCGCGGCGGCTACCCATGTACAGAGGATCTTCTCTTAGAGCCTTATTGCTGGTTCCCAAGTCAAGGGTGAGGGGGAGAGTAGCTTCAGGCCTGATGCCAGCACAGGCAGTATAGAGAGCAAGCTTGCCAATTGGGATGCCCATTCCGTTGATTCCAAGATCACCCAATCCCAATATTCTCGAGCCATCGGTGATGACGGTAATGTCAACATTTGGCTGGGGCCAGTTCTGAATAACTGCAGCAATGTTTCCTCGGTCTTCGTAGCTAAGGTACATTCCTATACCAAAATTAATATGACACAGCTCGTAGCAGGCGCAGAATCACACAACAAAGCTCACCTTCGGGCTGCTGATATATCTCGGACCATTTCTGGCAAGCCTCACCAACAACGGGTGTGTAGATCAGGGGAGTAAGCTCCTGCACAACGGTCAGTCTTCCGCCCACCAATCGCTTGTCTAACGGCCCAGGATCACGCATATACCTGTAGATGGTCCATGACCAGGCGGTAGAATAGATGCACACTGTTCTTGCGGATTGTGCTGAGGTAGAGGAACTTCTCGATGGGGGTAGACTTGAGAGCTAACTGGGCAAGACCTGTAGCGGCAGTCAGCTTGTGCACCGCACTGTGAAGCTTCCTGCGCACTTACATCTTGTCTTCTGCACCTCGTAGCTCTCTGCGCGCGGCGGCGTGAGTCCGTATGTCCGCAGGTACTTGCGGATGTATCCTGGGTTCGCAGTGTCAAAGTAGCCGTCACTAGAGAAGAAGCCCATCCAGACAAGGCAGAGGGCGGATGTCAGCAAACCGAAAACGGCAAGGCGGTGAGGCTATACTGCTGGCCCAAAAGGGAAGATCTCGACGTCGACGAAAGAACAACGCCAACACAAGCACACTTACACTGGAGAGCCGGTCGAGCCAGCGGGCGACTGGGCGGGAGACGAGGAGTGCATAGCGTTATACTGGGGGCAGTACAGGCTGGGACCGAGCATGCTGGGTTTGGAGCGCAATGGCAGTGAGGCAAGGGGGGCAGCAGAGCGAGAGGTGAGTGTGCGAGTGCGAGCAGCAGTAGCAGCAGCAGCAGAAGAAGAAGAAGAAGAAGAAGAAGAAGCAACAGCAGCAGCAAGCCTGTGATGCGTCGAAAGAGGTGGACGAGAAAGCATCTCCCTCCCGAGGAATGAGGAAGAGGCCGTTGATATATAGTTAATGGTAACCAATCTTCTTCCAGGGGCCCACGTCAGTACGGTTTCTCGCTATGCTCTCCTCTGCTTTGCTTTTGAAACCAGGATTGGAGCCGGATTCTGGGGAAGGGAAGGGGACGGCGAGCAAGGGCAGGGAGAAGAGGAGAGCAAGCAGAAGTTAGCCTGGCCGTCACGACAAGGAAACTCAGTGTGAAGCTTGCGATGCCTTGCGGAGGTAACTCCTTCGGGATCGGGCGATGTCGGGACAGTCTGACTGCAACGCCGCTGGCGCGCTCGAGCTGGACTGGACGAGATGCGTTTCACCAAAGCCCAAGGGGAGCAACTCTTCCCGAGAATTTGAAATGCGACAGGGCGGTCACTGGCTGGCTAAAACTTCGTTCCCGGCGCTGAACGCGCATATCAGAGACTTTTTTGGGTGGGTGTCTGACAGTGTCTGAAGTATACTCCGTACTCATACATAGTTATGTTCCTGCGTCATGGAAAAGAGCTGACTACCACCAGAGCGAAGCAAAGCTCCTGCGCACGATCTCCAAGGAAAGACGTTGTTCAACCGTTCATTGCCCGATCGTGCAATGACGAACTTGTGTCTTGGCCTACAATTGCTTCTTTTCTGATTGCTGTTGTTGTTGTACCTTTTTTTTTTTTTTTTTTTCGCTTCCGCTTGTAAAGGTGCTTTGATCATCGTACCCAGCTCTGGAGGGCCCCGAGTCTAAGGGTTTGGTTGCTAATACAACTATTCAAATGGTGTTCGAAATTAAATTACAGCCCTCTGTTCTCAAGTCCCCTTTTTGGGGCATTCAATACTCACCACAAGAGGATCCTGGGTTTCTTCGACGTCCCATCCTGACAAGGGAAGCTCCCGATCCGCTGCAAGCTTGACAAGGGTGGTTTCTGACAGGGTATGGATATGCTTCCTCTCATGCTCCACCCTAGACGAACAGGGAAGATCCCTGCCAGCCATGGTTTGAAGACGATGTTTGGTTTTGGGGCTGCCCAACAAAATTTCAAGGGCCCAGAACCCAAAGTATGGACAAACAACCCAATCATACCGACGAATATATGATTCCACAAGCCACATTTTAGCAACCGTTGGGCTCTCTTCTTTGCAGTTCACCAGCCGTCGAATGGGGTTCAAGGTCATTACTCGACGACATCATGAAGAGAAGTTTCCTGAAGGTGAGAGGCAGTGCGCCTCCCCGGGTTGTCGCGATAATTATGCCTCGTTCGGCAGTACGAGGACCTTTGGTCGATAGTTAATCACCATCACCCAGGCCTGGGTCTATAATGCGCAAGGGCGATCTAATGTTGCTCCCATATCCGAATATTACTAATAATGGCGCAATAATCTGTTGCAGGCACATTCGTGGCGTTGTGAGGGTCACTGCTCCGTATCGAGCGGCTGAAGCAAGGCAGAGGCAGATATTCACGGCACCATGGTTCGTATCCATTTCATGTCTAATAATAATTTTACGCAGAGACAAACAGCCACCATGCTCCTCTCACTTTGATGAATCACAAATCAGACTAAAAAGGCAGCGCTTCTTCACGCAGCAGCAACAGCCCAACTAGCTATCGACTACTACCACCCCAACGAGAACTTTCAACAGTACGGAGTACTCCGTGGTATTTTGATCACCGAACTAGTTAGTTACTGATGAACGGTGCATTCTAGCCGGGGAGTTTCGCTCACCATAGGTTATCCCGTTTTGGAATGCGCCGAAATGAATCGCCGTTCCGATACGATAGGCCACAGTCGGCTCCTTGTTCCATCGCAAACCACCCCTTGAGGATTCTGACACAGTCGGGCCATACCCATACCCATGCTGCTGCAGGCACCGTTTCGCCCTTCCATTGCCTTCCAGAACATCCGCTAGCGCCGAAAATTAGTTAGCTAAGCCGCTCATAGCCAATCCATTCCCAACCACAGCCACCAGACAAACAGCACGGTCTTTCGTATTGTACTCGGCACTAATATGAAAGTGGCTAGTTAACGCCGAGCGGCTTTGACAATTGGGCGAGAAGGCTGCGGATCAAGTTACCGTGGCAAGACGAGCTGATGATGATGGACGTGTTTGATGTTACCTTTCCGGGTTCACAGAGTAATATCAAGTATGCAACAGGTTTAAGGATTTACGGAGTACGAAAATGGAGTAGGATTTCGCATTACATTCGCGACCATGGCTGCCCCTTTTCATGCATGTTATCATCACCCTCCCTTCGTCCCGTCCCGCACGACCTCTTACCAGATTTGTTGACTAGCCTGCTAACTAGTGAACCCGAATGATCGACTGTTTAGTTCCCACGACGGCCAAAAGGAGCAGAGACATGTCTGATAGCTGGTTGGTCACTCCTTACATGAATGAGGAACTGCGGGAAAATGAAGTGATACGTCAAACAACCAATTGTATTACTCTTCAGCGGCGTTTTCATGCATCGCGTTCTACGGAGTACTGTGTCCCTGTATTCAGCTCTAATAACAAACGCAGATAATCCTACCCTCAAGGGTGTGAACACAGCCGGCTGTACGGAGTACGGAGTAAGCTTTCAAAAGAGAGAACAACGGAATTGGCCAAATCTAAACGATGGCTGATCCTCTACCGCAAGAATTGATATGCAAGAGGGACGGTTGGGGTTAATCAGCCCTTGGGATACGCAAGCTGACCTACCCGCTCCCCTCCAATCGACAGACCCAGCTTCCACTCCAGCCTAACACAACTCACACTATATTTGAAACCCATGTGTGATATACGTGTTGTTCCCGCCAAAGTTACCAATGCTCATCGCCCCTTTGCTTAGACGGTCATGAAGTAGTATCTCATGGCTGAATCATATTCCATCAAAACCTCCGCCTCCATATCCTCAATCCTTACAATTCTCTGTTGCGAGACAAACAGCTCATAGGCGTCCACCATGATTGATGGGGCAACTGCTGCACAGATGTACTTAGAACCGCAGCCGTCGCCATTATCCTTGGCAGCAGCCCTGGTCTGATCAAATGCGCCTTCGGGGGCAAGCAACATGAGAAAATGAATCGGGTCGTTTGGTGACTGGGGAGTAACGCGCACAAACATCCCAGGCCTGAGGCGTTCTTTGAACGGGATGGCCGGTTCCTTCGGTTCGCTAATCGTGGCGCTTTTAGTCTTTAGGGAGCGGGAGTCAACGTGGAGCTGCCATATCTTATCAAAAAAGGCTCTGGCCTGCTCGGGCCGTACTCCATCTGTCTTTAGGCATCGGGAGACAAATTCACTCTTAGACAGCTTGCATATCTGTATCCCAGACTCAGTGGGCGCAACGTGCGATGGGTCTACAGGAGGTGAACCGGACTACTTATGTTAGCTGTGTCAGTTAACATGTTGCCTCCGTTCGGGGTGAGAGGGAAAGAAAATGGGACCGAGCGAAAACAAAGGGCATGCTTAGATGAGGCCAACAACAGACATTGTTCACAATCCATTCTCGCAGCTGCTTGTTAGTCCAGGTACGTGGGACCGCTGGATCATAGACAACTGGCTTCAATTTTGGCACCTGAACCCTGAGCATTTCTGCATATCGAAGGGAACTCTTCCCCTGATTTGCGTCAATAGCGCTGGGGCTAACGCATGCAACGACGGCAGTCTTGCAGGAACGATGGCTATTGACGTCAAACACATGTTTCAGCACCTTGGTGAGCGTGGTGTTGCGGAAGGGGATATGCACATGTTTCGAGCTAGTGCCGCCTGAAGCCGTATTCTCGTTGATGTTCCAGGTAGCGCGACCTCGAATACAGTCCTTGAGCGTAGAAAGAGAGGAGTTGATATCTTTTGTTTCTTTCATGCGCTCTGGTGTGTGGTCCTTGGAATCCGCCGCTGCCTCACTACCTGCTAGGTCGACCAAAAAGAGTAAACCGTCAGGACAGTCGGGATCATCCTTGTTTTCGATCCTGATTCGGCAGACAGCGTGTGAGCGCGAAGAAGCATCGTTTTTAAGCGTCGGGGCACTAGCACGGAAGATCATGCTTGTCTTGATTAGGTCGAGGAAATCCTCGATCGTCGAGGGGGTGCGTTCGACAATACCTACCAACTGCGTCTCTCCAAATGAATCTTCCATGACGCTGATCCGATGCTTGTCATTGAGGAGATCTGAATGCAGTCAATAAATGAAAACGGGTGCGCGAGGGGGGAGGGAATGCGATCCCTACCAAATGCAGCCTTTCCTGCCAGCTCAAACACAGACATGTGAACACTGCGTCGGCCAGGGATCTTCCCGCCTAACAAATCCGATGCGATGAAGGTTTCCATTTCATTTACGGTAAAGGTCTTGCCTGATCCAGTCTGACCGTATGCAAAGAATGTTCCAACGCCGCCGCTCCATGCCCATGGCACCAGGGGAGCTACAAAATCGTCGTATATCGACTTTGTTGTGCTCTCTGGCCCATACGCTCGGTCTACAAGGAAGCTAGACGACTGTGACAGGTCTTGGTAACATGAACGTGGAGAAGCCTGCTATGGCGTATGTACTGTTCCAGGGGTATATCGCAGATGTTCATGTACGTACATTCAAAGCAGGTTGTCCGTTGACCTTGAGTCGAAGTTCATGCACATCGAGCTCGCCATTTCCATCACTGCGAACAAACAAGCCTGGAATATGACCAGCTTCCTGCTCGTGAGGGAGAATTGGGCGTATCCTCGCTGAGATGGTCGTGTCAGAAGAGACCTCGCTCTCGTTTCTATTCTTCGTTTGTCCAGCGACGGGCTTTGGCTTGAACTCCCTGACTTTCTCAACAAAGAAAGCCTTGTGTTCAGCGAGAGAAATCGGAAGTGCCATATCTCCTGTTATTTGCAACTCTTCTGTTGTTGGTTCTGGGTATTAGCATCTCCCTCCTCAGCAAAGTAACCCGCCAGGCAACCACTTCACCTTCTCTTGGCCTTTTATGTTTATGACTTCTTTTTGGTCTAGAACGGCCAAGAGGTCGGCTGCCGGCTTGGCGCCCGCCTGCCCCAAGCTTACAGCTTATTACGTAGTTTTGGGAACTCAAGGTTGGATGACCAACAGCAAACTGGGAAGAAAACAGGGTGTGACATGTCGGTGCTCATTTGCACACCCTATATAGGGAGCTGATCTGTCCAGCTGTTGTCCTGCTTTTATCTTAAAAGGAAGCCGAGCTGGCCGTGCATGAAGCGAGGATAAATAGCTGACCTCTGCTGCCACATCCCACTATAAGAACTCCCTCCACAACCTGCCCAAACCAGGGAAGAAGACACAATGCTGTCGTGCTGCAGGCCACGAAAAGATGCTACCGGTGAACGAGAGCCTCTGCTTCCAGCCTCAGAGTCAGAAACTGAGCTGCAGCGGAAGGTAAAGCAGAAATTCCGTCAATATGAGATGTTCCGAGCGTTGTCCGCTGGTTACATGCCCACAACAGAGCAAGCAGCAGCTCTTCTGCGACTTGTCCTCGTTTCCGATGTGCTGAACCCAGATAACCCCATGCTGAGTCCGAGGGGCGGAAGGATAGCAAAGGATTGTCGAGCGTGGACCCGAATATTCATTGCTCTGCTGCGAGAGAAAAACAGTGGCGATCAGCTACAGGAAATCATAAGCCAGTTCATCCACTCGAACGTTTCTATAAACACAGCCCAGGTTGCTTCTGCAGCATCAAAATCCAAGGCCAGGGCAGATACTATTGCTGGTATTTTTGAACTCTTATCCTTTGTAGATATCAGGTCTCATATTGCTGAATGTCTGTGGCGGACAAGCTAATTATCTGAATATCATAGCATACGAAAGCGTACGCACCGTTGGTAAACTTCTTATGACCAATTCGGACTTTCGTCGTTTGATCGGAGACATTACCACTATTGGCCGCAGCATCTTTTCTGACACCACGGCATCACTCTCAGACGCTATAAGTAGGGTCGCAGAGGAGGTGGAGCCGTCGGAATCACAGAAAAACAGTGTCAAGGCAACAAATGGCGATAATAAACAGGCTCCCACCTCTGATGAGTTAATGCAAGATGGGGAGCAAGTTATGGAGACTGCGAAGGAAGGGCTGGAGGATACCGGGTGTGCAGCCAAAAAGAGTGCTGAAACCAACATATCCACCGAAGTGCAAGATTCACTCTTGTACCAGATGAAAAAGACAGTGGAAGACTTGCGGTTAAGATCTGATTACGATAAATCCGTGTCAACCATATCAGGGCTTGTCCAGCGGTATGCTGGAATATACATGCAGACCATAGGATCCACAGTTGAGGGTGCTTCGGATGCTTTGGACATCGACCCAGAGTTGCATGACGCCATGAAGAACTTATGGGAGCTTGCAAGATCCTTTGGTAGCCAAAATGAATGGCAATCTCTTGAAAGTAAATTCCAGCAGCTGATGCAAGGTGCCAAAAGAAGCACTGGAGTTAATGACACACTTGACCACATTGGACAATCCATTTACAGCCTCTTCACTGACCCCAGTTTCTGGGACTCTGGAGAGGACACCGTGAAGACCCTGAAGGAGAAAGTAAAGGAGACTGAAGGCGACCTGCCGCAACAGGAATTCAAGGACTTCATCTATCAACTCAAGAAAACACTGATATCTGTCACCCAGGATGCCGCTATTGCGAAACTCATCACAGCCACAAAGAAAATTGCACTGGGTATATGTGAAGCCTATCGTAATGAAGGTATTCGTCTTATGGCAGACGCCCTCAACATCTTCCTCCCTCTATTAATTCGAGCTATCCAATATATCCCCATACCAAGATTGGAAATCTCGGTCCCTCAAATGGATCTTCTGCTTGAAAACGTTGTGATTGAACCAGGTCACACTGTTCACAATTCTTCGTTTCTTCCATACCAAGTCCTAGTCACCACAATAAGCAACATGGAGCTTCGTAAGACCCATTCGAAGGAGGCGGTTTCAGGCATGAAAAACGTCGTTAACGTCACCCTCAATGGCCTTTGTTTTTCCGCAAATGATTTTGGCTACTGGATAAAAGCACATAAACCTCCTTTCCCATCCATCTTTGACGAAGGAATCGCTAGTTTCTGCCTTGATCAACGCGGAATCGATGTGTCTTGTGAATTCGAGGTTGGCAAAGAGCGGTTGGAACAGATTCTGTCTCTCCGTGCAGTGAGAGTTCATATCCATAAGTTGGACTACTCTATTGCCAAGAGCCGCTGGTCATGTATCTTGTGGGCTCTCAAACCTTTCCTCAAACACATGATCAGACGCAGCCTGGAGAAAATGATAGCCGAAAAGATAGTTGGCTATGCTAGGACAGCAAATCGAGAACTGCTCTTTGTGAGAGAGCGCCTACGCGCCGCGCGCATAGCTGATCCTGACGACTTCCTAACTTTTATCAGAGCAGTTATGGCTAGGCTGAGTGGGAAGGCGGACCCAGATATATTCACTAGACTCGGGTTTGACGCTCAGCGGGGTGGTATCTTCGACGGCGTCTATGCCCCAGGCAGTCTTGCCAAAGCCTGGCATGAGGAACAGCAGAGAGCGGACGAGCTTATTGAAAGAAGCAGCCAGGACAGCCTTAACCAAAGGCCGACTTGGAGGAATAGTATATTCGACGTCCCAGCCAGGGGCCACTAATCCAGCTACTGTTTTGATCTTATGCAGCCCTCGCTTTTCCCTATATTGTGAGTAGTACTTATTTCGGGCGAGATAACACTCTTCAACCTCACCGCAAAACGATCAATCTATGCAACACCAGTATTTCAAATGGAAGCTAGCTCCTATCAACTGTCTCTTCGTCTTCAGCTGCCCTTGTCTGCTTCTTTCACCAAAAACATTATTATTTAGGTACATAACTACATGGCAGATCCATCCATTAGGTAATTGTACAGGAGATTATGTAATCCACGGCAAAAGGTTTATCCTTTAGGAGCTTCCTCCAAACTTTAAATTCGAACACCTAATCGATAATAAGGGAAGTTGATAATCTGGCATCAACGCGAGCATCGAGTCGGCCATCGATCATCTTCTTCTGCTTCCCTCCCGCGGACAGCCAGCCAGTTTTTGAGCTGCTGGAAGAGGAGTGAAAAGCGCCGGCAACTTGACCTGCCATTGGCAGATTCGCCAGCCCCTAGCTTGTCCTCCCAGCTTGCTGCACCCGATACATATATTTCACTTCTACCCACCGAAACAGCTACTCTTGAATCCTGATAACACAAGCAGAATACGTGCTAAGCGCTTAAAGCGCATTCGGCTTTTCCATATTACTATACTGTTTATTTTCACGTACTCTAGTTTTCGGGGATCCTCCCCAGTCGGTCACCATGCTCGTCTTTCCGCTTCTCCTGCTCTCAACTCTCTTCATCCTAATACCACTGACAATATGCGCCGAGGACTACTACAAGATACTGGACATCGATCGCTCAGCTTCAGAGCGTGACATCAAAAGGGCGTACAGAACACTAAGCAAAAAGTTCCATCCTGATAAGAATCCGTGAGTAGAATGCACCGGCGCAAATATCTGTCAGCAAGCTGTAATGGCTCAGGTTTATTATAAGTGAACAACCTTAACTAAAGATTTTGTAGTGGTGACGACTCGGCACGTAAAAAATTCGTCGATATTGCTGAAGCGTATGATGTCCTATCCACAGCTTCGACAAGGAAAATATACGATCAGTACGGTCATGAGGGCCTACAACAACACAAACAAGGCGGAAGTGGTGGTAGACACGACCCATTCGACCTATTCTCCCGGTTCTTTGGGGGTGGAGGGCATTTCGGTCACCATGGCGGCCACAGGCGTGGTCCTGATATGGAGCTCCGCCTCGACTTACCACTACAAGACTTTTACAACGGCAGAGAGATAGATTTCAAGATTCAAAAGCAACAAATTTGTGATGCTTGCGAGGGTTCTGGCTCTACTGATGGGAAAGTGGATGTCTGCAGCCAATGTCAGGGCCATGGTGCCGTAATTCAAAAGCACATGATCGCTCCCGGCATATTTCAGCAAGTTCAAATGGCCTGTGACAAGTGTGGAGGGAAGGGAAAGTCGATTCGGCATCCGTGTAAAGTGTGTGGCGGCAGCCGAGTTGTCAGAGCCGAAGTTCCTATATCAGGCACCGTCGAGAGGGGCATGGGCCAGGGATCGAAACTGGTGTTCGAGAACGAAGCCGATGAAAGCCCCGATTGGGTTGCGGGTAATTTGGTTGTCACATTGAGAGAAAAAGAACCCGTCATGGATGAACATGAGGCTCAACGCACCGATGGAGCATTCTTCCGGCGCAAGGGCAAGGACCTTTTCTGGAGAGAAGTTCTCAGCATCCGAGAAGCTTGGATGGGAGACTGGACTCGAAACCTAACACATTTGGATGGGCACATTGTACAGATAGGCCGCAAACGAGGCGAAGTTGTCCAGCCCTTTACTGTGGAGAGGATACCAGAGCAGGGAATGCCAATATACCACGAAGGACATATCCACGAACAATCTCCACATGATGAGTTCGGCTCGCTTTACATTGAGTATATTGTTGTTCTTCCTGACCAAATGGATAGTGGGATGGAAAAAGATTTCTTTGCCTTGTTTGAAAAATGGCGAAGGAAGAATGGTGTCGATCTCCTGGAAGATTCCGGCCGGCCAGTCCCTCCAGAGGTTGAAAAGCACGACGAACTATAATATATATACATACAAGCATTCCCATCGTTATATCTTATTCCACCCGCCCTCTTCCACCCGCTTTTCAAATATTCTTTTTCACATTGTATTTATTTGAACGCCCATTTGGACTTTCCCGTTCCCTTGCGATTGCAGCTGCTTTAGAACCTAGAAGATGAATAAAAAGGATAGACAAGGTATTTTCTCTCCAGGATCTGCATTGGCTATTTCAATCTTCACTGTGAATCAAATATCCGGCAAACAAAGAATATCACACACCAGTCACTGGAGGGAGACTTTTGAAGGCACTTTAGTACCTACGGAACTTGCTCTCTCTTAACGAGGGAGCAGGCCTGTTACCTCTATCAACATACCCGGCGCTTCAATTTATGGTTTGCATGCCTTGGTTATAAAGACTATTCTCTTCAATATATCTCTATATGATAACATGAAGAAAATGCGAAAATATCTCCTCGTCATGCTCTTGCTCCTATACCTGACTGTGGGAGCCACATGCTCTACCTCATCGGATCGCCGCAATTCTCATAAAAGAGTAGCGGATGTGAAATTTGCTGATTCCGTGGCAACCTACTTACAACGTAATCTTGATGGTGAGTACGTATTAATTAAAGATGCCTTCCTTCCAGTTACATATATACTAAGAGAAATCGCTCTGGATAGGAGCGTGTTTATCTCCCTTGAGCTAACAGTTACTCCCCCTAGGCAACCCGCTTCAAAATCTAATCCCGAAGGACTTCCTCTATCCCACAACTATGGATGGCCAGCCAATCCTTGGGCCGCAAGGCCAAAGAGGTAGAGCCAAGAGGTTTTCGCCGAGTATCAAGCAAAGTCCTATTAAAAATATCATCAGCATGGAGAGCATTATCCTTCTGCTACATGTTATCGGGGCAGCAGAGAACGCAGAGCAGGTCACAAAGCTATGCGAGACGGTAAATTTCAAACGGATTACAGAAAACGGGCTAGATGGTGCGATGCTTGAATCGATGATATGCAAACGAAACGATCTTGACTTCTACATTCCGGCAAACTCGGATGCAGTAAAAGAGCTGTTGTCAACGTGGTATATGGGATTATGGATGCAAATACTTTATGTTGCATTTGCAGGGCATTATCCAGACCTGTGCAAGATATTCGAAACGAAGAAGATGTCTATTATAAATATGAACGGGACGTTTTTGGAACAAATACTGTGCTCTTTGTAGGTATGGTTTTGACCTACAAAATGAAGGGGCAAAAAGAGTTTCTCCTTCTATATGAATGGATACCTGGTATGCCCCATTTCCTGTAAGAACTGATACCAGCTATTTTATTGTTTGTGTTTATTCCTTTGTATATTCATTTGTGAAGCTGGACTCGATTGATATGTTTGATTTTTTAACTATGTCTTAATATCTTTGTCTCTCTGACCCTAGGATTATATCAAGTTGCCAAACCGCCCACTGAGCCCGTATTGATTACCCTCACATCATTGAATATCAGGCTGCTCTACCTGGAATTATATTCCCAGAACCATCCCATTTTACGTTTCTTACTGTCAGTTGGTAGTGCCGGCCTCCACTCCACTGCTGATACCTCCTATACCCAACATATGAAAGGACAATCAGGATCACACCCACAAGAACCCCAGTAGCAATGCCCGCAACTGCACCTTGTCGAAGCCCTATTCTTAAACTTCCAGCCAAATCAGCCTTTATTGTTGGTTGAGTGCTAGGCACTTCACTTGCGGTAGAGCTGGGGAGCATAAGGTCGCCCGATGTGTTGCTAAAGCAGGGGACTCGAGGATGAAAATTCCTGGAAGAAATATATCTAATATCGGCACATGAATACAAAGTCTCTGTGTTGGCAACGTGGTCAAAGCGAGCTTGATATTTGATCTGCAGAGTGGCATCTGTTTCATTCATGATATTCTTTGGGGGGTCTGGGACGGGATAACATCCACCACCAAGGGCAAGACGTTTGATTCGGTTCGGTTCTATAAGGACAACGAAATCATCATTGGACATGGGATCTAATTTACTCGCTAATTAGCAGTGCTCGGTTCTTTGATTAGTTCGGACTTCTTTACTTTCTTTGTATGATATGCTCAATTGGATATTTGAAGCATCCTCTTCAATTACAAGCGCTAGAACTCCATGTGCTAGTTAAATCTTTATTAATACGCTCCACTTGCTCTACACGAATCGCATGAGGTACGTTATGCACTCACATAGAGGAAAATAGGTTCGATTTATCACACCCATGTCTGAGTCGCAGGGAGCAGTGTTGTGTTGGGCCCCATTCTGCTCTCGGCTATGGGGCCATATGAATCTTACAGGGTCCATCGTGCCTAGTTCTATTTTGATGCATCTACAATAACCGACCCTGCAGACTATTCCCCGAGTACTTTAAGGCGAAGGCTCTACACGTGATATATATACGTATATCTTTATTATCGTCGTCAGCAATCATACGACCTAGGTGTAACATCATTTGTTTGCCAGCCAAAGCTGATGTGTCGAAAGCCTATATGAGGGCTGAAACTAGGTTTAATGGCCTTATGTCTTACACTTACACAAGGGAGGGGGGGCTGCCGAAACATCCGGGCATGTTATATGTACGCATAAGAGCGAATCATCACTTCGTCGAATGCTTCCAGGAGAGTTGCAGTATTTCCATGATAATTAACATCATAGGCGCGGGCATAAATGTGAGATGCTACAAACAGCTTGAATTATGATACAGCTTTATTAGTATAAAGGTAGTGATAATCTGCTATTCTTAAGAGAAACCACCGTGGTGACTTACCTCTCCGTCCGAAACTTTGTTGAACTTTCTAGTTTTCGTTGGTCAAATAACTAGTTATCTCTGCCTGACACATTCAAGCCAAGTTCCGACGGTAACACCAAGTCGTAACTATTATACTAAGTTGTTATAACAACTTCCCAAAACTTATATTACATTAACGATCAAGTGATCAAGGGTCATAGCTGTATCTTATAACTGAAGAAAAAGACCTCCTCTCTTGTCTTATATACACCCTATGCACAAGGCCGTTGTCTTGGAAGTTTATTCTGATCTGATAACTTAAAGTCGATATTTACAGACCTTCTATTGGTCAACCAAGCTTTCCTAGCCCCACTCTGATCCTTATCTGATCTTATCTATCAATAAGCTCCAAGGGTTGGCTGAAGGAATTTACCATGTTTTACTCCGTACAACGGGCATTAATATTACCATCGGTACCAATCGTTAGAATGTATAGTATTCTTTCATTCATGTAGGCCCTAAGCCCACGGCAGTCTCTTACCTTCTAAGAGCAAAGTCCTCTCGGAGCGTAACCTTTGAACGCTGATAACAACCGGTATACAACGAATAGTTAACGTGACTTGGATAAAACGGGTAGGTACTTGGGCTACATGCCGTCCATGTCAGTTATCACCTATGAAATGCAGTGAGTTTATCAACTCTTAACAAAGCTATTAATGGGGCAACTCAAGATATAAACCGTATCATTCACGAGGGTTGTTCACAAGCTTGAAAGGCCGATTCTAACAGCGATAGTATAAGTTTGACTTTATTAGTGGAGTAGATAATGCTTAAGTATCTTCTCTAAACGGTGGTCAGCACATCCTATGAGAGTTAGGCAGACGCAAAGGGCATGCGGATAAACCTGGATCCCTAGCAAAAGCGAAGACCCGCAGGACCGAGTTACCATATATCCCGAATGCACAGGGTATCCTATGACTTTTAGACACATTCCGGCGTAGCACCATAGTATTTAGGGTAACGTCTTCAGGGTATCCTTAGTTGACTTCCAATTATTATTTCGAAGAGGGAGATCCATGACGATACGAGAAACCTCCTTAAAGTTGTAGTAGATGGAAACCACACGACAAAGTAGGTAAGCCTAGTATATGATGGCTAGCCATCGGCAAAGCGCCCAAGGTATCGTGTGTTAGAAATACGAGAGGAAGTGCAAGTCTGCATTCTCAAGTGTGTTAATATTAAATAATAAATACATGTGAAAAGAAAGTATTAAACAGATATATCCAACGAGATACCGAGTCCATACCAGAAGGAGGGTGGAGGGAAAAGAAGAAAAAAGAGAAAGAAAGAAAAGTAATTGCGTCGATGCAAAAGGGCGCTTCCGCTAACAACTTCCAGCCAGTGCTGCCGATAAAACGCCCGTCAAAGATATCCGGCTAAAACAAAAAAAAAAATGGCTTCCAAAAATAAACTAGAACGAAGGCCGCCTGGAGTATGTCCGCATTCCTGAACTCATGCACTGCGAAAGGGTAGCAACTGGGTCAAGATGAAAAAATAAATGAGCGAGCGGCATAGCTTAGGCACACACAAGCTAAGTGTAGAGTAGAGGACGGAAGCTAGCAGTGCACGACTCTGCTTCTCCGTCTGGCTTTTAATCGATGTTCGGTATCCATGAGTTTGTTCTGCACCCATAGCCGGGATTCCTGATCCCTCTTAATGTCGCTGCAGTTGAGTAGGTCGATCAGTGCGAGTTTGACCTGGAGATCGACGTCATTTGACCTGTCGCCATTGTCGTCGGAGAGGTTAAGAGTTGGGTCAAGGATGTCAGCAAAGCAGCGGGATGAAGGTGGAGTGGATTGGTATCGAATTGGGGATGGATGGCGCAGTATCCTGGCAGGCGGAGGGCATGGAGAAGACGGAGACTGTGAGGATAGCTGTGGCGACGAGGTTTGGTGATGTTGGATGTGAGTATCGCGCAAGTTTGAGCGACGGGCGGCGAGAGCCATCGCGCAGCTACGGGGGGTCGTTGGTGATTCGAGAATCGGTTCGTCAATAGAGAGAGTGTTTATCGATATCGGAATTGACTCCATCTTGGTGGTTTAAGTGTTGTATGTATGTATGTTGGTGGTGTGATTTTATTTGACTGTGGCGGGCCCTTCCAGGGGGCTGTATGCGAGCGAAGCCAAACTGCCGCTTCAGGAGAGGAAAAGGAGTGAGCAGCAAAACATCAGATGTCCTGCTGGTTCGATGGGCAGGGGACTTTTTATGGAGGGCGTCCTCGTGTTTATACGCAGGAGTAGGTGCGTTGGGTTGAGGGAGGGCAAAAGGGGTTATTTATCCCGTCTCTAAGGCCCCCCTTGCGACCCTCAAATCAACGATCTCCTCTCCTCCCTGTTGCTCCTGGCCAGGCCATGTCATCACTCCAACCACTAGCGACAAGTTGCTGCGCAACCTCGAGTCTGGCCGCTGTGGAACCATGATGTAATGGGCTTTAATTAATTATGGAGATATGAACCCCCTAGCCGCGGCCAATCATGCCTAGCAAGTTTCGCCGTTTAACTGAAGGATCGTTACTGACATAATAAGCCTGTTCCCTCCCATTGACGGTCCCCAAGGGCAAGGCTATCGGGAGCGGCCTGTTGGGAGTTCCCGGGGGTTACGGAGAAGCCCACATAAAAGGGCACGCCGCAAGCATGAAGACACCATGAGCTTGGGAAGCGGAAAAAGCGAAGATAAAAAAAGGACAATAGAAAACTTGCTGGCGGGAGGGGGAAAAAACTCTGTGGAAAATCTTGCCTGAGGTCAAGGCCACTATGGGGTCATCGAGGAAGGTTATCGCAGTACTTGGCCCAGGCCGGGCGGAGGTTGTTGATCGGCCTCTGCCGGTGGTGAGGGACAGGTTTATGCTGGTAAAACCTGTTGCGATTGCGTTGAATCCGACTGACTGGAAGCATATTGACGCGGGAGTGGTGGGAGCCGTCGTGGGCTGCGACTATTCAGGCATCGTGGAGACCATAGGCAAGGGAGTCAGGAAGAAGTTCAAGAAGGGCGATCGGGTCTACGGTGTCGTCCATGGCTGCAACAGACAAGAACCAGACGACGGGGCGTTTGGCAACTACATCCTTGTCAAAGCAGACGTTCAGTCGCATATTCCAGACAACCTATCCTTCGAGGAGGCCGCCACACTCGGGGTGGGCATCATAACCGTGTGTCAAGGGTTGTATCTTGGTCTCGGATTGGATCTGCCCACCTCCCCCAGCTTCAAGAGGACGCCGGTGCTGATATACGGCGGCAGCACGGCGACTGGCTCGTTGGGCATCCAATTTGCAAAACAGTACGTTTTTCCAAAAAAAGAATACACAGAAAACGAGAGTAGCGGTTTGAATATACCCACGGAACGTGAAATGTCCAACCAGAATCCGAAAAAGCCAATTGCAGTTTTGTTCTGGAAAAGGAATTATTTTGCAAGCCCTTTTTGCTCCGCATATATAGTAAACCAACTGCTTTTGCTGACGATCTGGAGTTGAACTCGTAGGTCCGGCTTTGCCCCAATCGCAGTCTGTTCCCCGCGGAATTTCGAGTTCGTTAAAAGACTAGGCGCCGTGGCGGCTTTCGACTATCACGACTTGGACTGTGGCCTCAAGATCCGTGAATTTACCGGGAATAAATTAAAACTGGCCTGGGACACCATATCGCTCCCTGCCAGCGCACGCATATGCGCTCACGCCATTTCCACCAGTCCCGGCGGTCGATACTTTGCTCTGCTGCCGGAGCCCTGTCCTCGAGACGACGTCGAGTCGAGCTACACCATGGCCTACTATATGTTTGGCGAGAAAGTCCAAATGTCCGAGGATGGGCCGGTGATACCCCCGGATCACTCCGGGTTTCGATACGCGAAGGAGTTTGTCTCCATGGCAAACCAGTTGCTTGCGGACGGCAAGATCAAGGTCCATCCTCAGCAAGTGTGCGGCGGTGGCCTTGCGGGAGCACTCGAGGGCCTAGAGATGATGAGAGACGGCAAGGTGACTGGCAGCAAGCTGGTCTACCGGGTGGCGGAGACTCCTGGCCTAGAACCCCCCGACTCGACATAAAGGGGGGGAGGAGAACTCCTGTATGCATGTCTCTGTTCCGTTTTTAGAATTTTATATGACGAAACGGCTCGTGTTGTCTCTGCCAAGTTGGCCCCCTTGTCGGTACGTACTTCTGAGAGTACTTAAGTACTCCGTAGTAGTGTGTCCTTGAAGTCAACAGCAAAAATGTATTTTTTATATCTCGAGCGAATGAGGTTGGAGAAGTCGCAGTCGCTGAACTTTGCATAAACGGCGGACGCTGATTGGTTGCTTAGTCACCATACTTAGTCATGACATTATTTATGCTTAAATTTCACGTGATGCATAATAATGTTTAAGCTCATTTTAATGCATGAATGAAAGAGTCACGTGATTATAATTACATAATAATTGTCATTGCTTAGTCATCTCTTATCGCTGTCAATCGAAAATTCGAAAGTCGCAAAGCAAAAGAAACGCTGAAGCTGATGAATATTGAACAACTCGGGAACAGGTCGATAAAAGGCAGGCAAGATGGTCCGGAAACTCAAACATCACGAGCAGAAGTATGCAATTCCTAGTCGTTTCCTTTCTCCGCCAGTCTTCGCTAACTTTTTCTGTGTGCAGGCTCCTTAAAAAGGTCGACCTGTACACATACAAATCCGACAACAACCACCGCGAGGCCACTATCCGGCGCCGCTACCATCTCCAAGATCCTCTAGACTATAAGAAATACAATGCTTTATGCGGCTCCCTACGGCAGTTAGCTCATAAACTTGCAGCACTTGACCCGGACTCGGACCCAGTGCGCAAACAGCTCGAGTCCCAGATGCTAGAGAAGCTTTGGTCGATGGGAATATTAAAGCAGAACCGTGAGCAAGGTGCAGGACTAAGTAAAGTCGAGCGAGAAGTTACTGTTAGTACATTTGCGAGGAGGCGGTTGGGCGTGGTTATGGCGAGGAATGGGATGGTGGAGAGTGTTCCGTCGGTATGTGTTCATGCGTTGCATACATGACTTGCGACTCGGTTACTAATAGTACGTGATAGGCTGTTAAGTTTATCGAGCAGGGCCATGTGCGCGTTGGGACAGAGGTCGTCACTGATCCTGCTTTCCTGGTGACGAGAAATATGGAAGATTTCGTAACGTGGGTTGACTCTAGTAAGATTAAGAGGAATATCCTGCGGTACCAGGAGAAGCTGGATGACTTCGATTTGCTATAATTGTTGGATTTTGTGTCGTTATATAGATATACCCTTGCTGCTGTTTTTTTTGTCGTGACGGAATATAAAAGTACAAGATTAGAGAGGAGCACTGGAGCAATATAACAAAAGCTTGATGTGTGATCAACTTCGGTAATGGTATTGAATTATCTATGCTATGTATGCAGAACAAATGAAACGGGTTACCTCTAACCCTCGATTGCCGGTGGGAAATAGTGGGAAATATGCTTTTGACCGCAAGACGTCTGGTATCATATGCTTAGGTGGGATGGTAGGGGTAGCGCAGGGAAGCAGGAACTGGGGGTGTAGAAATCATAGCAAGTACAATTGGCGCAACATTATCAATTGCAGGAATAGTGACGAAGGGGAATGGGAAAATGTCCTGCAGGTTGTCGTATAAAGGGATGGTGCTCTGCTGTTCGCTGTTCTGTGAAATCAATTAAATCAATTGTGTAATGTGAATGTGGTATCATTAGAATCAGAATGCACGGGAAAATGGGGATTTAATGAGCGGTCGTAATGCGTAATGCATGAAAGTGGTATGAAAGCTAGACCAATGACGAATTACGTCTGTTGATAAAAGGCCGCCATTGCTTGGTGGGAATAGGAGCAGACTTCTCCTTGACAGGCTGAGCGGTCTCGTTCTCTAGCTTGAGTCGAGTCAATGCTGAGACGAGTCCATTTCTCAACACACCTAGTCCTTGACGTGGCGGCTGATCGGCAGATTTATCGGCTTCCTCTTCCTCTGGGATATCCATGCGGAACCGCCTCACACTGCCATCGTCCTTTGCATGACCGGCCTTGCATTCTTCGAAAAAGGGGGCTCGAGCATCTTTACTCTGACACCACTGGGGAGCAAACTTCCTCCAGGCACCACGGATCCCACGACTAGCACGGTCAATCTTTTCATATTCCCTCCGTCTGGTTGAGGGAGACGTCCAGTCGATTACTGTCTTAGGGAGAGGCGGTGGTGAAGAGACGTTGTTTGTTTGGTCATGGATGGGGTTCCACGTAGACTGATGGGTGAGTGGAGATGGGGCTCCATCAGACTGGAATGGAGAAGTAGGTGTATTTTCTGGCCGGAGCAGCGGAGACGCAGAAGCCGAGTGTTGAGGCTGCTGTGAAGAAGAATATCTCGCTGATGCGGTAGGGACATGTGAGTGGGAGTGGCGTGCCGATAAGGAGTTACGGTCTGTAGGAGACGAAGATAGCTCTTTATACGGCCCCATCTGGCTGAAAAGAAGACAGCTTTCACGGTGGAGGGCAACGAGATCTCGCTCGTTACGCTGGGAGTTGCTGCCCATGTCTGACCGAGAGGGTGTATAGTTGGTATAAGTCCCTGGCCCTGCCCCCGATCTGCCGCGAAGATGTTGCATGCTGCGCCTTGGTCTGGTCGACGAAGTAGATCTGGAAGACGAAGATGCCTGTCCTCTCGATGTCCTTCGACGCTCTAGAGAAAAGGAAGATGCTCTGGATCCCGCATCGCTTGGTTTGCGCGCTGATGCCGCGGTAGGGGTAGCCGTGGTGGCAGGCGGCCTGATCAAGCTCTGCACCTCCGGGACGTCCTCGTCGTCTGCGCTGGACATCGAGAAGGCTGATACTGGGCTCCCGGTGGCCGCGTACGTCCTGCTGGGCAACGCCAGGTCTGTCACCGTCTGTCTCTCGAAGTCTGTCACTTGGAAGGGCGGAAAGTAGGATGTTTCATCTCCGACAGAGGCATCAAAGGGGCGCTCATCCTCGAAGAGAAAGGACGTTATATAGTCCTCTTTCGAGCTGGCGTTCAGCTTCTTCTGAGTCTTGGGTATGTAGATAAAAGGAGAAGAGACAGCATTGTCTTCACTGATGCCGCCATCACTTGCTTGGGTCTGGCATGTGAGGCCGGCCATGATGGCTGGTGCCGGTAGGTTGGTGATGCTTAGTCGGACGTTGTAGCTGTCTTGTCTTTCTTCTGCCAGAGTCAGCAGACAAACGTCTTTAACCTCAACCTCAAACCTCAAACCTCCGCCCTCATACTGTGAATGAGCCCACTTACACTCTTTATCTGAAGAAGATGGAAGATCCCTCTTTAACGGCCTATCTACCAGGAGATGACATGTGAAAAAGAAGAAGACACAAAAGACAGCTTGGTGATTGGACGCGCATGTGTAGGCAATCAGGAGACAGGCAGTTGATCACTTGAAGCTCGACCTCGAAGCCTTGCTGACAGCCTTATAGGTCGAGACGATGGTGATAATAGGGATGGGGATGATGGAGCTTGGTAGAGGAGCCACCGCCTGCAGTGAAGAGTTCGGGCGTATATATATCAAGGGCATGAATATATATAGAACGAGGACTGCAGCATCAAGCGCCGGGGAGCACTCAAAACAAGAACGGAGGAGCCGATATCCAGGCGCCTACTGAGACAGAGAAGCTCACCAGTCATGTCTTCACACCTTCATCTCTGCGGGATGACTCCTGTCACAGCTGGCGCGCAAGATTTCTTCCATCAGGAACAGCCAGACAAGCAGACAGGGAACCCTCGGCCGTTATAACTAGTCAGTCGAACTGGTGCAACTGCAGAAGCAGGACGCCAAAAAAAATGGACAAACCCCATCCTCGGAGCGGGGCAAAGAGACTAGAGGTCCTCTTCTTCGATCGATCTTCTTCGTCTGCTTCTGTTTCTGCTTCTTTAACGTCCACCTGATTGGGCGCCATCGCCTCTCCTTCTCACCGTAAGTGTGTGAGAGCCCTGTTTGACGGACGGGAGCATGTTGCCCGCGCAGGGGCACACGGGAAGGGCGAACCAGGAGCAGAAGCAAAAAAAAAAAAAAAAAAAAAAAGCCCAGGAAAGGAGAACAGGCGGTTACAAGGAGGGAAAAAAGGAACGAAACCCGCATGACCCTTGCCCATGCATCATGCATCATTCATGCACCTCTGGAGGGAGAAACTAGTCTGGCGAATCGTGGCTCAGCGTGGCGGCGCATCGAGCTCTGGCTTGCTGGCCGGTTATTGGGCCTGCAGATGTTTATCAGGGTTAGCTTGAGTTAGTTCCTCCCCGGCTGGCCTTGTCGGGCTCGGACTGGAGCAGATTCTGACTTGAGCTGCAATGCATACTGCGTGGCACTCTAGTTCGCACTTACAGACGGGGTTGATCGGCCAGGGGAGACGAAGACGAGAGCAAAGTTGCGGTCGAACCGAACGAACCGGTTCGACATAAGGACATCTTCAGTTCATGCTTACATCCGTTATGTGTACGGAGTACTCCGTACGTGCACTCCGTTCTCTGTCCATGGGGTACACCTGGTGTTGCGTCAACAATGAACCGGAGAAATGGGATATCCGCACATAATACTATTATTATTGTCGATAGACGGGGCGAGATGCAGGCGGAGCAAGTCAGATCGACTTGCTTAGTCGGTCACACGTCCGAAGTCGCTGGCAAATGTCGGACAGAGAAGCAGGTCACTTGCATACTTAACCAGGAGCTACATAGTAGCGGTGACTTTGATGCATGGATAAGGAGACACTGACGCTGGACAGGTAACTGTGCATTTACATACGTGGGGAAATAACTTTGACAGGTAATTCAACCTCTTGCTAGAGCTGAACGGAAGAAAGAAGATTCATTGCATGCATGTCATGAGATACAGTACGTTAAAACATTCACACTGAGTAAGTAAACTCTGAGTTCTCCATGTCCGTGAGGTCAAGCCATCTATCGTGAGGTCAGTCGGTCAAAAATCATGAACGAGGAGGGGAAGAAGGGACATACTCCTGGTTTTCGACCTTGGTATAGCCTGGCTCAGCTCTGAGCTTGGCCTTCTTTGCGTTCTGTCGATTATACCACCACCAGATGAAGTACATATCGACCAGACAGGCAGAGAAGCATGCCAGGATAGTTGCCTTGGCCGGCGTGTACTCAGGCGCATGTTCGGGGCGGAATGTTTGTGGCCCTGTATGGATATATTAGCACGACTAATGACTAGCAGACACAAGTTGTCGACATACCGATGATGTTGCCTACACAGTATCCGATCAGGTACAGTGCAGCAACGGTGGTTTTCTTGGTGTATCCTGCTACATTCGAGGATATCAAGCCCAGGATACACACAAAGGGAGTCGGGCTGGCCAGGGTCAGGTAGTATCCTACCAGACGGCCGACGGAGAGGCTCTCGGGCAAAGCTATCATGAGAGCAGTGCCAACGATTGCGACGAGGAGGCCGCCTGATGAGACGAGAATGCGTTGCTGGTAGTAGTCGCCGAGGAACCCGTTGAGGAGGAGGGCAACAACCTCGACGGCGCCGGCGGGAGTGCCGTAGAGCAGACTCTGCTCAGGTGTATACCCGAATCCAACGATCTATACACGTTAGCCTACTTGATCCTACTCCGGGGGTAGGATAGAGACACTCACCAGCTGGTTAAAGAAGTTACTGATGCCGCCTGTTCGAGCCCCATTAGCATCTACTGTTTTACACGACCATCATTGAACAGGCTTGGCTGGCTCACCATTAGGGATATCTGCTGCAACGGCATAAAAGACAAACGCCCAGGTCATCGGGTCGGCCAATGCTTCTTTGAACTGATACAGCTTAAAGTGCTTGTTGCCGATACCCTGCTGGTTGACCCTCACTCTCTCCACGGCCAGGATACGGTCTTCCTTCTTCAGCCAGCGGGCATTAAGCTGATTATCTGGAATCAGCCAGTAGAACCACACGCCCAGCGCGACGGTCAAGAGACCTGTAAGAAGGAAGACAGTTTTCCATGGTGCGATGGCCGAGCCGACCGTGCGAGATCCTACGGCTATGCCGTATGCGACCAACCCGCCGAAGATCTGAGCCCAGCCGTTGAAGGAGAACCAGATGTTGATGCGGGTCGCTTGTTCGTGTTTGGTGTACCACTACAGCATCTGTCAGCCTGTACTCTACTCGCATATGTCCGTATCGAGTTGGTTACGTATGTACCTGGGAGGTTATGAGGGCAAAGCCGGGGGTGACAGCAGCCTCGAAGACACCGAGAAGGAATCGAATTGCAACGGCACCGGGGAAGTTATGCACGACAGCGAAGAGGGTGAGGATGAGGCCCCATGCGATGATACAAAAGGCAGAGTACTTGGCCAGAGGCAGTCGTTGCAGCAGGACGGAGGTAGGATACTCCCACGCCAGGTATCCTACGGCAGTCAGCTATCGCCCTCCATATCAACACGTCATACGTAAATGGGTACAACTTGGCTAGATGAACATACCGAAGTAGAACATGCTGCCGAGCCATTGGTAATTGTCCTTGACGAGATGGATATCCTTCTTCAACCCCATCACGCTGGCGTAGGATAGTGTCGTCTCTACATGATACATCCATCATCCATCAGCACCAGCACCAGCAGCACCAGGCATGTACCAACCAACTCGGCGCCAGAGACTTACTGTCAAGATAATTCAGCCCGTAAACAACACACATCATGGGCATGAGATGCCAGTCGATGATTTTAAGCAGCCGCTTGTTATCCTCGGCCGTCAACTCGATCGAACCCCCTTCGGCAAACGCCTTCATCGCCTCGTCCGCATCATGGCTGACGACCTTCTGGCTCTTCTCATGGCCCTTCTCAGCATCCTCGACTTCAACCTCGACTCGCTCCTCCTTGCTCGTCTGGCTCACGCTGACCTGCTCTGTATGTTCTTCGGGTTTCTCGTCCATCTTGTCTCTCTGTACGAGTCTGTGTAGACAGAGCTCCGAGACAGACAGGCCTAGACGGCGCAGGCCGCTCTCTTTATGTACCTGGGATGCCGTCTCCTACTTCCCGGCACCCAGCAAGTCAAGCAGTCCGTTGAAATGGAGTTCTCCACCGGCTTGTAGGAGGCAGACGGGCTAATTCCGGCCTCTCAGGCTGGTGGTCCGTAGGCCAAACCAAGATCGAGAGACGGCGAAGACGAGCTGATAGCTAAACTGCGTTAGTGACGGCCAACTAGACGTGGACACGGCCTATCTCGCTACTCATCGTGTTTTCTACTCTTTGAGTCTTGAGGATAGATTGAATGGCAGGAATGCATGCTGGTTAACTAGTTACTTGTCTGTCCCACACGCAGAGACGTATGCTGAAAAATGCGATTTTGCGGAGAAAGCAGGGGGGTGCCGCTCGCTTCGTCTTCTGCAACTGTTTGCTGGGATGCGATGACATGCTGGCCTACTTGCCTGCCATGCCTCTTGTTATCCGTCAAGGGTGTCGTCAATCAAATCGACTCATCCTCGGTAAACCCGATGACGGCGCGGGGAGGAGTCTTTTTGACTCTTATCTCTCTGCTTTGTTCTTCCCGTGGGTGGTTGGGTTGTTAATACGAGGGCTTCCCCGGATCTACCGTGTTAGCGTGAGACGAAACAAGAGGTCAGCGTGGAGTTCGTTCCGCTGTTTACTTGTTTTCTACGTTGCTTCGGTGATGCGGATGCTAACTATTATTAATTAATACGGGGTAGCACTAATGGAGAGGAGGTTGGTAGGTAGGTTGATATGAAAGGCGGATGAATAGTGTATTAAAATGTGTATATAGCAGGAAGAGCACTAGCTGCCTTCCTTTCCCTAAGGTATTTATTGTACTGCTATGTACTCAAAACGTCATCAGATATTCTGTAGTTGTGACCGTCTCCGAGTTGGTAAGGTTTTTAATTTTGTCCCCGCTGGATGCTTGGTCGATTGGATTGAATGTAAGATGATGTTGGTTTTTTTTTTCTTTTCGGTCTTTGGAATGAACGAATAAGGAGACGATGCACACTGAAAACCCATTGATATTTGAAAAAGCAGCCCCGTGAAGGTAAAAGTTGAAAGGTTGAAATATGTAAGGAAGAAGCGGAATAAACGCCGTCACGCCGTGCCACGCCGGGGGAGAGTAAATAATCGATTCGGTGCCGAAGGAGAGGGGGGGATCTCATCTGTGTCGTGAAAAGGGGGAGAGAGAGAGTTATCGTGGAGAAGAGAGGTCTATCATTCTCTAGTGATCTATTTGTCGTTGTCTGGTCGTTGGTTGTTCGTGTAAAGTAAGATATGTACTCGTGTATGTGTTTGGTAGTGAATATGTACACCTGTGGGGTCAAGAAGGGAAAGGCGTCGTCTGGTAAGGTCGTTAAAAGGATAGGTCGTTCCGAGTCATGATATGATGGAGTCATTGGTCATGGAAGCATGTCAGGCGTCGAGAGTGTGAGATACCAGGCGTTAGGCGTCAAAGCATTGGTGGAGGGACCCCCTTATTCTAGACCAGAGCCCAGGCGGCAATGGCACAGAAGGAGAGGAGCAGAGCATTGCTAACAGAGTGGATTGCACCAGTACTGCCGGGAGCCTGCATTGCCGGGCTGGTTGGAGATGCACCGCCATCGGTAGGATTGTTGCTGCCGCCGCCGTTGGTACCTGTAGGGACAGGATAGCCGGGAGCGGAGCCAGAGCCAGAGCCAGGGAGAGAGCCGGTGCCGGTAGGAGCGCTTCCAGAACCAGTAGAGGTAGTCATGCCATGTCCGCCGTTACCAGACGAAGCCGAAACCGAGGACGAGACAGATCGAGAAGACCGGGAGGTATAATCGGAGTGATGAGATGTTGATTCCTACAGTTCGTTAGCCTCTTGTGATCTCTTTCGAACAAAAAAATATAGGGGTAAGAGAGTCTCACGACTTACAGCAGCCGATGTCGGCGTTACGACTCCCCCAGTTCCAGTCTCGGTTACGATCCAGCTGCTGGGGAGCCCTACAAGGGAAGTCATCGTTGAGGAGGGTCCATTTGTCAGGGTATTGGAAGGAGAGGATCCGGTGTTGGGGGCCTGGGGATTCCCGATGCCGCCCCCTGGGACGGTGTGAACGGGGACATGGGCACTGGTGCTTGGGCTAGATGGTAGCGTGGAAGACTCTACCTTAGGGCCCGACCCGGGCTTGCCAGACTTGTTGACCTGTCCGTCAACAGCTTGAATAGACTCCCACTTGCCAGTCATGTCCTTGTAGACGTATTCCTTGCCGGTAGAGTAGTCGGTCACCTTGATGGACTTGACGAACATGGTGAAGGGGACTTTGGAGAAATCGGTTTCACCGCCGGCCCATTCTATATATCATTACATTGTGAGTATCAACCGTGCTATTTGGCAGCGAAGAGAGAGAGAGAGAGAGAGAGAGAGACATACCGATGGTTCCCTGGTTGTTGGAAGGGTCACCGCCGGCCCAGCTGCCAGCAAGGACTCTCATGGGGGTCTGGGGGTACTGTCCTTTAGCGGCATCCGGGGTGAGTTCGCGGACGTTCTGGCCGTCGATGTAGAAGGTCGTCTTGTCCGCAGTCCAGTCCACGGCGTATTTATGGAACTCCTGGTTGTTGTTTGGAGCTGGATGGAACTTGACCCGGTCGTAGGTGGTGGTGTCTCCCTTGCCGAAGAAGTTGCTCTGTACCTGGTTGGGGTCGCCGCCGAGGAACTCCCAGTCGATCTCGTCCAGGCAGTCCGACAGCAGCACGGCGGAGGAGACAATCCCCTTGCCCGGGGCGGCCTTGATCTCCCACTCGACGTATCCGAACATGATGTAGAAGTCCGAGGTCAGCTTGGGGGCGTCGAACCGCTTGCCGATGGTCAGGCTGGCGCCGTCGTTGCCGTAGGTGGGCGTTCCGCCGGTGGCATGGAAACGCGGGCTCTCACTGGTGAGCCCGAAGTCGGCAGAGCCAGCCAGTGCAGGGTCGGCGGGACATTCTAGCATCACCGTCAGCAGCGAATTCTCCTGGCGAGTGTATCAGCATGCTTACTCTGCTTGAGGGGGTTGCACTCGGTGGATGTCTGCGCAGAGACGGCGAGGGCGCCGAGCAGGGCGGCAGCGAGCGAGAGCTTCATCGTGCGAGGTTTGTAGTCTTCTGGAATGTTAAGTAGATGATAGCAAGAGAAGAGCAGAAGACCAGGAGAGAGAGGAGACCTGAAGAGGCCCCCGAGGGCTCTCTATATATACATAGACGGGCAGGTCAGATACGAGGCCGCAGAGGAAAAGCCGCCAGCCACCCGGCGCAACCAGAAAAGAAAAGAAAAGAGAAAAAAAAAAAAAAAAAAGGCAAACCCAACCACCGAGAAAAAGCAACGCCGCCCAACCACCAGCCGCCAACCACCGCTCTCACCCCCAGCCTCCCTTGCGCGCGCGCTGAGACATGCCTGCGATCAGTCGCAGTCGAGGAGGACCCGAGAGGAGACCCAGATGGAGATGCTGCGTCTCGGCCAGCATCATAGGAAGCGAGCTGCGACCTCCTGGAGCCCCGATCTTCGTGCTGACGCAGCCTCTGTCGATAGTACAGAGTACTTCGTTACGGGATAAACAAGATGCTGATGATGTATATACTTGATAGACACCAGGCTGGCTTGTTACAGCGTCGACTAGTTTGTCCCGCCTGTCGCCTGTCGCCTGTCAGCTACGGAGTGCTATTTTATTATTCTTTGGCCAGCGGGCTAACCTCTGGCGGCTGTCAGCCTGTTCGCCTCCAAGCCCACCCGATAGTTAGGTCGACTGCGGCCCACCCCCAAAGACTGGCGCAGGAACCACTGCTCTGCTACTGCTAGAACCAGGCGAGCTTCGCTGGAGCCTCTCCATAGCGACGACATCACCATGGAGACGAGATATGGGGGGGAGGGGAAGGTGTTAGGGGATGGGATGGGATGGATGGGACCACCGGGCGGAGCCCTGTTTCCCCCCAGCACCGCACGGCGCCAGCACGGCGCGCAGGTAGCACACAAGCTACTGCACGACAGGACAGGACAAGGACAGGGAACATCTCCATGCTTTGTCCAACGTTACATGGCTACAGACGTCTCATGATGCGCACGAAGCCTCGGATCTCGCTTGCTTAAACCTCCGCTGTGCTCGAGCTCCCAGCAGATAGATAACAACTTACTTGCTGGGATACGTAAGACATCCAACGCAGCTAGTTGACTAACTAGCGAGAAGGAGAGAAGCTCAGGCGAGCAGTGGCATAAAGGCTGGGCCCCTTCAGAATACGCCTGGCTGCACGGCCTGCTCGACTATTTCATGCAAGGTACCGACTAGTAAGGAGCTCGCATTATTACTCTCAGGCGAGCCTCTCGTGGTGGCATTCAGCGCTAGCTCGTTAAGTTAATCAGTCTCTTACTCTGGGTCTGGCTGGAGGAGCTTGACTAGCGCAATGCCGGCTTCCGATAGCCATTTTTATTTTTAGACATCCGGCTACTTGCAACTATCCTGATTGTGAGACTGTGTCTTGGAGCATCTCCTGCGGACGCTGAATAGTTTGCCGCCTCAAACCTCTGTTTATTGAGTGCTGATAAGGAGATGAAAAGGAGGAGAGAACGGAGCGCTGCTAAGGGGTGATGCAAGACAGCGGCAGATGAAGGAGTAAGACAGGCCGCAGAAGGATTGGTCATGCAGATGGTTCGACTTTCTCTCTCCCTCTCTCCCTCTCTCCCTCTCTCTCTTCCTTCCCGTATATCTGGAAAAACTGTATGTCATCGGTGAGACAGCCAACGGGATGGTAATCAGAGCCGAGGAGATGAGAAACTGAGCATATGCAAAGCTGAGAAGCTTGCTGTCATTGCGATGTTGCACAGTTTGCCATTGACGCCGAATCAAACTTGCCCTGATAGCATGGCTGCAAGGTTGGCACCTACTCCGTACGCTCCCTTATCTCGACTTCATATCTCGGCTTCATAGTTTGGCCATGTTACAGCAGCGGGATATGAAGATTAATTTATTTTATTTTTCTTCTTTACTTTACTTTTTTTTTTTTTTCGAGAAGGGGTGGGAGAGGCTGGAGACTGACTGGTTGTTGCACATATGCTGTCCAACATCGGGTTCCAGCGGAGCGTCCGATCTATGATCTGTATACTTCTCTCCGCACGCTCCATCACAGATCAATTTCCCTTACGGCAGTCAGAACTTGACTCTTTATACGACATCTCGTCAGTTAAGCTGACTATCATCATGACAAATACCCAAGATAATCTCTCATTTTCGCCAGACCCTGCATATCCCCTTCCACAGTGCCAATCATCCCTCCATCCACGAACCGCGGGCTCTCACTGGCCCCAAATCCAGTAACCCATGCATTGTCTGTCTTGTCAATCAGTACATTCTCTGGTCTCACGTCCCCCCATATGATGCCGTGAGCATGCAGCTGCTTCACCACTTCTCCAATCTGAGCCATCCATTTCACCCGCTGTTCGTTGGAGAAGCCCTCAGACTCGGTCGTGCCCAACCAACCCTTCGACCCAATAGGCTCTAGCAGAATGCCGCAGATGACGTCCTGCTCGTCAGAGTAAGCTACTACTCCGCACAATGTTGGAACACGTAGTCGCTTGTTGAGACCTAGTGAGACCAGCTTTTGAAGGATGCCTAATTCGCGGTCGAAGCAATGGGAGTCTCGGACATGTTTGAAGGAATACTCTTTCCCATCTAGCTTGACTTTATCTGAAGATGGTACTAGAGACGGAACAATCTCGACTTTGGATGTATCGATCAAGTGGACGTTCTGCCGGGACTCGGCTAGTTCACTTATCTTCACTCCCGAACAGTCAACATTCTTCACTGTATCGCCAGGCAGTGGTATCGGAGTCAAGTATCCGTCTTTGTTAACCAGTTTATAGATGAAACCAGCCTCGGGCCTATAATAGCTCTGCACCGAGAACGAAGCCTTTTCATGAGAAGAAAAAGGCGCGAGCCTAGCTATTTCGTCTTCCAGAGCTTCGAAAACCCAGTATATCATCTTCCGTTCTTTCTCAGCGTCAGTGATGATAGCGAGGTATTCTTGCTTCACCTTCTGCTCATTGCCGCCGATCTCCAGATCTGCGCTAGCAAGACTAGCCATGAACTGCTTGCTGTTGTGTACGAGCGTACTTTCAGCTCCACATTCAGTTATGCGGAGGCTTCGCACATGGTAAGACGGCGAGAGTGGCATCTCTGTTCCTCGCTTAGATCACTACTTCGGTGTCTAGTCTGTTACACATATATATTGACGTTTCTGCCTGCCCAAGAAACCTTCTTCCCCAGCCTCGCCCGCACAAATACGGTGCATTTGTTCTCATCGAAAAGGAAAATAACTATATTACCAGTCACATCCATTGAAAAGCCATGAGAGTAAGCGATAGCAGTCAATATCAAATCACAACGTCAAGTGTCAATAGTTTAAGATCAACTAGATATTTATTATCGTTATTGGTATGAAGGACTAACAAGATTTAGCCAATCAAATTGCAGGTATTTAAAAATTAAATTCATTATTACACTTTTTTAAAAATATCAGCCAATAGAATTTTGAGTAATGGTAGCTCATGATTATGTAACCCGTCTCCAAAAAGTCCATCTTGCCCGCAAAATCGCGATGGATTTATTGTTGATGAATATTTGAACACCCTGCATCAACGACTTCCCGCGCCCTTTCACCTCGTAATCCATGAGTAAACAGCAATGCAACTGCCCAAGTATGACCAACCCACCTGTACATGTCTGCATCACGCTGATGTCATCCAACAAGAGTTACGCCAGCCACAGGCAGACGGCCATGCTGCCATCCTGTCAATCGAATAAAATAATTATATTTGCCTGTTGCTATGGTAGATATCTTCCCCAGACGCCAGAATGAGACGTGCTAGGTCTCCATCGAAGAGCAATAGAGTTAGGCCTACTCCGTACTACCAAGTCTTCCAATACCTCGACTTGCAGTCTGAAACTATACCAATCTATCGCTGACCGCGGAATATACTTTACTTACTAGCTATGCCAGTTCTAGTGAAGAAACCCCTCCAAAGCCCAAGTATTGGAGCAAAATTCGAAACGATTGGTCAAATCAAGGCGTTTCCCCTCTCCCACTCTCAAGTTTCTCAGAGAGCCACTGCTGGATGTTTGTGCACGCTAATACACAAGTAAGAATGAAGGGCCCGGCTATCGAAGGAAATACTAATATGGGGTTAGAGAAAATGATCGATGACACCTTGGCTGGTTCCAAATTAGATCATTTCTTCCGTGCTCGTCCCAAAAAAACTGATATCCTTGGGCTTCTTAGGATAAAATTAATACTTCTGGTCCTTTATATTCTCCTTCATGGGAGAGGGGATACAAGAGCTCAAAAAGGAATAGAGCATGGGCAATGGATAAAGATTAGGTTTTGTTTCGGCGGCCAAACTAACTTGTTAGCTTGATCGAACTAGGAAAATACCCGCCCCACACTTTTGACTTCCCGGCGGCTAACTAAATAGCCGCTCTGCACGTTTCACCAAAAAGCCTATGAAGCAGCCAACTTAGTATTAACACGGTTGACGAATATACGTCTTCATCTGCCACAGTTCCGCATCTGGCTCAACGTAGTGATCGTCATCATCGCGAACTCTTGAATAGAGTGCACATATCCCAGGTTCACATGAGGTCTCGACGGGATAGTGTGTGACTGTCAGAAATACCACTATCATCATCATTCCGCTGCCGCTAAGTAACTAGCTAAGCAGCGTTGCTTTTATAGTGTGACAGTGATTAATCAAAGTCTCGACACCCGCTGTTACAAAAAGATCTGTCGGCCCTAGCATCAAGCTCAGCGTCTCAGCGTAAAGTTTCTTCATTTATAGTGTACTCTCAACATCGAATCGCTCGTGGCGGTACATTTCCTTTTCATTCGCGGGGTATTCTTCGAAGTGGAGACACCGAACGTGCTCCGCATAGCATTCTGTGACGCTGACACGTCTTCAGGATTAAAAGCGTCATAATCGATTGGGATTTGGATTGGTAGTGGTCCCTGAGACGGCTCTGGGAGTGCTGGCGTAATCCCCTATTCGCATGGCACGCAGGTCATTTTGTCATCTTGCTAGCCCGTTTCTACCCCCACATATGCCATATCACCCCTTCGAGACCGTGGAAGTGAAACAGCCATCCAGGATATCGATGGGCCACCGCTGACTTCAATATACACGAAGACGTTATCCATGGGTTGACTTTGCAATCAGTGTATGCAAGGAAAGCACATGCCACAACTCCGCTTAGCAAGCCCAGGCAAATATAAGCTCGGGAATATGACCCTGTTCGCAACGAAACCATTTCCGATAGCCCAGCTAAGAGAATAGCCTGAGATTAGTCAGACAGTTATGGGCCGGGGATATCAAGATCTTTCCCAATGAAGAACACTTTTGAGTCTTTCGTTGACTAGGTCGAAATCAATGTCCCGTATTGCCATAGTGATCTTTCAAATCCGCACCTGGATGAAATACCTCTATCATAATCGTGAGACCTCCAATGGTTGGGCAGATTGTTCAGTTCTCGAAGTAATGCCGGAGCTCAACCAATAGACTAAGGGATATCTTAGTTAAGACGGGAAGCGCAGCCAAATGTTGAAATAGGAACCAATTGTAATAAGTACTTCTCAAGGAGCAACCTTAGCGAGCACTACACCCTTCGTAGAGTGTATCTGAATAAAATAGGTATTTACCAGACCGTCGAAAGTATTTATAAACTTGGCTCAGTGGAAGGAAAACAAAAAAATTGTTCAGGGGGTTCAATTTGAACTAAAATGCGTGCATGCTCCACTAATAGAGGTTCCCCTTTAGTTGACAGGTTCCCTACAGCAAGTCCAGCACATCTATATATGTTTATTAGCCATTAATGCCAGATGGACTGGAGATATGGCAGTAGTTAACCTACCCCATCTTGTTTTGGATACTGTAGTAAGGCAATATCATTAGTGACGTCTATTAAACAATACCAGGGATAGTCTAACCGGGTTACCTACAGGCTGTATCTTGGGGCAGGTGATGCTTGCATCCCAACATGCAATCCAGCATGACTGTAAAGTAGATATGTCTCCTTCGACTGGATAAGGTAGAGCTGTAATCCTGGGAAGAACGGACGCCACGACGGCGAGTAAGATTGGTAGGGAGAAATTCATCTTGGATCTTGGGGTTATATGATCGATGTGATGGCCAAGAAACTTATGGGTTGAGCAATGAAGGAGTTCACCAGGCTTTATAGGGTATTTCCAATGTTCAATACTCATGTCATCCTCTACATGCATGACGCCACGCTAAGCTCATTTAACATAAAATAGGCGAGTCAAGAGCAACGTTCCCTCTCATCTGGCCGGGGGAGGATTCCGGGTTGCTTGTCACAATGCTGCATGATAAAAATGGTTCGCTCGGATTATCCATTTCGAGTATATGCGATGGATGGTCTCTTCCACTGAAGGTAATGCAGCTGTACGTTGACACGTTATCCCTGTACCCGGCATCAAAACATGGGTATCAATTCCTCTATATGCGTACAGAGATCACCAACGTGTCTAGAGGATCTCTAGACCTGGCGCATCCAAGGCATCAACAGCGGACTAAATGTGTAAAGGCAAAGCCTTCCAAGGTTCCTTTTTCGGAACTTTTTTGTGTAGATGACTAAGCGATCGAGACTTATTGCACGTGACTAATTACTCAGCAATCTCCCCCCGCGAAAAATGTTATTAGGAAGAAAGCGAGCAAAGTCGAAGATTCATCAGATCAAGAACAGCGCACAGCCATGGGGTCAGAACTAACGCCGCAGGAGAAGATCAAGCTGATCACACAGAACCTACAGGAGGTTCTCAAGCCAGAAATCCTTGAGGATGTAATCGTCAAGCAGAACAGACCCCTGAAAATCTACCTAGGTGCGACGCGAAACCCCACTCACACGAGTCATAAGAACGAGCATAGCAGATAAGAGAATATCAGAATTCAGCGAATACCTTGCTAAGATGTGTGACAATCTTTAGGGACTGCTACCACCGGTCGACCGCACTGCGGCTACTTTGTTCCCATTGTAAAGATCGCGCACTTCCTCCGGGCAGGATGTCACGTCAAGATCCTGCTGGCCGACATCCACGGCTTTCTCGACAATCTCAAAGCCCCCATTGAGCTTGTCAACTTCCGTGCCGACTACTACCGCTATGTAATAACGGCTATGCTCAAGGCCATACACGTACCTCTCGAGAAGCTCGAGTTCGTGCTGGGATCTTCGTACCAGCTCTCGGCAAAATATACGATGGACATATTCCGTCTAAGCAGCATGGTGACTGAGCATGATGCCAAAAAGGCCGGTGCAGAGGTCGTGAAGCAAGTCGACAATGCGCCATTATCTGGATTGATTTATCCACTCATGCAGGCTCTGGACGAGGAGCATTTAGACGTTGATGCGCAGTTCGGCGGTGTTGACCAGCGGAAGATTTTCACTTTGGCTCAGGAAACGCTGCCGCGCATTGGGTATAAGGAACGAGCACACTTGATGAACCCGATGGTACCTGGATTGGCTGGCGGGAAGATGTCTGCCTCCGATCCGGATTCAAAGATCGACATTCTTGATACCGCTGAGGCTGTTAAGAAGAAGATCCGCAAAGCTTATGCGGTACCCAAGGAGACCGAGGGTAATGGGATGATTAGCTTTGTTGAATATGTCCTCCTTCCTGTTAGCGCTCTGGAGAACGCAGATGGTAAGGGTGCCTTTATTGTCGAAAGGAGTGAGGAAGAGGGTGGCACAATAGTGTACGATTCTATCGAAGCTGTCAAGGCCGATTACCAGGCTGATAAAGTGAGTATCTCTCTCTTTGCCCTTTTGCCCTTTTTATTTGATGTCCTCGACTAATGGTATAGTTAACACCTCAAATTCTCAAACACTCCATAACAACTGCGTTGAATAAAATTCTTGCACCAATCCAGGCCGCATATGCCGCAGACCCTGAGTGGCAAGAGTTAGCAAAGAAGGCTTACCCGCCTCCTCCTGCACCCGAGAAAAAGCAGAAGAAGCCAAAGGACAAGGGTAATAGGTACCCTGGTGGTGCGAAGAATATTACCGCCCAACCAGATGGATCAGTGGAGGGCGAAGCTAGTGCCAAGGCTTCGGTAGGAGAGAATGTCAACGAAGCTATCAAGAAGCTGGAGGTGAAGGAGTAGTAGACCTCTAGAGAAGTAAAATTATGAATAATATATCAGGTATTAAAGATACCAGCTTTAACTTCTCTTTTGTCCAACTTACTTGTATCCAAGGGGTCGGCGGCACTCACGTAAATTCAGAGACGCGATAGCTGCGCAGTTGAAGTATGGATCTTTGTCATCAGACAAGGCGAAACAATTGCAGTGCTGCCGGTCCCGTCGCTGTTCCGTTCGGGCCGTTCTGGGAGCTTACCAGAGTATATACGGGAAGGTCATGTTTCGTCTAGATAATGACGGGTTATAAAGCTAGCTCCATTTCTGTGAGGCTAATATCGCGAAAGTAACAATATTATCATTGCGTTGCTCCTGGATGGCAAAAGGGATATATAAGCTGCCAAAGCCAAGATCGCACTCAGCGCAACGGGTGGAGAGAAACGGCCATAACTTGGATAGCCACCCTCTTATCCATGACGTATCTGCACTGGTCTTTCCATATCCCTGGGTATAGGAGGATGGCATATGGGGATCTCGATGAAACAAACGCGAGAGATCTCAAACTGGAGTCGTCGTGGAGCTGTTTCAGGGCGCAGAGCTCCTGTGGGGGGCTCTCCGTGCCGCGCTCTGCCCTGATCACTTCGATCTTGCCGTCGACGTCCACGTTCCCCATGTTCCCAGCACCACTTCTGCCGTTTTACATCGCCGTCGTCCCCCGTCTTCGCCTCGCTGTCTGCCCTTTTGATGCCTCGACGTCGACTTTTTCCTGTTTCGTCCGTTGCTGACTGTCGCAATCACGTGAGCAGAGCCCCAAAAAGGCAAAAAAGCGACATCGACGTCGCCGTTCGACGACGTCAAACGACGAACAAACAACATCCCGACAGATTCCCGCCGTCGTCGCACGCTGGAGAGCGCTCTGATAGGACAGCTGAAGGTTTTTCGAGCTGGAGACCGCTGGCCAGGCGCCCTGTTGATGCTAAAAAGGTTGCTATGCAGCCAGGCCAACGCCTCCGTCCCGGTGTGAGAGGCAAACAAGAGAGATCGACCGTCTAGTTAGTGTCAACGACGAACTGTATTGCCTCCTGCGCCCACCTGCGAGAGTGACAGAGTGACAGATCAAAGCAGAAAGGCAGCGGCGAGACAGAAGAAAGAAGATCGATCCAGCCAGCCCTGGCGTCGGGCGCGCTCTCGTCTGTTTGCGGGCCGCAGCCCTCCGTGCGAAACTGCTTCCCTTTCAGCTCAGCGAGTTACCTCTGCGGCTGTGCGCGCCGTCCTTGTCCATCGCACTGCTGCTCTCTTTAACTACTCGCCTGCTACGCCCAAATTCATCGCCTTGACAAGCTTCTCTTAGCTTCGTTCTCTCGTCGAATGCCACCGGCCCTTGGAGCCCGCCGGTTTGGAGCGGGCCTCGCATGTTCCATACGCCGACATCGAGTTGGACAATCTGGCGACACCTGGCGCTTTGACGGACAACTGTGATAGCTGTCTGACTGCGCAGGGTTTTGTCTAGCTTCGGGTTTCCCTGTTCCTTTTTTGCATTGAGGGGCTAGTTACTGTCGAGCTCACATTTTGTCCCGGAAAAAGCGCCAATCCGAAGATGGCCCTTGGCCGTGTTGGTCATGATGGCCCTAGCGCTACGTCGTCGCCCATGTTGCCGTCCGATGGAAACCACCAGCAACAGCAACCGCAGCAACAGAAGCGAACATTCTACCACGACTCCCCTGAGTTACCGCCGTCGACTTCATTCGACCCCTTTTCTCGGTCAAATAATCTTCGTCCGGACGAGGACGAGGACGATGGAGACAGCCTTCGACGGCCCTCCGTAGCCAGTGCGACCACCGTCGGTAGCCAAGGGTCTCGCTCCCACGGAGGGCGATTCCACAAGCGCCTCCAGGGAATATTTGGCGACGAGTTCGAACAGCAAGACCTTTCCTTTCCAACAACGCTGAGATCGTCTAGTCGACTGTCAAGCTCGAGGCCACGGACGGGCTCTGCGGGCAGAGCGCGGAAGGGATCCACCAACTCATTAAGTCTCGATCGAACTGCTTCCCCTGATCCCGCTCGCCCGCGAACCCCCATACCTTCCAGCGAAGTTACTCCTTGGGAATACCAGAACTTCAGAGATATCCCCAATCTGGGTGAAGCTCCTGTCAGGCAAGCTCCCACTACTGATCCCTCTGAGAATCAGCCGCCGGCTCCGGCGCCCAAGGTTCGTCCGACTCATCGTCTTCACCTCACCGGCCACCGCCATACGCAGAGCAAGGAAGACCCGCCGCCCAATACTGCCAACATCAGCACGCCGCTCCCGCCGCGACCTGCTTCGGGTCGTGATGAAATCCCGCCCCTTATGCGACAGTCGAGAGAGCACAGCCTGCAGGCTCCGACTCCAATGAGTTCTTCTACTACACTCGGCGGTCGTTCTGCCAGCCCTACGCCTAGCACACGGAGCCTCAACCCGAGAGATGCGCGCGATCAATCCTCCAACCCTTCTGCGCCCAAAAGATCTCTATTCGACCGTATTCGCCGTCCCAAAGCTACCTCCAACTCTCTCAAGAACCTGCCCTCACCCTCAAAATCTGTCCAGGATATGGCTAAGGCTGCTAGTTACTTTACTTCCGAGCCCGGTTCCATTCTCCGTGGCAGAAAGGGCAGTTCAGAGTCGACTTCGCGAGAAAATAACGACCTTGACCGCAAAAAAGAAGGCACAACTAGTAAGGCCCTGTCTGCAATAGGGCCTAGTCGGCTTAGACATGGTCGCCGACTTCTAGATGGGAAGGGCGCAAGGGATCGCCGGAATAAGGCTGATAGTAACCAGGTCTTCCTTGATACCAATCTGGGTGACATGTCGGGCATAGTAACACAACCGGACGCCATATCTCCAACAGACACAAGTGTTGGCATATTCGGAGGCGCAAAACCATTCCCTGCCAATGGAGAGACCATCGCTCCTCTGGACCTTATTGGTACTGATGATTGGCATCCTCCTGATAGCTGGCAAGTTAAAAGGCCAACGGAGGATACTGGAACGCGCTTATCCAGTGTGGCTGACCCTGGCCCGGAGAAGGAAGTTGATGAGGACGGCCACCCGTTCTGTATACGTGTTTTCCGTATCGACTCAACCTTCGCGACTCTATCTGCTGGCTTAAACACCACCGTTACTCAGTTGCTGGAGATGTTGGGTCGCAAGTCCTTTTTACAAGAGGATCTCAATAATTATGAAATCGTGATGCGGAAAAACGATCTCAGTCGAACCCTGGAGCCTAATGAACGCCCTATCCTGATGCAAAAACGTCTTCTCCAACAAGTCGGTTACCACATGTCCGACCGTATCACTGAGATAGGTCGTGAAGACAACAGCTATATATGCCGTTTCACCTTTCTCCCTACTAAGCTAGGCGTTTATTCAAATCTTGACCCTGAACTTGGCTTCACAGATAACCAGAAATACAGCCATGTTGACCTCGAAGGGAGAAGTGTGGCCACGATACCCCTGAAGCTATATAAAAAGGCATCGGAAATTATCTCCCTGAACCTCTCGAAGAATTTGGCCCTAGATGTCCCCAAGGATTTCATCCAAAGTTGTATTAACTTACGGGAAATTAGATTCACTAGCAATGAAGCCTGGCAACTTCCCCCCAGTCTCAGTCTTGCTTCTCGCCTGACGTACCTCGACATATCCAACAACCGACTGGAAAAGCTTGAACACGCTAATCTACACAAGTTGAAAGGCCTAGTCAGTTTGAAGATGGCGAACAATAAGCTGTCGAGCTTACCTGCCAACTTCTGGGATTTCCCGTCATTGCGCAGTCTGAATCTCTCCTCCAATAACTTCCGTGCTCTTCCTGACTTTTTGGGAAATCTTACCAGTTTGGTCGACTTGGATATTAGTTTTAATCAGATCGAGGATTTGCCCACCATTGGCCAATTTACTTCCTTAGAAAGACTCTGGGTTACAAATAACAGCCTGAGCGGACCGCTAGTCGAAACTTTTAAGGGCTTGACCAAGCTCAAGGAAGTTGATGCACGGTTTAACAACATCACCTCCATCGATAACATGGCCTCTCTCCCCAGGCTGGAAACACTACTCGTTGGCCATAACGCTGTCTCTGCTTTCTCCGGGTCCTTCCCTAGGTTAAGGACATTGGTGCTGGACCACTGTCCCGTCACCGAATTCGACATCACATCACCATTACCCACGTTGCATTCTCTAAATATAGCGTCGGCTAAGCTGGTCGAATTCAGGGACTCTCTATTCGCCAACGTCCCTAACCTAACCAAACTTATTCTAAATACTAACCATTTCGTTACCCTTTCACCTAATATCGGTTCTCTAAAGAAATTAGAGCACCTTAACCTGGCAAAGAACCCTCTTTCTATTCTACCGGCATCAATAGGCTGTCTGACTGAGCTCAAGAGCCTGAATCTGCGAGAATGCAACCTTAACAGGCTTCCAGCTGAGATCTGGTACTGTCTTAAATTGGAGAGCCTAAACGTCTCATCCAATGTCCTGGAAATTTTCCCAAAGCCAGCTTCCTCCCCACCTCTCCCGCCGTCCGAAGCAACCAATAATTTAACTCCAATGGGCACCCCGTTGCTACGCGCTGATAGCTATGATGATGTTGGCGGAAGGGGTGAAGAATATGATTTCCGACGGCCAAGCCATGCTTCTACCGGTCGTTTACAGGTTGGCACACCTCCAGACTCAACTAGAAAAGGTTCAATACCATCAATGAGTTCGCCCGGCGGAAGGAAATCGTCAAATGCTTCCCGCGTAACTGCTGAGTCAAGGAAGGATTCCACATTTTCGCAACGGATAGCTAGTACCTTTGCCAGCTCGCTCAGACAGCTTTACCTAGCTGATAATCGGCTTGAAGATGACATCTTCCATCAAATCGCGCTACTCACAGAGCTGAGAGTGCTGAATCTATCTTACAATGGTTTAACTGACTTGCCTCCGGGGTTTATTCGGCGCTTGCAGTACCTCTCTGAGCTTTATCTGTCTGGAAACGAGTTGAGTTCTCTTCCTTCCGACGACTTGGAAGAGTCAAGCCATCTAAAGGTCCTCCATCTCAACGGCAATAAATTCCAGGTCCTTCCTGCGGAACTCTGCAAGATAAACAAACTTGCTGTGCTGGACGTTGGAAGCAACTCGCTCAAGTATAACATCTCCAACTGGCCGTATGATTGGAACTGGAACTGGAATCATAATTTGAGATACCTTAACTTCTCTGGAAATAAACGATTTGGAATCAACCCGTCTAGTGCCTATACGCCAAGTACTGACGGAACCCCATCGACAGACTTGACAGATTTCAGCTCCTTAAGTTACATACGTGTTCTCGGTTTGATGGACGTTACCATCACTATACCAACCATTCCTGAAGAAACCGAGGATAGGCGTGTGCGAACTTCCTCCTCTTTGTCAGGATGCATTGCATATGGCCTTGCAGATAGTCTTGGCAAAAATGAGCATCTATCCATGATTGATATGGTCGTCCCACGTTTCAGGGGTAGTGACATGGAAACAATCATTGGTTTGTTTGATGGCCAGCCGTCAATGGGTGGGGGTTCAAAGATTGCAAAGTTCCTGCATGAAAACTTCACAGCTACATTTATGGAGGAACTAGGGAAGCTTCGCAAACAAAATGGAGAAACACCAGAGGATGCCTTACGGAGAACATTTTTGGCTCTCAATAAGGATATGGCTACCGCTGCTTACAAACCTGTGGACGATAAAGAGTCGCGTCACTGGGATCGCAACCCTACTGCCGCTAAGCTGCTTAACCGTGAGGATGCTTTTTCAGGTGGCACTGCCACTGTCCTGTACTTGCAGAACATGGAGCTTTTTGTTGCCAACGTTGGCGATGCCCAGGCCCTGTTAGTCCAAGGTAATGGACAATTCAAGTATCTTACGAAAAACCATGATCCTGCAGAAGCTTCTGAGAGAGAACGAATTAGAGAAGCCGGCGGCTATGTTTCTCGCAATGGAAAACTAAATGACCAGCTATCGGTTTCGCGAGCATTTGGACACTTCCACCTGGTGCCTGCTGTTATCGCGGCTCCGAGCACGGTGAAAGTCACACTCACGTCTCAGGACGAGATGATTATCCTTGCATCTGGGCAGTTGTGGGACTATGTGACGCCGAATGTGGTTGTTGATGTAGCGAGATCCGAACGGACTGATTTGATGATTGCTTCACAAAAGATTCGCGATTTGGCGATCTCGTATGGCGCTACAAGCAAGCTTATGGTGATGATCGCTGGTGTCAATGATCTCAAGCGACGAGAACGCAGCAAGTTTAGAAGCACCAGCTTATCAAGACCCTCGCCGCTCAATGACGAACATATGTTCCCTCTTACCAAGCGCGCAAAGAGGGCCCGTGATATCCCTAGTGATTCTACCCTAGCAAGATTGGGCCATGTGGAAGCTCCTACGGGTGAACTTGCTATAGTCTTCACTGATATCAAGCAGTCCACTTCCCTTTGGGAGACATATCCCCTTGCTATGAGATCTGCCATTCAAATACACAATGAGTTGTTCCGGCGGCAATTGCGACTCATTGGAGGGTTTGAAGTCAAGACAGAGGGAGATGCGTTTATGGTATCATTCTCAACCGCCACTGCAGCACTACTATGGTGTTTCACTTGCCAGATGCAACTTCTAGAAGCTCCTTGGCCGACAGAAGTACTTCAGACGCCTTCTTGCCGTGAGACGTATGATGATGATGGCAACCTTATTTACAGGGGATTGTCCGTCAGAATGGGTATGCACTGGGGCCGGCCGCTTTGTGAAAAAGACCCAGTTACCGGCAGAATGGACTATTTCGGACCAATGGTAAATCGTGCTTCTCGAATCTCGGCTGTAGCCGATGGTGGACAGATCTTTGTTTCAGCCGACTTCGTTACTGAGATGGAGAGGACCCTGGAAGCCTTTGCAGATTACGAGCGCACCAACTCGGATTCGTCAGAGGATACATTTGGAGACGAGGCACTGGGTCAAGCTACCCGCCGCGAACTTTACCAGTTGAGCACACAAGGTTTTGAAGTTAAAGATCTTGGCGAACGTAAATTAAAAGGCCTTGAGAACCCAGAGTCAGTATACCTGCTATACCCACATGCCCTGTCTGGGCGACTGTCTGTCCAGCCAGACATGGTGGCATCTGGCGAAGCATCTTCTGCAGGAACTCTAGGCAAAAACTCTACCTTGAATATCGATGCAGATATGTTCTGGCAACTCCTCAGGATAGCTCTTCGCTTGGAGGCGTTTTGTAGTACCCTTGAGAACCCCGGTGGCAGCATGCTACTTGAACCTGATTTGCAAATCATCAATGCAATCAAGGCCCGAGGTGATGAGATTGATGATGCTGCTGTTATGAAATTACTTGAACATCAAGTAGCACGCATAGAGGTGAGGCATCTAGCATGTACATTACACGGACCTATAACTAACCCTTATTCTCCAGACCTGCACCAACACTCTCACGATCAGAACTATGATGCAGCCTTTCAAACCGAACGATACCCTCCTCGACCATGCCGTTCCCATGTCTGACATCCTACAACAACTCCAATCCCAACTCGCAGAGTTCAAAGCACTCAAGACTCAGATGAATCTCACCGGTGCTCCCACCACGCCTCCGCCGAGTGGCTACTCTGTCGAAGTACCAGAATCAACGATTTCATCCGCCCAATCATCCGCCATCAACCTTGCTGCTCCTCCACATCTAGCCCCAAAATGATATTTGGAATATTTACTTCAATTTTCCCACGATACCCCTCGCGTGGCATATCTATTTCCTCATCTATGACTTGCATATTTGTTCATTTCCGCCAAAAATATCTTGTGTATTGTTATTATTATTTCTCGATTTCCTTCATGCCTGTTTCATGTATACTCAGCAACTGCGGTTAAGGGGACTGTGGACTTTGTTTTACACGCCTGGAGTTTACGGAGATCAACGAGAGAGGGGATGAATTATGGTTTATCATACTTGCTCAGCCTTTTTCCCCTGAGAGCTACGCCTTTCCTTTTTCGCTTTTTGCCAGTATTTTATTCAGTTTCCTACTTCTTTCCCGGCTGCGAGTTGTATACAGTGGTTTAACGGGGTAAGGCGTTGTTGAATACAACAAGAGGCAAATAATTATCATGCTCATCTGTCTATAGTCAACCTTCTACATTGTCTTATTCGTCTCATCTCGTCTTCGCCTTTTTCATTCTCGATGGGAAAAATATGCTTATATAAGCGGATATTTCCCGCGTTAGGCTGATGTAATCAAGAGTGGCGACTCTGTCACGTGATCGTGTTTGTTTTCCTGTTTTTGGTTTCGCCGCAAGAAAAGCCCGAACGACGTCGTTCAAAATCTGATATGGAGACTTTGAAATATCGGAAGGGAATGAAAGAGGTTTGAAAGGAGAGAGACGCTTATTACATGGCTCTCTTTGTCTCTGCTGTGTGAGAAGTTCTTGCCAGGCGGCAGATGCCCCTCTCAACACGCTTAGTGGTTGCCTAGGAGACCATAGAAGTTGACAAATATTACACAACTTCCATCACCAGAAGAAAAAACGCTGCAACTTCTGATCAGGTTGATAGAGGCCCCAGATACAGCGAGGGCGTTACGAATACGCTGGTTTTGCTAGATACCGTGTTTCTACGGATCCCCTACCTTCGTTATGGCGTCGAACTCGGATACAAGCGATGAGCTCTACTATCTTCAACCGGGTTTCGATTTAAATACGCTGACAGTGCCGCGACTTCGATCTATTCTCGTGAACCATGATATCTCATATCCGGCATCTGCAAAAAAATCCCAGCTAGTTGCTATTCTGGAAAGTGAAGTTATCCCGCAAGCTAAGAAATTGTTGCGTGAGCGGGATCGCGTTCGAAGGACAAGCAGGGGAATAACAAACATGCCATACAACGGGGAGCCCGGCGGTGAGCCAGAGGAGGAGCCTGAGACAGTTGACAGGCGTCAGAGAAGCAGATCGAGAGCAACAAGATCGAGTACTAGGGCGTCGACTGCTGAATCAGAATATCGGGCCACTTCTCCTCTCTCTGCAGCAAAAAGAACAACGAGAGGCGCAAGCAAACATCCGCGGTCGTCGGATACTGACATGCCGGAGAACCACGACGATACCCCTCTGGCTACTCCAGTACGGCCAAGTGGAAAGAAGTCGAGAAAGAGTGAGGCTTATCTAACACCCCACGCATCTCACTACGAAAATTTCGAGACCCCAACAGCTGTCAAGAGTGAGTATACCGCGGATACTCCATTCACCGATGACAATCCTTTCCAGGGCGGCAGCTCTCCACCAAATAGTCCCCAATTCAGGTCTCCGAGCTCAGAATACCGGCGGAAAAGCGGTATAAGTCGATTGTCAGAAGTTGAAGAGAGGAGAAAACGCAGATCTGAAGTTCGGACACCCGCTAGGGTGAAACAAGAAGAGGATATACGGGTTCCCACGCGATCTACATTCACGTCACCGATCTCTCATGTTGAGGGAGTGCCACGATTTGAGGAGTCGTCCGATATTGAACCTGGAGAAGAGTTCACACCTGATGAACAGCTAGCGTTGGACCAGGAGCAGGCGTACAATGGGAGACGAAGATCTGTATTGAGGGACCGATCTCAAACTGGACAGAGTAACAGCGGAATTTTTGCATCTTGGTTTGTGATTTTAACGCTGCTGAGTGGCTTTGGACTCTGGTGGCGGAAAGAAAAGATCGAAATAGGATATTGCGGCGTTGGAAAGACACATTGGTCTTTAGAAGACACAAATGTGCCAACTTGGGCAAATATCATTGAACCACAGTGCGAAACTTGTCCTCAACATGCTTTCTGTTATCCTAATTTTGAAGCTGGATGTGAACAAGGCTTTGTTCTTAAGGCTCATCCACTGTCATTAGGTGGCCTCATACCTTTGCCTCCCACTTGCGAGGCTGATGGTGAAAAGGCTCGGCGTGTCAAGGTGGTTGCAGATAAAGCTATTGACGAGTTGAGAACCCAACGAGCGAAGTTCGAGTGCGGTGAATCCGACAAGGAGACCGACGACGTGGTGTCTACACCAGAGATGACTGCTTCCGAGCTTCGAGATAAAGTAGGCAGTTTGAGGAGGAAGGGAAGATTGAGCGAAGAAGAATTTGACAGTCTGTGGGATTCCTCAATCGGCGAGATAACTGGGCGTGAAGAAGTTGTTGTCAGCACAGGGTGAGTAATGAAATTTTTTTTCCCCCGTTTTTCCATTATTCTTTCCATACCACGACTTCAGCATGTCGCCCAACCAGCGTGGCATTTCAGTGTTTTCTACTGCTTTCAATTATAATGTCCAGCTATTGACGTGCTATGCTTCAACACTAACAGAACCGCGTACGAACCCACAGTCCATCGTCCAGTGCAGATTTCAGATTCGCATCCACATCCCTCGCAAAGCTCTCCTTCACCTGTTCCATCCGAAGACACCTCAGACTCTCTCTCCTCGCGTATCGACTCCCTATTCTCATTATAACTTTGTGTTGCCTACTGGCTGCTTATATCCGATCACGTATCCTAGCCGGACGAAGTGATGCTGCTCGCGTTCCATCTTTAGTTGGTATGACACTTGACAGGCTTGCTACACAGGCCGCTCTACATGCACGCGGTGAGGCATTAGAACCCTGGATATCCGTTGGACAGCTACGTGATGACGTATTGCGTGACGAATTACGAGGCAGTCGCCGTGAGAGGCTGTGGAAGCATGTTCGAGCAATCGTTGAAGGCAATGCCAATGTTAGAGCTTCCGTCCGTGAAGGCCGCGGTGGAGACGTCTCCAGAGTATGGGAATGGATTGGTGGTGTAAGCGGCGTTGCGAATGACTCGGTTGTTCGTCGAGAGAGCTCAAAGGTCAAATTTTCGCTTTCACCTTCTTCCGAGAATGTTGTACATTCTCCCGACTCAGGACTTAGGAGAGAAAGCAAGAAATGGGATGAAGGAAGAGCAGTATATTAATATTCCTTTTATTTACTGCTTTTTCTGCCTTAGACCCTTTCTCTCGATTTCACTCTTTTTTCTTACTTTTGTATTATACCTATATACCATTCCTTTTTTTGGGAATTTCTTATTTTTGGCCGAGATTGTATTAAAAATGCTCTTTCTATCCCGTACATATTCAACAAGGTTATATTTCCCTGAACGGCTTATTGCAGGTATGGTAATACTTTTCCTCAGCCAATATCTGTATGTTTCCGGCGGGAGTCAAAGATGTATCATCTGCCACTGCAAGGCTCCTTTTGGAGTAAACGATGCACGGCTTCCTATTTTTCCTTGTGCACGCGCCCGGGTGATGGATGATGTCAAAGATTTACTTACCGCAGGCCTCTTTACTGGTTATAAATAACACCTTCGCTCTTGTTTCGAAGTCGCCAGTTCAAAGTCTTCATCTTCAAGCAGCGATCTATCCCTCGTACAGCGATAACGATCACGCATTTTTCTCAGATATGCACGTCTTGACATTTTTGATTACTGGTCTTGCCTCTCTGGCTGCCATATCAGCCTATCCTAATCGCAGCTCCACCTCCCACCCCAACGAGTGCAAATATCCCGTCGGAAACTGCTGGGACAGTAACTGTAATGGAGACGAAAAATCACTAATCTGCCACTCTGTAAGCTTCCTATTCCCCATGGAGTGCAATTAACAAATCTAATGGATGATAAGGGCAAATATGTCGGATGTCAATGTGGATATGGCTGCAGCCGGAATTTCTTCCAACAGTGTAATAAGAATGGGTGTAATGGGATAAATGGTCGTTGTACGAATAACTATCGAGGCTGCACTTGTATCTAGAGCAGCTCCATCAGGCTCTTACTGATAGAATATTTGACTAATGGGAGGAAAATATTGACCAAATTATAGCTCTCTGTGATTTCATTTGCTCGGGTTGATTAAACTACCTTTCTGAATATAATGTATTGACACAAATCGCCGAGATTGAATATGCCAACATCTTCATGCTTTAAGCTTAAGTTAGCGGGAAAACAAGCTTATTGCCTTTAAGGTTTGGACTTTCAATGCTTGGCATCAGCCGCAGATGATACTTTCTTACATCGCAAGGAGCGGATGACAGTTTATACAGTACCACCAACATATCTACTCCTTGGGCTCAGCCACCTCCAGTCTGGAGTACTGGATCTTGGGAGCTTTCTCCCAGCATCTCTTACTATGCAGTGTATCCAAAATATTTAGCTTGACGTAGACGGAATGCATTAAACGCGTCTATCCAAATATCATGTTGAGCTAACAATAATGGACTAACTATAAAACAGAGTAAAAATATAACATCTCCACGACACAGGGCTGCAGAAGAAATATGGATGGGACACCAAGCTCTGTTCACCACTGTTCAAGGGCAAATTTCCTCATCAATCCAATTTAGATCTGAACTAAACAAATCCACCAAGGTGCTCTCTTCGGACAGGTACTCGACCGAGCGCTTCATAAACTCCTTGTCACCCGGGAGCTCGATTCCAGAAAATCGGCCTGAGTTGCATAAAAGATTAAATGCCAATCGTGCACTGCCTGATAACGGTTTTACTCCAAGGTTAGCAATTTTCTTCAATCGTGATTTCCAGAACATCCATCTTTGGACACTGAACCCTACTTCCGTTGCCTTGACGAAATTTGTAGCAAGTTCTCCAATATTGGTCAATCTATTCTTATCGGCCCCGCAAATAATGGGCTTGCTTACACTCAAAGCCGCAAGGGCTTTGCTGCAGGTAGCAAACAATGTGATACATGGAAATAGAAGGTCATTGAGTGTCAGATTCGCAAACTCCTTTTCGATCATGTCCATGGTATCATATTTGCTTTGATCGTGCTTTTTCTTCTCTTTGGCTTGGCGTTTATTGTTTTTGGCCTCATCCTCCTGGTTATACGACCCGTACTCGTCTTCGTCCGAGTCTTCCTCCTCTTCAATAATGGCACGAGGCGTCTCCAGTGTCTCCCGGATAAACCAGAGGGCAATACAGCCAAAATATTGATCGCATAGACCCCCGGCAATCATCCGACCAAGGAAACTAGTCAGGCTGCACCTTTGTTTTCGCTCTAACCGGCCTATCATAAGAAACTTCCTGTCCAAAAATGTATGTAGAAGTGGCAACTCAGTCCACAGGGCGTGGCCATTGACTCGGATGATTTCACGCACCATGGGAACCTCAGCTCTGCTCATTTCGTTCTTGTCGGAATCAGGCAGTGTAGCTCCGGTACTGGTACAATTCTCATTCTCAGTCTGCTTTCCCGCCTTTCCATTCTCCTTATTTTTATCGTCCGGCTTATCCGAATCTTCTTCTGTGGTTGGTAATAGAATTTCCCCTTCACTAGGTTCTCTTGTTTTTGGTGCGGGCTTCCTTTTGTTGACAAAAATCTTAATATCTTTGCCTGTCGCGTCCTTCCATAGCTTGTTCAGATCTCTGAGACTTTGTGGAATTTTCATGTTTGGATCATGGACCTGTTGACTTATAGGGACACTATGCGTCAGGTTGATGAGTAGAAGCACAGCTGAATCTAACATCGGATTGTTAAACTTGGTGTGTATAACGAAGTCGAATAACATGGCCCACACTTCCAGTACTTCTTTCTCCAGAGTGATGTCTCCTGGAGGACTGATCAATGAGTGCTTAACAGTGATGAGTTCAATGTGGCGCTCAATATCTCGGATCCTGTTCCTCTTAATCTCAATGTACAGTTCTGTAAATGTTTTTAGGGGTCGGGATGCTCGGAGGTAGGCAGGAACGCACTCGTGGACGCCATTATGGCACTCCGTGTGTTCCATGCTGCGTAATCTATATGGGGATAAAATATGTAACAGCTTATGATAAGAGTTGATATAATGTTGCTGTCTGGTGCGTAGCGGAACAAGCTATGGGGTATCTAAATAACCGCCAGTTCATTGTTGGTATCAAGGAAAGGGGGGACCTATGGCCTGTAATCTGTGGAAGGCGCTGCCAGTTAAGTTAGACGAGAGAAACAGTATGCACCAAAATAAAATAAAAAGAACTGATAGCCGGAAAGGTGATGATAAAGGTCAGTTTCAATTTTTTTTTGTCAAACACTACATTGAATATTTAAATAACAGTTGTCCAATGTATATGGCTCTACCGCCTCCATGGATGGCGATAGTCAGATATATAAACCGTTTCAATGGTACAATAGCTTCTGACAGTTGTTGTCACTCACTACTCGTGGCTATATGTTCTGAGACGGTACGGTCAGTTAACGCATGGGGCTCCCTCCAAACATGGGATACTTTCCAACAGCCCCCGAATAACTGCTGCTCGTCGGAGTTAATGCTGTAGATCGTCGGAACATCTGACGTGGAGTTGTCGGTGGATTATCGCCTACACCACCGTTTGTACCCAATGCGCCGCCTCCTGGCCCTGCGTCTGGCGTATTCCGTCCACTTGGAGGGGAAGATAACGAGGCTGCTGTGACTGGCCCTGACATTTTATGGTTGTACACTGCTAGCCCAGAGTTTGAGGGTTGGTATGCGGGGACTCCAGCTGATTGCGGTTGATGACGGGGCGGAGGACGGAACCCATGTTTTACACCTTCACGGAAGATTTCTTCAAGCATTTGATTGACAATGCCTGCATCTTCGTATTCTTGGAATTTCTTCCATAGTCGCAGGGCCATACGTGCGTCTTCGATGGAATCATGGCCTTCAGCGGTGGAAGTGGCGGGAGTTGAAGTCGGATTTGATGTGGGGATGTCAGGGGTTGCTGCTGACGTCTTTGGTGAGGGACTAGGGTTTTCTTCCTGGATGTATTCTTTAAAGACAGCCCAGGCAAGATATCGGAGACTCAGTCGGCGATTTTTAGAGGGGTGGAAAAACAGGTATTGGGTATCGATTGTTTGGGCCTTGGGGACTTGAATGTTGATTTTCCGGAAATCAGACGCCAGTCCGTGGCCGACGAAGACGCAACCTAGGTTAAGTAGGAGCCATAGCTTCTTATACGCTACCTTAAGCGGAACGAGGTTGTGTGCACTTGTTCGTGGGTCTAAGTCTCCAGGTTTGATGCCTGAGTATTGAGTGACATAGTCGACAATGGGGTCTTTGATGGTGATATAATCGTCGATAAAGGGGGAGCTTTCGAGGGTACCGTTACCCCGAATAACGGAAACACGAGCGAGACCACTCTTGCTGGGTCGAATCATCTCGTGGGTTCCGTCGGCTTTGACTTCGATTTCTGCCTTTTCCAAGTCTACGAATTCAGTGTCCAGAGCAATGGCAGTTCCTGGAGTAGGCTTCTCATCTGGTTTCAACACCTGACACGACTCGATTGGGCGACAGTTACTAGAACATATAATGTTAGTTAATGAGTTGGCAAGTAAATAAACTCCAGGGTAAACTCACTTCATAGACCACTCGTAGAAAAGTAGAGTGGTGTCCAAGGCGTTCTTCCACGAGTCATCAACCCCGTGTCTGGCAGTTGATATTTGGTAGGACAGCACACACGGTTGCTTCCACGGCTGCTTGAATGATAACACCTCATTTTTATCAACTTCAGTGACAAGGAAGTCGTTGAAGAGATGCCATTTGCTCTCCTCTGTTGGTGTGGTCGCAGAGATAGCCACATCAATGAAAGACACTAGATGAGGCTTCTTTTGCTCCACAACATCAATCTCAGCAACTAAACCAACAAGCTGATATACCAGCAAGTTAGGCGTCTTTTCACGTTTCTGCGCTTGAAGCTCTGCTCCTTCAAAACATCGCATCTGTTTACCGTCGGTGATAACCCCGACTTCCTCAGGCAGCCAGCCGGGAATGGACCAGAACTGTCTGCAGACGGGATTATTAATAGCCGCGTTAATCATGAGGACCATTGGCATTCTCTCAACTGTTTTTCTAATGGCGACTTGTTGGTATCGTCTGCAGGTACTGCACCAGCCGCGATTTTGGGCTTCACGCTCAATACTAGCGCGAAGAATGTTGGAGAATCGGCATGCTGGGTTACGTGCTGCCTGCTTGATGTCGACGGCTGGGTATATCAGTTCGCTTACGAAGGTGTTGCCTGCGCGAACAATTTCGTTACGGCAGTACATGCATCGGACTGACTCTATTGCTGAAGTGGCAAGTACTTGATCTAGTTGATCGGAGCCCGGGTATAGAAGTCTGTAGTCGTTGGATATCTGATTTAAGAAGAACCGGTTGACGGATTGGATGGTGGAAGCGAGGGACTTGTTGCTGAGATTTTCTTCCAAGAGGCCGAGGTTAGCTGCTTCTCTGAACCCGCTGAACGTTTTGAGTAAGTTTGTTGCTTGACAGCTTTGGCCGTTTGCTTTGTCTAGCATGTCAAAGAGAAATCCCATCTCACAGAGAAGACAGTTTTCGTAGATGCAGTTTGTCGCAGCATGATGAAGGGCGAGGTTTTTGGCGAGTGGGATGAATTTAAATAGCTGGAGGAGTGCGTTTGTGAACGAGTTGGAGATGTGTGTTTCTAGACCGGAGAAGTTTGTCTTGTTGTAATACCTAGTTATAGCAGATTAGTACAACTGCGAGTAAGCAATGCAAATAGGGTATCTTACCTGAAATCAAAATCATCGACGCCAAACTTGCTATATTTGATTTCTACATTACTATATTTCAACAGAGGGTCGTTTTCCGCTTCCCCGTTGATCTTTAAACCATCTAAGTCATCCAAAGGCTCTTTATCACCAAGGGACTTGGACTTGGTATGTGCTCTGGCCTTTTCACTTAGGAACTTGGGAGCTGCAAGTGCAGTTTCAGTGGTGGGTTGACACCGGGTATTCTCGACCTGATATCTATGCGTCTTCCGTGGGTTTGGGGCATATTGACCCATATCGCTTGGGTGCAGGTAGGGGATGATGGCCGGATCCACCTGTTTAGGAATACTTCCTACCTCGAAAACAAGATGGCTGGGCCAGGCTGAAAGAAGGCGGTCATGATAATATGGCATACCAATCACATTCAATGGGGTATCTGCGGACCAATCTAGCATTGGTGGTCGGGGAGTGACGTCAGGGAATTCAGTTTCCTTGCTCATTTCATTGAAGTGGATTTTTGCAGGAGACCCCCAGAGATGGACTGAGCACTCCGCATCATTGACGGCTAGGGCTTCGCCGGATGGTGAAATCTCCATGCCCAGCATGAAGCTGACATTTGCCTGGCGAAGGCTGATGGAATTCGGATTCATGAGGTCGACGACTTGTAGTTGGCCGGACTGAGAGGCGATGAAGCTTGTTGTTTGTAGTCTGGGATGCATACGCACATATGCTGCTCCGGCGTGAAAGGGGACAGGGGATAACGGGGTGAGTGATTTCAGGTCGTACACGTTTGCAAGAGGGTCGACAATGGGCGTTCCAATATGCCGTACGGAAAAGCCGCATGTGACCAGAAAGTCGTTGCGGGCATCCATATCATTGATAACCGCACCATGGGCCTTCCAGCTCTTCAGCAGACTATAGTCCGTCAAGCTGAGGACGTGAACCGACCCTGCGTCCGTGGCAGCGCAGAGATGTCGAGATTTCTTCATGATGGTATAGTTTGCTTCGGCAGGTATTTTCTCCACCACAGTGCCTTTGTCCAGATCTATAATGAGCATCGTCGCTTGACATCCCGCGACGATGAGACGGGACGGATGCGTGGTGAAGCTCATGCAGCGCAGGTCGACCATTTCTGAAACGGAGAGATGCCATTGTGTAAGGCCCCGGCGGGAAGCCAGATGAACGCTTTTGGATGATAGCGATATCACCCCCTTGTCGTGGAAGAGGAGTTGTCGAATGGGTCCTTCGGAGGTCGGGTGGGCTTTAACGGACGTATATCGAGTTAATTCTGGGCCATGGAAGGAGGTAACGCGACCCTAAGCTGCTATTTAGCATAGATCATATTGGAAGAGGAGAAGTAAGAGACGTACAAACTCGTTGCCCGCCCATAAGAGCTCCTGCGTATCGTCGAATCCAATCGCCGTAGCTACGGTGGGCAACAGGTGCGGTCCCGGAGGCGGCACCACAATGCGCGACACCTCATCCCAGTCCGCCTCCATGCTGGTTCTTTGCGGTCTTTATCAAACCGGCTCCAGAACGCTGCGAGCGTTGTGTATGGCGCGGCAATCACCTTCTTGAGTCGGCGGGGGTTTCGTTTCGTCTCGCTCGGCGGTCAAAGCAGCGCGCAGCGAGTGAGGTATGCGTCCGTCGAACTCGAGCTACCCGTACGGGAATAAAGGGATCTTGTTCATCCTCGTCCTATCGCATTATATGCACGCGGATGGTTATACCATGTATATGAGGATGTCGCACTGTGTCGAGTCTTTTGGAGTCGTCGCTGAGCCGAGTCGGCGATGCTGTTGCGGCAGTGCGGGATAGTTAGGTACTAACTAGTTAGTTAGTTATAGCTGCTAGTGACTAGTTAGCGTGGCAATGTAGGGAACCATGGGACGAGCAGCAATTGACAACAAAACCTCATCAAGTACGTCATCTACACCCGCGCATGGCCATCTCTGCAAGTTGATTATTTCGATATTCACGTTGAAGCTCGATCAAAGTCGAAGTTGAAGTCGTTTTTTTCCTCTTTTGGACTTTCGATGGTTGCCGGTCACGTGCTGCTGTTTTGCTGCAGAGACGAAGATATCAAATATTGAATTGAACATTGAAAAGGGATGATAAAAATGAATTAAAGGTAAAAATAAAATAGTTAGGTGTAATTTCTAGCTCTTTGCTTGTTTTTTTTGTGCTATCTCTTTTTTTTATCTGTCGTCAGTCAATCAATCTGTTTGTTCTTCACTCCTTTTGCCCAACCAACCAGCTAGACTGTTTGTTAGTCAAATTCCAAAATCAGCTTTGGCAAGATATATATATAGTTATAGATAGAAGAATTGAACACATGAATGCTTTAGATAAATGCTTAACCAACGGAACCCAATGTTTGGAAGAGCGCTATAATATCTACCTCCTCGATCCCGGGCCCGCAAGTCCGGCCTTGACAGCATCAAGAATCATCTCCCGCGCGAGCTCGACGTTGTCCCTCGAACCTTTGACTTCAATCGCTTCTCCGCCAGCCTGGCCCTTGGGGACGTTGATCCTGCATCCGGTCTTGGAGCGGATGGCGTTGATTTGAGAACCGCCCGTACCCACGACGAAGCGGTAGGTCTTGGGGTCGGGCAGGATCAAGTAGCCCGTGCAGCATGGCTGAGCGGCCGAGGCTATAGCGGCGGTAAGCAGCGCTTTAGCCTTGGTTACGTTCTCAGGAGAACCGGAGAGGACCCAGGGGATTGTGGTTGAAGCTGAGTCAGAAGGTGCACTGGCTGGCTCGACGATTTTCCAGGAGAATGTGTCGGGGGTGGAGTCGTCTGCGTCAGTGATGAGTGGGAGGGAAGTTGAGTCTGCGCGCGACTCAACGGCTGCAGGGGAAGGTTTGGCGGGCACTTTGTGTCCTGCATGGTCAACGGTGACCTGATGGTTGTTCCGCAGTTGGCGGAAAAACGCGCCGTTGTCGGATATCACATGGTGCAAGTGTGCTGGGACCTCAACGGTTTCACCTTGCTGGTCCCTGAGCATGGTTTCGATGTGTGTTTTGGCTTGTTCAACAGCCGCGGAGGGACCCTTGATCTTCACATCGGTCCGGTTCGAGCCCTGCTTGGGCACGTCCAGAATCACGTTGAACTGGGATTCGAGTTGGCGGCGGGTTTCGCCTCCTCGGCCGATGAGATGGCGGTGTTGGGATTGAGGGACTTCAATGGAGATGGTCACTTGGTCCTCCTTCTGGCGGACGAACTCTTCGATTGCATTGATCAGGCTGGTGACTACTGCCTCCTTGCCTTCGAGTTTGATGGTGGTTTCATCGCTGTCAGCTCGTGGGAACTTGACTACACGGGATGCAGTGCTGTCGTCTGGCCCGCCGCATTCCACGATTAGTTTACGGATGTGAGCGCCTAGTATTATTAGTATTTGTTAGCAAATAGTTTTGAATCATAGTTTGTGAGTAGAGGGGGGGATAAGGGTACATACCACCAGCACCGATGAGAGCCTTATGATACTTCTTATCAACCTCAATGGTACGAGTAATGGTCTCATCAAAGTCCCTGGCCCTAGCAAGAAGCAGTTTCTTCGCATCGTCAACCTGCTTTTTCGTCCCCTTGAGACGAATCTCAACTCTAGCTCCGGCCTCGCCCTCTCCAGTCTCCGGTCCAGGAATGTCAATCTGTGCACCCGTTTCAGCACGGAATTTATCCATTTCTCGTCCCCGCTGGCCAATGAGAGACGGTATCTGGTCGCGAGCAACCGAGACAACCGCTGAGTGGGAGTGGTCTACGAGCCATTGATAGAGCGAGAGGATTTCATCGCGGGTGCTGTCGGCGCCCTTCTTGGGCCCGCGGATAATGACTTCATCAGCTGCTTGGGGGGCACGGGAACGAGCGCTGCTGTTGCCATTGGTAGGGCCAGCAGCTTCGCTTGTATCGGCTATGGAAACGTCATCTGGAACATTGTTGTTGGCACGGGGGAACTGAACACGAACGTTGTAGCGTTCCTGGAGACGGTTGACCTGGCTTCCCTTCTGGCCGATAAGGTCACGGTGATACTGCGGTGCAATCTTAAGAACATACGTAGCTTCGTCTTCGAGTTTCTTTGCCAGAGCGAGTATACGAGTCTTTGCAGCTGCGGCCTTAGCAGGCGGTCCCTTGATGTCTACCTTGCCGTTTTCGACTTTGATATCTACGTCAAATTCTTCACGCAGCTTGTTGATGTTTTCGCCTCGTTTGCCGATGAGGAAGTTTGCGTATTTCTGGGGGAAGTCGAATGTAGTTACGTGGTTGCGTTCACGGTCATCGCGTTCCTGGTCAGCTACGAAGGTCGCTAGCTTAGCTACCAGGTTAGCTACGTCAGCGGAACGGCCACGGATGGAGGCGTTGTTGGCGTTGTCGGCAGCAAAGGCGAGGCTGACGGGTATATGCGTCTCGCCGTAGCTGGCTTGGTCCTGGGCGACGAAACGGCGCAGTCTGTCATGGTATTTGGGCGGGATGGGGACAGACTGGGAAGAGACGTCCTTGGGGTCACCTAGGACCTTGTGCAAATACTCCGTCGCTTCACGCAGGGCCTTCTGGAAAACGGCGGCGTCCTCGCTTGAGGGGCGGCGTTTGAGACAGGGGCTCTGGGCGGTGACTTCTTCTGGGCCCTCGTACGCGAGAACAAGGTTGACCGGCCTATCGGATGCTGGTGGACCAACGGTTTCAGGAACAACCAGGTGCACGCCAAACTGTTCTTTGAGCTGGGGCAGGCCACGCGAGCGGAGATATCCGTGCAGGTAGGGATCGACGGGCACGGTGGCCAGCTTTGACGGGGGCAGGGCCTGGATCAGGTTCATGATATCAGACCGGGCCAGAATCGTATTTTTGCCGTTCCGCGAGTAGACCTCCCAGGTGATTGGAGCGTTGGAGGAGCTAGCCGTTTCGAGAGGCAGGACGATGTGGGAATCATGCGTCTTTTCGAGATGTTCGATGACCCGTCGGTGCTGGAGATAGGCCGTCAGAGCGCGGGCATGGACATCCGGTCCACAGGGGGCATTGGGGTGCTGGCGCGAGACGTCGATGTTGGCCATCTGCATGCTGGTAGCCAGGTCCATGGCGCGGTTGACACCAGCCTCGATGCTCTCTGCAGGGCCTGTGATGGTGAGGAACTCGGTATCGTCTGATGGCGGGGGCAGGACGATGGCACATCCGGTGGAGGCCAAAAAGTCGTGCAGGGAGTCACCCTTGTCACCGACGATGAATTGGTGCTGTCCACGGTTGATTGCGAGCTGGCGGAGGGTGATACGGTTCTGCAGCAGTTGGGCTCTGCGCTCGATCTGGGAGCGGGCTTCCTGAGCAGCCTGTCGTTCACCGACGATGATGATATGCTGGTCTGGGTCGGGAGTGTAGAGAACCGGTCCCGAGGTCGAGGCAGGCTCCTGTGGAGGGGGACGGTGGCCCCAGGTGTGGTACTTGGGCACACGGATCTGGGTCTTGGTGAGCTCCTCCAGCCTGTTGATAGACTGGTTGTGCGGACCGGCAATGAAGGGGAAGAGTTCCGGGGCCACAGTCTTGAGACGGAGGCTGATGTTGGAGGTGCGTTCCTTGACACGGGCCTCGATCTCTCGGCGGGCCATCTCTGCAGCGAGGGCATCACCTTCAATGGTGATTTCAATTGTGTTGTCCTCGTCATCGTCGTCAAGCGGTTTGGACTCGTCTGGCTTGGGGACGTCGATGCGGGCTCCGGTGCGGTCGAGGATGCCTTGGATGACGGCTCCTTGACGGCCAATGATGTGTGGTCTGGCCGAAGCCGGCACCGGGACCTTGACGGATTTCTACAACAGTTAACATTTGTAATATATAGAAAATAGAAGAAAAGAAAAGACAACGATTAGATTAGATGGAGAAATGGCTTACCGTACTGCCAACCTGCTGGGCAACCTCCTTCAAGGCCTGCCTGACGGCATCAACGTTGCCTGTGCCCTCGAAGATGTAGACACCACCGGCACCCTCCCTGACCTCGAGTCTGACCTTGGACTTTTTGCTGATATCTCTCAGGATGTCAGACACAGGCTTCTTGAGTTCCGAGCGAGGCAGCATCTGGGAGGAATCGAAGCGGAATTGGTCCACATGTTTGCCTGGAATGGTGAGCTGTCTTGGGGTGGACGAGGCCGGAGTCGGTGCAGGAGCAGGAACAGGAACAGGAGCTGGAGCTGGAGCAGTAGAAGTGGCACCAGCAGCAGAACCAGCAGGAGAAGGCTGTGGTTTGCTGCCTCCCCAAGCCACAGGGACGGCAGAGGGACGAGAGGAGGCCTTGGGACCGCCGAGAGCCGGGAAGGACTCCTCAGACTGGACATCGAGGGCAGCAGCAGCAGCAGCAGCAGCAGCAGCAGCAGCAGGAGATTTAGCGGGAGCAGCGGCGGCGGCGGAGGAGGAGGAGGGAGGCGGGTGAAGGATGTCCTCTTCGTCGACGACATCCTCTACCGTGGGCCCCTGAGCAGCCTCCTGGGCATGTTGGGCCATGAGCTCCTCTGCGCGAGACTTGGGGGCGCCGTTGACGATCATGCCGGTCTTCTGGGTCTGAGAAGACAGCATGGTGTGACGAGCGAGCTTCGTAGTATCCGTACCGTTCTGGGAGTGACTGTTAGTGGTAGGTCTGGCCTTCAGCAGTCTTCAATGGCCTTCACTGGTCTTCAATGGTGGTCAATGGCCGGGGAGGGGGGACGCTTACAGGGTGGTTATCGAGTAGGTCGTGTGCAGCAGGGAGCAGGAGAAAAGACGGGCTGAGCAGGCGAGAAGATCACTCCATCGTCGAGCGGCACTACCAACGCATTCACAAGAGACAATTCAGACAGGACAGCAGGCTTCTCCTCTGCAGGACGGGAGAAGGGCGGTTGGCGGTTTGGCTTGACGGTTTGGACGGTCTGAAGATGTTTCTGGTTCGGGAAGTCAAAAGTCGAAGTTGGCGCTGAGGCGACGTTGCAAGAGCTTAGTCAGCAGCAGGTAAGAAGCGAACAGAGCAAAGACAGCAGAAAAGCTGGGCAAAGGATGATAGAAAGGGAGTCGAAGAAGGCGGGAAGATGATTAGGATGAGAGTAGGAGAAGAGGATAATGGGATAGGCTGCTTTTCCTGCTGTTACGATCATATGTATGTCTGGACTATCCTCCTTCTATGAATCTATCTATCTATCTATTAAGTGGCTGTCTCATTAACAGCAGATGAAACAGACAGCAATAGATAATAAGGACGGAGTAATACATAAGAGTGAGAGTGGGAATATGAGGAGTCAAAAGTCGAGTCTTCCAGAAAGCAGTCTCTTCTCTTCTTCTCTTCTTCTCTTCTCTCTTTACTGGTGATCAACAGTCGCTCTACTAGTTAGTAGCAGCAGATCTTCTCCATCTGCCGGTACTTCTTCACTCTCTCCCCTTCTCACCTAACTACCCACTCACTCCTACTTGTTCACTACTACTCACTCACTCCTCTTGCTCTCTCTCTTTACTCTCTTCTTCACTTTTACTATCTTCTCTTCACTGTCTTTTCTTCACTGTTAATGTAATATTATTGTAATTTAACGTAATTAACCGGGGTAATTAAACGCAAACAACAAAAAGCCAAAATAATAAAAAAAAATAAAAAAATAAAAAATAAAAAAACTTAAGCGTAACTTATTTTAGGTGCAACTCTTGGGCCCTTTTAGGCCTTTTTGGGCCTTTTGGGGCCCTTTTGGGCGGTCACTTCTGGTCCGACCCTGTACCCGTCTGTCACTTACCGTACATGACGGTCTCGCTCGGTCTGGCTCGTCCTAGCTCCTCCTAGCTCGCACCTGCTGTTCTGTGCCTGTGGAGTACGCGTCATGACAAGACGATACCGCCTTGGCCCCCCCCGTCCCCTCTCTTCTGCGTTCTCCTCCTGCAATTTGCTTGCTTTGGCTCTTCTGGCTTGCTTCTTCTTCTTCTTCTTCGCTTCTTCTCTTCTTCTTCTTCCTCTTCCTTCTCCGCCTGGGCTCTTTTTAATCTTCACGCTGTCTCTGCTCTTCTTCTTCTTCTTCTTGTCTTCTTCTTCTGCTTCTCTGTTTCACTCCCTTCCGCGCTGTTTCTCCCTGCCTGCGACGTGTTTGCACGCTCAGAGCTTCACCCAAAGCTCGCCCAAAAAACCTCCAATCCTGCAGGCCAACTTCGACCTCCGCCCGGCCTCACGCCTTCACGATGGACTCCGAGCCATCGCCAAAGCCGCACCGCCCATCCTCGAAACTACACAAGCAGCCGCCCAGCTTCCTCCAGCAGTCCTCCTCCTCGTCCTCCTCCAGCCCGCTCTCCTCCCTCAGCAACCTCACCTCGCCATGGTCCGTCAGGAAGAAGCACTCCTCGACCTCGCTGCAGCGCCATCCCTCCGCCCCCGTCTACCCGCGCTCCTACTCCGACAGAGAGCGGGAGCGCGACCAGGCCCGCGAGAGAGACCACTCCCGCACACGCTCGAGTAACTTTGCCTCCTCGTCGGCCTCCGTGGACCAGCTGGCGGGCGGTGTCGTCAGTGGTGGTGGTGGTGGTCTTGGTGGTCCTCCTGGGCCCAGTCCGGTCAACGGCGTCGACTTTGGGCGCTTACAGTTGGTCCAGAACAACACGCACACGCCGAACATCAACAACAACATCATCAACAACAACAACAACAACAACACACAGATTATGCAGAACGGGAGAGTCTCGAGTTCTACGGGCGAAGAGGATGACATTCCCTCGACATCTCACAGCAACGCCAACAACAGCGGTAACGAGATGACAGAAGAAACGATGGTGCCCAGCCGGCCCCCCATGCCGCACAGCTACAGATCCAGTCCGGAGGTCTCGCCTAGCCTCAACAACTCCGCTGGGTTTGGACCCTCTCCCGCCACCACCCCCGGGGCGGGTATTGCGACCTCGATTCCGCTCAATCGGCACTCAGACGAAGCGTCGAGCTCACCCGCCAATCCCAACAATGTGCACAGCAGTACCACTGGCAGCGGGAGCGGCGGCGGCGGCGGTGGTGGAGGAGGAGGGGGCAGCAGGCTCTCGCTGAGCAGGAAGAAGACCGGCTTCAGCAACTTCGTCAACAGCATGCTGGGCTCGCCGAGGAATATCAAGATCTCTGCGCCAGAGAACCCGGTGCATGTCACTCACGTTGGCTTTGACAACCAGACTGGACAGTTCACTGTATGTCTCTTGCTCGCGTCACCTTTTTCTCCTTTACTGTTCTATCCCACTTCACTTCCTATCTGCTTCACTGGCTACTTCACTATCCTGTTAACTTCACTTCATATGCTAATCTTCTCAGGGTCTACCAAAAGACTGGCAACGCATGCTGCAGGAGTCCGGCATCTCAAAGAAAGAACAAGAACAGCATCCACAGACAATGGTTGATATCATGAAGTTCTATGAAAAGAACGCTGCTGGCCGTGACGACGAAGGTGTCTGGCACAAGTTTGACAACGCTAGACTGGCAGACCACTATCATCACCACCATGAGCAGGTCACTCCTCTTGCTACCAGTCCTGGTATCACATCTCCGAGGTTCCCGCAGAACCACGAAGGAAGCTTTGAGAATCCCCGCGCACCGCCTCCCATTCCTCGACAGACTCCCCTCGCCAGTCCACCGCCACCTGCTCCTCCAACTTCGTCGTCTGCTCCGTCATCGTCTACGCCTATCTCGGCCCCGTCCGCTCCAGCATCCGGATGGGTCCCCAATCGAGCAGCTCCAAAGGCTCCTAGACCACCGCCACAGCCATTGATCACTCCTACCAGTGCTGGCGCCTCTTCTCTCCCCTTTGGTGTCCAGACCATACCAGAGTCTGCTCCCTTGCAATCGACCCCCACGCCGACAACTACTCCGCCAGCCACGGCTAGGAGTCGCTCGAATTCCAATGCCAACGGCGGGATTAGTCCCGGTGGTTTGTCTCGAAAGCCTTCTACGGCAATTACTTCACCCGCTGTTTACCAGCAGATGCAGGAGCAGGCCATTACCGCTGCTCAGCAAGCCATTACCAACAAGCAGATCGAGCGGTCCAGGAGCATGAGACAGCAGCAGCAGGCTCAACAACAGCAACAACAACAACAACAACAACAACAAATGAATGAGCCGTCTCCTATCGACTACACGGCTCCGGATGGGAATTACCCCCAAATCCAATCCCAGAACTACCCCCTACAACACGCCCAGGGTCCCCGAGTCGTTCCAGCCCCTGTCCCAGTTCCAGCACACGCCCCTGTGCCAGGGTCAGCCCAGATCCATCCGCAACAGCAGCAACAAATGCCACTTCCTCCCGGGGCCTCCGCTCGTCCGCGTGTCCGCCCCCGCCAGCCCCCTACCCCCACGATCGACATTCGCGCCCGTCTCAACACCATCTGCACCACTGGCGATCCCACCCGCAAATATCGCAACCTCCACAAAATCGGCCAAGGAGCGTCTGGTGGTGTTTACACTGCCTACGAGATCGGCACAAACCACTGCGTAGCCATCAAGCAGATGAACCTTGAATTGCAGCCCAAGAAGGATCTTATCATCAATGAGATCTTGGTCATGAAGGAGAGCAAACACAAGAACATCGTCAATTACATGGACTCGTTCCTGCACGGCGGAGACCTCTGGGTCGTCATGGAGTACATGGAGGGAGGCAGCTTGACGGACGTGGTTACTTTTAACATCATGACTGAGGGACAGATCGCTGCCGTTTGTCGGGAGGTAGGTCGCCTTTTCCCCAACATCACTTAGCTTACTCGATATACAAACGTCTAACTCTTCTGTCTAGGTCCTGCATGGTCTCCAGCATCTGCATTCAAAGGGCGTCATTCACCGAGACATCAAATCAGATAACATCCTTCTCTCCCTCGAAGGCAATATCAAACTAAGTTAGTCCCCTTGCATTTCTTTTAAACTGCCACAAAAAAAAAAAAAAAAAAAAAAAAAAAAAGCTAGATTTCTAACGTTTTCTTAGCCGACTTCGGCTTCTGTGCACAAATAAACGATGCCCACCACAAACGTAACACAATGGTCGGAACGCCCTACTGGATGGCTCCCGAAGTAGTCACTCGCAAAGACTACGGTAGGAAAGTGGACATCTGGTCTCTGGGCATCATGGCCATCGAGATGATCGAAGGTGAACCACCGTATCTCACCGAGTCGCCACTCAGAGCACTCTACCTGATCGCCACGAATGGAACTCCTGCCATCAAGGACGAGCAAAACCTCTCGCCTGTCTTTAGAGAGTTCTTGGGCATGGCGCTGAAAGTGGATGCAGAGAAACGGGCTTCAGCGCATGATTTACTCAAGGTAGGATCCTCTTTGTTTTAGTGATTTGTGCGTATAAGTGCGTTACTAACAGTCTATATAGCATCCTTTCATGGGCTACTGTGAACCACTCACTAGTCTAGCGCCCCTTGTTAAGGCCGCGCGCCAAAATAGAGCGCAAGAAAAGGCGCAGAAAGGCGGCGCTTAGATGCCGCCGCATAGTATGAGACAACATACTATATGCCATCACTACTTTTCACGCTTGACTTTTATTCTCCTTCTATTTCCCCCTTTTTTACTTCACCTTTACATTACTTTATTCCGCTTTTACCTTCTCCTATCTACCCATTTTACTCCTGGCATCTCTTACACCGTATACTATACTCCATGCACTGTCTTCTCTCAACTCCACTCCGCGATACCCACAGACTTCTTCTCCCGCTTTACGCCTTCACTTTACTCTCTGACCAACTTCTTCATGACTTCTTTTGCTTGTTTTCTCCAGGTTATTCGGTTCAGATAGATCGGTTTTCTCTCCCCCATCATGTTTTCCCTTTTCTTCCTCGTTTTTTCTTGCCTGTTTTTTACACCTCTGGGAATGGATCGGTGGATAGGTGGTATGCTATGGTGCATCCGGGCCAGAAGATATGAGACGATGACTCGACTTGACCTCCCATGACCAAAAACACAATGCAACCCAACCCAAAGCAAGCGAAGCAACAAGCAACAACTACTTCTCCTCTGCTTCCCCCCCTGTTCTTCAACGCGATATGTCCTGCCTTGCTTTTTTACCTGCCCTGCCCTGCGAACTGCGAACTGCGAAATATAAGTTATACGTGACATGAATATGAGATGTGATCTTTTCCTTTCCTACCCCTTTTTCTTCGTTTTCAACGCACCAAACCTAGTTACGGCATTTCTTCTTGCTTTTATGTTTTTACCACTGCTCTTTCTGCTGGCCTGATCTTGATCTGCTTCCTCGCTTATCTGCCACGTTAAAAGAAGATGGGTTTTTCCTTCATGTTATGTCCATCCGATATGTTCCTTTTAAACCAAAAATAACAGCGACGAATTTCCTTCCTGCTTGCTTCGTTTCCTCCTCCCTTTCTGCTTCTCCCTGGCTCTTGTCTTTCCCACTATCCACCGGCTATCCATCTAGCTATTGTACTCGTCTTATCCTAGTGTGCCATTATCTATCTACGTCTATTCCTCCTCCTCCTCTTCTTCTTGCTCGTCTTCGACTCACCTGCTACCAAATACTAGATGCCATCAATAATAGAACTTGTTTTGCCCTGCTCAGAGCCATCTGCTTACGTAAGATCCACTTAAGCCACGTACCTATTACGTAATTATGCCGCGCCACGAAAAACGCGCTCAGCCCTGCGCTGACGTAATCGAAGCCGCATCCGCCGGCCTTTTCTTGACGCAAAGCAAAGCAAAAGCCAAAGCCAGGAAACACGATCCAAGGCAGCATCTCCAACACCCCATACGCACGCACGCCGGACTCCCCTCAAACGGCTTCGGAAGATATACATATACCACCACTCGCCCGGCGCAGGTTCTCGCTTCAGGTGTACACTGCTGGCCCCTTGTGCGCACTGCATATCATACAGCTTTGCTAGACTAGATATCTGGCTGCCTGTGCGGGGTTTGGCGCCGTACCTTACATACGACTGTACCTATCCACGAACGAACGAGGACGAATAAGCGAAGACTGAAGAAGGTGCTGTACGGAACTGTTTTTCGATATGTTTCGTGTGCAGCAGAATGCATTTGATGATGCTGTCGGTACGGTTCCTGCGGCTTTTCCATCGTTCTACGCAGCTGATGACTGATGCTAACTGCTGTTTGCTACTATAGCTAAGGCGACGGATGAGAATCTGACCTCCGAGAACTGGGAATATATCCTTGTACGTTATGCCCCGGCCCACAGGTGATACTGGGATGTCGTGTGGTGGTGGTAGCTAACGGATAAACCCTGGTAGGATGTTTGTGATAAAGTGTCGTCGGATAGCTCTGGGTAAGGGGGATCGTCCCCTATTAATAGATTGAGATGGAGGGTGGAGCTTACTAACGTGATGCAGAGCGAAAGATGCTGTTGCTGCATTGATACGAAGACTGGCACATCGAAATGCGAATGTTCAGCTTTACACGCTTGAGGTACGTTGGATGCGGGTGCGGGTGTCATGGTCTATCTAACCGTTGCTGACGCCGGTATAGCTTGCGAACGCCTTGTCACAGAACTGCGGACAGAAGGTATACCAGGAGCTGGCCTCTAAGAGCTTTACAGATGCACTTCTACGACTTGCAAATGATCGGGTAAGCGTGTCCCCCCGAATACCGTTAAGTGGTCTGGCTAACGGATGGTTATAGAACACCCATCAGCAAGTAAAGTCGAAGATACTAGAACACATAGAGCAATGGACGGAGATGTTCTCTAGTAATCCCGACCTAGGGATCATGGAACAAGCCTACCTTAAGCTCAAGTCTCAGAGTAAGCATATGCATCGCCCTTTTTGAAAAAATGTGACCTCCGATTGGTTTCCGGGCTAACGGGCCGCAGACCCAAACCTTCAACCCCCGTCCAAACCGACCAAGCGGGAGATAACAGAGTTGGACAGACTAAAGGAGGAAGAAGAGCTGCAGATGGCCCTTGCGCTGTCCGTCAAGGATAAACAACCCGCCACCGAGCAGCAGCCACCAAACAGCGAGTCCTCCCAGCAAGCCTCTGCTGCAGAAGGGTCCAATACTGCATCTACATCCCAACCTACAGCCATTGCATCAGGTACCACGGCTGCCACCGTCTCTCGTGTTCGAGCATTATACGACTTCCAGCCCTCGGAGCCAGGCGAGCTTCAGTTCCGAAAGGGTGATGTCATCGCTGTTCTGGAATCGGTGTACAAGGATTGGTGGAAAGGTTCTCTGCGCGGCCAGACCGGTATCTTCCCTCTAAACTATGTCGAGAAACTCTCGGATCCCACGCAGGAAGAACTGCAGCGGGAAGCGCAGATGGAAGCAGAGGTGTTTGCGGAGATCAAGAATGTCGAAAAATTGCTGGCCCTTCTTAGCACGAGTAATTCGGAACTAAACGTGCAGGAGAACGAGGAGATTACCACCCTCTACCATTCAACTCTAGCTATTCGACCGAAGCTGATAGAATTGATCGGCAAATACTCCAAGAAGAAAGGTATGTCGTTTGGGTTTCTTACGGTATGAAGGCACCGAACTAATGTGAATAGATGACTTTACGCAATTGAATGAAAAGTTCATCAAAGCTCGTCGGGATTATGAAGCTCTGCTTGAATCTTCAATGGCACACCCTGGTCAGCCGCAATTTGGTCGTCCGCCGCCTCAAGCTGCCTATGCGTACCCACCTTCCGGGGTACAGCAGTACCCTCCTGGCCCTGGCCCACACCAGCCTGACCAGCGGTACTTTACTCCCCGTCCAGGTAAGGAAATGCAGCCTTTTAAACTTGAAGCCGTGGATCCTGGGCTGACCATGTTTATAGGAGCTCAAAATGCGCCACCGTCAAATGACCCTTCAGCATACTATGGCGCTGGCGCTGAGCAATCTGGCCCGCCATACCCATCAGCCGCTTCTCCCGAGAATAGGAAACATACACCTGTTCCCGGCCAGCAGGCCCAAGATGCCTACAGCAACCCACAGACACAGTATACGATACAGACCAAGTTAGACCAGCCACAGGAACTCAGTACATCGGCATATGACTCTCCTCAAACAGCAACCAACCCTAATGCCCGACACTCCTACCATCCACCTACGCATGAATCCCAGCCTTCTGCAACTCATCCGCAGCATTATCCACACCCACAACAACCCGTCGCCTACCCACCACCAGGCGGTGCATCCGCACCCGCGCCTGACTTCAACAACCAAACCGTCCAAACCGCCCCTCCTGGTTCTAACCCCCAATATCCCATGCCACAAGACCAGTCGCAGCAGCAACAACCACAGCATGGCCCGCCACCAACCCACCAGCCCCCTTCAATCCCACAATCCACTTCCCCGCAACCTCCTTACCCAAGCTACCCCGCTCCGACGCCGTCTGCTCCTGGAGTTCCCTCGGGATTCCAAGCTTATCACCCCCAGCAGCCGGGTGGTCCAGTGAACCCTAACACAAACCCCAGCCGGTACTACCGATAATAATTTTCTCATCTGATGTTTTTGTACTCACTCACGCTCGCTAAATCTTTTGGTCTGGGTAATTCAGAGGAGCTGTCTTTCGGCCAATTACGAACATCTATAAACGTGCTGGGGAAATCGTTTTATCTTCTAGCGTCTTACTTGGGTCCTCAAATCTCTACATTTCTCTTTTCTTGGTCACTGCTTCAAAACTGACATACCCGTCTCAATATAAAATGCCATCCCGTTTTTTTACGCATCATTCAGGGGTAAGGCGCATTACCTCGAACCAATAAAGTTTAAGATCTCCGATAAAGTGTAAAGTTAGTAAGCGCTTCCGCCCGGTAAACCTTAATTCTTCCACAGTTCATTGGCTAAGTTTTAAAACCCCTGGATTATTCAGCCAATTTCGGTCCATCGGAAAAGCGAGGTCAGAATAAATATCCAGCACCCTTATCGCCTTTAAACCAACCTCGAACAAGTCACAAGCACCGCAATGCGATTAGGAATATGGCAGAAGGCTACGTCCCCGTCGACAAAGATGAAGACGACTCACATAGTATACGCTCCACTCACGTAACTCCGGACGACCATACCATCGAACAAGGCATTGAATACACCCCCGTCAGTGCATCCGTGCTGATCGGCTCGGGCATTTCGCTCCACCCAGACTACGACAGTAACGGATCTCATTCAAATAGCCTCCTTTACACCTGTGTCAGAGAAAGTGATAGCGGCACTCTTCTAGAACACCATTCACATGTTCCGGTGAGACGCCAATCGAAAACCAAACCAAACATGCATGTAGTGCCGTTGAAAAGTCAACTGGCACCATCCACGCCGCGGCCCTTCTAACCCCGGTCGATCAATGTGTCAAAATGGTAACTAATTATCCTTTTCTGATATTAGCAACAGCATGGCTGGGCTTCTCTCTGGTTCGTGAAACATCCTTGAATGCATGCTGGTGTAACGTCATGTTACCATGCTTATGCTAATTTGTACCTCAGGCTAGCCTATCAGTCGATTGGCGCTATATACGGAGATATCGGCACGAGTCCTCTATACGTCTTCTCAGCAACGTTTTCTACCCAGCCGGTTCTGATTGATTTGATTGGTGTTTTGTCACTTATCATTTGGGCTTTGTTGCTCATTGCTACCATCAAGTATGTTGGTATTGTGCTTTGCGCAAACGATAATGGAGAAGGAGGATCCTTTGCATTACTATCAATCATTCGGAGACATGTGAGCTACGTTACTCCTTGAACAGGGCGAAAGTGCTCATGTGGCTATATTGGTAGCTAATGATGACGAAATTAGGTGCATCTTGATTGGCGTGATGCTAAAGCTAAGCTTGAAGATGACTGGGGGGATGGTAAGATGGATGAAACAGTCGGGTTTAACGGATACGTTAAACGGTGGTTGGCAAATAGCTCTGCTGCCAAACGCGCAATCACTGTTCTTGCTGTGCTTGGTGTCTGCATGGTCATGTCAGGTATCGTCTCCCTCAACTATCCAGTAATACTTCACCTAGTGGACTAACACATCGTATAGATAGTGTGTTGACTCCAGCACAATCAATCCTCGGCGCCGTCCAAGGTACCTTTCCAGCAATGGCTGTGCTCATTCCCTCCAACTGACATACTTATAGGTATTCAGATTGCTGCACCGGATATCCCGTCCCATACTATCGTTGGCATCACATGTGCTCTGATAGTCATACTATTTGCACTACAGCCAATCGGAACATCAAAACTAAGCAACTACTTTGCTCCTATTGTTACTATTTGGTTATTGTGCAATACATCATTTGGCCTATTTGTCCGTATCCCTCTTTAATTCTACATATGGAACCTTGAGACTAACTGGGTCTAGAACCTGGTGTTGTATGACCACACCGTCCTAAAAGCATTTTCTCCAACCTTTGCTATTTCTTTCTTGCTTCGGAATGGGCTTTCGGGCTGGAGATCACTTGGCGGTGTTCTCCTTTCCTTTACAGGTTGGTTACCTTGTCCCAGCATTGAAAGTTCATGCTAATTATATTACTCTGCAGGTGTTGAAGCCCTGTTTGCCGATCTAGGCGCATTTTCTGCAAAGTGAGCCCCCGTATTCAACTCATTTGTATACAGTAACACTAATTGGTACATTTGCAGAGCTATCCGGTTCTCGTGGCTTTGTTTTGCACTACCGTGCTTGTTGATTATATACAGTGGCCAAGCTGCGTATATCAGCGAGCATCTAGACGCATTCGAGAATCCATTATTCAAAGCAGTTCCGCCAGGCCTATACTGGCCCACCCTTGTACTCTCCATGATTACCTCAATCATTGCATCTCAGGCCATGCTTACTGGCAGCTTTCAATTGATATCCCAAGCTGTTCGGCTGGGGTATCTTCCCAAACTTACCCGTGTGCATACATCAAAGAGGATAACTAGCCAGATATATATACCCCTGGCAAACTGGTTTATGATGGCCTGCGCACTTGCTGTTACCATAGTGTACCAAAATGTGAGTATCCTGCAGTTCATGGAGGTCATATTCGTCGTAACTGACTTTAGTAGACAACTCGTCTTGGAAACGCCTATGGTGTCTGCGTGGTTGGAGTAAGCTTCATCACAACCTGGCTGGTGACATTAGTTGCTATCGTTGTCTGGAATGTTCACTACCTGATTGTGATCCCCATATCACTATTCATTGGACTGGTTGATACCTTGTTCCTATCCGCCGCTCTGGCTAAGGTGCCCTCCGGTGGATGGTTTACACTTGTTTTAGCTACTGTGCTAACGACAACCCTGCTTGTATGGAGCTATGGAGAAGGATCAAAGTGGGCTGCACGGAAGGATGAGAGGATATCTCAAGCCGTCGTGTATCCGAACCAGAATGGCCAGTTGATACTGCGTGAGGAGGGTGTGGATCAACCAGTAAAGAAAATCAAAGGTGGGTAATATATGCATACACAGAACATCTATGCGAAGTGCTAATTTCAACGTAGGGATTGGAGTGTTTCTTACTGACCATGATGCCGGGTCACCTTCGGTGTTCAAGCATTTTGTCCACAAGTTTGAGTCGATACACGAAATATCCATCCTTCTTCATGTTAAACGTGTTCTGAAGTATACTGTTAGTAGCATGGCTGCCCACTTTTATTGTCTGCATGTCTGACCCATGTCCTGCAGGTAGCCGATGAGCGCCGATTCACATTACGACAAACAGGAATTCAGGGGCTGTTTCATGTCACCCTGCAATATGGCTACGGAGACACCGTGTCCTGGAACTCCTTTGAAAGAGACATCCTAAGCGAACTAGGAACCATCACTCCGGCATGTCGGGATGATCTGGAGGCAGAGTCTCCCACAGCTGATCTTGGTGAAGAGTCATCCACCGCGATACCACTTACCACCAAGAGACCGTCCACAAAATCTATCACATATATAGTTGGGAAGGACAAACTCTACCTCCTCCCAACGTCCAACCTGATCCGGCGAGTATTTCTATGGGCGTTCATCCACCTGAAGAACCGCGAGAAGACGAAGCTAGATCACCTGAATGTTCCTGTGGATAGGTTGTTGGAAATCAAGTTCTCGAAAGGGATATAAACGGGCATGGAACAGGCGTCTGGAGTTTCTGGTAGGAATGCACATCATAAATTATTTTTATAGATATAGACATAGACACGTAACAATGTAAGATGAATGTGCTCTGGTGTATGCCTCCTCCTTCAGCCCCTTTCCCGCCTATCACATGCATGACTAATCAAGTCATGCTTACTAATATTGTTCGGAGCAACTTTCTTCCCGCGCATGAATCAGCGGGCTCTGATTGGTCGGCAAAGATCAGGTCACCTCGGCTTCTCTTTTCTTTGCCGCGAAAACGACGAGGAGGAGGACGGCGACGGTGAAGAACGGATGGGATATCTAGCAGTCCACGGCCTTGATATTCACTATAAGAAGAGTACCTACTCCGTACATCCTGTCAAACTATCCTGTAGCCTGTAGCCTGAGTAATATCCGCAGTGTTAATCGTCGATCAGGCCCTCCAGTTCTTGGCGCCCGCTCTTTGAGTTCAACAATAAAAAAAAATAATAATACTTTATTTAATTCAACTATTAATTCAGGCCCGACAAAGCATTCGTGACCTCGTTCGCCCTTTGAACTTGCCAACCGCCATCCTCCAGCCGGCTACAGACCAGATCGCCTCTTCCAACACTTCACCAGCGCCGTCGCAATCGATATACTCCCTCACCAGCCGCCATCATGTCTACCGATAAGGAATTCACCCTCAAGGAGGTCGCTGCCCACAGCACCAAGAAGGATCTCTACGTTGTGATCCATGAGAAGGTCTACGACTGCTCCTCTTTCATCGACGAGCACCCGTACGTCTGACCCGATGTCTCCCCTGCTCCTCTCTTCCGTGCCGCGGATCATTGAGGCACCTGTGTCTATATTCCACCGCATCAGACATGCACGTACCTGAAATCAGGCGGCTAACCTGCTTATCTGTTCAATTTAGCGGTGGTGAGGAAGTCCTGCTTGATGTCGCCGGTCAAGACTCCACAGAGGCCTTCGAGGACGTCGGACACAGCGACGAGGCCCGTGAGATCCTCGAGGGACTCAAAGTCGGCACCCTCAAGCGCCTGGTATATGCCCTTCTATGCTCCGCTTCCTTCTCTTCTCCGCATATCGGGGGAATTATTCTGCTGACTTTTCTCTCTCTCGCAGCCTGGTGACCCTGCCCCAGCCGCCGCTCCTACAACCACCGCCACATCCACTAGCTCAAGCGACTCTACTGGCCTCGGAATCGGTCTCTACGCCGTCCTCTTGGTCGGTGCTGCCCTCGCCTACGGTGTCTACCAGTACATGGCCACCCAGCAAGCACAGCAGCAGGCATAGACGAAATATAACTCCAGTCTGTCTCTTAAGAAGCAATAAACGACATGATCCTTTATTATTAAAGACCACTTATGATCAATCACCTTGCCGGATCTATGACCCCTTTTTCTCTTGGTCTTAATTACTTCAACACATTATTCTCCCTTGAGGCTTGAATTACACTTGTCAAGAGCTCACCTTTTAGAATTCTTTAGTTTATGGGACTGTTTTCTTCTTTTATCTTTCTCCCGGCCATGTGTTGCTTGCTATTATTTATTTGCTTTCATTCACATTTTTTTTTGCAAGGAACTCTCCGCCTATAACTGATGGGCTCAGTGATCGATTAGATGGCTCTTTTTCCATATCAAAAACCAGGCCAGAGGAGTGTGGGTATACAATTTACCAGGTTCTTGAGACAGATTACCGTCCTCTTTTCTTACGTATATCATCCTCAGCCGTGGTGGTGGCTTTCTATCTCTTTGCACGCCCTGTTGTAGATTAAAAAAAGGGGGGTGTACCGGTAACCACCAGATCCGAGTACTGAACAGCCACCGGCAATTTTCGTATCCCAATTTCTCCGAGAATAGAAGGATAAGCAGCGTATATCTTTACACCCCTGTGGATATCATTTCTCAATTCTCCGACATGTTCTCTGCAGTGCCTCTTGGACGTTGTAGCTCTCATAGTCCGTATTAAACTAAAATTGGCTGACCCCACGAGTAACACCGAACGTTGCCTCTTCGACCCCGCCAAACTCCCGTTGAACGACCAAATACAAGGCATCAACTTCAGCGACTGCCGTTGATGAGAAAGAAGTACGCAATATGTCGCGCCATAGAGTGAAGAATATCAGTTATGACGATGACGACCTGGACGACGAAATCGACGATAATGACGATGAGCTTTCTCCCGAAGACCGCGAGCAGATGAGGCTCGCGACAATAGAGGTGCAGCAGCTGCTACGCTCGCAGATACCAGCCATAGAAGCCAAAGAAGACGATATATGGGAGACTCTATGGCATTATTACTATGACGTGGATAAATCTGTTGACTACTTGACCAGTATGACTTGTGTCTTTGCTATTTTCGGCTAGTTCCTAGAGTAGACACTGATACCTGCTACTCTGTGTAGAGAAATATAGATCGCAGGAAAAGAAGGAAACGAAAGCAAAAGCGTCCACTGCTGCAACAAAAAAGAAGAATACAGCTGGTGAGTTTGTTTTCTTTCGTCTTTCCTCATTTGAAATCCTTTTTGGACGCTGGGGAGGTCCTCTCAGATATCGGTGCATATCCTGCTCTACGGTGCGTCACCATTTCAATTACACTCATCTCAGCGTGGCTTTAAACGCCCTCCGGAGATGTTACTTATATCAATAAATCACTTAAGCTATTGCTAATTTGTTGAATTTTACTTGTCTAGTTACAGATTCGCCAGCGTCGACTTTACCACTGCCTTACTCGAGCCACTTTTCTGTGCATGACTTCTTCAAAGACTCCCCGTGGTTAAATATCCCGCCACATCGGCAGGCGGATATCTTGATTGAACCACTATATCCTAGACTGGGATTATTAGGGGGATCTTCCTCCGAGCAACCAGGGAAGATGTCAAAGTTGGCCGCTCTAGCTGCTGCACGCAAGAAAAAGGAAGCCGAAAGACAGAAAGCTCAGGAACAAGCAGAGACAGGAGGGTCAGCAGAGGAAACGAATAAACCCCTCTCGCTACGGGATAGGTTAGCTAGTGGTGGGAAAAGCAGGGCACCCGCGCCTTCTAGTTCCAGGTCATTGACACCGCTGAGGGGTCTGAGTCGGTCTCCCAAGAATGAACAGTCACAGGAGATTGGAGATGGCGCAAACATCAGCCAACGGCTTGCAGCAAAAGAGGCTCAGCAGGAACATGCTAGCAGAGAAGCTGATATATCGAAATCCGAGGAAAAGCTTGCGGCAGGCCCGTCTGACTTTGCAGCAATAATAATCGGCGAGAGGAACAAATTAGGGGAACCTGCTTCCAGCGTCTCACCTCGTGCATACAACCTGTTTGATTTCGTCGTGCAGGATCTCACTGAAGTTTACAATTTTGCAGAACCGAGCCCCGATGATGTCGTTATTAATGCCCAGAACGCTGCTAAAGGTTTGTTAGATCCCATCTAATGTAAGGGCTTCGCAGGATAAACTAACTAGGGCTGGTGCTTTACAGAGAAGAAAGCAAAACGAAATGCCAACCAGCAGGTAGCTGGAAAGGCTCAAACGGAATTGGCTGGCGGTGTGCAGCAGCTATCAGTTGAACCTGTGAAGGTGAAAAGCAAAAACTTAGATGTATTAGAAGAACATCGAAAAGCAAAGAGGAAAAAAGCAGCGAATTTTGTTGTTATTGGTTTGTTGCCTTGAATTGGCTGTCAAATAGGTGTCCCACTAACAAACATATTATAGGTCATGTTGATGCCGGGAAAAGTACACTTATGGGGAGGCTGCTCTACGACCTTAAAGCGGTCGACCAGCGAACAGTCGATAAATACCAACGAGAAGCCGATAAGATCGGAAAAGGATCGTTTGCGTTTGCATGGGTTCTTGACCAGGGCGCCGAAGAGCGGGCTCGGGGCGTCACAATCGACATTGCTTCAAATAACTTTGAAACAAAGGATACCAAATTTACAATATTAGATGCGCCAGGACATCGAGACTTTGTGCCTAATATGATTGCTGGCGCGAGCCAAGCCGACTTTGCCGTCCTGGTCGTGGATGCCAGCACCGGCAAGTTTGAATCTGGACTGAAGGGACAGACTAAAGAACACGCTTTGCTGGTTCGGAGCATGGGTGTGCAGAAGATGGTCATTGCCGTTAATAAGATGGATATCGTAGAATGGAATAAGGACAGGTTCGATGAGATTGAACAGCAGATATCCGCCTTCCTGGTAACAGCTGGCTTCCAGGCGAAGAATATCTCATTTGTTCCTTGCTCTGGCCTTCAGGGAGACAACATAGCGCGGAGATGTGAGGATAAAAAGGCCGGTTGGTACACTGGCAAGACACTTATTGAAGAACTAGAGACTTCTGAGCCATTCTCATATGCGCTCGACAAACCTCTACGAATGACGATAGGAGATATATTCCGGGGAGGTATCCAGAATCCCCTGTCTATATCGGGGCGGCTTGACGCTGGCCATCTCCAGATGGGCGATCAGTTTTTGGTCATGCCCAGCGGTGAGAAAGGAGTTGTCAAGAGTTTGGAAGTCGATCATGAGCCAGTGGATTGGGCGGTGGCAGGCCAAAACGTGGTCCTCCATTTAGCTAACATCGACCCCAAACACCTCCGAATTGGTGATATCGTCTGCAGCACCTCTTCGCCAGCTCAGAACATCACCAGCTTCACCGCAAAAGTGCTTGCTTTTAACCATCTGACACCAATGCATATTGACGTGCACCGCGGCCGGCTGCATGTCCCTGGTCGGATTACGCAGCTGGTAGCGACTTTGGACAAAGGGTCAGGCAAGCCAACGAAGCGGAAACCGAAGATTGTGGCTCCGGGAAATGTCGCTAGGGTGGTGGTAGACCTGGAGCAGTCTATTCCGCTAGAAGCTCCTGCGCGGATAGTTCTGCGGTCTTCAGGGGAAACCGTTGCTGCGGGTCTGCTAGAGTAGTTGCTTTACTTTGTAGATAAGGACACGTTTACCGCATAGTTATTACTTACAGAGTACTCCGTCCATTGCCGTCTCACTACTCCGTCCTCTCTTCCTCATCATCGTCGGCTTTTCGGTTTTGGCCTTTGATATCAAACCCGTAGCCAATCAGAAGCCGTCAAGTCGTCTCAGTGGCCACATGCTTAGTAATAACGCTTACTCATCATTATTGACCAATCGCAACACGCGGAGTAGTCTTCGCTGTCGGTGAACGGGCGCGCTAAACCCGAGACGGCCTAGCGCGGCACGAGTTTGAAGAGGCCAACTTGTTCCTTTTGCGTTTTGCGCTTCTCTTCATAAAGCAACATCCACGGCTCGACCTCAACCTCAAACTTCATCTTCTCTTCTTCTTCTCTTCTCCGTCCACCCTCACTAGGAGATTTTCTTCTGCTACCTCTTGGTTGCCTCTTCTTTTCCTTTTATACCCCGCCGTTGGAAGTTCGTCGGCTCAGGGAGTTGATCAGGGCTCTTGCGGGCAGACTAGAAGCAAGCCAGCTCTTCTTCCGGCCAGTTTGCCTACCATCACTATTCGTTCGGTCACAATTACATCCAAGATGTCCAGACAATCGAGGCGGGGAGCGTCCTCGCCCTTTGCGTGGACCACCATCCTCTACCTCCTCTTTGTCCTAGTCGCTCCGTTTGCGCTTCTGGGAACCGCAAACGCCGGGGACGCCCAGGCGCCCATTGAGAACGAGAACCTCAAGAATGGTATGGAATTTGGAGCCCAGCTATACAAGGAACTGCAGATACTAATTGGGTTATAGTCATTGGTATCGATTTGGGAACTACATACTCGTATGTATCTCTCCACATGTCCCCCGTTTAACAGCTGTGTGGGTAGGAATGAATGCTGATTGCCACTCAATAGCTGTGTTGGTGTTATGAGAAATGGAAAGGTCGAGATTCTTGTCAACGACCAAGGAAACCGAATCACCCCTTCATACGTCGCCTTTACCGATGAGGAACGATTGGTCGGAGATGCTGCGAAGAACCAGTACTCCGCCAACCCCCACCGTACCATCTTCGATATCAAGTAAGTTGGATACAGACTATGATAATTGTATTGTTGAACTGGGGTACTGACAGGAGCATAGGCGTCTCATTGGTCGCAAGTTCTCTGACAAGGACATTCAGAAGGATATCAAGCACTTCCCCTTCAAGGTCAGCGAAATCAATGGAAAGCCGTCTGTCAACGTTGAAGTCAACGGAAAGGCCCGCAACTTCACCCCCGAGGAGGTCTCCGCCATGGTTTTGGGTAAGATGAAGGACATCGCCGAGAAGTACCTCGGAGAGACTGTCAGCCATGCTGTCGTCACTGTCCCCGCCTACTTCAACGACAACCAGAGACAGGCCACCAAGGATGCTGGTACCATCGCCGGTCTTAACGTTATCCGTGTTGTTAACGAGCCAACTGCCGCAGCTATCGCCTACGGTCTTGACATGACTGGTGACGAGCGTCAGATCATTGTCTACGATCTCGGTGGTGGTACTTTCGATGTCTCTCTCCTCTCCATTGACAAGGGTGCCTTCGAGGTCTTGGCTACCGCTGGTGACACTCACTTGGGTGGTGAAGATTTCGACCAGCGTGTCATCAACCACTTCGTCAAGCTCTACAACAAGAAGAACGATGTCGATATCACCAAGAACCTCAAGACCATGGGTAAACTCAAGCGTGAGGTTGAGAAGGCAAAGCGCACCCTTTCTTCCCAGAAGTCTACCCGCATTGAAATCGAATCTTTCCACGATGGCAAGGACTTCTCCGAGACCCTTACCCGTGCCAAATTTGAGGAATTGAACATGGATCTCTTCAAGAAGACTCTCAAGCCAGTTGAACAGGTTCTTAAGGATGCTAAGGTCAAGAAGTCTGAAATTGACGACATTGTCCTTGTTGGTGGCTCTACCCGTATCCCTAAGGTCCAGGAGCTCCTTGAGGAGTACTTCGGCGGAAAGAAGGCCAGCAAGCAGATCAACCCCGATGAGGCTGTTGCCTTTGGTGCCGCTGTTCAGGCTGGTGTCCTTTCTGGACAGAAAGGTACTGAGGACGTTGTTCTCATGGACGTCAACCCATTGACCCTCGGTATCGAAACCACCGGCGGTGTTATGACCAAGCTCATTCCCCGCAACACTGTCATCCCTACCCACAAGTCCCAGATCTTCTCTACCGCTGCTGACAACCAGCCCGTTGTCCTCATCCAAGTTTGTAAGTTACCCTCTGAGAGCATTCTATTTTTACTATGACCAAGCTAACAGTTTACTACTAGATGAGGGAGAGCGATCCATGACCAAGGACAACAACTTGTTGGGTAAATTCGAGTTGACTGGCATTCCACCAGCTCCTCGTGGTGTTCCTCAGATTGAGGTCTCTTTCGAGCTTGACCCCAACGGTATCCTCAAGGTTACTGCTGGAGACAAGGGAACTGGCAAAGCCGAGTCTATCACCATCACCAACGATAAGGGCCGTCTCTCTCAAGAAGAGATCGACCGCATGGTTGCTGAGGCTGCCGAGTTCGCTGAGGAAGACAAGGCCATGAAGAGCAAGATCGAGGCCCGTAACGCTCTCGAGAACTACGCTTTCACCCTCAAGAACCAGGTCACCGATAGCGAAGGCCTTGGTGGCAAGATCGATGAAGATGACAAGGAAACTGTAAGCTCCCTAACCCCTACATCTCCTTACCCAGTGCGTCGTACTAATGTACTTTTCGACAGCTTTTGGAAGCCATCAAGGAAGCCACCGAGTGGCTTGATGAGAACTCTGCCACTGCTACCACCGAAGATTTCGAGGAGCAGAAAGAGAAGCTCTCCAACGTCGCCTACCCAATCACCAGCAAGTTGTATGGTGATGCCGGTCAGGCTCCATCAGCTGATGATGATGATGACACCCCATCTCACGAGGAACTTTAAATGACCACTGGAAATACCCCCAATAAATAATACAAAAAAACAAGAAAGAAGAAAATGATAAAGACATCGAGAGTGTGGCATAGTTGGTTGCTATGTCGCTAACAAACGCTGCTTGGTGCATTGCTTACTACCGCCAAAATGGATTCCCGTTTGGTCCCAACCATTCAGCATTACTTGAACAACTCATACACATAGAACCATACGTACCTTGACGTGAAAGCAATGGAAATCCAGTCGACTTCGTCTGCTTTGCTGTTTTTTTTTTTCGCTTCTTTCTCTTTTGCTTTTCATGCCTACAACCATGTATTATCAAGATGAAGGAAAACGGAAGTCAAGGTAGTTAATATACAGGAGTTCTTTATTTTTTTTCATATTAAACCTTGCCTCAAGTAGACCGGTCTATCGGGTTATGCTCGAGTAGTTCATCATTTAATTCATTATTTGGGGGGGGTATATAACGAGGCAACAACTTTCTCGCATGAGGTACCATGCCCAAGCACCCCCTTGTACCCAAGCTATACACTGCAAGCTCGCCTGTGAAACTGAATTTTCTATATCTTATCCAGCCAACCGTCACCCAAGCAGAATAGCTGGTTAGGTATCCCATGCCATTCAAAGCAATATAAAAGACAAGATGTACGAAAGCCAAGTAACGATAGACAACAATGCATAGGGAAGAAAAGGAAAGAAGGACAAAGAATACATAAAGTGAAGTTGAGACACCCAGTAAGTATCATTAGTTAGCTGGGGCCCGCTCATAAAAAACAAGGTATGCCTGCTCGTTTTGCAAGTTATCAGGTGAAGAACGGGAAGAACTCGGTTGGAAATCCGTTACTCGTTGATCATCAAATTTCCGCCAACATCTGCGTTGCTCATCTCTAACTAAGGAGATGTAATGTCCTTCATTCATAGTTGAACCAATGTGCCGGACAACGGCGTAGGCGTTATAAATATATGGACTGGACGTAGCGAGCTCATTAGTCTGTAGCGCTGATTGGGATTTTAGGGGGGCATGGGAGTTGGATTTCGAATCGAGTTTATCGTCGTTGCCATCCGGCAGAGGAGAGACGGGGCGAGAAGATTGGGAATGTTGAGGATGTTGAATCATAAAGGGGGTCATGTCGAGGCCGCTAAGCGGGAAAGAAACCGGCGTGTGGATTTTACGCGCCTGTTGCCGTCTGGAGGCAGAAAATCTCTTGAAATGAAAGACGAGGAAGCGAGGAGCTCGGGTGAGGATGATTTGTTTTGCGGCTTCTCGCTCTCGTTTGCAGTATGGGCATTTCCAAACTTCGTCACCACTGAGTACTTCTTCTTGACAGTAACTTTTGAGGCACTGATAAATATCTCCTGTTCCTGTGACGGGGATTTCGACACTAATGCTATAAAATGCCTCGTATGTCGTGGAAGTCTTTCGGCATGTGGTGCAGCGAAGTCGACTGGCATGCTGTCCAGCAAAAAGGGAGGACACATACGATAGTTCACGGTGCGAGTATCGGGCCCATTCGATTTCCGATACCTTGTGGATTGGCATTTGTTCTCGGCGCATTTCCTCTGCAAAGGTCAATGGCCGTAAAGGTGTGCGTTGCCAACGTAGATTGAGATCTTCATGTAAACAATCAACTAAGACATCAAAGAACTCCTTTGCGTCTTGCTGCTGGCTCCCTGCCCACTCTGTGTTCAATCGACCAACAAATTTCCGGAATGATGTAGGCCGAATTACTTCAACGTCATTCTTCCACAAAGACCGTATCAGATTTGCGAACAAGCCCGGCAAGACGCCTTGCGAGCCTTTCCAGTTCTTTTGAACTTGAGCGTGAAAGCGATTATCGACAAAAAATTTGGTAAGGAGGACAGTAGCGCTAAGACTTTGTATTATTGAATTCATATAACAGGTTGAGCCCAGGTTGATAAGGCCAGTCCGAGGGAGCCTCAGTCGATCTATGGGGGAAGAGTATAGCGCTTGTTTATGGGCAGATGATTGCCGAGCAAGCGGAGGTTGCGTCTGACCACGGTCTGCCACACCACTATAGCTGGGTCGAGGAATGGCGGGTGGTGGCCTCGACGGAGCTGGTACGGCTGCAGCGTCGTACAGTGGAAATTGTACTGCATTTCCCGCATGTACCATAGACTCTCGGATGTCGTTTGGCTCAGGGAACCTCCTAAGAAAGTCCTCGTAACTATGTACGAATGATGCTGTCTGCCGTAGAGTGGATCCGTCGATATCTTCTGGTTCTTCAGTAATGTCCCCCTCCTCAGCAACGTAGCTGGTGTCTATCTCCTCGTCCTTCGCCTTTTCGAGCCAGGCTCGTTCTTCTTCAGGGTTGAGAGGCTTATAATCACGCAGCCTCCTCTTTCTCACCTCCCAGCTTGAATTTGCGCTAACAGTAGGATTTCTGCGCAAAGGCTGGCTGGAATCAGGCGCTTGTCTTCTAGCACGGACAGAGCTTAGTATCGCGCTGGTTTGGGACGTAGCTAGAGATTGTGGCCCGACCAAGTCAACCCATGCATCTAGACCACCAACTAAAAGAGCTGGAGGTCGGCCACCTTTTAACGGCTTATAAAAGTTGAACTCATATAAAGTATCATAGAGAGCTCGCAGATGTGGAACTGCACTTCCAGCGGGAGACCCTATCAAATATGTTGGCTCAACGGTGCTTTGGTCATAGTAGACGATAAGGTCAAATTCGTTTCGCCTGTTGAATAATGACTGTTCTGTGTCGGGTGAGATAATCAGCCGATCCTCAAGCTCTTCTGCAGATATGTTCTCCTTCAACACTACTGGCTCAATGCACAAGATGGACTTGGCATATATGTGACCGGCATCATATTGATCGCGTGACCGAACGTCGATGAGCAGGACATCATATTTTCGAATGTATTCTACCAGCTTTGTAGCAGTAATCGTGGGGCCAACATAGATGTCCGGGCTTCTGTTTCCAGAATCAGCCTCGGGGCGGATCCCGTTTGGAGTTTGCGAGCGGTACGGGTTATCTGTAGAGGTGTTAAGGCTGCTGTTGGAGTTTGTTGCTCCGGTGTTTGTCTGTTTGTAGATAGTATTGCGTATGCTTTCGACGGATGTCCTAGGAGGGTTCGGAGTTGGTATTGAGGGCACGGTCCACATAGGGTTATAGGCAGGGCTTGGGTATCTGGGGAGAGGTGCATCTACACCAGAGATGGGGACCTTTGGAGGGACAGTCGGGACAGATGGGTTCATCTCTCGGGGCCCCAGTGGTTTCGAAGGCACAGGACTGCGCTGTCCTGAATGAGCCTGTGAGTGTAGGTGTGACCGGTAGGTAGAGTAGTTCCCATTGGTGCTACTGGTAGAGTAGGAAGAGCCGTTTGCTCCCTCGTTCGATGGGCTGCTGCCTGGATGTCGATGGTTTCTCAAGCCTGCAAGTCTCTGAGCAAGGGGATCCTGCACAGGTATCGACTCACTGGCAGGCCTGCTGCCTCCTGAGCTATGCGAAGTGGTGTTTAATGGCTGCCTGTGAAAGTTGGTGGGGCTTGGCATGCGTAGCGGAGCAGAAGATGGAGTTGACGTCGAGCGTGAGTGTCCTGCGGCGTTGTTGCTTTCTGTGATTTTCCGCTTAATGTCTTCCATCGTCTTGTGCTGTGAATCAACGAGCTATGGTATCATTAGCTACCCTGCATCTCACGGTCGTCGGAGTATACGCACCATCATTAGCCTGGCAAACTGGTCCGCCCATCTTGGGTGATTCTGCTTCATATACGTGAAATCTGGGTGGCGGGGAATCATATTGACAGTGATATCAGAGGCACGGAGGTAATAGACGAGAGCAGAATCATATTTCCCTCGCTGGGCGAGGGTTTTGGACTTGCTGATGGCATCTTCGGAGATATGTAATAGCTCATTTAGCTATACCAACCCCGCTGTTAGCACTGCCTGGAAGCTCTGGAGAGGTAAACCAGGGCGAAAGGTAAGCAACATACCGATGGATCTTCACCCAAGTTCAAACAAGCTGCCATGTTCTGCAATTCTTTCATCGAGGGATAGGGAGGCCTACCCGCACCTGGGACGGGAGCTCCATCTCCGGCACCCCAAATCGGCTCCGCTGGTTCGACCATCTGGAATCCCGTCGGCAGCGCGATGCCTCGAGCAGGTCCCGGTTATATCATATGTCCAACGCCTCTCACACTCCCGTCTCCTCGCTGCTGGAAATGCTGCTGGCTAACTGTCTTCCTGAACGAGCGTCATAGGCCCCTCTCCGTGCCGCGTAGCAAGGCCGAGCGGCTTCAAAAATAGCTGGAGATCGTGGCGTGTCTCCCTGTTAGTCTCTCGGGAAGTCCCTATTGTATCCCATCCGCATCTCTAGCCGCACCATCGAGGCATCGGTGTCGTGTATCGTCTTTGTTCAATGCAGATAAATCCAACTGCTGGCGCAACGTTCTGTCGGGTATAAGCTCCCCACGTGATCTACCTTGTTCTTCCATCACATGACGTCGATTTATGGAATCAGGCACTCAACATTCAAGCAGAAGCAAAGCAACAGAAACAGAGGAAGAGAAGACGAAGACGAAGACGAAGACAAGCAGACGAAGCAGGCAGTGGATGCGCATCTGGAGAGATCGCCGTTGAGCCCCTGTTATCCTGCTGACCAGCCTGACGCTGTGCTTCGTTGACAGCTACAGCTATAGCTACATCTACAGCTCCAAACATCCCAAGCTTCTCCCTCAGTGTCGTCATCATGGCAAGCTGGTTCACATCGTCGTCCCCGCTGGACGACCAGGTTGAGAAGGCTACGTCCTCCAGCTTGTAAGTAATAAGTCTCGATATACCTAGCCGCTGCTAACAGTTACTAGGGAGGATATCGCTTTGAACCTGGAGATTTCCGACCTGATTCGATCCAAGACAGTGCAGCCCAAGGAGGCTATGAAAGTGCTGAAGCGCAGGCTGGAGACGAAGAATCCCAATGTTCAGCTCGCGACGCTTAAGGTCTGTGTATTTGTTGGTCTGAGATGTCTTACTCCGTTGTAGGATCTTGATCGCTAACAGGGGCTCTTTGCGTAGTTGACCGATACCTGCGTGAAGAATGGCGGTCGGCATTTTCTCGTTGAGATCGCATCTCGAGAATTTATGGATAACCTCGTTTCCTTACTCAGAACTGAAGGCCCAAATTCCTTAAACCATGATGTCAAGACCAAGATGCTGGAGCTTATACAGAACTGGGCCATGGCCGCTCAGCCCAGGAACGACCTATCTTACATCGCCGAAACTTATCGGAAACTACAGAACGACGGATATAATTTCCCACCAAAGACCGAGATCTCAAGCACGATGCTAGATAGCGATGCTGTAAGTCGGCAACTTGTTTCGTGCCGCAAACTTATAATATAATAGATAGCCAACTGACTGTGCCTGGTAGCCCCCGGAGTGGATTGACTCAGATGTATGCATGCGATGTCGCACTGCATTTACATTTACCAACCGCAAACATCACTGTCGCAACTGTGGGAATGTTTTCGATGCACAGTGTTCTAGCAAGACCCTGCCACTACCGCACCTTGGGATAATTCAACCTGTCCGTGTGGACGATGGCTGTTATGCAAAACTTACGTCGAAATCCACCAGTGCAGCCGCTCGCTCGTTTAGTAATTCATCAAACGTACCAGCAGTTCCCGCGAATAAGCCCCGCATGGAACCTCGGAGTGCGTATGCTGATAACGATTTTGACGAAGATTTGAAGCGGGCGCTACAGATGAGCTTGGAGGATTCAAAGGGGCGGCAGTCCTCTGGTTATGTTCCACAACCCAAATCTACATACGCCTCGCCAAAGGTACAAGTTAGCGCACCAAAAAATGATGAGGAAGAAGACGCGGATCTTAAAGCTGCTATTGAAGCATCATTAAAGGACGTGGAGGAGCAAAAGCGAAAGCATACTGCGGCTCTGAAGAGCTCTGCATTTAGCGACAAGCCAGCGTCCAGCAAATCTTCCGCAGTATTGCCGAAAAAAGATTATGAGTTGACACCTGTCGAAGCTGAAAATATCAACTTGTTGGCCACGCTTGTGGACCGGCTACAACACCAACCTCCAGGAACCATTCTACGAGAACCCCAAATTCAAGAATTATACGAAAGTATTGGTGCCCTACGACCGAAGCTCGCTCGAACATACGGCGAAACTGTCAGCAAATATGGTAAGATGTTATCATTATAAGGGTGACCCTTGAGACTAGCTAGGTGCTGACTGTTCTAGATACTCTTCTTGACCTTCATGCTAAACTATCAACGGTTGTGCGATATTATGACCGCATGCTGGAAGAACGACTCTCAAATACATACTCGCGCCAGACCTTGAATGCTTATGATAATGTTCGCCCCCAGTCTGGTTCCAACTTCTACCCATCTATGACCCAGCATAACACAGGTGGCCATGAAGGTGCCGAAAACTTTTATCTTGGAACTGGCGCACCATCTGAACCCCATCAGTCGGTGTACCCCCAATATCCAAGTACTTATTCACAACCGCCGCAACAGCAAGTACACGACTACCAAGGTTCAGCACTGTCATCTACTCCTTCTTTTGACCGGAGAGCTTCTACCCACGGTAGCCTTCACTCTCAGCCCAGAAATTCTGAACAATTCTCCCGGCCACCTCCACAGCCCTCTTATTCGTACACCCCTCAAGATCTCACGCATTCTTCACCACAGGGAGCAGAGTCCGTCTCTCCACCACAACCCATAGCACATCAATATCCACCTACCCAGTACCCGCCACCATCTGCAACCCCTCACCAAACTGTCTACACCCCTCCTGCTCCGACAAACGGACAAAATCCTAACTATAACTACATGTCACCCGCCCTACAGCCCCCCCTACAACATCACCAGCAGCAACAGCCGCCTCCACCACAGCAACAAGCTGCTTCAAAACCTGTCGTGGAGGAAAGTCTGATCGAACTTTAACCAATAATGATAAGCTGCTAATAAGTACTTCGTGAAATTTCATGATATGCCATCTATTTACCCAAGCATAGTCTATTGTTAATCACTAAAAAGATTGCAACATGTATCCCTTTTCATCTTTTTCTTTTGCCGAAGCATATTTCCTACTTTGGGATATTCAATAGAGGTTGGAGATTAACATCATCATCACTCTTCTCTCCTATGCTAATAATATGGAGAAAGTCCCAAGTCCCCACTTTGTAACGTTTATAAATGAGAGAATGACAGTATTATTGTATTTGTATCTGATATCTGATAATCTTAATATTACTTTCGACAACCCCGCGCTAATAGACGCTGTAACCGCAAGCCAAGAACTCTAACCGCGGATCTAAAAGGCTGGATCACGTGCAGTCAACCTCAACTTTCCGCCTTCTTGATGTTATCAGAATATTCGATCAAAACAACGAAGTTAGCGATTCGAGAGGGGAAGATTGGTACGGCCTCCCATCTGCACTCCCCTGCAAGCACATAATGTCGTCGCCTCCGAACACGCATGCCCCGCCGCACAAGCCGGCTGGGCATAAGCCTCACCGTCCGCATGTGGTTGGAGGACAGCGCGCGCATGGTCGTAACACGTCACAGATGAATCTGAATAAACTGCAGCGGTTGGCTATGGCGCACAACGCTATAAGCGATCTCCACGGAGGACAAGAAACGTCTGTGACCGGTCGACGTCATCATGCGAGAAAGAAGTCTGCCCCTTCATCACCCGCCACCAGTCCAAAGACCGGCCACCATGTACGGTGGAACGGCTCTGCTGTGGCATTGGGCGGCGTATCATCAAATAATCCAGCAATGAGAAAGAATCTTTCAACTCCCATTTTGAAGCGAGAAGGCTCAAGTGGTAATATTATCAAGAAGGGACACTTACTAGGCGAACTGAGCAGGATTGAAAAGACAGAAGAGAAGAAATCAGTGGGCTTTGAACTCGCGGGCTCTGACGACGACGACGACGAATGGGAGGACCATAGCTCTCCTTCGGGAGCAAGCACAAGGCGAAATTCACTTGTTATGGGTAAGGCCGGAAATACTGATGGAAATCCCCAAGGCACCGCCTTGACGTTTACCAAGTCGCCTTTGGTCCAACAGAACAACGCAGCGGATATGAAGCCTGAATTGAGTGAGGGGCCAGCAGCTGGTGAAGCGCAGCCTGATTCTACAAAGTCTGCTGGAGACACAGTCCAACCAACAGAGCAAGGGCAAAACGACGTACCCCAGCGGCTTCTCAGCCGACAACACTCAGGCATGGTGCCTCCAGCGGTGTCATCAGTTTCCGCTACAGCTACCCAGGCACCGCCGGAACGAAGCTCTCGAGTATCATCATTTGCCAATCTATCGAGCCTCGGTGGAATAAATCAGCCCGACTCTCGGCACAACAACGAAAGGGAAGACTCTCAGCGGTTCAGTCCTAATGCTACACCCTCATCTACTGATGTAGGGGTATCTCGGTTTCTAATAACTCATCCGAATGGGGGTAGTCATCCTGGTGGCCGCTCCGAATCCGACTTCTCGACCCCTTCCTCATTTCTTCCTAACTATCAACCTCGCACTCCACCCTCTCCGGAAACAGCTATAACGAAAGCACTCAAGTCACCTTCTCGACGCAGGCCTACAGAACCACACTCCCGTACACAGCAAAAGCTATGGCTACAACGAACTGCAACACTCTCAACCTCACCATCGGAGACCTCAATGGGGCCCATGACACCAGCTGTAGTACCTCAAGTAATCGATTCAAACGCTGCGCATACTCGACTAGCCCTCGATCCTCACCGTGCAGCCACTGCTGCTGGTGGATTCGCAGGCGGCCCTTCAACTGAAGGAGAGTCTAAGAGAATAAAGAAGGTGTACGAGCGACTATCCACTGAGTTTTCGGTCATGCATCGTTTCCGAAATCCAGTCGTAGACAGCCTAAATCGGATGTACGACATGACCAATCCTCCTGCAGGACAGGGTGGAACATCTCAACCAAGCGCTTCTTCTAACTCTGGACATTTGAATACAAATGATATCAATCATGAATCTTCCTTACACACACGCAATGGCAGCCATTCATCAAATACCAATACCTCAAAGCAGGGGAAACAAGGCTCGGTACGGTTCAAAGATCATGAAGAAGCTTATAATGATGACTCAGATGACCTTAATGATCAAAGCAATGATATCTCATCGCGTTCTGGCTATCACCTTACGGAAGAGGAGCTATTGGTCCGCCGTATGTGGAATAGCCTTGAAGTTGCTGCCCCAGGAGATTAAATGGCAGTGTCTTAAGGGGATTATTTCATACTGTTTGTGTACGACTATCTTCAGCCCATATATTGGCTGCATTTATCAACATTTATTAAGTTAGCCAGCTTATTAGCCGTTAATGATAACATCTAAATTCTTGATATGAATATAGAAATGCCCACGGTATCATAAATATTTATTTTGAAGGATAAAGCCACAGACAGTTATGGACGGTCAAACGATTTTTTCTATACAACATACGAGCTGAGCTGTAACCCGACAATATCATGGTGCCTCTATCAAATCAATCGACAAGAAACGGTAAAAGAGAGTTGTGAAAAATCAAATATCCGAGCATATAGGTTATTAATCAAACAATATTATTAAATGATATAAGCCAGGCGATGGGTGTTGGACGGTTGGTGGGATAAACTCCCAGTCCAAAGTCGAGATTAACTCAAAGCTTTGCAGGACATTGAATTAGAACGGCAAAAGAGTAAGGAATCAAACGTTTTGGGCACGAGGTGTTCCGCCGCCTCGTGCAGTTGCACCTCTATGTCGACCTCTGCCGCGGTCCCGGTCTGAGTGCCGTTTCTTATCCCTGTCATCTGTTTGGCCAGATGTTCGTCTCTGAGGTTGTGAGTGCCCAGCTGGGTTATTTGTTGCTGTCCCCGCTGATAGGGCGGCCTCTGCACCGGCGGATCTAGGAACAGATCCTTCAACGCTTCGGGTAGTATTTGGGCGTGATTGTCCCCCTCTTCCTCGTCCCCTTCCACCCCTGCTAGAATTCCCCCTTCTGCTTCTTGCCTTTTCGCTTTCCATCTTTGCTCTGGCTTCTGCAGCTTGCTCCTCTTGCATCACGCGCTTGCTCTCTTGGTCCCACCATTCCTGGAACTCCTGCTCGATCTGGATGTCATGCAGGTTATGTTTTGCGGTTGCTGCTTCGTGGATCTCATCCTTTTCAGTCTGTTGTTGAAGTAGAATAGTTGCAAGAGATATTTGGGACGTGCCTAGACCAGTGGAGGCAGAGGGTGAAGATTTGGTATGGGGTGTACTGAGAACCGTGGGTTTGGGTGCTTGAGTGCGGGGAGGTGTTTTTGGATAAGTGGGTTTCATAAGCGGGGATGATGAGCCAGGAGTTGCGCTTGACCCTGCTACTGTCTGGCGTAGGGTAAGCGGTGCTTTTGGTGTAGCGGAGCGTGCTGGATTTGACGTTGATATATCGGCATCGGCTTTTGTTGGCTTGAGGTTGGGTGACCGGGGAATTTGCCAAATAGGGGTATTGCTAACAATACTGGATTGTTCCTGCTCAGCAGCCAGCTGCTGTTGTTTAAGCTTCTTTCGTTCCTTTTGGGACAGCTTCGGGGAGAAATTCCGGGTTGCTTCTGCCTCAGGGCGAGAGAACCCTTCAATACGATATGGAGGTGTGCTTGGGCTACTTGATTCAGCTATGATATCTCTGAGACCACCACGGATTTTTGTTGGAGTGATGGAAGACCAAGGGGCTTTCGGTGGTGGAGAATTTGGAGTAGCGCTATTGTTGGGGGTACCGGTAGATGCAGGTTGAGGTATATCCTTGACTTTGGACATGGTTCTGGGTGGCTGAAGAGTAGTATATGAGGGCTTTGTTGAAAGATGAGGAAAAGTAGCAGGCCCTAAATCCAGACCGAGGCCAGGTCCTGAGCCAGGGGTTGCGGGTTGGGGTTGGCTTCGTGGTGAGCCGCGGGAACTTCCAGCTGGCGTCGGTCTCAGACTATCTCCACGGCGATTATCGGCGTGAAGAGATGGCTCATCATCCATTTGGAATATGAGATCACCAACTGATCTCTTCGGAGCAAGTGTAGGGCTTGCCTCAATAGGTGGTTTATCCGACAACGGTGTGACGATACCTACTTGTTTTCCTTTCCGTGACAGCGGAGACATGGATGGCTTATCCCTTTCGAGACTTCCAGGTCGCAGCATTGTGTCGCGAACCTCGTCTTCATGTAAATGCGAACGAAGCTTCATTGCATCAACGCGGCAGTTTTTATCTTGTTCAATAAGTGGGATAATATCTGGATAGCGTTCGGCAAGGAAAGTCTCAGAGTTACGGCCACGCGAGATGGGTTGAGAGGTAAGCTGCTTGTCCTGGCAGATTTGGTCGAGTTCCCAACGCAAGTCTGGATCGAGCTCATCCAGTAATCTGTTTTCAAGCATAATCTCAAGGTTAAGGCAAATGAACTCTAATGCTGCTCGTTTGAATTCCTTCACGGAGCACGGCATCACAGCGTTAAGAAGTTGACATACGTTCTGTATGGTAACGAACGTGCTTAGCCTCCGCTGGCATATTTGCGCCAATCGGTCAATCATCAACTCGTTTGCAACGCTTAGCACATCAATGACAATATCCATGAATGCATCAGCATTGGAAACATGTACATCGTCGAACAACTCTTCATCGACGTCTGAGTATATATATCGCATGACGAAATCCCATACACTGGGTTCCACGTGAGATAAATCAACGTGTATAGGCTCATGGACATCACGTTCTGTACCAGAAGCTCTCGCGTGTAACCAACGGCCACCTGCTCGACCCCTGAAAAGACCGTCAAAGAATGTGCATCGGCTGTAGAGTACATGGCTATGAGCTTTTACCTCTGCGTCTCCACTAAGCTCGATCAGTACGTCAGCTGTGTCAAAGAAGGAGGTATCTTGTATGGCGGTGGCCATGTCATTATGTAGGGCTGTTGCTGGTTGGGTCATTATCCTCGCTGCACGTTCCAGGCCGGCCATCTCCAGTGCCGCCGCTAGTTTGAGTACCTCAATGCGTACCTGCCTGTATAAGGCTGCATTGGCCAAGGTTGCATCTGTTTGCTTCTTATCATTCCGATTCCTGAGCCAGACATCATATAATCTATCTGTATACAAGTATACTGCTAAGTTGAAAAGTGCCAGGAATGAGATATTGGAGAATAGGACATGCACTTGTCCTGCCTTATCGTACTCGATTGACATAACTCCTTGAAGACAGAAGTAGTATTCCTTCCGGAACGTGGAGAGAGCGTTACGAAGGACATGGCTGCGAGATGATAGCATGAACTCGTGTACGGGAATTCGGGTGTCACTTAGGGAAGTGGATAACCAGGCAATCGACGGGCTGGAGAGAGATGGAGAAGCCCGCTGGGTATCAAGTAAGGAGGCCATCTCCTTTTCAACGTCAATATCAGCACCCTGGTCTGTATCTTTGTTTCCAGGAAGAGATTTTGGCTTGCAAATGTCAATTCTCCCCTGTCCTTCATTGGTAATTTCTACCATCTCTTCGAAGGGCATCAAGGGTAGAATATCAGCTCGTAATCGGGGCTCGTCAACCACGACGTTTCGTCTTGCTACGTCGCTGGTACGCTGTATAATAGCATAAGCGCCAAAGACATTGCTACGGACTCCCACAGCACGAGATATGTTAGGGACTCGAACAAATTTATACTCCTTGCCAGCTGCAACACCTGCAACAGTAGGTTTAATACCCGCTCTTCGTTCTTTCAGCCAGGCTGTGCCAGATTGAGTGCAGATGATTATGGAGCCATCCTGTCCGACATCCACGTCGCAAACAGCCATGTGACTCTTCTTAACTGCCCAGGTACGAATAGGATGCGGAAGAGAGTTGCGGATCTTTGCAGGATTGGTGGTTGACATTGAGGCTGAAGTTGACACTTGCCTGCTGCCCTCTTTGCCATCTCTGTCTCTTTCTTCTTCACGTCGTCCAGGGACAGAAACCGTGAAGACTTCGCCTACATTGGAGAGGGCACAGATGGTGTTTCCACCTGCGCGTATCTTTGTCACATAGCTCTCTCCGGCACCATATCGTGTAGCCATGAAACTGCTACGGATGAAGCTGGATACCGACCCGGTCAGCGGGAAAATGAGCTTTGAGTATCCATAATGCGTAAACACCCAGACCTCATGGTTTTCCAGTAAAACAACCGTAGCTCGCTCAATAGCACAAACAGAGGAGATAGAGACACTGAACAAGGAAGCTCCCACTTTACGAGGTATAGGTTGTGAAGTGAGAGACCTAGCATCAGCATCCATGAGGCCAAGCTGACCATCATTGCGTCCAAAGGTGTACAGGGCAGATGACGTGAAGACAGCGGAATGGATAGAAGAGGCAGCTGCGCCTAGGATACGGTCACGTTTGAATGGGTTAAAGATTTGGCGGGGAGACAGTTGAGTAGGAACATCGTTGGGCGAGCTTGCGGTAGGCTTAGTCTTCGGCAATGCGTATCCTAGCTGGCCATGTTTGTTGCTTCCCCAGGTAAAGACCTCGCCCTGGTCTGAAATGGCAATGGTGTGGTCTAGACCGAGAGCAACGGTGGTGATGCGTTTGCCGGTGATAGCACCGGAGTCCACACATACTGGACTGAAAGACGTTCCCTCATGTCCAGTCCCGAGCCTTCCACCAGGACCAAACCCACACATGTACAGGTTACTGCATGGATCTGTGGTGAGGATTGCAGTATGTAGCTTGGACATGACCACGTCCTGCACGATGAGGGGTGTAGACCGAATAAGGAACGGGATCTCCTCTGGTGTTTCAGACTCGAGTGAATTTTCATATTTCTCCTCGTAAAATCGATGTATCAAGGCCTCTGGACGAGGCAAGGTGATACGCTCAGGGAATTGCCGATCATCGCTGTCCCCCACGCCCAGAGAGAGGTTCTTGTTGCTTCCAAAGGTGAACAGCTCGTCACCATCCAGGTTAACTCGTGGGGCAACAGATCTGGCGTTACCGTACTGCTCTCCTCCAACTTCATCTTCTGCCTCGAGACTTTCTTCATCGTCACTATCGTCCTGCGCTCTTTTTGTGTCCACCGGGGTATCGTAAATAACACTAGAATGGAAGACTTCAAACGGACTGTTCCCTTCTCTGTCTTTGATCTTGACAAGCCCACCACTACCTTCTCTATGTAGTATTGCCTGTGCAATAGAAATGTTTCCAGCATAGAGGGCCCTGTGCAAGCATGTCCACCCACTCTCGGCATCTTGCACGTATATATCCAAAAAGGGCCCCGGAATCGCCAACAAAGCAGACGCAAACCCATATGCGCTCTCCTTATCTGAGGAGGCAATGAGGTGCATCAGAGTCCGGCCATGCTTATCTCTGGCATTGATATCATTCCGTGTCAGCGTCGTATTGGACAAGGCCTGCCTGTCCGCTGGGGAGAAGGAAAACGAAATGGACGACTTCCGGCGGTGCTTGGAGAAGGCTGTTGGCGAGCCATAGGAAAGAGACGAGGCGCCTATCACCGCAGAGGAGCTTTTGTATGCGTTGTTGGTGTTGCTGCCGCTGGCGTTGGTGCCGGGAGGTGCGGCCGCGGTGGTGAACGTGGCGCTGGCCAGGAGGCGAGAGAAAGCGTCAACATCGTCCCGGAGAAAGAAGTGAAGCAGTTGCCAGCTCATGTGCCGCAGCGAGAGGGCTGCCGTGTGAGCCCTGGCTGGCTTGTCTGCCTGTATATCTCCTCCTCTGCTGCGTGTTCTGTATAGCTGGTTATCTCGGTCGACGATCTCGGTGATGTGGCTCGTTCGGGTTGTCGGGAGCTATCTGGGGTCCCGGCTCAAGTCACTCTGCCAACTCTGCGGTCTTGACGGCGGCTTCAACGACGATGTAAATTGGAGATAAAGACCAGATAAAGATGACGACGGCGAAGATGAAGGATGAAGATGAAGATGACGATGCAAACCGACGAAGCGCAAAGTGGGATGTCCCTCCCTTGGGGTCCCCGGAGGAAGCTCAGAGGTCGCAGGCCAAGCTCGCTGGCCAATCAGAGGCCGCAGAACCCCGCGAGCGCACGAACGTGGTTTGATTATGTCATCTCCAGCCAGTGAGATCGCGAGTTAAAGCTTTAGTTAAAGCTTCCGTTAAGGGCTTAAGTAAGTTAGTTAAAGGCCCCCCCCGGAGTTTAGTTAAAGAGACGCCGGAGCTCGTTAAAGCGCCTCCGCTGCGCCCTCGCAAGGTCTCCGCTACAAGCCCCAAGCCCCGTCACAGGGTTGCGGCCCTGATAAGGTCAGCGTCTCTCGTTCCGCATCACCAGGACGAATGGCTCGCCAAGTGACTTGCCACGGCTGACTGGCTGCTGCGACTCGCCTAGACGTCGGTATCCGCGCCGTCACCCTCGATCGACATGGGACGTCAACGTTGATGTCAACAGGCAGCAAGGGGCGAGATGTGATGTGTACGAAGCATCCTCATGCGGTGTGTGGAGAGGAACAAGGGCGGTTTGTTTTACATGGCTGGTGACTCCCCCCCTTGCAGGCCCAGGCAGTTATGACTCTTATCCGGTCGCTTCCCGGTTTCTCTTTCTTTTCTTGTTCCCTTTGGCTCTTTGACTGTCTTTTCATCTTCTCTCCATCATCACGCTGATCGAGGAGAAAGATCGACCAGTAATGTACGGTACAGAACAATACCAAATGCCGATAAATTACACACAAAGCAGGGGTCTTTTTACACCAGTAGGAAACGAGGCCGTCTGGCTGGGCGGTGTAGGACTGTTAGTCAGCACGTATATTTCGTATGTATTGATGGTACGGTACAGTACAGTGTGAGGCTCTGTTGCCGCCGCAGCAGTTGAAGAGACACCAGAACATAGCAAGGATGGGATTCCATGCAGCCATCACGGTGAAAGAAGGCGGTGAATGTCTACAATAATGAGCACCTTTTAGTCTGTAGTCTTTGTGCTATCCGACAACAACATTATTGTAACAAAGCAGGCCAGGCGCCTGGCAGGTAGAAAAGCAGGGCGAAAGCACGCCAATAATACTCCGTACTCAATACTCAATACAGAGAAGAGCGAAAAGATACCGCTGAGTCAGCTAGTTATCGTCCCGGGGGGGCGCCCAGGTCATGTGTTCGCCCGATTCGGTCATCTCAACCTCCATCGCTCGACTTCATCGACGTCAACTCCGTCTTCTTCCTCTCCGCTGGCTCTCGTCTTCATCTTTATATCTGCACCTGCTCGCCCGGCTGCGCAGAGACGCTTGTGGTGGTGCTGGATTCTTCACCTCCCGTGTGTCTGCATAGCCTGCCAAGCGCATCTTCTCTCGGTTTTAGTGTGGCCCATCCCTGTGGAGGAAGCTCCCCGGCGGTACCTAGCTATCCCCGTCAAAACAGCCAGCAACCAACAGCAGCATCCAGCACACACAGCCAACCTGCATCAAACAAACCACGTCTGCGGCGCTTCGTTCTTCTGCCGGTTTCTCGTTTCTTCTTCTTCAGTCGCTTCTGCCTAGCCAGAGATTCTTGCTGCCTTTTTCCCGCTGCGGATCTCCTAGTCACCACCCAGTTCTAGAACCCAGCATCCACCCCCAAAAAGCATGGTCGTCAGAGGCACCACCGCATCTGCCTGTCCCGAGCCAGCTCAATAACCACCTCGATCTCTTCCCTTCCCGTCACGTCTCGATTTCTTTTCCTCCTGTTCCTCTTCCTCCTCCTCCGTCTCCTTCAACAGGAACAAAAGAGCTTCCAGGGTGCTTGGGCTATGTTATCATGGCCTGTGATTCATCCCCTTCCAACGCCTTCTTTGCTCCCTCTGCTGGAAAGTAGATAGACACCGCTACTACCACTACCACTACTACCACGACGACGACAGTCATCCTCAGCCAAACACCAACAGTCAACAACGCCATCGGTGCCGGAGAGGCTGTCGATAATGCATCAACGACCGCGGCCGTTACCCCGGCCGGCCTCGGAGGCTCCTAACCCTCCCATACCGGCAGACGAGAGACCGCTCTCAGACAAACAGGTACAAGACCAGATCGCAAAGCTGAACCAGATCATCCAGGTATGTTGGTAGAACAGCAGAGCTAGAAGCTGGAGCGAGTGAAATATATGCTAATGAGTGTCGTATAGAACTACCATACCAAAGCGGCGCTGATTATTCTTCATTCGAGGACCGTTTTACGGCCGATATACAGAGAGGGTGTGAAGAAAGTAAATAAATGGGTACTTATAGAGCCTCACCCTTTGGTTTTGTTATATATGTCTATCTTTCTGTTGTTCTAGGATGCTAACTGCCGCAGTTCAATGTCGAGGTCGATGACACAGATACCCTGCGAGAAGATCTCACCCAATGGCGGAACTGTACCGCTACCGATAAACGGCCCGAGCCGCTCATCATCGAAACCTTTCTCGACGGCTCTCAGCTCCAAAAGCACGAAGAACTCGTCATTCTAGATGATCATGGCAAGCGATGGGATGTCTTTGACGCTCTCTCCGATACCCCTGGAGGGCCACCGGAAAAGAAACGCGGCACAAGGAATGAGGTCATTCTGGAAAGATGGGTTATCGAGTTGGGCTCTTCCAACTCTTCTGGTCTACCAGGAGACATGACGCATATCTTACCAACGACATACAAGAAGTGCATCATTACATTTCGCTCCTTGTTCGCTTACTCTAAATTACTGCCTGCCTGGAAGTTCACTAAACGCCAGTCGAAGGTCGCCTCCCATCCAGCTTTGCGGCTACAGCATCGCATAATACCAGCAAGCAAAAGCCAATACGGCAGCCGTTCGGATCCCTTGGCTATTCCTCTGTGCGGCAGCTCAAGCGATGAACCGGATACCTACTCCTTCGGTGTCACTGAATCCCCGGCTGGACCACTTTCGATTCGTGTGACTTATCGGATTAACTGTGAATTTCGTGTCGACGACGCTGAGTCCATGTTCAGCTCGCGGTTTATGGGGGTGGATGATGACCTATTCCGCCCCTCCCTACCATCGGCGAATGACCGTGAAGAGCAAGTTCGAGCCCAAAATGTAGATATCGGCTCTTTGCCGGCCAAGCATAGGGCCTCGAACAATCCGGATCTCAGCCAAGCATATGGCAGCATGTCAACCTTCCATCGTGCCGATCCAAGCATCAAGGGAAGTCCCATATCTGCCCTCCGCGCAGCTAGGGAGTTAGTTGGTGGCTCGCCTTCTCCTCCAACACAGATGCCTTCACCGAAACTTGGTCATGCACGGGTTGCTTCACTTTCCGGCGAAGACGGACATTCAATGCAGCGCAGGCCGTCAGTCTCCTACCAACCATTCAAGGCACCACCACTCTCAGCTTCTCCTGGTCCCGGCGCTCCTCGTAGCCCATCAACCAGGGAACCCTTAAATATAAGCGTCAACCCAGCCCAGAATGTCCTAGGAGCCTCTCCATCTCCCAGGAGAATACCGAACTCATCCACCCGCCCTCTCTCAGCGCACGTTTTGCCCGACCAGGCTGTCTTCTCCTCGATGTCTGCTTCTCCAAAACAAGCTCCTATCTCAAAGTATAGCAGCTCGTTCAGCCACAGACGTGGCCGCCTCTCTACCGGCGGAGGAAGCAAGACCGAAGAAGACAATAACTCGAGTGGAAAAGCAAGCATCAGTTCATCGTCAGCGATGGCAACAGGACAGCGAGACTCGACCTCTGGTGTTTTCCCTGTGGTCGATACTGATGAAGACAACATCTCTGAGTTTCTCAAGATGCTGGACCAGCGGAAGGATTTGCTATCCAACGGTCCTGATGGTTCGACTTTCGATCCGGCATCGAGCAGAAGGACTACCACAGCAACACTATCTAGGTTCCAGAAGATGAAGGACACTAATACCGCCTTGTCAGATTCTATGACTTCGTCTCTCTTACTACATCGGTCAACTGCCTCCTCATCTAGCAAACACCTTCCTCCAGCCGCAACAAGCAACCCGACATCTACGGCTGCAGCAAACTCGCTACCTAGCGGCGTCTCAGGATCCATATCATCATCTCCGGGCAAAGCTATCTCCCCACATACACCACATACCCCAGCTGTTCCATCTAGGCTGAGCTCAAACAGCGTGATTGAGTATCCTAGTCCCGACGAACCGGGCCATATCATTACCACAAATACCCGCTCGCGTCGCGCTCCTCGCCATGAATCTCCCCTGGGAGAAGCCTCTGAGCCTGACCAAGAATCAGAATCAGGACCACCATCCCAAATAACTACTACGGCCAATGCGATTGATATACCGCTGCCTGCCTCTCCACATAACCGACATCACCGGGGAGCATTCATTTCTAGTTTCCGTCGCTCCAGTTCTGCTGCTCAGCGTCGAACTAGCACAGCAAATTCAAACAACACCGCAACAGGAGACGAAGATGTTCCTGACTTCTTGCCCTTCCCGACAACTACCAGAAGTATCAGTCTAGGAGCGCAAGACAGATCCCCGCCATCTATCAGCGAGCTGCTGCAGTCTGCGAGTCCGGATGCGGAGAACCACCCTGCAGTCCCATCCCCGGTCGACAGACGCCAAACGGAAAGCCCTCAGACTCTTGACGCGGAGAATACAAAAGACAGAACAGCTTTGCCTTACCAGCCTCGCGTTACTCCTCAACCGCTTGACCGAGAACCACAGGCACATCCCTCACATACACATGCACGACGAGCTAGCGCAAGAAGGTTCAGCACCGCCCGTTCACCATGGAGCAATGTAAACCCTTCATCGAGTCCCAACCCTCACGGTAATGGAATTATGGACGAGGATGAACCACTATTATTCACTATGTCGGATTTCGGAGCGGGAATCAGTCACCGCACAACTACCCATGAATCAAGACGAGACCACGACAGACGTCGAGATCGCGAGAATAATCGAGAAAGTGATGGTGGCGGCGGCTCTGGTTCTGGCGGTGGGAATCCCTGCTCATTTCATCCTTGGGATTAATTTGGTTCTTTTTTTGTTGTTGTATACCCATCTCCCCCGTCTTTCCTACACTCCGTTACACATGGCGGTTTAAGTGGTTCTAGTTCTACGTTGATACGTGATCATGTTCTTACCCCATTCTTGTTCTTGTTCTGACGGAGAGCCTTGTCTTCTTGTTCAGGTCCACGATGGTGTTTGTGGTTGGACGCTGGCGGTGTCCCTACCATATTGCCCATGCCCATGCCCATGCCCATGCCCATGCCCTTCTACCTCCACATACCCAAGCCCACACAGATCGCACTAGCTGCTGTCTCCGTGTTAGCCCTCTTACTCGTCACCATCTCGCTACCACTATACATCATACTCGCCTCACTTGCCGCTTTAAGTGGTAATACTCACTCGTCCTCGCTCCCTTCCCCTACCATACGGATGCAGACCACTTGTGGATAAGTTGGCTTCTCATCTTCATTCCTGCCCTCAGCAGCCTTTTGTTACTTTTATCCTTTGCATTGGCTTCCTATTTGTTTGTCGAGTACATTGGTACTACATGGCGCGGTGCCTTTGACAGGTTTGGTCTTCTAATCCCCTATTAACCCCGCCCTTCTTATTCTTTCGCATATCTTCTACCAACATTTTTCTTTTCTCTTCTTTTCTTTTTTGGAAAGAACCATGCCATATATCTCACATCTATTCTGCTCAAATAAAGCACAGCAGCCTCTTTATTTTTTCCCCCTTGAACTACAGTTTGGCACATTGGTTTGTTAGTTGGATTGGTATCGATTGCTTGTTTTGTTTTTTTGTTTTTGGTTATTGAGTTGTTTAAATAGTTACCGTGGTTCACCGGCCGGTTGATTGGGCTTCGGTTCGGCTTCGGGCGTTGGTCTGCTGTCTTTTTGTCTTCCTTCGTTTTACCATAGACATCACGATTCGATTCGACTTCATAACACATATTAGGCTGCTAGGGCAAAGAGAATGGACATATAGGGATAAATGGGATCAGGTACTATGTGATATATTCAACACGCGTTGTGTATAACGAGATCTCCATAGTAGCATAATATCACGGTTTTTTATTATACGTTAGTCAACCTGCCATTCCCTAACATTGATATAACTATAGAAGGGTCTCAAGTCTTTTTGAACAAAGCAATCACAATATTTCAATCCGGGTGCCAGTTAGTTAGCTTTGAACTGATCATCAGAACAAGAACAAAATCCTTCAGCCAGGTTCTATTTTGATTGGTGATCCTTCATGAAGGCTTAACAATTATCGATGTGTGAAATACGGGGCAGTTGCCAGTTCTTTCTGGCCGTTGCGATGGGCAATCAAGCGTATTCATTTAATAAACACTTGAGGTCACCAGCAGAGATGAGATTTTTCCGTCAGCAACTGGCGGTAGGCCTTGAGCTTGCTGCGTTCTCGGTTGATACCCTGGCGACTCAGAGCCAACCCAGCGCAATATCAGACTATTGCGTCCAGGCAGTAAGTCTTTCTAGGGCAATGATGCTGTTTCATGTAATAACAATTTATAACTAACAATTTCATACAGTGCAAAGCTTTGACGAGCAAGCTTGCAGACCAGGTCAGTCTGCCGAATACCACCGTCTATGACGAGGAAAAGACGCAGTTCTGGTCTTCTCAGCAATCGGAAACATCTCCGACATGTTTCTTCCGTCCTAAAAACTCACAGGATGTCGCTGCTGCTATCAAAATCTGCCACCGTACCGGGTGCCCCTTTGCAGCAAAATCAGGGGGTCATGCTGCTATGGCGGGTGCTTCAAATATTGCCGGTGGTCTGACCATCGACTTTTCCTCCCTCAAGAGCATTATTGTAAGCAAAGATAGACGTACTGTCTCTCTAGGTGCAGGGAACACATGGCTCAACGCCTACTCGCGGCTCCAGAAAGAAGACCTGGTAGTTGTTGGCGGCAGGGTGGCTGATATCGGTGTCTGTGGCCTGACACTTGGAGGAGGCATCTCTTTCTTCAGCAACCTATACGGATGGGCGGCGGACAATGTTCGAAGTTTCGAAGTTGTCACGGCTTCTGGTGATATTGTTCTTGCAAGTTCCCATCAACATACTGATCTATACTGGGCCCTCCGAGGTGGTGGCAACAACTTCGGCCTAGTCACTAAGTTTGAGGTCTTTTCATACCCTTTAAGACGGGGAGAGATGTGGGGAGGGAACTTGGTATACCCAGGGGCTCAGAATGCGAGCATGTTCCGGCATTTGGCTGAATATACCAGGCACGGTGCAGAACAGGATCCCAAGTCTGCATTGATAGTGAATGTTGTATACATCCAGCAGTTCGATCAGTATATTTGCGTAGCTCAAGTGGAATATGCCGAGCCTATGAAGGACAACAGCACCCATCCTGCGGTCTTTGACGGGATATTTGCTGAACCAGGCCGGGTGATGGACACAGTAAAGTCTTCTACACTGGCACAGATTGCAACGGATTTCAACGATGCCAATCCCAATGGCCTGAGGGAGAGTTACTGGACAGCAACGATCGAGGCTGATGCGCAGCTTCTCTCGGACCTCCTGGACCTTTGGGTTAAAGCTATCGACCCTCTACGAAAGAATGTCAAGGGGTATCTACCGGTATATTCACTGGAACCGATTGGTACCCCGATGCTCAAACCAATGGCCAGACGGGGCGGTAATGCATTAGGTCTAGATGATACAAAACCCATTATCATCATGAATCCCAGTGCAAGATGGGAGAACGCAGAAGATGATAAAGTTGTCATCGACGCATATGTTGGCTGGCTTGAGACAGCAAAAGCAAAGGCTGAGGAACGAGGCCTCTGGAATGACTTTGTTTATATGAATTATGCCAGTGTCAAGCAGGATCCTATTCGAAGCTACGGAAAGGCCAATATTGAACGGCTTCACAAAGTGGCTAAGAAATATGACCCCGAAGGTATCTTTCAACGTCTAGAGCCTGGATACTTCAAACTCTGAGCATAATGGTACTCTAAGAATGGTTTTTTTTATTGTTGATAATATCTAGATACATGGATAATTTTGACGTTGGTAAATATATAGGTTCGGCGGCACAGTACCCGGTATATACCATACATTTTCTTCCCCATAAGAACTACAAGGCACGAGCTGCCTGCAGCCATTGCTCAATGTTAAAGAGAGCTTTGCGTGGTAGGTCCTTGTACTTGTTCTGATCGTAAGTGTCGAGGATATTCTGACGCAGACGCTTGGCCCTGATGATGGCAATTTTCTTTGGCTGCTGTGCGCTTTCTTTCTTCCTAAAATTGCCGACCTCTTTTTCAAGGTTTGCACGCTTTTGACGTAATTCCTCGCCATCCGCCTCCTCGGCAGCACAGAGCTTGCATTGACATTTGAAGCCCCATGTTCGCTCAATGGTTGCTACCCTGGTGCTGTAATCACTGTTCTCATCGTAGCAATGAGTTAGTTCCTCCCCGGCTAAAATTCGACGAGTAGCACGCAGGATAATCAGGTCACCGATAAAATCTTTCTTGGTATTTGCGACACAGGAATGGTTGATATATGATGCCCGAGACCAGAGCCCGGTACTAGCATTGGTGACATCTTCATTTTCGGTCTGTTGGCCAGGTCCAAAGGCGTTGCGCTGCACGATATCATGCAGTTGGAAAGTATCCAGGACAGGTTGGCCATCAATTTCGCGAAGCTTGTTACCCAGTCCTTCGTATTCTCCACAGAGAGCCAATACGCGTTCCACTTGGGAAGGGTTGTTCATTAGTTTTTGTACTATAGCTTTGTGAAGACCAGACGGGAATACTCTGATTTTAGCATTGTCTCGCATGTCAATGGTCAGACACGACATTGCCTCCGGGTCGTGGCTCCAGACGACGCAGAACGCCTTCTCGTACATGATTGTTTCGTTAGGCTCTATGTCACGCGTCGCAAAGAGCCCACGTCCGGCTCCTGGGCTCTCTTTGATTTCAGTGAATCCATAGTAGCTTGCGACATCAGCTCGGCCCTGCAATTTGGAAAGGCTGGATGCCACTTTCTGTAGATCATATATACCTGATTCCCTCTCTTGGGCTCGCAGTTTTATTCTTTTCAGGTTAATCTTGACCAGTCGATCATCCGGCTGGAGTTTCTCCTGCTCCTCAAAGAAGCCTTTGGCTCTCTCAAAATCACCAAGGCTGTATGCTGCACTACCGGCACGAGAATAGGCCTTTGCATCAAGGGCCTTCTGTTCCTCTTCAGTTCCATGAGTGAGAGAGGCGAATGCGTCAGATATTGCCTCGTCGTAACGTTGCAGGAGAAGGTTGACGTAAGAACGGTTTCGATAGATATCCTTACGTAGTGTGCTATCGTCATCTTTTGGAATCGATTTCAAACCATCCGAGTAGCAGGCGTGGGCCCTCCAGTATGCTTTTTTCCCAAGAGCCGCATTTCCTTCTTCCTTACACTGGGTAGCCGATTTAGAGGCAGTGGATGCCGAGTCCTTGTTGCCTGTGTTATTCCGCCATGAGGACGGGCTGTCACTGTACGTGGTAATGATCATATCCGAGGGGTGGTCGACGCGAATCACAGATTCATGGTTGGTATTAAGGGTATAATAAGGCTCCTTAATGAAGAATGCTGAGGCAGAGTCTAACATATCTTCTCCACTCCTCGTGTTGTGGAGGGACAGCTCAAGCCTGTCTGCGTCATCCGAGCCTGCTTCCTGCACGATAGTCCAGCTAGACGATCTTAGCTTGACCACTGGGGAGATACGGCGGAGAGAGAGCACTCGGCCGCGATGGTGCGTTTCCATACGAAGGTCTGATAACTTGATGGGCTCTAGATCTGCCAAGCTGGCTGTGCAGGGCAGATATTGACACCCAACTGCATATGCTGGCACGGTATCTTCGGTCTTGTCCTTTGGCAGTGTACCCATATCTAAAGCTGCCGCTGCAAAGTCATCCATCACGGATTTTCCAACGGCTTGTTGGACCAGGGCCTTCGTGTCATGGGCCTCTCGAGGCTGGCCAGCCTTCCCCTGGCGTTCCTGGGCATGTTCCTGGGCTGTTTTTTGTATCCGCTGGGTCTCCGCCGGCGTCATGAAAAGAGTGGCGGGGGACGCCATGGCTATTAGCTATGCCCCCAATAAAGTGCTGATATATGGCCAAGCTTGCAGTTACTCGGGCTGTCACCCCGCCAGATTTCTCTATAGCGAAGCAATTGCCGCGGGACGGTTAATATGGTTACTCGCCCTGGGTTGGTTGGTTTGCTTGTTGTCTTGAGGAACCGCAACCGCAACTGTTGGAATTTATCTAGTTGTGTGATCATATGAGGCTTGGCATCCCGTGCGGCTCCGCTAGTTAGCAAAGGGTTTTGCCTTGAGAATAAAATATGTATAAAAACAGGAGAGAGACAAAGAGAGAGAGACAGATAGAGAAAGTGATCTCTTATTCTACGGTTATTTGTAGGTTGGTCAATAGGATAGTCATTGGCCATGGTAGTTCAATAAGTAACATATCATCACTATGCATATCAACAAGGCCGCAATAACAACGAAACAGACAGTCATCCTACTACCTGTTACTCGGAGCCGACGCAGTGAGTCGGAGATTGTACAGAAGCTCAGTACTCTAATTATATAAACAGAATTCCTTCGTGTGGCTCGAGATGGTTGGGATTGAAACCTTAGGTACGATGTTGAGAATCAACCATCAAAGACACACTAAGCATGTTTTCCCACTTGTCGATGGGCAAATACCAGCGTAGTGGATTTTCAACATTTTACTCCACTGGGGGGTCCCGTATATGCAGGACTTCACTCTGGGTCTCTGCGGAACGAACGAATTTTTACTGAGGACAAGGGGAACATAAATTCCATATCCCAAAGGGCGTAGACGTAACAGCTCACGCTTAGCCATTAGGTATGGGTGGACAACTTTTTCCAGGCCCAGGGGGATTCATATCGGGGACATAGACTGATAATCCCGATCTCCCTTCAAGCACTATTGGTTCGGCCGGAGGAAACGTACCGGCCGTTGATGCAGTAGTTGTCATCACCACCTAGGCTTCCTGGGGTATACCATGCGCTGTCAAGATGCTAAGATGTACTCCGGAACTCGGGTAGAGTTGTGTGTAGAAGTTTTTGATATCCTCACTTTAACTCGGGACTTCAGCATTCCGGTGGGCTGTAGATTAGTTCCAATGTTTCGAGGTATATCCGGGGACAAATGGAGCATCGCTACTCCATACACCTCCAGACTATCAAACTGTTGCATCCTTGCAGGACGACTGAAATATTTCGTATCTTGCTCGTCTTTTGTCTTTTGACGTCTTTTTGCCCTTATTTTTAAAGTATTACGTCATTACAGCGATGCTTAGTAATAAATAACTAAGCTTAGTAATCGGTTCGACCAGAAGCGGAAGTTGGAACGTCGAGGTCAAAATTTCGATATATCAGAGACTCTCGAGGGAAGACGTCAAGTTGCGAGACGGATGAAGCGAGGTTCAGCTGCGTGGAGGCCCGACTTGCATCCTACTGTCTCTCCGAGATGCTGACCGGGTCAGTCGTAACATGTTCTCGGACGGTCGGTCGTTGTCTGCGACCGAGGGGGAGACACTAGTTTGCTTCGTCAGTTCATTGTCATCCTTCATAACATCCCAGCAAACAGCTGCAGGTTTATTTGCTGCTATTTTCCTGTGTCGGCGCCCTTGCGTGGAATTCGGAAATCGTCGTTCCGGCTTGGCTGGGCTCCTCCAGACAGATCAATCCTTAGCTGATCCTGATAACTCCTGTGGTGTCTGTCCAGCTGGTCTGAAAATGATATCCAAATGAACCCTGGATCCGTCGTACCCTGGCTAACCCGTACAAGTATCTATTATTGAGTACAACTTTGGCTCTCCAAATACGTTTTTGTCCCTCTGTTGGAGGGCGTCTGAGGGCATGCATCACCTGCATGCCCACCAATCGCTGTATTCCACAGAGTGCAGATCCGTGAAGCTCGACCTCCGAGTCGCAGAGTGGCTCAAGGCTGAAGACTTCTCGAGCAGATGGTCCTCAGCCTTTCGACTTACAGTCATAGGAAGTCCGATCAATGATTCTCTTTTCTTTACAGTTCAAGGAACACTGTAATCTGCAAAGTGCGGAGTACAGAGCATGTACTTCAAGCGGTGGCTTGGATTTCTGTGAGACAAGCTTCGCGGTACACTGTGCCAGATAGTTAGCTGCGGGGTGGGTGGTTCTGTCCGAGGACCGAACTTTATAGTCTCATGCAAACAGCCGCAGGCGGGCTATTCGCGCTATCCCCGGGCCGCATATAACTCCGTAGCCCCTGTTCGTGGGCTGAGGGGGTGCGCAGGTATTGCAGGTCAATAAGGCCGCCAGGGTCGGAGATAGCAAGTGTCAAAGAAACCCCGGGCCGCCTGCCCACTCTGAAAGTTGTATCTTATGAGCTCTTCAAACGGGATATCGGCACCTTACAGCCCGCCTTTCAACCCTCTGAAGCGTTCGCGAGGGAACTCAAGGATTCTCACCCATGGCCAATAAGGCCGGCCTACAAACGAATGCGTGGGGTACATGGTGCGAATAAGAAATGCTGCAGGAGACTGAGGTATAAATGAGACGCTGTTAGCCTGTTCTGCTCTGTGCTCATCGATCTACTACATCTTCTCAAATTGAATATTCAGCGTTGAATCTTCTGCCATTTCCAAATACGCGAAATATTTGTTATCTATATATCAAGTATGGAGAACCCAGTAATCACTGATATTGACAGGCGAACATGTACCCGCGTGGTCCCTATGAAAGTGATATGTGCGGGGATGCCTCGCACCGGAACATTCTGTATGTTGGCTCTGCTGCCCATCGCCAGATCACTCATTCACCCAGGCTATAGTGTTGTACTGATCTATCAACCAGCTCTCAGGACAGCCCTAAAAATGCTCGGCTTCGAAGACACATACCACATGTATTCCTGCGCCGTAGAGAACCAGAGGGATTGCGAAATGTGGATTGATGCTACGCGTGCGAAATTCGAAGGCGTCGGCAGTTTTGAAAAAAAGGATTGGGACGCTCTATTGGGCCATTGCCAGGTATGATGCCAAATACATCTTCTCAAATTATAAAAGACTTCCTGGAAACGGAAAGCTTACTTGCCTCCAGGCTACGACCGACGCTCCCGGTTGCGTCTTTATTCCTGAGCTCGTAGCGGCTTATCCGGATGCTAAGGTTGTGCTGAACAAGAGAGATGTTGATAAATGGTATACGTAAGTATCGCATTGCAGTATACACTACAATATACCCATGATTCAATTTCTGACTCCTATTCAGTTCTGTTCTCGACACTATTCACAAGGCCCATATTGCCAACAGGGAACTGGGTATCCAAGGGAAGCGAGTGGAGATGCTCAATCTGCTATGGGGACATTTGTTTCACGGCGATTTCCGCAAGAATGGAAAGGAGGTCTGGGAACAGCACTACCAGATGGTCCGTGACTTAGTTCCAGCGGACAACTTACTCGAGTTCGAGGCGAAGGATGGATGGGAGCCTCTCTGCAAGTTCTTGGGCGTGCCTGTCCCTGATGTTCCTTACCCGAGGGTGAACGATACAAGTAACTTCTGGGAGAGGTATGAGAAAGGAACCGGCGCAAGCCTGGAGAAAGTCAACGAGATTGTAGCCAAGGTAGAGTGCGGCCGTGCTTAGAGTGATTGATTAGTCTTCCCCCCCGGGGTAGGAGTTCCAATAATAGATGTGGTTATGCCTTTCATTATATATGCATGTTATCATAATTTTTGTCATTCTTAGACGCAGCAGCTCTAGGGTTGTACAAAATAGACGAGGCTTGAGCATCTTATCGGAGGCTATCAAAGCCCGATGGAACCTCAAGGCCCGATATGACTTCTTCCTGCTTGCTGAAAAACAACCTCACTGAAGTCTCGTCGCAGGTCAAATAGCAACTGGCGGTAGAGGCTCGGTTTACTAGGCTCATTAATTCTCAGCCTGGCCATCAATAATTACCAGCATTTGCCAGTCGACTTTGTTTCTCATCACAGTCGAGGCATTCAAGGATATTCAAATTAGCCATTGACCGTAACATGTCACATTTGAGTACCGTGTAAGGCCTGATATCGGTTCCGGTTGGCTACATAGAGCCGTAGACTTGCCTGTAAATGCCATGTAGGTACCGAGCAAGGGAGACGTAGGCATTATCCGTATTGGCAATACGGGGTTTCCTAAAAGATATTGAACGGGTATATGAGCAACGCCACTATTACATGTTTCTGAACGTATTTCCGGAGGCACTTCTGCGGTCTTTCTTCTGGTAGCTCGTCCGATCAATATTGTCGGCCGCTGGTCTAGGCTTGGGTTTCGGCTGGGGTGCGAAAGTGACAGTTTTCTCCCCCCCTGATCGTGCCACTGAAGGGCGCTCCTTGGTTTGGTGCTTACGAACTCTGGACTCAAATGAACGATCGTGCGTGCGTGAGGCCTTAGACGATGAGGTCACTTGCATCTGAGGCTGTTTGGGTTTGCTTCGTCTATAAGAAGCAGTAGATATCTGTTTAGAAGACGGCTCCCGTTTCGATCGTGGGCCTTCATCTTCCGAAGACGAGTCATCTGAGCTTGAACCTGGAACTTCATCAATAGCTTCCTCCTCAACAGCTGTCAATCCTCTCTCGGGCTTAGGGGCAGTCACAGGAGCATTGCCCGAGTGAGTGAGAAGGTATTCCCTGGAGTTCTCATCAATCGCGAAGTCTTGATCATCGAACAGCTTGCTGAAACGTGAATCACCAAGTAAGCCACCAGTACTTGGTTCGGCAGGGCCGGTGCCATTCTCTTCCTTCTTGGCATTATCATCTCCTCCTTGCGCCAATACCCTGCGGGCCTGAAGCCGTTCTCTCTTTTCTTCCTTCTCAAGCAGTCTCTCTGCAAGCTTTCGGTTAACCTTTGCTGCAACCTTCTTCTTTCCGCGAACACGACTTTCTCTCTCTTTATCAATCTTCTCTTTGATTTTTCTATCTCTTTCTTCTTCCCATATGAACGGGTTGGCGATAAGTCGTGCCTCTTCATACAAGCGTTGGGCAACGAAGTAACCATGCATGTATGGACGTAGTAATGTAGTGGTCCCAATGAGATGGTCCAAGTTCAAAGTACGTAACTGAGGAACAGTGAGGAACTTGTAATTATCATAAACTGAGCCGGATTGACCAGTAGCAAATGCATGGGGGTCATTAGGGTCATCAGCCATTTCTTCGACGAGGTTGTCCAGGAATGCGCACCACTTTGGTGCAGGCCCCAATTGTGGAATGAAGAACGAGTGCTGCTGCCTTCCTTCGTTGGCCGTTAATAGCATACCACTATCCTTGCACCAGGCTACACTGTTAATATCAACAGCCGGTTCTACAGACGTCCATGGAGTACCATCCCGTTGATCCCATATTTTGATAATGCGCTTATCGGATGACATGATTTTCGGGTCACTTGTCTGCTCGCGGGTTGATATAGATGAAGTAAGGAAGGTTAATGTGTGGATGGGGTAGCCGTAGCCTTGGTCCTTTTCGAGAATGGGAATGGGAGATCGAAGATCGTATAAATGAATGAGACCTGTAGACGACCCTGTGGCAAGAGTAAGCCCCGACCTGTTGAATTCTAGGGCGGTGATTTCCGATTTCTCGTTTGTGTAAGATGGAAGAATAGCCGCTCTGGCTTTTGCGCGAGGATCCCAGAGCTCCACAGTCCCAATGGACGTTCCAAAAGCAAGCAGATTATGGCTTTCCTCGGCTACTGCTCCAGTGTTAACACTTCCCGTGTGTATGCCACCTTGAAGGGCTCCTCCACCAAGAGAGGTGAAATCATCACCTCCAACTTCAACTTCGTAACTGCGCATATACCTTCCTTGCTCCAAGTTCAACCGAAACACCTCTCCCATGCCGTTTTCATTGACTCCAACAGCGGGTGTGAGCGCTTCTGCGGATTGTCTATCGTACACCAAATCCCTGCCGTATCGAGGCAGTCGGGTGGTGTAATGGCATCCAGAGGGCGTATGGAATTCCAGGGACCGATCTGATTGTAAATGAAGTGATTTTGAATAATCTGATGATAGGAGCAAGAATGTCGTATTTAAGGATATCGTATGGCGGGCATACGATAGAGATAAATGTGGTAGGTAATGTACATGCATTTGAGGCTTGTAGGTACCTGTGTCGTTTCCAGTTAAAAATCCATCTGTTCATTGGAAACACTCGACAATACTGACCTGTGCTCATCACCCACTGCCCATCCTCACTAACCCGAATACACTGACTTGCTTCTTCAAACTCGAAATCTTGCAGCAGTTCTACCCGGTTCGAATACTCTGCGTCTGCTTTCAAGCTTCGCTTCCGTCTTCTAGCTAGCCATTCTGGGAGAGGCCTAGCAGTAGACGAGCCAGATATCGTGTACACTGGCACCGCTGAATGGTTGGAAAGCTTCATCCTCGCTTAACACCCTGCTGCTCCCTTTTCACTGCCTTTTCACTTCCTCTTCGTCCTGTTGAATATCAAAAAATTTCCTCGAACAAAAAAAAGGTTATTTTTATCTTAAACTTTAATCTAAGCTTTACATCACGTGGGGGATCTATCTTACATAAGCGCAACCTTAATTGAAGGTCAAATCAAAACGTTTTCGAACGCGCGAGGATGAAGATGATGATATCAAATCCAACTCCTGGTGTTCACGGGTTGTCTCATCTCTAGTCGTCGTCATTATTGATACCAGATTCCGTGTGGATGAACCACTACTCTTTATGTGACTTTCCACCCCTGAAAGTGTGACGTGATGCCTTAGGTGGTCTCTCATCCCTGGAGGCTTCAAGGAGAGGTCCAGTCACATATATGGTCATATCACTACTGGATCTTGCTATTAGAGATGCTGCCACGGGGATTTTGGGCATATTTCTCTTCTGTTCTTCTACTCTCAATGGCGAAAAGTTATCTCTGCGCAGAAATTTTTAGCAATCATGGAGTTTCCAATCGGAGCGGAAACCAACGGTCGAGTCTTTGTATGTCTATTTTACAACAGCAAGCTATGTTGATGCAGTTAACACTAATATCTAATCAGGATGAACTCTCAACCTGCCACTGGAAAGTTTATGGAGTTGATTCCAACGGGAGTGATCTTGGGACCTCTGGGGCTTCCGTTAATCAGCTCTTTAAGAAAATCCAAATATGTGCATTAGCACTACGAGAGGCTGGGTGTCTTACGTGCCCGTCTTCTGATGGAACTGGAATTTGGGTGTTCTCCCTTGATACCGAGTTTTCTAGACTAAAATCATTCGCATCAAATCAGAGCGAGGATGCAGAAGGCCTAATTGTTGGGCAGGTGCCGATATACGGTACGCTACTCTTATTTCTTTACACCTATGTTATTATACAAGGATAATTGCTGACTAGATTTTATAGAATATTGTGGAGGAACTACGTCTGTAGCTGAACTTTCTCAAAAGCTACTATCCAAAGCCTCAGAAAACTCCCGAAATTCTAGTCTGGCTGAGAATCTATCGAGAAGAAATAAGCTAGAGATACCCGCATCCTTGGAACTAACGCATTCATCTCTATATGCGTCGTTCATTAGCTCAATAGCCTGGTCACTGTCGCTTCATTTGACTAAGCGTTATAGGGCCATACCCCTCGGGAAACGGACCTTCTTCACAGCCGCAGACCCCGACATGTCCCCTGGCGGTGCTTCTGCCTCCATTCTTTCAACACTGGATATAGAATTGTCCCAAAGTGGCAAGGTGGTCATATCGCTTCGATCCAGATCCCAACCTGGGATAAGCCAACTTTCAGAAGGCCCTGTGGTCAGTAGCATTGGTGAATTACGATTGCATGACGATATATGGCTTGCTCCCACAGGAACAATAGCAAGGTATATAGGTATAGGGGGTAGTGAATATGCACTCGGTACCGGCAACTCATATCATTCCAACATACATGGTTCAAGGAATGGGTTCTCTGGCGAGGTACAGGACCCATGGAAATTGGCGGTTTGCTCCTGGCTTGAGAGAACGGGAGTTCCTATAGGAATATCAGATAACATGAGATGGGTACAGGTTGAAGTGGTAACCCGTCATCAACGGTTAGGCCAGGGTAAGGCTACTGGTACCCGAAGAATTTACTGGCCAGCACAGTTATGTTTCAAAAAATCCCGTTTCCCCACTGGCTCTCCAATTCAAGGAGCTGAGACTTTATCCCGCGACAGTCTGGGCCCTCTACAGTATGCTCGCCAGTGGTTAAAATGCTCTGTACCTAGAGACGAAGTTTTATCACGGAATGCTGCATCAGATGTAGCTCAGCACCCCGAGCAACACCCTCAAAGCGAAACACTGGCATCCCCCGATGGAATTGATATCCCAAACACAACTGAGAGCATGGCAAGAGCATTAGTATATCCAGATTTCCATCCAGCTACGGTATATCCAACTCCTCCAGGAGGTGCATTAGGCCTCGGGCAACTTTCTTCCGACCACTCTGGCGGGCAGTACCCTCTTGAATTACCCCATATTTCTAGGGAGGACCCCGATGCTAACATAACCGAATCCTTAAACCCTAATACCCGATCTTTGCTAGAAGCAACGTCTCCTGGGCTTGGTGCCGGTACTGGGATGTATGACACGGCCGATGATGACTTATTCGAAGAGATGGATGACAATTTTGATAACAAAGGAATTACTGAGGCGGATTTCAATTTTTTTGACGAGCCTGGACTCTCTGACACCAACTTGGATGTTGACTCTGGGAACCCGAGCCATAATTTTGTCATATCAGACCATCCCACAGCAGAATCAAAGCCAGATCTAGAGATGAGTGAGTCACTCGCCTCTCTAGAACCAGCTCCGCCTACCGAGCCCCATAGAATGCAAACTCCAATGTTAAACAATGCTGTGGAAGAAGGCACAGATCAAGGACACAGTGGAATTAAAAGCAGCGAACCCACGACTAGAGAGGCCGACACACATAGGAATACGGAACGTCCAATAAGCCCACCACTAAGCCCATCAGGGGTAAAACGTATCTTATTTTCAAGCCCTAAAGGGAATTCAGAGAAGCCCAAAAACACGATAACCCCTGCCACAAACCTTCCAGTGGAAGCAAGCAGTCAACCAGGGCAACATAAAGGTCGTTATGACGCAATATCGTTCCAACATGAGCTGGACTTCTCCGACAGAAAATATGGGATTGATGGTAGATTCTGGTTCCTCCCTGATCATAAAACCTTCAATCACAATGCCGATTCACATACGACGAAAATACCCATGGTTAATGATCCGTCAGTACCATTCTATAAGTTAGGGCAGCAGACATACCCTCATAAAATCAACGAACGCTTGGATAGCGCAGACAGCGAACGATGCTCGTCTTCTACCTCCTCCACGTCCTCTGTTTCAGGGAATCACTATGAACAGGCTGGATTCAATAAGATGCGCCCTGTAGATCCCATCGATAACAGGTTGAGGAGGGGAGATTTGGAAGAAATCTTCTCAGTTAGTTCCTCTCTACAAAGTCCTGGATTTAATGTTAGAAAACCTTACACAACACACTCTGATTTGGAAGAGGATGTGCTATTAGCTGGGCTTGTCTACCCAGCTACTGATTGGTTATTGTCAAGCTATTTTACAGCGTTTGAACCCAGCATTCGCTCAGCTCTCTGCGGTCGAGATGAGACGCTCCATGTGGCACAGCTTTTGGTCGACCAAATAACTCAATCTACTTTAACGCATAAAACGGAGATCACTTATGAGGAGAATGAGAAAGATATTTGGCAGGCATCAATAGATGACATCAACGCACTGGGCCAATCTCGCAGGCCCAGCCTTAAGTGTTATGCATCCATAAGTGACATTGGACCCAGCCAGCAAATAAAGGATACCACGGGCGGCGCCATCATTAATTTAAGGCCACCTCATATGCAAATCAGGCGTGGAAATTGCTCTCTCGAAGTATTACCAACCGCTATCTCCTTTTGGGAGACATTCGGCCTTGAGCCTCTCAAGGGCAAGAAGGATATCATTTCCTATTGCCTACACCCTGTGTCTATGCAAGAGAGCGCCAATGCCTTCCTTGATAGGCTGGGTCTAACATATTTGGGTGCCAATCTTGGTACATTCGCCCGTCATGGTAACGCAAAGGGTTTGGTTCCATGGTCCCTGAGTCAGGATAAGCTAGACTATACATCAATTATGCGGAAGTTACTGCATATCTGTGAATCTTTAGGTACGTATTAGATAAACCTTCCCCAAATTTCCATTAGTATTAACACTGGAATAGGAACTGCGCTGTCAAATCTATCGATGAACAACAAAACCGTCGTTGTGTACATCATTAATCCTTTCAGGATAGGTGCAGCGATGGTTGATATATGTGTAGCTTTCTTACGTCTCTTTCGTAAATATGTGGAAGAGGCTGACAAGCGTTCAGTCCGTCGCCTCAATGAATTGGTGTTGCAGATAGTCCCATCCGACTTCATCACTGGTGATGATTCGTTGGTAATACCCACACAAAATGACTATCTCCGACTTGCATTAGAGGTCTACTCCCGCTGTCCCCCACAAGATCCCATATCGGATATGTTTGCGGGCGCTCCTGCATTTACCCTAGCAACATCTGTCCCAAAGATGATTCCTTTCCGGTTAACCTCAGAGGAAGGTTCTCCCATGGATGCTGGACAGGCATGCCATGTGGCATATTCTGTTAGTCAGGATCAGCGGTGGGTTACTGCGGCATGGTGTGATAACCTAGGCTTGCGCCAGCTAACCCTGTCATACTCACTGCGACAAGACGTCTCTCATACTTGTAGACCACTAGCTGAAGTTCGAGAAGACATTTGGCAAGTGACCGTGGACATGACAGGAATGTCTCGCTGTCGTTGGCGTGTTGTTCTTGCAAAGGATGAGCCAATGGATGCCGAGGAAATAACAGGTATAAATCCAGCTCTTGCCCTAAGGCTGTTATTTATGAAAAGAAAAAAGTACTGACCACTTGGTATAGCTTGGACGAATCTTGCGGCTCGCCACAACCAACATCGCTCCGGTCTCGTGGATCTAATCCTACTTACCGTAAATATAGAACCAAACCTTCACCTGAAGCTACCTCCTCCGCCGCCTCAACTGAACGCCCTCTACCAATCTGGCAATATGTCAACTCCGGTTTCTACTCCAAAACCCAGCATATCTTCTCCCGATCCATCAACCAGTGCCCCAACCCCACCCAATATAGCCAATACAACAAATTTTTCATCCGAACCATCCCAACCTCAGGTCCAATCCCACTTTCAGGTTCACCCTACCCAGATATCGGTGGAAACAAATACTGAAACACTCCTAGTCGACAAGTCTGATGATTCCTGGGCCTTGGTTCTATCACAGCGTTTAAATAACTCCCACTCGTTCACCAATTACAAGCCGGCTCTTGCAAATGGATATCTTATTCATCGTAGCGGCACCAGTGACACTGACTGGAAAGCTTCTTTGATGGTTAATCTGATACATCTCCAAAGTCGAATTCCTCCCAGCATCGTCCTGAAGGATTTACTAAGTATATTTCGGGATATGTCTTCTCTGACTAGGACAAGAGGACTTGTCTGTTCTCGGGGAAATAATGGCCTTCCCTGGCACATTTCTACTGCTATTAAAGGACAGGAGTTGTTAGGATGTATATTATAGAGTGCTCAATGTCACTGTTGGTTTTTGATACCCTTGAATATTTAACTCTTAGGGAATAATTCATGTCAATGCGATTGTAAGTTGTTCATTTCCCGCCTTGGCTAGGACTGGTGCGAATAGAAATTCCGCCACATATGCATGCTCAAAATTCAAAACCCGCCATTCTATTAACACATTTACGCTCACAACTGTGGTCAAAGTTACTTCGGATATCTCTCGCAGCTACACTTTTCCACCGAATATTTCCCGTAGAGAATGCTCCAGCATGTACCTGGTTAGGTCGTCAACATTCGCATTCGCCTTTCTCATAGCTTCGTCAGCCTCTTTTTCCCTCAGATCCAGAGCCTTACGATGGCGCTGTATGTCCCCGAGTTCTTCCCGAAACCGAGCTTCGATGATCTGCCGTCGGGACTCTAACGACCACATAAATACACTCATCACAGCATGCACATTGGAGAGCTGGAGCTCTCTGTTGTTATCACGAATTGCTCGCAGAAACAAAATCGCAGCCTGCGTGATATCCTCGAGCTTCTGAAGGCTTATCCGTTTACGGTGAACAGCGATGTTCCGGATCTCATAACCAGAGTGGAGGATTGACCTTATGTTCGGATAGTCCTCGGCATTAAAGGCGTGAATAGGAATTTTGTGGATGACTTTGTTTAAGGCCAAGGTCCATTTACTCAGCTCAATGGCTTCTGGACAGTCCCACATCTCCGTTGATATCAGCTCAGTAGCCCATTTGGACGCAAAGTCGAAGCATGCCTGCTCGAGGAGAGTCTGGGTCTTCGTGAGAACTAGATGTTGTATTGGGAATGGGGCATGGGAGAGATTTGTCGAGCTATAATCTGAGGAATTTTGGCTTGCGACTTCATCTACACACACAACAATCAGTATACACAACCTTTCATAAGTATCTGAGCGCGTAGCCATAGAGAGGACCTATACCTTTAGAAGAGGAGTTCTCCAGGTCTTTATCAGCCACATTTTCATCTATATCGCCGCTTTGATCTTTTTTTCCCGACCCCCTATTATCGCAACTTGGTTCTGTCGGCTTTGAAAGAGCCGATATGTCAACATTAGCTCCCTTTTTTGTTTGTTGACGAAGCAATATTGCACTTGGAGGTTCTTTGGCTATAAGTTTGGGGGCAAAAGCATCATCTGTTAACAGCGACTGTAAGATATCCACGATTTTGTCCCGGCCTAAGTTCATAATCAAATCAGCATCAGGACATTTGAGAGACTCAATTCTCTTAATTATCGCCTTTTTCTTTCGTATCAACGCGCTTTCTCCAACGAAGAGTGGCCGGTATGCCTGGAAAACCCGTTGTCTCTCATCTTCTTGGACCTTCATCATATTCGTCAGGGGTAAAATTCGACTCCGGGGATCTAGTTTCGACAGTTTGCCTAACGGTGAAATGCTCTATGTCAGACAATATTAGTTGAGAACTGGGTTGGAAATATGTGATATACACCTGGATTTATGTCAACAGCTTCCATACAGTAAACAAATTGTTTCTAGCACGGCAAGTGCCGTAAATAGTCCCCCGTCCCTACAGTAACGCTTGCGTCTAGCAATGCGGCAAATGAAAGCTGAACGAGAAATAGAATGCATAAACGCAGCCAGGAGGTCAATGGCTATGTAGTGAGGCAGTGCTCATGAAGAAGGATACTAGTTAGGCATCTTTGAGTCGGGACACTATAGCTATGTATATTCCAGATATATGGTCCGGGCTATGAGTGGTAGCGCCGCGTTTTGTGACCAAATGGCGCCGTGCTATACTAGGGTTTCTTCCTGTACTAGGTAACATGCAGGAAGAGCAGCCACAAAAGAGGAACAAGAAAAAAAAAAAAAAAAAAAAAAAAGGGAAGAAAAAGGAAAAGGGATGGGAGGAAGGACGCCGCAGCCAGAAATATTCAGTCTTCCTGACATAATGTCAGGCCATGACTCCTCCGTGTTGGTTTTATGAGATAAGGCTAGATATGCCATCCTTACGGAGGAGGCCTTGTTTCCGGTTGCTTGACCAGGTCAGCAACCGCAGCAATATGCAAGTAGTGGCCGTATTTTGAAAGCAAACATAGTCAATTTACCCCAGCCGGTAGGATTGACGTATTTTCAACACCACTGTATGGCGGAAGATTTGGTAAAAGGCCTGAACCTTGGCATAGAACGACTAGACTGGATGCAGCGGGTTGCTTCGGAGTAGCGGCGTCATTCATACCTATGAAAAGTTGCCTTACTCCATGGTTGTGACTGTGATGAGCCTATCCTACCTTCGGTGATGCCGGGGCTTAGCAAGAAGGAGTGGGAGACATCCGAGAGAGAGTATGGGTATGTTAACAAGGATACGGGGGAGGGATTTTAATCACCCCGGGCAAATTCCTGCTTACATGGAAATGAATAGCGCTTTCTAGACATCGATGACGGAGGAAAAAGAAAGATAGGTAAACTAAGTAGAAGTGGATATCAGACCGTAGTGGAGAGCAGGATCCAGTCATGGTAGAGAAATTCTGCATGGACGCCGCTCGCTCATCACTCCAAAAGAGTTATTGGCCCGGGATAAGGGTGGGAACGAGCAGCGAGGGGAAAATCTGAGCACTGCTGCCTGGAGTATAAACCACATGAGTATGCATGAACGTCACAGACCGGCGGCCAGCGCCAACCTGCGCAGTTTCATTGGTGATCAACCTGCAGGGAAAAGAAACAGGGGGAAAAAAAATGATGTGGGAAAGAGAGGGAGGATAATAAATCTAGACTGAGGATAGTACGGCGTAGGTAGGCTATGCAGTCTCCCTAATCTTTGAGGTATTCTGGGGATCTGTTGCCACTGGCAAATGAAAACAAATGCATACTCTGGCCTGGACTGGTGGTCACTAAAACCAGAGCAATGCAAGGCAGAATTTCTGGGTCTGAACACATGAGATGTCGAAGAGGGTCACCATAGGGGTCGGCACGGTAACAAGGCACGAAAGCATAGCATGTCATCAGTGATATGGCACAGGCGATTTGCAATGTCTGCACCACCCCAAGTTGGAAGTTCCCTCCGTGACGTCAACACAGAGAAATCTTTATTCACTGCAAGGCTGATACGAAAACAAATATGAAGTTTTGGTAGGGAGAATCGTCTAGCACGATTCCTCCAAAGCATATCCCCAACCCCCACGACTAAGGAAACCCAATTATGGCTGTCACTTCTAAGTATCAAGGGTATTTTGTAGCGGCTCTCACTCTATAGACCGAGCTTCTTGTCTTCTTATTATGGAATGGTCTATTGGACACGAGAAAAAGTCTCCATTCCGGCTTGGAGATCATCGCCTGTGCTGGGAGCAACAGAGAGTTTGAGGCGCAAGCGCGGAAGGACACCCTCTAGAGCAGGCGACCCAACCCATCTCTGTGGCTCAAACCGGCCCCTTAACCCCCCCTGGCCGTGCTTGTCGCAGAATGGCTGTCAGTTGATGTCTTGTATGGCCAACGTTGCTTGTTGTCGTTGTTGACGCTCGACGTTGGCGCTTAGAAAGAAAGAGCCATAAATAGAAGTTTGTTTTGTTTGCTCGTGTCATGTGACCGTGCAAAAATAGAAACGCCTTTTTTCAACGTCAAACATCGAAAAGCCGGCGAGGAGCAAGCGAAAGACAACAACCAACGCGAAGAAGAAGAAGCAAAGCGCGAGATGTTGGGAGGGAGGACAGGAGTGCTGCCCCTGACAGCCAACAAGCGAGGGCTCAGGCTCGGAAGAGAGACGCTAGCCATTCGCGGCAAGTCTGAGGTTCATCTCAGCTGGGGTGGTCAGTCTGCTGGGAGGGCAGAGGCGGTGCAAGGAGGGAAAAGGGGGCCAGCACCAGCCTCGCTCGTTTGTTAGTCTGTGGCTCGAGTCAGACTAAGGACATGAACCCGGATGGACAACTCTGGCTCCCCGGGTGTGGCTTCGGCGCGAAAGATGCTCAAATACGGGTTACGTTCTTTGCAGCTCTGTATGATGTTTTACTCCCCCCCCCCCCAACTAAGTACTTAGCTCTCACCAGCCTCATCCATCGCGAGATGTGGCTTTTGACGCTAAAAGAAAGGCAGGCAGAGCATGCTTGAGCCTCAACTGCTCGGGCGTGGGCGTAAGCGAGTTTGCAAAGTGTATCTGCAAGTGACTCAGTGAGACGATTTGCGCTGCCTGGTCATCACCCCCTCAAAAACTATGAGTGGTCATCTGAGCGAATGAAAGGGTTGAACCCATCTTACTCAATAGCTAGCTTGAGGAGTGAATGTTCAATATTTCGACAACTGTTATTGGGCAATGCTAGTCACCCCATGCACCAGGCAGTAAGAACAGACAAAGGCCAAGGTAACTTTCCTTGAGTTCTGCGTCATCCGGCAATCGACTCGCACACACAACGAGAGACACCCCAACCATGACCTATTATTATTATTATTATTTTCATTCTTTATGTGGATGGCGAAAATGTTGAACTAGGCCGCAGTGAATAGCCAGTTGGTTCACGGAGAGATATTTTGGAGACACAGTAACTTCCTTATTTTGAGAACAGTATCAGTTTGCCTTGGACGAGAGCATGATTGACCTGATCAAAGAAAAAAAAAAAAAAAGATGATACCCCCCTGAGGAGTTGGTGGCGATAAGGTCAACCTCGGCGTGAATTTCGTGGGAAACCAACTCTCATCGGCTCCTGCTGCGAACCTAACTAGTGTCAATGCAATGGAATGTTCCGCCTTGCATATCCCAGCTGGCTGCGCACACATCCTGGAGCGTGGAGGGTGTGAGGGTTTAGGCATCCACCTTTCACGCTTGGCTGATTCTCATTAGTAATAATAGGCACCAGCAAGATGGTTTTCTTCGATTGGCTAAGCCTCACTCCGCAGCACGACTATTGGGTGCAAGCTGCATCCAAGCTGCATCCTACGATCTCGTAAAATAGGGTTGCCCAGCGCGGATACTTACAGGAGGCTTGGCTTGAAAGTCTAAACGGGTCTGAGCTTTTTTAGTTGCTGCGATGAAGATATCTCCAACTAATTTACTTGCTCATCAGCCCCCCTCGGAATATAAAAGGCCTGTCATACCCCTCCTTCGTGGAAGATTTTTCCACATCAAACTACGACAACAACAGATACCCATTACTTGCTTACCTTTACAAGACTTCATTTGTACTACATCAGCAAATCTCCAGTTAAACACCACTGACCCTCACCAACACTCACAATGCCTTCGATCACCTCCCCGTCTGCTCCCCCGGCCATCTTTAGCCACCGCCGTATGCCCTTAAGCCAGGAATATCATGTCATGGACCGGTATGCCGGACACGCTTCCCGCTGCAGAGTCTGTGCAAACCCAGTAGAGGCCATCACACAGGGAAGGAACCTATGTGACCGTGGTATTCGACATGCACACAACTTCATTCTCTGTATTCGGAGCCTTGAGGGTAAAGCATATGCCGCCGCCGACATCGAGTTCACACCGAAGGAGATAGACATCCCACCTCAGTTCAGCGTTGTCAGTGACCTTCTTCGTGCCCTTGACCTAGGTCTCCTAGCCAAACTTCAGAAACCACAGCCAGTAGTTATCAACACTACCAACAACACCCGCAGCTCCCGAGAAGACAACGTTCCATCCAGTCCTGCCTCCCCGTCCACCTCACTACCCGAGCGTTCAAGTAGCACGGTCGTGGTTGTATCCTCCCGCAAGGGCAAAGAGACGTCTCGTGATGATCTTTCCTTTTCTCGTCGTGGAACTCTCTATCCTGACGAGACCACTGGCCAGCTTGTCACTCGTACATACCACTCCACGTCTTCTAAGTCAGGAATCCGAGTCCCATCTACATACCTATCGTGAAGGCTTCTTCCATGAAACTAGGCAGACAGATTTAAGGCTACCTTTGATGGATCAATATACCACAACACTTCCGGCCAAGCACCCAGTTATAACGCCTCTATTTGGATCCCAGAGGGGCATTGCCCCCACCCAGCCTTCCTCTCGAGGAGCGGACACCCACACCCAGGTTCCCACCGAAACAGCGGTTGAAGAAATCTCTGATGTTCAGCTTTTGGGACACCTCATGGTATTCTGCTGCGTCGAGCCGTTCCACACCTATGAGCACATCTGTGCCGGAACTAGGTGTCACTCATCTCGCCGCCCATTAGTGGCTGGCTTACTACCCGTTGTATCCCTATTTTCCTATTATACTTAGGAAGCCCCACCGTAGGGGTAAGGACAAGGATAAAAATAGGAGAATCAAACTCTTTCTATCTATTTGGTGTCACAGGACATAGTGTATGTATGATATTTGTTCTGATACGATCAGGCTCTCTCTCTCTCTCTTTCTCTCTCTCTTTTTTTTGTTGCGCCCTTGAGCATCAGAGCATGTATTATGTACTAGACCAATTTTTTGATACTTTCGATTAAATAATAATAAAAAGGAAATCAGCATTCTTGCTTCCTCTTCGAGGCATCCTGATGAGTACACTGATGGAGCCGCATCTACACTATTGGCAAATAGGCACCAAGCGCGAGAAATTCTACAAGCGCCGTGGTTGCCGCGAGGTCACATGATAATTCAATCTTTTTCTCCCTTTCAACTTCCAATTGCCAATCGCAACTTGTTGCTCGAGTTGACTGAACGACCAGTTTTAACTGTTTTCTTCCGCACACCATGGCTAAGAAAGGTTGGTTACCTATTATTTTAGCAGTATCTGCTCGTATTTTCACCTTGATGCTTAATTGCTAATTTTTCTACGAATATAGCTAAATCTCGAACGATCGCCGTCCGGCTTATCTCCATGGCAATGACCGGCTACTACAAGACCTTCACTAGACCAAGAGCCAGCCGTCCGCTCAGCATGCTGAAATATGACCCCGTGGTCAAGAAACAAGTGTTATTTTTGGAGGCGAAACGGCGGAAATAGAACACGCAATCTGAACCTTTGATAAGACGACCTACACACCAAGTCGCATTCGACCGAATTGATGGACTCTCGATTTCAATTGATGGACTCTCGATTTCAATTGATGGACTCTCGATTTCTTCCCCGTGAATGGTCATACTCTAGAGATTGAAGGAATGAATTTATCCCTCAACGATGTCATATGTGACAATCTGCTCTTACGGGTTCATAGAGAAGGCAAAGGAAACCGGGCGTTACTGCGATGAATAATCTGTATATTATGGACATCTTTCTTCTTTTTTGACTTTATTATCATTATTAGCATTAAAGGCATTGGGGATGCACTTAAATCAAGCCCATATTTGACCTTCCCGGCCTTGTTAACACTGCTAACACCCCAATGGGGCCTTCCGCAACTCGAACTGCTTGCGTAGAAATTAAACCCGATAGTGATGAAGATACGCAAGGATGACTGAATAGGTGAAACTGACAATATTCTATGGCTAACTGAGTATAACTCCTAACAGACATATCACAGGCCTTCTATATACGTCACTATTCTATACTGAAGTTCGTGTAGATACTTATATTAACACCACGTCACCTTTTAGTGAAAGGCATATTTCTGCCCGAATCTATTGTTGAATGTTTCTTCTGCTCCATGATCAGTATTTTAGAATAGAGGCGATTAAAGGCCTATCTTCTTACTCACCTCTACGTCTCTTTCTTCTGTGAACTCTCGACTGTGACATAAAGGTATCTACAGACTGGTTGACGGTCCAGGTTGTGCTGTCTTGTTGATTCGTGATCACAGAAAGCGAAGGACTTGGAGTTGGCTGCGGATCGAAAAATCTAGATGAAATGCGAGACTGACGTCTAGGAGCCGTGGGTGCAATGGTTGGCCTTTTCTTTTTGTTTCCTCCTGAAGGGGTATGGAATTGTGTTTTGCGCTGTGCTGGCACGGCAGCCATTGGCTGTATTCCATTGAGGATTGCTTCGGCCGAAGTGGATGTATCATCTTTCTCTTTCTTAATGCCGGCATTCTCAGAGCCACTAGGTGTGGTAATAGACAGAGCACTGCTGAGGGCGCGTGCTGGTTGATCAGAGCTAGACCTGCCCTTTTGTTTTGTAAGGACTGCATTTTCGGTCTTTAGAGCAGCATTTTTAGCCTTGACCTCAGCATTCTCCTGTCTCAAGACAGTGTTTTCTGCTTGGATAATTGTCCTCTCTGCCTCAATAGTAGCTTTGATTGCGCTGAGATCCGTAATTTGTTTCTCTCGTTCTTGTTTCTCTGCCTGAATATTTGCATTCTCTTTCTCGAGAGTGTCTAATTGTGCCTTGGTATCTGCAACCTTTTGTTGTAAAGAGACATTTTCCTCGTGGTTAATTATATTAGTCTGTTGTAGGGTAGCATTTTCCTGCTTTAGGGTTACGTTTTCTCCCCTAATAGTCATGCTGGTGAGCTTTAGCGTTGAAATTTCCTGCTTCAGTATTATATTCTCATTTTGAATAGCTTGAAGTTGCTGTTGCACGTTCTCTTTCTCGCCTACTTGTGAAGTTTGGTACTGTTTAAGCGCAGAAAGTGCTTGTTCATGAGCAACAGATACGACCTCACATTTATTTTCAATATCTTTTACCCTCTGCTGATAAGAAACAACCTGAGTTATCGTCAGTGATACAGGGAATATCAAATTCTTCATGGTCCAAACATACCGTAGCCTGTAACTCTTCGTGTTTTGAAATACTATCTGCCTTCAAAGTTGTTAGCGTAATGCAGGAGCAGAAAAGTCATACATACCAAAGATAGTTTCACAGCCTCTAGCTCTTCTTTCCACTTTGCAGCCTCTGATTCGGCTTGCTGTTTTTCTCTAGTAAGTGTGTGTCTTTCTTGTTCGAACCTAGCACGCTCTTGATCTTTGGACATTAAGCTTGCCCTAGAAAGCTCCTCTCGTATCCTCTTCTCGACTTCCTTGGAGTTTAACTCGAGGACAGACTTTTCGGACTCAATTTTTCGAGCAAGGGCTTTTGCTTCTTCAATAGCTTGGTTCTTTTCAGCTAATAGCTGCTCTATTTCCTTAAGATGGGACTCCTTTGACTTTAAGAGGGATTTAAGTGCATCTTCTTCCGCAGTGAACTGATGAATGATCCCAGTTAGTTGAGCCTTATATTGGCTAATGGTCTTTCCCAGCCCTTTGGTGCTTTCGGTGAGATAGTTTAGATTGTCATGCATTTGATCCTTCTCCACGTTCAGTGAAACTTGTTCTTTTCGAATGGCTCGATACTCTTTGAGAAGCCTCTCTTGGTGATCTGCAATTCCAACCATGAGGGCCCTTATCTTACCAAATTTAACTTTCCACCGCTCAACAGACTGTTTCTGGGCAACTTTTTCCTTTTGCTGCTCTTTGCACTGACGGTCTAGCTCGTTTATCCGAATAGTAAGCTGCTTGTTGCGGTCATCTGCAGTACAGAGGCCTGCTTTTAGCTCATCTATCAACTTTGATGCCGCTACTTCAGTCTCTTCCCGCTTCTTTAATTTTTGTATCAGCAGGTTGAATAATTCATCTTCGGTAGCTTGCTGGGTATTAATAGGAACAGCTCTTTCTATATTGTTGGATAGATTTGATTGTGGGATATCTTGAGTAGGTCGCACGATTTCTGATGTTGGTTTGGTAGGCGTAACCCTATCTAACGAAGGGGATACAGTCCTGGCCCTCTCTGGGAATTTGGTCTTCGCTCTGTCTACAGAATTGGTATCCAGGACGATAACCATCTCATCCCGAGATGACGCATCTGGTGGCAATGCCCTCTCATCATCTCCCTGGCTGGAATGAGAGTCAGCACGAGGGCAGCCCAGTTGGAAAGTAGTAGCGCCATATGTTGATACCTCTGAGATAAACATTTGTCCTCTTCACTAGTAGCCCTAGAAGACCTGGTTTGCGGATGCGAAGTAAAGGCCCTCCTTGGGAGTGTTGGCCTTGCAAAGTAGAATCCAGCATCCTGTGCGCCGGAGCTAGGTGGCCTAGCAACGAAGGAGACACGGCTGTCTATGACAGCAGCAGCAGGCAACTCGACAGTACACTCCTTGAGTATCTTCTTCGAGGTAGGGGAGAGCCCATCGTCATGCATAGCAGCCTCAGCCATGATGCTGCTAGTTGGTATCTTGAAGACTTGAAGTCAGGAGGAGGAGAACAAGAGAAGACGTTGGATGTTTTCCCTTTTTGGCCATCGCAGGTCACGGGATAACTAACTACCTTAACTAGCCCACTCGCCAGTTAACGAACCAACCTCCGACTTCATTTGATAAGTCTAACAAAACCAACTCCCAGTCTCTATGCACCAGGGATAAATAGGTATAGGATAATGTGTTGGAGGAGCTGGGTGAACGCTTTTCACGCCTTTGAGTGCTTCTGACTGTTAATATGACAAGATGAAGAATTATCAAACGAGCGATAACTACTCCGTACGGAGTAGTTACGGAGTATACAGCTGGAGCAAGACCAAAGGTACCTAATAATGAGAAGAACTTCGGGGACATTATTGAATATTTAACGAAGGAAATGCTGTTTCTGACAGAATTAACGCTAGGGAACGAACATGGATTGGTGAACTCCGATGGAGACATTTTCCCCAGTAAATCGCCTCCAAGCCCGAAGGATTCAGTTGGATCCCGCCTTGGGCGCTTGGTTAAAACAAACCAACCAGAAGCCAGCAAGAACGAGACAGTCTCCATTCGCTCGCAGCAATGAAACGCCTTTTGGTTGGCCTGGCTTTGAATGACGGGGAAAACAACCATTCTCATTCGAACCAGCCAGTTCAACTTGTCAGAGTCTCATAGCGCCATCTTATCACAGCCCTAAGAGAGCTTGAGAATGATTGAGGGAACACGGGAAGGCTGTGGCTGTGAGCTCGCGTATTGTCACCCAGCCGGCAATCTCTCCATGAGGTTGCAAAGGTCCCTGGCCGTCCCTTGTTTAAATATAAGGCTGAAGGGTACGGGGTAGTGACAGGCTTACTTTCAGCCCTGTTTGTTCCAGCTGAGTCTTTTTTCTCGTGCTGGGTTATATCTGCTGTCCGGTTGTTTGCGGACAAAACAAATCGAGCCTGGCAGTTCTGGCACGGTTACAGCTCCTTTGTTTGTCTTAGGAATTGTTGTAACTAATTAAATCCCACTTACTGCGATAGCCCTACACTCCTCTGTTTTCTTCTGGTCTTTATCTCTTCTATCCTGGGAGTGTAGATACATACGTTTACGGAGTACGTTCCAGAGTTCGCCGGGACTCTGTGCAGATGGAGCCACGGCGAGATTCCGATTTCGATCAGATCTTCCTCCATCCGACTACGAGCAACCGCTCTCGTGGAGGAGACTCAATTGCATTGTCATCGCGGAATAATGCTGCATATCGCCGTCTATCATCCGCTGAAGAGCCATATCTTCATTCATACGAAGCACATGGCTCCTCGAATCCCGCAACTCCTCCCACTTATCGAGATGCAGCGTCCAGAGGGTTTGGATTAGGGATTGGCCAGCCCAGAAACGGACCAGTGAGTGGAATGGGAGAAGAGTCAGACTTGGGCTACCATCCATCTCACCACTCGAGGCATTTCAGCGAGTCTTCGCTGCTAAGAGAGAGTGCAGATACTTCTCCAGACTTCACTACAGCATACCATCGCCCATCACCTTCATTCAATTCATCTTTCCAGTCCTATGGTTCGGATTCCAACACGGTTCGCATAGTTGAGCCAGAAAATGGACAGGAATATGGTACGTTAAGCATATGAAATACCTACATGTGTAATTATTCTAACATCCTTTCCATAGACCGTCCGAAGCGTGTGAAATGTCCAACGCGGAGACATGTTGTTCAGCGACGAAGCGCATGGCTATCGATTGCAATATTAGTCCTTGCATTCTATTCAACGGCATTTTCTGCGATATACTTTGTTGTTGCTTGCATAAAACCGCATTATGGAAACAGGATCGGGGGCAAAGGAGGCCTGGCACCGTCTACAGCTACTTTGTTAAGTGCCTTGTTTGCGAAGACAATCGAGTTGTCATTTGTTACCGTTTTCGTTGCTTTCCTAGGCCAAGTGCTCAGTCGAAAAGCCTTGGGCAAAAATGCCGGAGGAATCACAATTGCAGATATGTCGATGCGTACCTGGGTTATGCAGCCAGGAACCCTAATCACTCACTGGGAAAATGTTAAGCATTCGGCCCTTACCTTGCTAGGGATCATTGCAATGACAACGACCTTCGTTGCCATGTTTTATACCACGGCCGCGGAAGCGCTTGTGTCGCCTAGACTCACGGCCGGTATTCCTGAGACGAGGGAACTTACAGGAGAAGTTAACACTAAATTCGCCAACTCCACCTATCTGTTCAGCAACTGCCAAAGCCCGGTACCCCTGGCTGTTGACCCAGTGAATCGAGGCTCAACTTGCATGCAGATTGCATTTTCCGGCAAATCGTTTCATAACTACGAGCAGTATCTGGGGCGTTGGACTGAATTTGGTGCTGGTCAGGGTTCAACGGACATGCTTCTACGCCCTCCGCCAAGTGGCACCTGGTACGACAACACAACAGTCAAAGGTAGCTGGATTGAGCCCTACAATATGACAGAACTCTCTATAAAATGGGGCCGGATGGTCGTCAATGTTACAGCAGCAATGCCGCACGCTGGTATATTTTCGGCAGCTAGACATCCCAAAAACAACATCCGTTTGCCAGAGGATCTTGGAGGACAAGGAGAGTTCAATATTAAAGCTGCCGTTCCGTCACCGATTGTCAACGTGATTTGTGCCGGCATGACGGAGGAAGAACTAGCTCCCATCATTTACACCAAATGGCCTCATCCTAACTTTGAATTCAATGCATCTACCTGGCTTATGAATCAGACAACCGATATGCCTAATTACCCGGATTGGTTGAATGCTACTGTGGTCGATGACATTTTTGAATTTGGGGAGAAATTTGGCGATAGAGGCCAAAGACCACCTATATTTCCCAAGATTCCACTGGAATATAACACGATTATCAATGTGACAGGGAGATTCGAGACAAACTCAATCTACCTTCTAGGGACATCCCCTCCGTCGATATATCCACCTCACTATTTATGCCAGATGAAGGGAGGCCTGACACCTCAATGCCTAACAAAATATGAAGCGGCTTCTAGTGGAGGTGTTCTTTACTCCCAGTGTGGTAAGGCAGCGGATTCAATGACATACCAATCCGTTGTCCCAGATGTACCTCCAATTATGATTGATAAAGATTGGAAAAACGTTGCTGAGGAATGGGCCAGGTCTATTGCATTAAACACAGGCCTATCCGATGGCTATGGAAGCAATGCTCGGCTGTTATCGCAGCTAATATCCAACTCAGACATCAAGACAAACATTTCATCCTTGGATCCCCATCTCCCATCTGTTGCTGAAGCCTTGGCAGCAATGGCCAGCTCACTCCTATTACTTGGGACACAGGATGCTACATTCAACCATAGAAAGACTTTCGCTGATGCACGGATGGCTGGACATCATGAGCCCATGTACGAACAGTTCCACGCTACAGTATGGGCGTCGGACTACGCCTCGGGAGCGAATTCACCAGCATGGCAAAATGTGTTTTATGCCGTGCTAGCACTCGTCCTGGTCACAAATCTGATTTGTTCAGTGTACTTGTACTTAGCCTTCCGAGGCGTCCAGCTGACAGATTTCACCGAACCTCAAAATACTTTGGCCCTCGCTCTTAATAGTCCCCCTAGCATCCATGTTAGCGGAGCCTGTGGTGCCGGGCCAGAAGGCAAGCAACTTACGCAGCGATGGATGATTTCCATGGACGAGAAGGAAGAACACTATTATATGACGAGCGCAGAAGAGGTGGAGGCAGAAGAGGCCAGACTTCGGCAGAGAGGACCGTATAATCATGACTCCATTGATGATGATAATGTCGCTAATATAAAGAATGCGGTCAGCCCAAAGGTGTCAGAGTATCGGAGGATTTCACGCGCGAGCAGTTCTATTTCATTGCTAACATAAACTGCTACTGGTTTACTGCATGGCCTTACGGAGTTGTCTACATTGGAGGGGCATTTCATTTGTTGCATTAATTGGATAATGTATATTGGCGGCCTCATGGTTTATATATCTAGCTTGTTTGGAAGCTCTACTGTTTGAGTGTATTGCTCGTATATTTACAACGAGAAGCAGAACACGCTATCGTGGTTAATAGTGTAGCCTTACATGCGGTGCGTATAAAATGGTATCATTAAAAAAATATCTAAAAGCAAAACCGTTGACAGACAGCTAAACACCTTTACTCTAGACAATCCCTTAGAAGAAAAGCATAAACCAGGCTTCACATTGCGGCATAAATTTCTGATGAGTATGTTCGAATACCAGCTCCCTCATCTACTGTCCTTGGATGAAAGAAGCTTGGAGAAATTAAAATCTGGTTTTCCACTGCGTCCTTTCTCTCCCTCAGCCACACGCGGGTATTGATCAGTCGGCTTAGCCAGGCGGTTTTGATAGTGAGACATTGGATTTTTGGGCTGTAGTGAGGACTTGGGTTGCCGTGATGCCACTGCCTTGGCTCCCGCGGGGGTCATTGGGTATTGACCACGGCTTCTGAATGTGGGCGTCAATGGAGATTTGATGGATTCGGCGACCTTGCGAACTGAGTATCGCATCGTTTCTCTCATTGTCCATTGTCTCCGCTTTGCTTGGTAGAAAAGGATACCGGTAGTTACTATGAATAGTTAGATTGATGGATACATCAGAAAATGGATTTTATAAAAGGGATTAGACCTACTTCCAATTATAACAACAATTACCACCACGATGATGATTGCTATTAGGCCGCCTTTTGGTATCTTGATTGATCCGCCCTCTGCTCCAGATGAACCCGTGGATCCGTCCGAACCAGCATCTCCAAGGCTTCCAGGAACAACCCCTTCATAGTCTGTTGAATCAGGATGTGGTGCTGGAACAGCTCCTGTAAGTCCTGATACCAGCAGCGAAAATAGCGACAGGGGCAGTAGATTAAGACGGAAAAAGGGGGAGTTCGTCATTCTTGTGTTCCTGGCTTCGTGAGTCTCCGACACCAACAGTATATAAGGATAACTAGAACAGAAGCCAGGGCACTATAGAGAGATCAGGTAAGGACAGTAGTGGCAGCACCCTTGCTCGATTTTCGTGTTGACGGTAGGAATTAGCTAGTTATGGATTCAAGGGATTGTAGATGGTATAAAGATGGGCGAACCATCGTCTATATAGGAAGAATGCACAGCGTCGCCCCGCCGCCAGAAATAACGTCGAAGGCACAGAACCCTAGGGCCGGCGTCTTGGTGCTGCTGTCGAATGGCTGCAACGGACGGCCCGGTTCCCAATTTAGAACTGCTGTTAAGCGCCCAGGGATATCAAGCATCAGGACTAGCAGCCAATCATGGCGCTGCGACGAGAGTTTTCACAACCTTCATCCAACATATCACAGCTTGATCACACTTGATAGGCTTACGCCAAGTGTGATGTCAAGGAAGGGCTCCAGCCCGTCAATGCAAGGGCGGCAGGAGAGTGTTGGCCAAGGGAGGCCATGTAAATCCTGGTTTTCGCGCGGACGTCCGGGGTGGCCATGTCGAGTATTTTGCAAGCCGCCTACGCTGTCAGGCACAGGATTGGACATTCCATGAGGTATTCATGGATTTTCGGCCATGATGGTTGATTTTGCGCATGAGTATACCAGGAGTTGGGTAACTAAAGGAGTTACCGCGATCTCGGGTGTCTTTTGTTCCTTGTCGATTCCATGTCAAGACCTGAAGAATGAGCGACAGCAGAGCGAATGTTATCAACGATCGTGAAACTCTTCTCGTTTGAGTGACTCTCGTAGCCAGTCAATGGATAATCTCTGCCTCTGTTTGAGACAAGTAACTAGTTAGTTGGCTAGTTGTTTAGCGGTCGAACGGGTTGTTCTATTTTTGCTTCCTTGAGTCTCACCCCTTATGCATGGCCTTCATTTCACCGTGATACTCGGTCGTCAATCATAGGCGAACGAAGACGTTAAAGAATATCGATATTAAACATAATCCACAGGTAATCATGATCCCAACCGTCCAAACGTCATATATACATGCAATGCAAAAGCACAAGAGGAATAAAAATAGCATAAATGATACACATATGCATGCATGCCCCTTTGCTCCAGCAATAAAACCACCAAATATCCAAAATCCAAACACATTAGTTGATATATCCAGAAATAAACTAATAATTCTCCGGCAAATCACCAAAATCAGGAATATCGTCACCACATTTGAACTCCGGTTCATATGCTTTGGCAGGTAATATACCTGCTGCCATCCCCTTCTTCCAACTCCACTGGGCAGCTGACTCGCTGTCCCAGGTCCAGTAAAACCAGCCCCAGCCTTTTTCAAAGGCGGAGATCTGAGCTTCAGCATATAGCCTGAGCCATTTCTTGTAAGAATCTGAGTATTGCGACGGGTCTGCATTTGCTGCATCACAGGAACATTGTTTGCCGCTTGGACAAGATGGTGTGAGGACGGGATCTCCACCGATGGGGTTTTTGTCCATTGTGCCTGTCCAGCGAGACCCGACCCCAACGCTGTTTATGTAGATTGTACAGTCGGTGTCGGCCTGCGACCACTCACCGCAGATAGTCGGACCATATCTATGCTGTGTCAGAGACTGTGTGAAAAAGGCTAGATATTAGGCATTGTATATATTACTTACCCACTCCCTTTTGTGCTGCTCTTTGTGATTAAATCAACCCAGCTATCGCAAACAAATTCAAGCTTCTTCTTGTGAGTCAGTTTGATCAGGTCGGCGTTGAAGATGGTGTACTGGTGTGTATCTATAATCAAGTCATGGCCAGTATTTTGCAATATACTCGACCATTTTGATAACTTCAGGAAGCCATCTCCAAAAACAATTTTCTGCTTCATTCCATTCCCGCCGACAATATCAGCAGCTTTGGTGGTCCAATCTAAAACAGGTTCAATGTCCAACTTCAACATCATCGGTTCGTTTGCGAGACCATATAGAGCAATGACATTCTTATATCGAGGTTGAGCAAAGAATTTAGATAGTTGGTCGTGTAGGTCAAGTGCTCTTTGGCCCCATTTAGCGCCATCATCACCATTGAGCCACTTTATCTCGCCCTGGCGGCCGGAGTGGTTCCATCCGTTCTGGCTCCCCGGAACGCCGTGTAGGTCCAGGTTCACGCGTAAGCCGAATTTCCTGCAATACTCAATGGCTCGCAAGAGATATCGCCAGCCCATCTTAGCGAAGTAAGGATCACCATCGTAGGTTGTCACTACCCAGTATCCGTATGGTATTCGAACATGATCAAATCCAGCATCACGAATCTCTTTGAACGACTGCTCATTTACGAATGTAGCGTAGTGTTTTTCTAACGTTGGTTTCCCCGCATTCCCCAGTCGTTTAGTAAGGGTATATTCGTCCACAACGTTATCTCGTGCAGAATATCGCTGGAAAAAAGAGGGGGTAATGAATGGTTCCATGGAAAGCCAGCCACCGAGATTCACACCTCGTATAGGCTGTTTACCGTAGGGAAACGGTTTGTCCAAGGCTGGAACCTTCTCATTTGCTTGGGCAGAATCGTCCCAAGTAGAATTTAGGCCCATGATAGGTAAACCGCCAACGGTTTCGTCAGTATATGTGACATTGAAATCGGCCGTGTCATACCATGAAAACGGATCTAGATGGGTCCCTTTTGCATCAGGCTATAATACGCATTAGTATTATTTCTGAATAAAGGGAGAGGATAAACACATACCGGTACAGAATCAGGACTTATCCCATCAAGCTCACTGTGAGATGGACCAGTGGTTACAGGGCCGTCAGGGTGTTTCCCGCCGCCGCCGTTCTTCTTCGACACAATTATGGCGACGGCAATGATAATCGCAAGCAGAAGAAGACACACTCCGACCACAACGATGATCTTTTTCCTCTTGGACCAGTTCTGAAAACAACCGTTGCCAGCACTGCCCTCTTCTTCATAATCGTAGCCATCACTGAAATAGTAGTCATCTCCTCCACCACCTCCGCCTCCGCCATGATACTTCTCGGTGCGGCGTCTTCCACCTCCTCTAGTTCTTAATTCAGGACTTCTCCCTTCTTCCAAATAAGCGCCAGAAACAAGCCTTTTCTTCTCATTTTCTCTGTCTTTCTCCCTCCTTTTCTTTCTTTGTATGTCTCCTGAGCTTTCCCAGCCTTTCTCCCTTTCCTTCTCGCTATCTCCGGCAAACCCGCTTTCAAAAATGTATTTCTTCTTCTTCTTTTCTTTCTTTTGCTGCTTGATTTCCTCCTTTCGAGCCTTCTTTTTCATGTCCTCGTCTGCTTTGCGGTTTAACTGGTCGAGCTGCGCCAGCGCATCAGAGCTAAGCAGCACAGTCGCACTGTTCGCAGAGTCGTTGCTGGTGTGCTTCTCCCGTCGTCCATGCCGTCTCATGTCCCTACCATGATGTTCACGCTCCTGGTCCGTGTCATAACCCCTTATCCTTCGGTCTCTTAATCTTCTATCACCACCTTCGTCAGCGGTGCTATCCCTTCTAGGCCGATGTCTGTTATGCCCTTCCCGATCCCGTTCGCGATCCCGTTTCTTAGGTGAAGTGGCGGGTGACTCTTTCGCTTTATGCCCGGCTCTGGGACTTGGATAATGCGAATGTCTTTCTCGGTCCCGATCTCTTTCATGCCTGTTAGCGCGAGGAGAATGGTTTGCGTTCGGCGGCCGCGCAAAAATCGGCCTCGAGTCAACTATGTCCTCACTTTCAGTCGCACTATCCCACGCAACACGTTCATCGCGCGTTCGCACTCGATTTCTGTGCTGTCTATCTCTGGACGGCCGGTGTTCTCTCTTCCTACTTCTATGTCTCCTATCATCAAATACATCATCTTCATCTTGTGTATGTACACCTTCATCCGCGGCGTGGGCGCCCCGATACCCACTTCTTCTTGTTTTGCTTTCTCTTGCCCTGCTTTCTCGTCGTTTTCTATAAGCACGGTCATAGCCATCCGAATCGTCGCGGTCGTAGGTATAATCGTATTGAAGGTCATCGCTATGATGGCGGCCTCGAGACCGATGAGGTGGGTGCGGCGAATGGCGTGTGCCACTCATGGGAAGGCAGTACTATTGAACAAGGCTAAAGACTAGATTTGATGAAGCTGCGTTCGTCGAATGGTAGAATATGCGGCCGTCACAATGAAAATCGTAGCACGTTAACGCTAAACGGGGGTAAGGAGAAGTTGGATGATAGGAGGTTGACATCAGATGGGACAGCCTAATGCATTGTCAGTATTCGCCAGTATACCCATGGATATCCTGGGCGTCCATACCTTGGACTGTCATGTATATATATCAACCGTCCGTCAGTCTGTCGGTGTTGTTTGTTTATGTCGTGCGGGAAGACAGAAAAGTTTACGGTTCGGCCCTTGGCGCGTGTCCCTGGCGGCAGCGCGGCTAAAATGGACGGTACAGGTACCCGCGCCGGTAAGCGCAGTCGATGTTTTACATGTTTCCAAGTGCTATCAAGGTCAGCAATTCGAGAGGCGAAGGGTTTGTTAAAACAGAGACATGAAATGAGGAGATATTATTCGTATTTTTTATCAGTCTCGCTAGCGCTATCGTTAGGTAAGGTATATGTGGCAGAGTAACTATGTAGACAAGTATGTGGGCAGTATCGAAAGAGCCAACAGCCATGTCCAGGATCGATTTATCAGGGGAAGAGGGAGCATAAAAAAAGAACCACCAAGACAGTGTGGGAATAGGAAATAACAAGCCCAGCTCACAAATGCAACAAGCACAGCAAACGTAACGCATAGCATCGCATATGAAAAGAGGGAATCAAAAGAATGGAGAAGAAAGAGAAACAAACAATGCTCCCAGATTGAAGTCGAGACAAAAGTCAAAAAAACATCCCGTGTAGATGGACAAATACATGAACGGACAGACTGGGTGGGCGGTTTTATTAGCTCTCGAACTGAGATAAGAGAGGAAATGGGGGGTTCAATATGAGGTATCAATGAACTAACGCTGGCGAAGCAAAGGGTAGCGAAGTAGAGCTGAAGGGGAAGAAAAAAAAAAAAAAAGGGCAAAGAAGTGAAAAGAAAACGCCATCCAGCAGTCCGTCTATAATGAAGAAAGAACTAAAGGAGATACCAAAGGGGAGTATTAAAAAGGAAACTGGGAATAGAAAATATCGGGTAAGAAATCCATCGCGTCGTATCCTCGCACCTTCACCAAGTAATGGCATATCATATTGTTATTGAGCTAGGTCAGCCGGAGATCACAACTCGCGCGCCCTCCTTGCCTAGTACTCCACGCTCGGAGGGTTTCGGGCTTCTCTCCCTGCCCTTCTTTCGGCTAAAGAAAGAGAACATCCCGCCAGAGGTATTGCCGTGGGCACCGGTAGTAGATCCGGTTCCATTTGGTAGACTGTTGCCATTCACATTGTTTGGGAGTGCATCCCCGTTAGTGGTCTGATCAGCCAGTCCAGACCAACTGCCTGTCTCCTCGAGAACCATTTGGACACCTCCAGATTTACTCCGATTTCGGGTCGCACCGCGAGGTTGGGGTTGAGAGAGTTGAGCCGGCGGTGGCGGAGGCGGGGAGAACTGTGGAACGCCTTGGTTGGTCGAGGTGATGGTATGAGAACGGTTAGCGTGGCGTTGGGACGGGAGCGAAGGGGGACCGGGAGGAGGTTGGGTTGGAGGAGAGCGAGAGAGGGCGCCGCCGCGATCAGAGGATGGGGAACCAGGGTTTACACTATCGACTGGTACATTATTCTGGCCATGTGCGTCGGAAGCGGTAGATCGGTAGGATTTTTCTGTCCTAGTTGACTTGTCCGTTCGGGTCGACCGATCTGTTCGGACCGATGGCGAGGAGGAGCCTGAGCGACCCTGGGAATTGGTATGCCGGTGTCGACGTCGCTGGCTCGGCGATGTTGTCAAGTTGAGGCAGTCTTCGGGGTTAGCAGAGGCGGCGATGGCTGCCGCAGCAGTGGTTTCATAATTCATCGTTGTGTAATCAAAAGGTTCGAACATGGTTTCTATGATACGGTGAAGCTCGTCCTCTCGGATTTCTTTGGCTGTAGCATCATCCTTGAGTTCAGCGCGGGGTTTCTGGCGGCGGGCACGCGCTTCCAACGGTGCCTCCTCAAGCAGAAGTTCTTCGAGATCGTATGTAGCGTCAAAGTTGGTCTTGTCACTGGACGGCACGAAGACTGGTTCAATCTCCTTTCTTTGGAGGGCATCAAAGTCGATAGGTGCGAAGAAGGCGTGAGTAGTGAATGATTCAAAGTTCATGGCACCAATGCGTTTCGTCGGATCCTTTTCTAATAATGCACTGAGGGCATGGAGACATGGGACAGTAACGGCAGGGTTTGTGACGTAGTACTTGGGTTGAGTGCGCATGATAGCTTCGCTGAGAGAGCTATGGCTTCGGCCATCGAAGGGTCGTTTACTGTAGATGCATTCGTAGAAAGTTACGCCGAGCGACCACCAGTCAACATTCGATAGGTAGCCTCCTCCTTGGAAGACTTCAGGAGCGAGGTATGCCATTGTTCCGGATCTGCTTGTAAGTGGCTTCGAGGGTTTGAAGTCCGATGCGACATTCTAACTTCGAATTAGGATATTGCCTTGTCTTGAGGTCATTTGAGGTTTGTATAGGTGACTTACAAAATCAGCGAGATGAACGTGTCCTTCAGAGTCCAGTAGGATGTTGTCTGGCTTAACGTCCCGATGTACAATGCCCTGCCCGTGAATATAGTGTAGAGCGCACGCAAGCTCGGCCATCCAGAATCGAATTGCCTCTTCGGTGAAACATTTTCTCGATATATGGAAACGAAGGTCACCGCCGTTCATGAGGTCGACAACGATGTATCTAGAGATTGTTAGAATGACGATAATCATTGAGATAATCGATACGCCATCTGTGTTCGCTCAACATACATGTACTCCATATCCTGGAAGCTGTATCTCAAGTTGCAGAGAAAGGGGTGGTTAAGATGTTCCAGCATGCGCCGCTCGCGAATAATGTTCCGCACACTCTCCGACCGGACGACTGGTTAATGCAGTGAGTATATGACGTTGATTCCGTAGAAGACGGAAAAAGGGGAGCCTACCTTCATCTTTTCTGATATATTTCAGGGCAAATGTAAGACCAGTATCTTTCCGCTCGACGATGCGAACCTTTCCAAAAGCACCTTTTCCCACGACACGAAGTAGCCTGAACTGGTTTAAATTGACTAGCAGAGAAAACGAGTATTAACCTACACGTCTGCGGCAATAGGAACGATGAAAACACATACCTGGGTGATCTGGAGAAGAGAGCTTGCCCTGAGAATTACCCATCTCAGCCGCAGCAGCCGCTGTGCGCGTTCGATTGGATTAAGGAGTCAAACCCGCTCTGCATCGACAGATAAGAAGGCAGAAAAAAGTGGTAGCTAAGCTGGGCAGAATTTCCTTTGGCGTCGAGTTCGGGGAGCAGTGTCCGTTGAAAGGGGAATGGTCGTTGGAAGAACTCGACGGAGTGAGCGTAATGGTTGATGATGATGATGATGATGATGATGATGATGATGGAGGAGGAGGAGGAGAGTCGGTAGCCAGGAAGGCTAGAGGCCGTTGTTAGTGCCAGACTTTTGGTGGAGGTACGTGTGTCCGAGAACGAATCTGAAACGCAGAAGGGAGCCGTGTGGATGATTTTCTTTTTGCCCTTCTGGCATGGAATGACGAGAACCAAGTGAGAGTGTGATTGGGGAGGAAGGGAGAGGAGAGTGGACCGGGCCCAGGACGGAAGCAAGCCAACTCGTCCCAGATACTGGATACTCGCCCGTTAGGTTGAGGTGTAGGGATGTTACCTCTTCAATATCAGCGCATGGGTGCCTGTCTGGTCCTCTCTGATGCTTCTTCCCTTTTCTCCTGCGTGAGGCTGGAGGGATAAGAAGACGCTTGAAGGATCTGGCGAGCGGCGAGGCTGGTTGGGTGGTTTAAGCAGGGTCAGGGCGGGCGAAACTCCGCAGATCCAGCCGTTTTCTGGTGGCCGTATTATCCGTATCTTCCGTGACAAGGTCGTATACTCGAACTTCGCCGTCCGGGCTCGACGTGTGAATCAATAAAGTAGTTATGGAGTCAACCGCAGCGTGCAGGAAGTGTCGAAGTGTGTGTGTTGTTTCTCAGTGTTGAAAGCGCACGAGTGAGGTTGAATTTGAGGTTGACGTTGAGGTTGAGGTTGAGGTTTGACGCCGCTTATTTTATTATTACTACTCTGCTGTTGTTACGGGAAGGAGCGAACCTCAGGTTTCGCTCTTGACGCTTTTTTTTATTTCCTTCACAGTATTCCACGTGGAACTTCCCTTTTCGGGCATGCGCTTATTTCTTTTTTTTCTTATTTGCAGAAAAAGAAAAAGAAAAGAAAATAAGAAAGTTTAAAAGAGGAAGGAGCGCCGATCTTGTCTGGTTCAGGAACAGACAGGTCACATGTCAAATCACGTGGAATCACATGATATACGCCAGGCGAACGCAGGGCGCCAAGCCGTCCTCACCGCCCTGGGCCGTCCTGCCGCCGCCCGCCGCCCTCGTGGCGCCACGTGAATTGCTGACTAAGGTGGCAGAATCCCAGCATTTTGTTAAGTCGACGCTGCCAGCGAAGCAGAACCAGCAGGACAAGCAGGACAAGCAGGAGGACAACACGCCTTGGATGGGACATCCACGGCGCGGACCAGGAAGACGGGGGCCGATGAGATGGCGCTAGGTCGTGGAGAAACATGGGGAGACGGGAGCGCGGATTAATTCATAGTCCTCCGTCTGAGAAGCTGAACTATATCTGCTAACACAGCGATCAACAGTGGTACACAACCCACCAACAGATGCCGAACCCATCCCTTGTAAGGCTCAGCAAGGCCCTTGATCGCTGACTTCGAAAAAGCCAAACTCGCCTGTTCTAGGCTAGTCCGGTTTTTTAAGCTTACTTTTCTAGTGTGTCCAACTCTGGGGCCCAGAGAGCCACCTCCCCCTTTTTCAGGCCCATACTTATTATTATTATCTCTCGGGCTTCATTTCGGATATTTTACTTATAGGACTGACTTTTATATACGCTCTGTTGAAAGTGCTCTGAACTGAATTCTCCCAGGCGGCAAGCTATCCAAGAAGGTGCGTGTCCGCGCGTCCCGAGCCATATCCGTAGCTCACTCGAACTGGTGCAGGGGAAAAAAGCAAGCATCAGATAACAAGCCAGCCAGCCAACCAAGGGCGCCAACTGACGTTCGCCACGATCAACCACACCACTCTTTCCTGGTTATTATTGTCATGTTCTTTTTTCTTTCCGTCTACCTGTTTTGGTGCTATTATTGTGGACTGGTGACAGAGCTGACAGGTCCTCGCGCACCCTCGGTGTCAGGACAGAACCACTCTTTCAATATTATTACTCCTCAGCGAGTCATGCTAGCCAGCTCGCCGACCAGATTGTATTAACTTCAATAATCGACGATCGATCGATGACGCGATCGATAGAGCGATGCACGTTGAAAATAGAGACCTTACTATAAGTGTCAAAACGACAGTGCTGACGGGAACAGAGCCGGCGCTCCGCCCACCAAACAGGGCATCTGGAGAACATCTGCGGAGTGCAGAGCCGGTTCTTCGTCTATCCGTTATCAACTACGGAATACTCCGTACGGAGTGCTGGCCTGGTTTCTTCTCTTCCACGGTATGTCCGATGGCAAGAAGTTCAATCAAGGTTGCTCGCCATTAGCGTATCATGTGATCTGCTGACAAAGCTACTCCTTTCCCCCGGTTCGGCAGCAGCCAAAAATAGGGGGTTCACCCTGGAAAGAGAACCGACAACGCCTGGTTTCTATATAGCGATACGCTCACAGTCAATATGCTCCTCGAACTCGTTGCGGTGTCGAAAAACTGAGTGTCAAGAAGAATCCTCCGCGGCTAGATGGATAAATACGAGCAGCCTCAACTCAATTCTTTTCCCTCGCCTCTTTCTTTGTCCATGTCTCTTGGCATTTTTGTTGCTTGGCCAAAAAGGGTCCCGGCCTATGCCTGCTTCGGCATGGTGAAACACGGATGTTCACTTCCTGGCGGCCAGCCACAGGGTGTCGATGGGCTATTCTGGGAACCGGTAGGGATGCTCAATCTGGTACCCTTTTCCCGGCTGGTCTTGCCTTTTTTTTTTTTTTTTTTTTTTTTTTTTTTTTTTTTGGCTCGAAATATCACCTTGCCTGAAGTGCTTGGCTTGTGTGCGAGGATGGACCCTGCCGGTTGATAGGAGCTAGGTAGAAGCGAGCTGGCCTGGTCCGCTGTGTTTCGTGGAACACACCTTGTACAGAGGGCGCAAGAATATCTTTAACCGTCGCGTTTGATCGCTCACAGCTTGACCAGTCATATCATTATGGGACAGAACTACAATTTGAGAGGCGCAGCTAAGAAAAAAAGAAAGCTGAACATGAAACGCTCCCTGCATCTGAATTTGAGCTGTCCTCTCACTTAGCTCAGATTCAGCATTGCTCGACATGAAACGGAATCAAGCAGGTGTCATATCTGCCGATGGTGCTATGCATGGGCGGCAGAGAAATTTCCAGCCTGCTGGACAGGAGTACCAACACATATGTATCTCTTTCACTATGCATGCACATGTACGGAGTATAGCTGTATACGTGAGTATACATATGTATATCCATGCATCTAGTCCTTTTTTTTTTTTTTTTTTTTTTTTTTTTATTTCATTTTATAGGTTATCCCAGTCTTAGGCAGAAATCGGACGGATGGGAATTTACACGTGGAGGCGAGACCCTTCCTCCACGTGTTGCAGGATTTTCTAGAAAGATGGAAGGAATATTCGTTTGTTGTTCTTTTTCTCCTCGATCCTAGTTTGGGTACTCGACTCAAAGAACCGGCACAGGCCAAGGTCCTCCTTGGTGAAAGATGCGCGATTATTGCCCTGTCAAGGCTGGTTGGCCTTACGATGCTGACAGCCGAAATTATGATGGATGCAATAACCCTGTAGTTCCATTTTTATGAAAAGGAGATATATGCACTCAACCATTATTATTGCGCATATAGATGTATGAACATGACATAACCTCAAAAGTATGGATGGAGTCGTATCACCCACATTTCCCCGTAGCCCTACCATCGACGCCCATAGATGGGGTCCTCCCTCTTTGAGCCGGCGCTCGCCTTGCGCTCCATAACCGGCGGCGTGGCTCGCTTCCCGCTCCCCCCTTTCCCATAGCCACCGGCTGTCTGAGCCTGATAGCCTGTCGCCATCTCCTTCGAGTCAAGAAGCTTATTACTTTTTGTCGTAAAGCTTAACTTGCCATCGTCCCATGACCGTGACTCCGCATCTCGACCAAAAAGGGCCAACATATCTTTCATTGTCAGCTTGCCAGCCGCAGATTTACCCTCAATAGTAGACTTGGCTAGTTCGCGCTTGCGTTCTTGGAGCTCAAGGATACGCTCCTCCACCGTGCCCTTGATTGTCAACTTGTACACTTTGACATCAACCGTTTGGTTAAGGCGGTGGACACGGTCGATGGCCTGTTCTTCCACAAACTACAAAACGATGATAACGTTAGGCTTGGGGCAATTCTAAGAATAGAAGTATGGGGTTGTCAGGACACATAAACTTACTGGGTTCCAGAAAGGCTCGAGGATCACGACTCTGCTTGCGGCCGTTAGGTTCAGCCCCAATGATCCTGCGCGTAAACTACAAAGTAGTACTCGGGTGCCGCTTGAGTTCCGGAGTCGGTTCAAACTCGCTTCTCGGAGGTCGTTTCTCATACCGCCGTCGTATCGGGCATAACCGATACCTCCGTTTTTCAGGAAGGGCTCGATTTTATCAAGCATAGAGGTAAAAACTGAAAAGACAATGAACTTGAACTGACCGGATTCTCGTTTGAGAACCCTCATTAGATGTCGTATTTTGGCCGAGGTCTGGACATCATGGATGACATTGGGCATGGGCTGAGATAAACCAGCCTCGTCTTCATCCTCATCCTCGTCGGTTGCTAACTCAGTGGCATCTTCCTCATCCTCATCCTCATCCTCATCGTCATCCGTGCCAGAATCCTCAGATCCAATCCACTCCCCTCCCCCGTCAGCATCTTCGCCGTCAGATCCCACAGGGGCGGTAAGGTTTTCAGAGCCACGTTGTTCCTCGGGAACAAGCCATTCTCCATCCTCATCCTCATCGTCACTATCAATAATAATAGGTCTGGCCCGGCGGTTCCTTGCTCGCTGGGACTCTTTCTCCACTTTGGCTTCCACGGGCTCTGGCTTTGACCTTGCCTTAGTGTTCTTTTTCTTGTGCTTGGGCTGTTTCCTCGTAACGACCGTGCTGATAACTTGGGCCTTCAAGTCTTCTTCGCATTCACCACAGCGAGCCGCGCCACCAAGGGTTTCGTCCTTGCTCAACTCAATCTGACACACATCACATCTCTTAGTAGCCATGCTCAGCCCACCGAGCATATCGGCAATGTTGTCAATATCATTGTCCTTATTCTTGCCCTGGGTATCATCACCCATCAGGGCATCTTGCTCTTTGGCAAGTTCGCCCTTGACTAGGTCAGGATGGTTACAGGCCTGACGCAGCCTGAGAAGCAAAACCAATGCTCCAGCATAGCTTATATTCTGACCACCAATCATTCGCTCTAAGCTTCTGTCCGCACGTTGTTCGAGTCTCTGGTAGAATGCCCATTCTTCGGGACTAAACTCAGCCTCGATCTTAACGATGTCTCGCTTGACAATTTTGAAGCCTTCAGAGGGCCTTTGCTTTTGGTCACTACTCAGTTCCTCCTCATTGGAGTCCTCAATGTCTGGTTTTGAATCCAGTTTTAAAACATCCTTTGTACGTCTCTTCATGAATGCTTTGAGGTATACTTGTAGACGGCGAAGTGCCAACCCACCCCGGCCATTGCTCATGGGCCGAGTTATTTGTTCTCTCCAAGCAGCCAACTCGTCATACGGCTTGATCCGTAAGAATCTGATCAAGCTTTGTAACTCGTCCAGGTTATTCTGCAGTGGAGTTCCAGTAAGACACCATCTATATTGTGAATTTAATGCATAGACGGCTTGTGTGGCTTTGGCATTTCGATTCTTAATTGTGTGTGCTTCATCTAGCACAATCCGATACCAGTGGACCCCGAAACATCCATCGCTTTTCCCGTGCTCAGAACTGAGTGTTCCGTATGTTGTAATCACAACGTCAAAGCTGTCCAGGTCATCCCTGTGTTTTGTGCGCCCAGTGCCGTGATATACGCAAACACTTAAACGGTGAGATCGCTCGATTTTAGATTCAATCTCGCTTTCCCATTGCTTTATCAAGGCAAGAGGAGCTACAACAAGTGTGCTTTTCGAGACATTTGCAGGTATCTTGGATTTATCCTTCTTCTCCTTCCCTTTCTCAAATATTTCTTCCTTACCCTCCGGCTTCACTGGGGGCCGGGGGTTAGTGAGTAGTAATGCGATGGTCTGAACAGTCTTACCAAGACCCATGTCATCAGCAAGAATACCGCCTTTCGGCAGCACGCCTCTAGTCTTTTTAAGCCCACTCTCTTTATCCTTCATCCATGCCACTCCGTCGATCTGATGAGGTAAAAGCTTGACCTTCAAACCTTCCACGCTTCCATCATCTTCTTCTTCCTCTTCCTCTTCCTCGACTTCTTTATCTCCTGATTTTTCGTTGTCACCGTTCTCATCCACCTTGACTCCCATGAGCTTGTCTGCTAGTTCATCAACTTGCTTTTCAATCTTTTTCTTGCGTGACCTTGTCCGAGGCTTATCATCTTCATCCTCAAACGCGCCCTCAAGCAATGCTTTGATATTTTCGTTGGCTTTCTCGCTGTCAATGTAGGAATATGCGTCTGCCGAGCCAACTATTTCATCTCGAAAACTGTTGTTGCTGCTTCCATATCCAACATCAGGCGTGGTAAGGTCCATGAAATTCTTTAGCGTGCTGGCTGACTTGCCCATTTTTGGGGCTGATGGTTTTGAGGTGAACATTGGCTCTGGTGTCCGCCAAGTAGTCCGATCAGCATTCATAGGCTTCATTATTTCTACCACACTATCATCGTCAGGTATTGTTATGGTAGAACGGCTTTTGAAAGAAGATGGCTTCGTAGCCTGGTATGGATTGAACGCTCGCTTATCGTTTTCTTTTGATGCGTTATCATTCAAAGTCGAGCTAGGCGCGGGACGGTGATGTTCAGGACGAGGTCTGTTGCTTTTTGGAATCACAAATGGATGACGCTGGTTTGCACTCATAGACCCAAGCGGTGACGGCCTTCCAAACTCTACTTGCTTCGGGGGCTGTGTCTTCTTTCCTTCCACTCCGGGGATGGAGGGGATCTTTGGAGGCTCCCGCTCTTTCACCATCTTATATTCCGGTCAAGTTATAAGTAAATATCAATCACGACTTATCGTGGTCTACCTCCCTATTGGAATGTTAGATTCTGATTTTTTTTGTTGCTTAGATTTTAATATGGCTCACCTTCAGTCTATTATAACCATGCAATATTATGGGATTGCGGGAATCTGATGCGAGATCAAAGACAAAATAACATTCACGCCAACAACCAAGATAAAAAAATAGTTACTATCATGGCCTTGAATGCGCAGTGAAATGTCGTCGTCCTTTGATCGACGTCGTTTTGCCCCCTCGTGAAAATAACAATAAACGTTTTTCTTATCGATAACTGTCCTGGCAACCAGGCCAGCCTTAAACAGTCTAGCGTGTCAACTGCTTAGTAATTGGCACTTGATGTATCACGTACACGAGTCTCGGGTCGCTCCAACCTTCCCATCAACCTCAACCTCAGGCACCGTCAGCGGCTAACTGCTGCTTGCCAGACATTGTTTCATTGTTTAATATCAAGATACCCTAAACAGCGTCTTCTCGCTGCTTCTGTTTGCTCCTCTGGCCCAGAATCATTCCGCTTAATAACCGATGTATAGGCTATCTTGGATGGTGTCTACCTACGTTGGTGATTTTCGTCGTATAGACGAGAACCCGGAATTAAAACAGGGATGAAGAGAATGAAGCAAAAGGGAGGATTAAAGCATTATATGATGATGGGGTGCCGTTCTTCTCGAAGGAACCTATACGAGACATCTACCAACAGCTAAATGGAGACGTACCTTCAAGCCATGAAATAAAAATCAAAGGAGCCGACGGGGTGATTGTTGAATTTGAACTGAAGTCTGATCAGGTAGTTGAGTCAGATGATGCTGAGTTGGAATTTTTTTTGTAGGTTCATTATGTGATTATGTTTTGTGATAACCGTGACTTACATGGAGGTAGAACAAAAGCTGGCATTGACTATATGTTGCCATTTCTTCTCATGCATTTATCTACGTCACGATGATTTAGCTTATTGCAGTATGGTGATATATCATACCCACGTCTTGCGGAATAAATATTCCAAGGAACTTATCGTATCCCCGAATACATCATCCATTGTTACTGTTTCTGCATTCTTTGAGAAGTACTTAGAGGCATGAGAGTTCAGCAAAATATGCCTCTTAAGTAACTTTGGACAGGATGGCATTCCCTGCGAATTTTAAGATCGATAAAATTATTGCATTTGCATGTGGTCGAATTGCTCAGACTTTGGAAGACCGGCCAAGCCCTTGGGCAGATATTATTAAGCGACGGGTATCGCATCAGCACAGGTTGATATGGACACGAAAAGCTTTGAGCAAGTGGATAGGCGTTCGAGGTATTCAGCGCTTTACACAGGATCCTGCATACACTACCATTGATTCTGAACTTCTCAAAATGCACGGAATCACCACAATCCACGATCCTAAAGGTTTCCTTATGATTGACAATCCTACCCTGGTGATCTCAATGGCGCCAAATATGCTTGTGAAAGAAATAATCGCACATATTGCACAACCGGCCATGATTGTATGGGATATTGATAATGAAGAAAACATATTTGGTAAAAAAACCCTACCTCCCTCTCGGGCTATAGCTAATATATCTTCGGCCGCGTGCTAAAACAAGTCTAGTACGGATCTAAGATCCTCGCGAGTCAACGAATTGCTCAATAGTTCCTATTCTAGAACCGAATTCACTCAAGTTCCAGATAACTTCAGAGATATGGTAATATATACATAGCTAGGCTTATAGAATATAACCAACAAAGTGGTTGGCTGGAATGCCCACCGCAAGTGAATATTCATGACACACTACATAGCTGCATCGGACAAGCTGTTAGTGAGAATATTTACGGTAAGTGCGGAAACACCGAGGGCCTCTTTGCCTACATCATGCTCAACAAGAGACCTTCCACGACGATTGGTAACCTGTTACCGACCACTACCTCGTCGATTAGTAGCACTCATTTCGAATTCTTATACTAAATTATAATTAATGGCTGTTACTGTTATCATTTCACTAACAACTAGACATTACGCTTGACTAACGCCTGGACCCCCTGTCTTGTGTCATCTTTCACCCAGGCTGTTAGCAAAGGATTCGCGCACCGTCCACGGAAGCACGGCTGTCACGATCTATCATCAACAGGTATTAAAATGTTGACATACACCAGCTGGCCCGAGTTTAGGGCTGGCTCTTGAGGCTGGGCCCAGCCTCTCTAGTTAGTTAAACTGTTGAATGTCAGAGTGGTTGGCTTTCGATAACTACCCCGATGAGGCATTTCCCAGGCTACCGGTACTCTAGGATACGTAGTCCGGCACAACGCCACAAACCGTGTTGGTTGATGGCGAAAGATCAGGGAATAAAGAATACCCCTCCAATAAGTGACCATTAGGAAACCAGCATATGGCATTGCTATTGGCTGTCGATCTAATTTCTCGTCATATGTACCTACCCGGGCGGTTGGATGGAGCTGTTGGATGTACAGTACTCACAGGTCACCTCATACCCCTGTAAGCTATGACGGGGACCACACAGAGCCGTACAAAGGGCACATACCGGGTCAATCAATATGAAGTGCTTCTTACTCAGGGAACCGCCGTCTTTTCCAACGTGGGTTCCTACTCCATATTTATTTAAGGAGTTTTGACGTCTCATCCAACGCTCATCAATCCTGAGCTCAAATCTCCTTGATAGAGAATTATCAAAGTGCTCCCAATATACCTACTATCACGGAGCTTTGATTCCAAAAACAATGACTACCCAACTCACGGCATTAAACCTGGCTGCTGTCAAAGAAGCATACACTTTGATCAAACCGAAGATATGGAAAACTCCAGTCTACAAATCAGCAACACTATCACATACCATCAGTAGCTCCATATTCAACAAAGACAAGATTGGAGCCACCGGCATCCCAAAAATCAATGTATTTTTCAAGTGTGAGAACTTACAAAAGACCGGTTCGTTCAAATTTCGCGGCGCCTCCCATTTCCTCGCAAGACAGAACGATCAGGCGCTCCGAAATGGCCTAGTCACTTATAGCACTGGTAGATACTATCTCCATGCTCTCTCCTCTCAGATGGTATGATATGGTCTAAATTTGGCTAACGGTTATATGCAAGGCAATCATGGCATTGCGTTGGCCCAAGCAGCGGCGTATGCATCGGAGGAGCGAGGTTTCCCCATACCCCTGACTGTCATTATGTCCAAGTCTGCAGACCAGGGCAAAATCTCCATGATAGAAAAGCTCGGGGCTACTGTATCGGCTTGCTATCCGACAATGGAGGCTTGTGCAGTACGGGCAGAAGACCTGCAGCGGAAGGCTGGGCTGACCTTGGTCCCAACGTCTGGTCACTGTCATGTTGTCCTGGGCCAGGGTACTGTCATGCTCGAGTTCCAACAGCAGGTTGCAGGCCTGGGAGAGAAACCACTAGATGCTGTCATCGTTCCTGTTGCTGGAGGCGCATTATTGGCTGGTACAGCTCTGGTATGTCAGGAAGCGAGCTCCCGCATCGATGTCTTTGGGGCAGAACCGCTTGAGGGTGGACCCTCGCTCTTCCAGGGCCGCCAAAGGGGTCGTCGCATCAGTACCTTATGTCCCGACAAGTCAACCATTGCGGATGGTCTTCGTTGTCTCGTGGCCAAGTCGAACTGGGATATCCTTCGAAGCAAGACGCATGTTCAGGATGTATTCCCAGTAGCTGACAGTGAGATCCGGACAGCTATGCGACTAGTTCTAGAGGGCACGAAGCAGCTTGTTGAGCCGAGTGCAGCAGTGCCACTAGCCGCCCTGCTCTTTAATAAACGTCTCCATTCCAACTTGGCTCGGAGGCACGGCCCGTTAAATGTTGGTATCATATTGAGTGGTGGAAACACAAGCGTAGAGAGGCTGCTTTCGCTCTTTACGTGATCTAGAGGGAATTTTCATCTGTCAGCTGTCTTTTTTTCCCCCCAATAATAAGAGCACCAGTACGAACCAACATGTTGTTTTGATAGATCTTTTTGGTTGATTGGCTGCAATATTGTTAACTAACTAATCTAAAAAGGGTAATGGATAATTACACCCTCCTGATGATATTCTCAAAGCTGTCTGGGGGTCAAAGTCACTCACGGGCGAACTGGCCACTCAGCCCCTGACAACCCCAGGCGAGCAACGAAAGCAGCCGATAGGCCGGATAGCGAGAAGAGGCGCAGGCTAAATGGCCAACAACCGGCCCACCAGCTATGCAGCGAATAACTAGTTTAGCCAGCTACCAATTCTGTTAACTGAACAGTTCAATATGATCGATTGAATATGAACTGTGGTGGGAAAATATCGCATTCGCTCTTCGGGCGTCAAGGAGCGATCTGCTTCTACCCGTGAACAAAAGCAGAAGACGCCAGTTACGAAACCGCTATCATATTTGATTGCATGTTGCCCAGCCGGCTTCAGGTCTCCAGAAAGATGTAACTAGTGAAGCGGCATCTAGGTTACTATCTGATACTACTCGCTGTGGATGGTTCTCCGGTTCCTGTTTGCGTCCGTTGGATCTCACATCGTACTCCTGGGATCCACGCGGTGTCAGCAATGACGAGATCTCAATGCTGGGTCGCTGACCTTTTAATCCTACCTAATCCTCCCAAGATTAGCTACTTACTTACCTGACTGTCTGATTCCTGGAGGAAAAGTCGAAACCAATCGACGGATAGACAGTCCGGAGCCATTATACCCTTGCACAATCGTACTGTTAATATTTGTCTATGTGGCTACGTTTTCGTCCTGCTGCTTCGGGTTGCTGGCCTCCTGCCGGCGCATATGGAAAAATGCCTCACGGGAGGATCTCACTGCCATCCAACCCGTATAGATGGTATACTTTTGCTAGCTGGGCTTATATAGACGGCTCCAGGAGCTATCCGCATCTCTGAAAGTATGGAAACGATACTAAGCTTGTCTGCTACCGTTCCCTGTATTTTCAATACCTAATATCAAGTACCAGCCCCTTCTATACGCCTTTCTTGATGCATACAAACCGCCAGGTACTCCCCAGTACCAATGCAAGCAGCACTACAACTCTGGCGGAAAACGCATGTGGCTGCCATTCCAGAGATATATCTGTCGATGACGTCCACAAAGTCGAAGCCATACCATCAAACTCCCTAGACAAGGCTCCCGATGGAGGTCTGGTAGCATGGACTCAGGCCACCATGGCCCATCTAGTCGTATTCAACACATGGGGGTTCGCAAACTCCTTCGGTATATTTCAGGCCTACTACATGGGATATCTGGGCCGGTCTCGAGCAGACATAGCCTGGATAGGCTCAATCCAGATCTTCCTTATATTCATGATTGGGACCTTTTCTGGCCGTGCAATCGACGCTGGATATTGCCGAACAATTCTCGTGGCCGGCCTGTTTCTGCAGATACTAGGAGTGTCCATGACCTCGGTGTCTCGAGAATACTGGCAGATATTCCTTGCTCAGGGCGTGTGTCAGGGTATAGGGAATGGGTTAATATACACCCCAACAGTATCGCTAGTCTCGACCTACTTTTCCAAAAGAAGGGCTATGGCCATGGCTATAACTTCTGGTGGAGGTGCCACTGGCGGAATTGTGTTTCCCCTTGTTGCCCAACAGCTTCTACCCAAAGTAGGATTTGCGTGGACTGTTAGAGTGATGGCATTCATTATGCTCGCCAATGCATCTATCGTCATATGTCTTATGCGTGGAAGAGTTGCCCCAAGGAAAAGTGGCCCTATAGTCGAGTGGTCGGCTTTCCGCGAATTGCCATACTTACTGTTCTGCCTTGGCTGCTTTCTTATCCTGTGGGCTGTCTATTTGGCCTATTCTTATGTAGGTTGTCCCCTCAGGAAACCAAGCTCCAAATATTTGCTAACCCCTGACCTACTAGATCAGCACTTTCAGTCACGATATCATCGGAATTTCTCCCTCTACCTCCCTAACCATCCTACTTATTACGAATGCCGTTGGCATCCCCGGTCGTGCTATTCCTGCTTTTCTTGCTGACCGATATACCGGGCCCCTTAGCATGTATATACCAATGTCGCTAGCAGCGGGGATTTCCCTTTATGCATGGTCCGCAGTACGGGACTTGTCTGGTCTCGTAGCATTCTCAGTCATGTACGGACTCTTCGCAGCTGCATGTCAGGGCCTTTTTATCGCCTCTTGCTCCTCCTTGACAGTCGACCTTAGCAAGATGGGCACCCGAACAGGCATGGTATTTACTATTATCTCCTTTGCAACATTGACAGGACCACCTTTAGCGGGGATGCTCATAGAAAAGAGGAATGGTGATTATCTTTATGCCCAAATCTTCGGCGGTACATCGTTCATTCTAGGATCGCTGATATTGATCGGGGCAAGGTTCGCTCACACTGGGACCAACTGGAAGTGCCGTGTGTAAGCTTGGTATATTTTTTTTTTTTTTTGGACTTATTTAAATCTGTTGGATGCATTCCTGGGCTTTGATAGCATGGGTTAAGTGTCTGCATATACTCTTTTCTAGTAGTTAGCAATAATCATGATACTGTTACTTCTTCACTGGTTAAGCCTGAAATAGGATCACTACAGAGACACCACCACCAAACCATAGATATCATCAGCACAGAATTCAGTGCACCCACCAAACTACATATTTCTGTACTCTAACTACTCACAGATATTTTCGAGTCGCTCCCTAGATGTTCCATCATCGATGTCTCTCCGGGGATCCTCCGACGGAGCACTTTAGTCCGTGGTTACTCACTTTTTAACTAGCCGGCCGTCGTATAAATATCGACGTCCGCGATATCCAAGAAATTATATCTCTCACAGTCTCTCTCATTCTATTTCTATAAAGACGAAGAGTCGCAGGATGTTATCCTTTAAGCTTATACAATGGCTGTATAGAGAGTTCGGCCTTGACTCCGTCTACCGGACGGGGCCCGATACCTGGTTCGTGATGCTGGCGAGAACATGCCGGATGTTTGCGTTTGGGGCTATCTCTCTGATCCTCGCCCTATTTATGTCGTCTCTGCATTTCTCGGACCTTTGGATTGGCTTCTTTATGACGATGACATTGGTCGGGGACGTTATCCTCTCCCTTCTTGCAGCCCTGGTGGCTGACCGTGTTGGGCGTCGGCGGATCCTCTTGCTCGGAGGTGCTTTAATGGCACTGTCTGGCACAGTGTTCGTGTTCTTCGAGAATTACTAGATCCTACTTATGGGCGCTATGGTCGGTGTCATCAGTGCTACTAGCGGTGATTTTGGCCCTTTTCGCTCTGTTGAAGAGTCTACAATATCCCATCTCACGACGCCAGCTACGCGAACTGATGTGCTGTCCTGGTATGTTACGACTTCAACGCTGGGTTCTGCCTTGGGGAACGAAGCTGCCGGTCATATAGCCAGCTTTTTGAAAAGACTTCAAGGCTCAAAGCAGGATATTACGGATGTGTATCATGCTCTGTTTTGGATATATGTTGCAATGGGTGTACTCTCCATGATATTTGCATGTCTGATGAGCAGGAAGTGCGAATCTACCGAAGTGCAAGTGAAGTCTGCTACCGAAAGGCCTCGGGAGACTGAACCACTACTTAATCCTGGAACAGCAGGAGAGAATACCCTTGAGCAAAACGACAGTGACCCTGTTTAAACACCTTCCGCAAACCTCCAGCAACCATCAAGACCACAGTCTTGGTTTGGTAGGCTATGGTTCAAAAGCAAGATTGCGGAGATATCACAGGAGTCTCTCTCTGTGGTCATCAAACTCTGGATACTTCTCACAATTGACTCGCTGGCTGACGGAATGGTGTCCTACGCACTCACAAACTACTATCTCGTGCGTAAATTCGGTCTCGCTGAGTCGTATCTAGGAGACATTATGTCAATCTGTTTCCTGCTCATGGCCATATCTACCGCCTTTGCTGGACCTCTTGCGCGACGTCTAGGGCTTATCAATACCATGGTATTCACTCATCTTCCGTCTTCTCTCGCCGTTCTGCTGCTACCGGTACCCCAGAACGTGGGCCTGACCATTGCTCTACTATTCATACGCACTGGGCTGAATAGTATGGACCAGGGACCAAGAGCCGCGTTCATTGCGGCCGTGGTAAAGCCAGGAGAACGCACAGCGGTCATGGGTATCACGGCTATGCTCAGGACGTTGGGATCTACTATAGGACCTAGTCTTACTGGCTTTCTTGCTGACACGGACAAGTTCTGGATAGCATTTGTTGTTGCCGGGGCCTTACGCGTTGCCTACGATTTGGGGCTCTTCTACTTATTTGTTGACCTGAAAATCAATGCTCCTGAGCAGGCAAAGGACCCAGCGACAAATGATCAAATATGAAACTAGTTAATTCTCTGGTGATGAAAGGGGAGAAAGGTACTTGGCTAATAGGAAGAGCAGCAGAATGGTAAATATTATTAATGATTGGCTATAGGCAATAAGAAAGATAGCAGGACGGAGTAACCAATTGGCCTTGTTGGAAGTGAGAGATTGAGCGATGTGGGAAGATGGGTCTGGCTCATTCTTGAGGTATTCTCCCAACGTACACTACCTCCGAATAATTCGATAGTAACTAATATACGCGGATTATAAGTTTAGAAGTCAACCCCAATAATATTTTCATAAACTACAGCGAGGACCCAAAGAGAATTGGTTAGATAATCCTGGGTGACTTTTGTGACAGATGTTATGTCGACCCAAACGTCAACCCACTGAGGATGGACATATTATTGGCGCTGGACAGTTCCGAAGCCCAGATATCATGCTGAATTTGCGCTGGGGTCCGCCAATATATATCTAGTCCTGCGGTGCCATACTAGGTCTAGTCCTGTGACAAGTTGTGCAATGTTATGAGCTGACAAGTTTATAGCTAATCAGCTTAGTATGGGGAAAGGGCTGGCACATCTTCAAGCCAGAGAATATTTACCCGGAAGATGACAAGTACCCGGCGTATATCATGATCAAACGAATCAATGCTTTGGGCCACTTCCCGAGAAACTTACGGATATTGTGGATGAGAAGAGAGTAACCATGGCAACGCAGCGGATTTACTACGTTGAGAACTTGAGCAGTGAGCAATGCAGGGCATTTGCTCAAATGGAGGATGATGCTGAGCTTTCCAGGGAGACTCGAGAATTTTCTCTGTAGAAATAATGAAACTGCAACCGCCCCCGCCCCCCCCCCCCCCCCCCCCCGCCCCGATAAACCAACAGCAATGCAGCTGTCGGAGGACAAATGGTTTAATGGAACTTAGATTATTATACTCAGCTACAGAGGAGGCAGCTGACACCAGAGGAAAAATAAAGGAGTGTAGTTTTCATATGCGATCCGTGTTTTGTCAGTTCCCTTTCCCATGTTCTATGACCCTCAAATTTCACCGATCACATCTTTCAGTATCTCTGGAAGGATCACACTTGAATCACCTTGGAATAGCCAGTCAGTTGGGTCCAGGCCCCCCTTGGGGAGGTGAGTGGCATCCATATTAATCACAGCAACACGAGCGCCTCTATCTCGGCCTTCTTCAATATATAATGCAGCCGGGAATACCTGGGCACTTGTACCGATGACCAGGACTAGATCAACCGGGCCCTCATCGAGGAATTTATCTATACTGTCCAGTGTATCGTTAGGAAGCTCCTCGCCGAACCAGACTACCCCAGGCCGCAGAAGCCCGGTTGAGCATTTCGGGCAATGCGGGAGATCGTCTTCTGTGAGACTAGGAATTGGAACGTTTGCATCTGAAATGTCCAAGTCTTCACCTCCAGAAGGGGAGATCTTCTCATCCAGGGCAGCATGTATGGCTTTGGCAGCCTGTTCACCAGTTTTATCATCCGTAGATGGATTCAGCTGCGGACCTGCCTTAGGGATTGCAAGACAAGGGACAAGCGGGTCTTGGAAATCGTTGTCTCGCGAGTAGGTGCAGTACTCTGAAGCGCATTTCACAGTAAACAGAGAGCCGTGAAGACGGTGGAGCTGAGACTCAGGGTGATCAGCTCGTTCCGATAGGCCTACAGCAACGTTAGCACAGTTCTACAAAGTACAAGTTAACGTCAATATAATCAAGCATACCGTCAACATTCTGAGTCAAAGTCCAGAACTGTGGGATCTTCCTGGCCAACGCTGCGAGGGCATAGTGTCCTCTATTGGGATGAGCCACCAGGGACATATGCCGTCTGTAGCTGTAGAACTGCCACACGAGCCCTGGGTCAACACCAAATGCCTCAGGAGTTGCCAGGTCTGGTGCCCGATGAGAGCGCCATAATCCGCCGACCCCACGGAAGGTAGGCAGGCCAGACGCTGCAGAGAGGCCAGCACCAACTAAGGCCAGGATACGCTTTGATTTCTTGAGATGCTCACGGAAGCTGAGCAGGTCAGCCTCGGGAATACCTGAGGCCATGGCAAAGCGACAAAGCAGGTGCCAGACGAAGGAATCTGGAGGTCACTGGAGGTTAGGCTGTGCCACTACAAGGAAAGAAGAAAAGAAGGAAGGAGCAAGACGGAGCGATTTTATGCTTCTTTTTCCTCCAGCGGGAAGGCCCCACTTGCATGCAGAGCCGCAAGCTTGGGCGTTGGCGGACGGTGAGTGGAAGTAACGGTACGGATCGTTAGGCGTGGCGTGGTAACGGTCCAAGCAACGACAGCGCGTGTGCTGTTACTTCCACTGCGAGGATCAGGTTATAAGGACACCATTCTAGTAGATACCTGGCGATTTTGCGGAAAGAGGGTCCATTGGCTAGTAAGAGCCTCTTCTGCATCTATCTACGACCTTTTAAACGGATTAACTCGAGACTTCTATGGGTTATTGTGCAATGTTGGTTGTGGTGGAAATAATATTGTTCGTGGCATTTCTAAACACAAAAAACGGTAACAGTCCCGGACTGTTCCCATTTGGTACTGTTACCTCCACGTAAATACCCAAGTTACAGCCACGGGTAACCAGCGTTTAAAAGAAGCGTTGCTATTGCATCGTTATGCGAGCTCTTAAAAAGTGGCTTTCGGCTTATATTTGAATAAAAATAGTGCAGGAACTGAGGATGTCCATTAAATATCAGAATTCGAGTCATCGTGGTTCAAGGAGCAGGAAGCTTCATTGCAGCATATGCATGCTTCTTGTTCTCCTCTGTTACCTTGGAAACGTATTCTTTTAGATACGCTGGCACCTCTTTCACCATATTCGTCGAGCTAGGGACAGGCTCGCCAAGGGTCTGCCAGACAGGCACGATACCAGACCACACCTTCTCCCTCACCTCCATGCTATCGATATCCTGCTTCTCATCTGACACTTCACCATCACGCACCTTGCCGCTGCCAGCAACAATCTTTACACGCAAGATGGTCGTGCTCTGGAACTCGCCTGCCGTTGGGGGAGTCCGTGAATTGTCCCATCGTTTAGCCACGACGCCGTCAGTGATCAGCTTCATGGCATAGTTCTTCTCATCCTCATCCGTGACCGGCACACCATAACCATGCAGAACAACAGAGCGGTAATTGTAGCTGTGCGAGAAAGGAGAGAGGGATAGAACAAGACCATCCACGTGAGTTGCTGAGATGCAGAGAGGGAGGCCTTTATCCCCAGCCGCCCGTGCCATGTTCATCATGCGTGCACTGACATATCCGTGTATATAGCAGTCCAGAGGCTCGTCGATACCATTGGAAGGGAACTCGTAGGATCCCATTTGTCCGATCATAGGGATGATTGTAGGGAATGGATCGTCGCCGCCAGGCACGAAAGCGACATCAAGGTGAGTTGCCGCATTGATGATGGAATGAATAGGCCCGAGATCGTAGGTCACTGGTCATAGACATCAGCGCGTCATTCTCTATCCAACTGTCAGATGAGAGTTTACCTCGCTTAGCGTAACGGTTGGCCGTGTTGCTAATACCCTTGGGATACACAAGTGTCTTGCCCATTTTGATATGACTCTGACGGTTCTATATGCTGGGGTAGTGGGTAACGGAAATTAACAAAGATAAGTTGGTCTTTTGATCTTTCGATGACTGGGAGAAGCGTTTATATAGATGTGTCTGAACGTGTTGAAGGAAGGGCGTTGCCAAAAGGACGATGATTCATCAGCACGGTTAAATCGTCTCTCCATACTAACGTATCCCCAAAGCATCATTTAGCCGTGCCCCGCCATGCTGCCTTGAACACCGTAAACCATACCTTACTCTGTCTGAAGAACCGTTCTTGGTCCCTTTCCCCCAGTCCATCCCGAACTCTCGGCCATCTCATCGCCCGGCTTTGGCATTTGGGCCGAGCCTTATCGCCTTATCGCCTTTCCGCGGCTTAACTGTCTCCATCTTTAAATAGAATCCAGCCAACCAGCAGGTTTTGATTGACAAAATTCCCCCAGCCACGCTAACTCGTTTAGACAGGTTTATCCGAGGTCGGCCCTGGAGACCAATAGGAACTGATGACTAATGGGAAATAACATTAGGCTTTTTTTCTGCTTAGTAATTCTCAGCCTCTGCTGGAAGAAGCAGGGAAACTTCCACTCCATCTTCTTCCGAGCTGATAATCTGCACGTATCAGAATAATCAATACGGAGTACGGAGTACATTATAACTAACAGCAGCAAACTCCTATAGACACGCGGCAAACATATGAGAAAACAATATATACCAATATACTCCATACAATACCCAACTATATTGAAGATTCGACCTGCATTTTTGGCAGACATGCCCTATATTCTGATGACCACTTTGCCCATATGTTTGGCATCATATAGGTAGTCAAACGCGGCCTGCGAATCATCAAAAGTAAAGACCGTGTTATCCAGAATGGGTTTTAAATCGATTTTCTTCTCGGATAAGAAATCAGACAGGTTCTGGTGGTCTGTTTTGGAGCCTACGGCGCCCCCTCTAAAACACACAAATATCGTTAGCAGTGTTTAAACCTTGGAGGAATGGCTATTCTAAAACGATAGCTACCTTATGGTTGCTGTCTTGGTCAAGAGAGGCGTGATTGTATCTGGGAAGCTCTTGACATCGAATCCTCCCAAGAATCCCACCACGGTAATGGATCCTCTTCGGGCCAGAGATGTAATGCTCTGTGCTATCGTCCTAGGTCCCACGGTTTCGATGACAAAATCAACTCCGCGACCATTGGTGAGGCGAAGCACTTCATTCTCCCAATCAGGGTGGGTTCGGTAGTTGATAGTGTCGACTTCTCCTGGCTTGCCAAGAGCTCGCACTCGGTCTAGCTTCTCATCAGATGAAGAAGTGATGATTGGGCGAATTCCGGCCGCGAGACAGATGAGAAGACCGAACATGCTTACTCCTCCAGTGCCTGGGAGGGAAGTTAAAAAAATGCTGCTCTTCAATGTGGTTGTATTTGATGGAAGTCCTACCTTGAAGCAGGGCAGTGCCCGTGGAGCGAGGCATTGATAACGCTCTCCATGCCGTGGTACCAGCACAGGTGATACATGCTGCCTATGGAAAGTTGGCATGTCAATATACCCGTTTACTACTTTAGTAGTTAATGCTTTGCTTACCTCCTCCCAAGATAGGTAGTTCGGCAAGTGAAATAACACGTTTCTGTCGAAAACTGCATATTGACGCAACACTCCATCAATATGTCCTCCTAACGCAGCTTTATCTTCCTCGTTGTCATGAATATTTTTCACATCAAAGATAGGTGCAACATGGTCTCCAATCTCAAAGTCCTTAACGTCGGACCCAACCGCTATAACCTCGGCGGCACAGTCGGAGGCGGGGATACCTCTATCGAGAAACTTGATGGGATATTTGCCGTGCAACATGGCTACATCTCTGTAGTTCAGTGATACAGCGTGGATGCGAATCAGGACTTCTTGGGGCTTAAGGGTAGAGGGGATCTTTTCTGTGATTGGCTCGAGAGTTTTGAAGTCACTGCCCTTGCTGCGCCTGTAGGCCTTGGTGGTCTTTGGGGTGGACATTATATGTTTTAGTCTCAGGATTCACCAATGTATTGTTGAACGCTAGTATTATATTATATTGCTAACGATGCTATGAAACAGTTTGTTACCAAACAGCGTCGCCTTTATATAACTACGTTTGGATTTATAATCGTCAAAAGGATTTCGGCACGTTCCTTCAAGTCCGAGAGAGAACTATGCATAAGTAATGCATACATGCATGCTGGCGTCATTTAAGGGTATATCGGCTCCTGTAAACGGAGTTCATAGGCTGCCAGCATCTTCCGTTAATTGTTGGGATCGCCTGCGCGTTTACTCCTCTCGTTACATGGATTTCATAGTTACCTTAGCTGCTTTTGGCATTTGGGAAGGAAAAAAATCTATGTATCTATATACGTACCTCTAAATCCGTTATTCATTAGAGAGGCCCTGAGTACAGCTCCAACAGTCCTTTCCTGCGCATACCTCCCCCACAATCCACCTCATCGCCCAACCGATCTCTCCTCCCAGCTTCTGCATCACCCGCTGGCTGGCCTTGTTCTCCTTATTAACATCCGCAAACACCCAGCCTTTCTCCCTCCCATCGATATCGTCTTCCAGCTGAAGTGCATGGATAGCGTCATTGCCCATGCCCCGACGCATGATCTCTTTGGAGAGCAGGGCCGCGAGGCCTCGTCCACGGTGCTCCGGCTCAACATGTAGAACGATCATGCTCCCGTCATATGTGAGGAAAGCCCAGCCAATAGGCATTTCTTCGACCTTGTCTACACCGTTCCCGTTTATAGGAGCAACAAGGGTTTCACTCTGGCCTTTCGCAGCTACATCTGCCTCTATGTCGTCATGGTAGAGAGCTACGCTGGCAGGGAATGAAGCCCGAGTGCGTTGGATGTGTGTGCGACTTAGAACCAGTCCAAAATGATGATCTTGGATCCCACGGCGGCCCTTGTTGTCATGGAATCGGTATCCCTGCGGTGGTTCGTTGTCACCAGTGTCATAATGGGCTCGGTCAAACATGTACTTCTCGCATAGATCGACACGGTTGATGTGAAAGAAAGGCTTCTGGTCTGAGCCGTCCTGTTCCCTGGGTCCCAATTGGCCGAGCAGCTCAGCCAGGCCATCATTTATTGTCCCCATCAGTAGACCAGTCGGAGGAACGGCAGGTAGCTTCTTAACTCCGTTTGGCTGCGAGCCGGGGATGTTTCTCTCAAGGGCTCCTGGGGTGGACAAGAGTGATGGCAGCAATTTTGAGCGAACATACGCAAGCAGATTCCTGAGCTGCTCTCGAGCCTGCTTCAGTGTCCCTTCATCGGCCATCAGGGTGGTCTGCATCGTGTCTCCAATTATCTCGTTACGCCCATCTGCCTCTAGGCTTGAGTACGCCCACATTTGCGTCTCAGGGTAACGGAATACATCTACATATGCCACCACCCATGGTTCCTCCAGCTGTCTCTTATTCTCTGCGGCGTCTGATCCTGATCTTAAACCCCAGGTTGATCCTGATTCTGGGGGAAATGAAGCTAGGACACGCGCTTCTGCAGAACGTGGGAAGACGCCAAAGGATTGAATGATTCGCAGCACTGGTCCGGAGTGTGGTAGATGACGCTGCAGACGCGGGACTAGGGTGCGAGCGGGATCCGGATGGACATGTATTGAAGCCACCATTGTTATGTCCCTGGATCTCCGAGTGTGAAAAAAGAAGGGGGATACGGTGAGAGGAAGAAACGAAGGGACAATGAGGTGAGTAATTGTATTATAAATAGTTTCCCTATATATAACTAGACCAAAGCCCTTGTATAGTTACCAATCTCCGTTAGCCGTATGACAAGGTGGCTCACTGGATGTTCGTATAACAGATCCTCTATAGATTCACTGCCGCACAATGGCCTTCCACATTGCCCACTGTGAAGCTAAAACTGCGAATCTCTGCTGGATCCCTAGAATTGATACCTGTTATCTTGGTCATGATCAGTCAAAACGTCGCCACGAGCCGCCATTAAGACAATTTGAAGTCAGTCGCGTGCTGAAGAGAAGAACTTGATTACATAATTAAATGTATTTCTATCTCGTAGACTGCTCACGTTATCTAAACTTAGAATTGGCCAATAGAAATTCCAGGAATTGAAGCTCAAAGCTTTGTTTGCATTAAAAAGCAACTGGTATCTCGCTTTTTATCTGATCCTTGACTTGGAAGCTGTCAAGCAACCAACTTCTTCCAGCACACGGCCAGCAGACATCTTAGGCCCATTATGTCGACGGGAACCCGGTTATGGAGACAGTGTTCTCGAAATATCCCCTCATTACAGGCTAGAGTCCCCCAAAGCAGCGTTATCGCTGCTGCACTACGACGAAGATACAGCTCCATCTCCGCCGCAGAGCTCCAGTTTGGCCAACCACTGCACGAAACGCACCCTCACCTATTAAAAGCCGGAGAACGTCAGTTGCACCTCGGTTTAGCTGAGAATCACCACCCCGTGAGCTTTTGTGAGTAAATACTTACTTCTGGTTGGTAAATGTATAGTAACCCCGGGCATCACGGCACTCGAATATGACCACCGCCGCTCAAAACTTGCCTCCAAGCTACCTAAGAACGCCGTCGCTATTGTTCGCGCTGCGGAATTGAAGTATAAGTCGAAGAACGTGTTCTACAAATATCACCAGGACACCGATTTCTTTTATTTAACCGGTGCGTAAGTCTGCTGGAACGCCATTTTTTTGACATAAGTAAATGTTGACGGCGGTGGTCTAGGATTCAATGAGCCTGGTGCTCTAGCTATCATAGGTACGTACGGACTGGAAGAAGATAGATTGGTTATTAGGCCATTTTGGTACTGATGTTTGCGATGGTAGCAAATACCGGCGAACCCGGCGAGCATACTTTCTACCTCTACGTTCGAGAGAAGGACACACGAGCAGAGCTATGGGAGGGAGCAAGGTCAGGGACACAGGCAGCCATGGATGTATTCAATGCTGACGAGGTATGCATCCCGTCCGACACGCGACTAGAAATATAGGCTGGCTGACCTACGTCTAGTCTGGCGACATCGACCATCTAAAAGACTACCTACCGGAAATCCTATCTGGTGCATCAGAGATATACACTGACATCAGCGCTGGACGAGGCCGCTCAGCTTTTTCCCGCTTCATATCCAGCTTCTCTGACTCCACGAGTTCAGCTAGTGATGCAAGAGAAGAAGCCATGGAAAAGATCAGGCCGTTGTCTCCGATAATTAACGAACTCCGCGTATTCAAGAGTGACGCTGAGATCGCGAATATGAGACATGCAGGACGTGTGACTGGTCGAGCATTTACCGAATCTATGCGCCATGGTTTTGGCACTGAGAGTGAACTTGATGCCTTTTTGGAGTACCAGTTTCGTCGTCAGGGCGGTGATGGGACGGCATTCGTGCCTGTTGTTGCCGGTGGATCGAATGCGTTGAGTATACATTATGTTCGGAATGATAATGTGTTACGGTATGTACCTTGGCTGCTTGTGGTGTGAGGCATGCTGACTTTTGAGCACAGAGATGGGGAGTTAGTTCTGGTTGATGGTGGTGCGGTGAGTATATTGTATGTTGTCTGATCTGTTTATGAGTCTGTTCTGACGCCATGCAGCAATACGCAGGATACATCTCAGACGTGACGAGAGTATGGCCGGTAAACGGCAAGTTTACTCCTGCGCAAAAAGAACTATACACCGCCGTCTTAAATGTACAGCGGTCATGCATATCTCTGTGCCGCGAGTCAGCCGGCCTATCACTCGACAAGATCCACGATATAGCTGAGCGAAGTCTTCGAGAACAACTAGACTCTATTGGTTTCAATACCTCTGGCAGTGTATGGACATTCTTTCCCGCTCAGTACATGATCGACTACTAACATCTAGCTACAGGCCATGCGAACGCTTTTCCCTCATCATGTAGGCCATCATATCGGCCTTAGCGTGCACGACTGCGGTGGCTACTCAAGGCAAGAAATGTTGCGCAAGGGCCAGTGTATCACCATTGAACCGTAAGTTTTCCCGTACCGAAACAAAATACATTGACAAATGGATGCTGACGAGGATTCAAAGGGGTGTCTACGTACCAAATGACGAACGTTGGCCCGAGAAGTTCCGTGGTATCGGCATCAGGATAGAGGATAGCATATGTGTCGGAGACGACAACCCCATCATCCTGTCTCCCGAAGGAGTCAAAGAGGTAAGACTTGTTGTTATCACTGTCAGATATGGCCGCATCAACTAACAGTTTCTGGTTTAGATTGACGACATCGAGGCCCTGAGATAGAATAGAGTGTAAGAGTATATTGTATATTGGCATGTTTCTTTTACTTGTATTATTTGCATGATGTCTCTACTTGTATCTATATATACACCCTTCACCTCCGAGGACAGCCACTCAATCGCGAATAAAATAGATAGATAATTATCTCTCCACCTAAGAATAACTACCATATTCAACGTCATAAAAAAAGAGAAGGGAAAAAAAGTCGAAAAAAAACAAAATAGACCAGGCGGGATTTGAACCCACGACCTCCGCATAACAAAATGGAGTTAGTCATATCACTTCCAGGAAACGATATAAGAACGGCACGCTAACCACTGCGTCACTGGTCTGTCTAAGGGGGCAGTGGGCCTTCAGATTATTATAAGCTTAGGCAGCCTCCTTGGCAGTGCGCTCTCTGATTTCCTTACTACCTAGTGGTGCCTGCTTGCGCCGATGTACAGGGCGAGAAAAGAGTGGCGGCGGCGGCGGCGGCGGCCAGGTGGCTAACAAGAACTCATGATGCATTTATTGGTTTGTTTGAAAGGGTCAAGTACCCCCGTTATTATATCAGATCTATATACATAGTGAGGTAGCTGGTTGGCGTACAATCATACACAGCGAAAGGAGCCCAGCGATGCAATAGGCCTTCTCTGGAGCGATCTACACTCTCTATATTACTACCATCGCCGCCATATCCGGCATAGCCCCTCGTTCTGTCTGCTGTTGAGTGTCTCTTGACTAGGGCTTAGGGTACCTGGAGTAAAGTCGTGAGGGACGGTTGCTGACTCAGCAAGAAAAACGTGACCCGATCTTTGTTTAGAGCAAAACAAGACGAGGAAGACGAAGACGAACGCCGTAGACATCGCCAACCACCACAGCCAGCATCGTCGTCTCAAGGCACAGCGATGACTGCGTCCTCCTGACGGGCTCAAGAGAGCGTCCTCCGCCTCCTCTTTCGTTCTCTCCTTTGTCCCTGTTGTGTTATTGTCCTTTTTTACGTCCTTCTTTCAGTCATTTTACCCGTGTCTCCATCGCGTGTCGTCCTGAGTGAGGCTCTTTTCTCCAGCTCTCACCAGACAGAAAGAATACCAACAACAAGTCTTCGCCCTTCACTCTAATCCCCGGTGCTTCTCACCCCTCAGACCCGTATTGTTATTCATGGCCACTTTATTCGTACCATCTCCACACGCGTTGAATGCAATGACTACCCGAAGAGCGCCTCTGGCAAACGTCCCCAATGCTACGAACTCCCCTCACCGAGCCGTCTCCACGGCCACGGCTGCTACCATGAAGCGCACTCGCCCACCGGGGCTACCATGGGATTCTGCCGCGGCCCCTCCGCCGTTGAAGAAACAGGTGCTCGATACTGCTGACAATGCGGACGCGCGATTCTCTCAGCGGTCTTTGAACCAACAGCAGCCCCAGGCGGGAGAGTCGAAGATATTCACCCGCAGAACTAATACTCAACCCACCGCCTTCGAGAAGAAGCTGGCTGCAGTGAGAGATAAGCCAAAACAGCAGCAGAATGCGCTTAAAGTGAGCAGGAACATCAAATATTGTCCAGAGTCGGTAGAGAGTGTTCGCCAGTGGCAGAGACACTATCGAAAAGTCTTCCCTTCTTATGTCTTTTACTTTGAGAGCATTCCTGAAGAGGTCAGGAAGAAGTATGTCAGGCAGATCATGTCACTCGGTGCTGTAAGTTGCTTAAACTTCTCCTGTTCAATCTGCCGTATACTAACTGATGTGTTTAGACCGAGGAAAAGTTCTTCTCCCGAGTAGTTACCCATGTCGTCACGTCCCGGTCCATCCCTCCTGAAGTTGAATCTGAAAAGCATACGGAAGCAGCCCAGTCAGCGTCTGACCAAAATAACATATCGGGCTCGGTCCAGACCGTAAATCCATCGATGCTGGAGAAGGGTATTGATGCTCAACTAGGAAAGACACGGTCGAGAACAGGCTTCGGGATGATCGAACCGGAAAATAAGAAAGGTATGGGTGGCGGCAGTGGGGATCTTCTTCACCGTGCTCGTCAAATGAACATGAAGATATGGACCCTGGACAAGCTTCAGCGTGTCATATTTACTATGAATGATAAGGAGCTGGCACATATACTCCAGCCCACCCGCAATGGTACTGCGCCGGCGAAAAACAAGACCGAAGATGATCTCTCCTTGGCTCTTCAGCATGAGAAACTCCACGCCCCTACTGACTCTGACTCCCTGACGGTAAACAAAGGGCTGGTCCCCTTCAAGGGACCATACCTGTATATCTGGGATTACAACCGGGAAACACGCCCTGTAGTTATCCGAGAATATCCCAAGGTTAACAAAAAACAGGACGGCGCCTGGCCACAGTTCCGCAGTGTCGAGCTAGGGAAATGTCCCTTTGTTGAAACCGCGGGCAGCAGGAGAACAGAAAAAGATAGGCAAAAACAACAACAGCAACAGGCAAAAACTAATAATACCCAAACCACCCTAGTAACAAAAACAATGGCGCCTCCTGCCAGAGGGCCAAGCAAAACACCCAACCAACAACAACAGTCTAACATGACCCCTACTAACCAAGATGATACCGAGTCTGCACCCGAGGACTCTGCAGGTAGGCCGGTTGAGCCTATGGAGAATACTGCCGCCACCACCACTACTACTACTAATGTAGGGCCAAGGCCAGTTTCCAAAGGCTCAATCTCGGCTTCTTCCTTATCCTTTAAATTTGGAGGTGAAATCGCCGCTTCCGGAATTCAGCCATCAAACATTACATCTGCCATCCGATCGCAGATGATATCCTCGACAGCAGCTACGCAGGGCGCCAGAGCTAGTACCAGCAAGGAAGTACACGAACTCAAACGCAAGGTTCTGGAGAAGAGCAGTGGCATTGTCTCTACCGCCATCTCCTCCTGTCACAGGGCTGATGCAGCAGCCGCTCCCCAGTCCCAGCCTGTTAGAGTGCCAATTGCCCGCGCGGCCAAGCTTAAAGCCCAAGCGAATGACAACAGCAACGTACAACTGACAGAACGGAACAGACGCGCCAGTGATGTCGCTCCCAAGAAACAGAGCGGGCTGCGAAAACAGCAGGCTGGCAGCAAGAAACGTGACCCTAAGCCAGGCTACTGTGAGAACTGCAGGGAGAAATTCGAGGATTACGAGGATGTATGCTTCTCTCAATTTTTCTTCTTCCGTTTTAGACTGGTTGTCCTCAAGCTAACTAAAATCGCAGCACATTGGGACCCGGAAACACCGCAAGTTTGCTTCGAATTCCATAAATTTCTTTGAAATAGACGCATTCATTCTTGGCCTGAATCAGGGTCATGATAGGTATCGGTAGTAGCATACCTGCAGATAAACGTTGTGTGTTTGCCTTGACTTGCATGGCCCTCGAAATATTTGTATTTATAGCGAAGCGACTTCAGCGTAAATTCTCAAAGCACACACCTTCTGATTGCGAAGTAATTAATATACCACATACAAGTCGAATCCTTTACTCCTCGTCATCTTCATCTCATCCTTTTTGTTACCCCTATCTATCCCCTGCGCTCCCAGCTGTATCAGCTTGCTTGTCTGCCTTTCCCCTTGCCAAGCAATATCACATGACCAGTGGTCTCGTGACTGTCTCTCGTCCATCCAATCACATGCTTCTCTCCCGGTAGTGACGGAACGAACAAGCTAAAAACCGAACTAACGACTCTCATATTCTCTACTCTACGCTGCATAAACCATCACGTACAAAATATAAAAGAGCTGATTTTTCCCTGGAACAAAAGGAGAGGAAGGAAGAAAAAGACTCAATCTGATGGAATGGGTTTCTCTCGTTTAATTTCGCACAACAGTTTATTTTTTCATAATTGGTTCACATATACCTTGACAATATAGCTAGTTATCCCAGACCATAATTAGATACCCCCCTGATATCATAATTGAATATACAGCCTACTCCTCTTTTGTCTGTGTGGTTACGATATATCTCCCTGCCCTCTACCTGCCCTCAACTTCCACTTCAAAACACCATGGCATCTCGACTCTGCTCTCGCTTGGCATACACCCGGCCAGCCACTGTTGGCATTCGATTAGGTGGCGTCATCCGGCCCACTGCAACTACAACATCAACATCCAAGTCCTTCCCACCTGCCGCAAAGCTAGCTGCTACAAGACAGCAAGAACGATATAGTTCAAACTCTCCCATGGCACCTGCTCCCGGCCATGCCCGGAAGAAGGTTACCATCAAGTCATTGGAAGCCCTGTACCGAAAGGGGGAACCAATTACCATGATGACGGCGCACGATTTCCCTAGCGCCTATGTATGTGAGGCTGCGGGCATGGAGATGATCCTCATTGGAGATAGTTTGGCAATGGTTGCTCTGGGGATGAGTGACACAAGCGAGGTCACGCTTGAGGAGATGATTGTGCATTGTCGTAGTGTCTGCAGGGCGGTGTCGTCGGCCTTTGTGGTATGTATACATATATCCCTGATTCCTCTTTTTTCGCAAGTGTGTGGCTGATGGTATGGTAGGTCGGTGATATGCCAATGGGTTCATACGAGGTTTCGGAGGAACAGGCGGTCCAGACCGCCATCAGGCTTGTGAAAGAGGGTCGTGTCCAAGGTATCAAGATCGAAGGAGGCCAGGAAATCACGCCTACTATCAGGCGCATCGTCAAGGCGGGTATCCCTGTAGTTGCGCACGTTGGGCTAACTCCACAACGACAAAATGCTCTCGGAGGATTCAGGGTACAAGGTAAATCCATGGCCACAGCAATGAAGGTTTATGAAGATGCTCTGGCTGTCCAGGAAGCCGGTGCTTTTATGACGGTGCTTGAAGCAGTGCCTGCTGAGATTGCTTCTATCATCACGAAGAAGTTGCGTATCCCGACTATTGGTATTGGTGCCGGCAATGGATGCTCGGGTCAGGTGCTGGTGCAAATCGATATGTTGGGCAACTATCCTCCTGGAAGGTTCTTACCAAAATTCGTCAAGAAGTACGGCGACGTGTGGTCCGAGAGCTTGAGGGCCATCGAACAGTATAAGAGTGAAGTCAAGAGTAGGGAATACCCGTCGCCTGAATACTCATACCCGACTGCAAAGGAAGTCGTTGAGGAATTTGAGAAGGTAGTGGGGGAGAAATAGTGAGACATGGTTGCATGTTGTTCCGTCTGCAAACATTGTGTCGGCACATATTCCATCCTATACTGGCGCTTGAAGATTAATATCTTGTTTTGTTATGCGGAGCCCAGGCCGTACCGTACATACACATACCTTTAGAAAGCATTCATGTAAGTAATAGCAAAGAGTGAAAGAATACAACATACACGCAGTCAGACCTGCTCTATTTACGATTTAGAACCATCATCCACCGCCCGCTACCTTATCATCCGAAAGCCGGCGTCATGGAATATGATATAATCAATTGATCATCTGACTTGAAGCACTATACAACAATACACCGGTTAGTTAGGTTAAACGTGCAAGTTAAATTGTGAGAGCAGCTAGACATACCCTCCACAAGCCACCAATTCCCTCATCCAACCCTGGGGCAAAGACACTGTTCACGTAGCAAAATACGGAGTCCGTATCCTTGCAGCCTAGCTTCTTCCTCAAGAAGCGAACGATGGTCTCGAACTTCTGAGAAGCGCTGACTTTGAACACCTTGCTCTGAAGAAGAGGAGCAGATGGCATAGGCAGGAATCGAACAGTAACTATCTCAGGGGAAAACGTCAATAAGCATAAAAAGGAGAAGTAAATACCCGCTAAATGGAATACCTTTTCTGTTATCCAGCGCTTCTATTTCTTCCAAAGCCCGGTGACTTGACTTGGGAAGCACCGGTAGCACCATGGAGGTGGACATGGGCAGGTTAGCTGGGTCTCCAGTATCTGGTATAGGAGCTGTCGACCCTCTTCTGCCACTATCTTCCATACTGGATCTGCTTTGGCTGGCCCTGTCGCTGGATATATTCAGTCCTTCAGTGGTAATATGTCTTGAGGTTCGTCGTGAGGAGCCTGGAGAGGGCGACCCAAACGGGGTATGCTGCGACATCTCGGCGTTCCGGAGAAAACACTCCCGGAACAGGTTTCCAGATGATTAGCTAGCTAGTTACTATGATAAGTGACTAGCTACAAAAACGAGCTGTCTTAGTGAGTCGTCTTTGTGAAGTCGAATATCTAGACAACCAAGTTGTCTCTCAAGCGCTGCGTTGTCTCGAAAGCAACAAGGGTGCTTAGATAAGCTGGAAGTTAATAGAAACTTAGTTACATAAGCCCGAAGATCACAGTTTGCCACTAACTATAAATAGTAAAGCTTATTACCTCATCTGGTTAAGCTCTCCACCGGCGGGCTCAATATAAGCTTCTCTTCCGGTTCTCCCCTTTTTTTACAACCAACCTATGTTTCTCTGCCTTCCATCAGTATAGAATTGACAACTTTGACAGAACAGCTTATTTGATATTACCTCGAGTTAGCTATCTATCAGGCGCAAATCAGCCGAATATGGATGAACATGGCCCAGGATACGACGTCGACGGCCTCAAAAGCGCCCGCTAACCCCATTACCCCTGTTGATTTATGTAAGTATAAGCTTAAGTTATGTTCCCTATTTCCCTTCTAGAAGCGGCCTAGATGCGATGAATTGCTTCTAACAGTGAATGCTCCGTAATTGTTTTGTCCCTATTAACGAGTAGTGTAACAAGTGTCCTTGAGTAGCACAACTGTATCGAACCCGAGCTGAGCGCCAACCCTGCACTACATATAGAGAGCTCCATCGATAACCAAACCCCTGCTCGGGCTCCGGACCGAAGCCAGTCAAGACAAAAAGGAAACATAGGCACGCAAATCATCTTACCGAGATCGGGAGAAGCGTCGAGTCAACACACCGCTATCTTTGTGCTGGGCAACTAGGAGATAACAGCAAGAATAATAACTACCTCCTGCACCTGGTTCCTTTCTAGTGTTAAGTTGATAGAGCGACAAGCAAAAGCCAAAAAGTGCCAAGCACGAATTATTAGTCATCAATCTGACTAATCATGCATATCAGCGGGAAGAACAACAAACATCCCACAGCCAACAAGTTACAGGCAGACCAACATGCGAATAATATAACAACATCCAGCAGGACAGAGCATCTCGTTTGTCTGGCCCAGAGCATCTCGTTTGTCTGGCCCAGGAACCGAAGTAGGTGAAACAGACTGTGGCTGACGCTAGCAACCAGCATTGCCCATTTGCTTCTAGAAACGCTTAAGTGAGCCAAGGTGTTGCGAGACAGGCCTTGTCCGTTTCGACCACGGTTTCAATGCTTGATTGACGGAACGCGATGGACAAGTAAATATAGATGACAGTCGAAGGCTGCTAGCAGGGGCCAAGCGGATCCCTATTTTCGAGAGTTCAATGTCATGCCTGATGCTGCATACTTGCATGCCCATAGAGAACTTTCACATTACGAAATCCAAGATGCGATCTTCGAGCCCTGCGTGGCAGAAATTCTCCTAGGCTATTTTTACCGACCAGCTTTATTCGCTGTGTCATATGAGCTCGTTACTGACTTATTGCTCCATGAGCTGGCACGAATCAAGATCGGACTAATTTAACCCTTGACCGCCCTTCCAGGTGCCCAATGCCATCCTGCCGCTGCCAGCCACGCTTACTTACAGGCCACACCACATGTTGATGCACAGCCAACTCCCAGCTTCAAACTGGTCAGACACCCTTTGGGCTCTCGACATGGTGCTGTGGAAAATCAGTCTGTTCCTTTGAGGTGTCGCAGGTCCAGGTCATCGCCCAGCGGTGTACGGAACAAAAAACAATCCTCCATCCCATTGCAAAGCTTGTTCATGTGCTATCAGTATCTCCGTCAAAAAAAGGCTATATATATTGAATACGAGCGAGAGGTGGTCATGGATGCCACGAGGGAAAACCAAAGGCCCTTAACCCCACAGGGGGCGCGGGTTGGACGGGAAGATCCCATCCGTTCTTGATCTCTTGCGCTGTGCGAGCCTTTTATTTCACTGGCTCTCGAAGGATGCCGATTGCGACCCATCTGGTTTCTGTACTGCCAGGTACGAAGAGTATCCAGGGTAAACAGAGTATAAGGCACAATGCAAGATGATTATTTCGCGCGTAAGAGCGCACGTACGGAGCTCTCTCAGAGGGATTCAAATAACTGTATATTCATTGTTAGGAATCTATTCTTTGAGACTAGTGGTTTAACTAGCTAACCGGCTGTTAGTACCATAGCTGATGACCGACTGACTATCCTGTCAGCCGGCGGAAATCCTGTCATTCACTTTACGCAGTGGGCAACACACTCTTCCCTTCCCTAGAGCTCTCTCTGTCAACTACCGTTAGTTCGGTGAAAGTAGGCGGGATGAGCGACTTCTAACTATAGATGAGGCTGGGACCGTTCTCGAAGAGCGTACATCTTTTTCGGTACGCCTGCTTGCGCCTCGGACTTGGAGAGAAAGATCTAACGAGCCACAAAGCAGGCCCTCAAGAACAGCCATCGTGATTGCATACGCAGAACCCTCGTGGCTTCAAGTGAGTTAACTAGCCACTTGCTTAGTTACCTAGTCATCGCGATGGTGCAAGACTATGCTGGGGTATGACCGAGGACAGCGAGGTGCACATCCCTGACCAGAATACTACCGCGACTGGCAATCCTCACCTTCCTGTGGGACCGTCCGCTCTTTATGAACGTATGATATGGGAAGCCCGTGTTTTTTAAACTCCTCATGGTCAATGAGCCCAGTCCCGTTTGCGGCCAGCCCTGGGGCCTGGTAGCGAGCTAGTCAACTTACCAGCCAAAAATTGCGTTTCTCAGCCTTGCCCCGAGTTGAGCTAGGTATTGATACTCACTGGCCAAGAGCCCTGACAGGATCTCATTTGGACATATTTTCTCCGTACGGGTTTTACAAAGAACAGCAACTGGAGTATCCCTACCGCCATGTGAGTCTAGTAAGACCAAGGCAACCTCAGCACATGTAACCTGCATATTTTAGTATCGACATGGACCGCATGAAGACGACAGCTTGCAAGGGTTCATGATCCCAGCACCACTCACTCCTTGTCCGTTAGTATGCACAATTTATTCAGCTGCATGAATACGGTGACACACTCAAAACACGCCCGTCCCACAGTGTATCGGCTCCTACAGCCTCGTGGGGCCCTACGGTTCAACCTTGTCCATTGTCCAGTTTCTTTCTTATTAAAATGACACTCCTGCTTGCCAACCTCTCGTTAGGAAAGTGTTAGGCGGTTTAGCTGCTGGATCTATTCGTATGTCCAGGCTCGTTGTTTTCCTCGTTGGCTGCTCAGGTTGATTAAAAGGCCTTGCTCCGCAGGAGTGTCAACCAACTGGCCTGCTGGTCGTTACTGCAGCCCTTCTTGCTCGCGATGGCAGATCTGTCGAAGATTCCCATTGCTCCCAACCCGAATGGCGGGCCACCCAACTTTGCTGACCCGCCATCCTTGGAGTCGACCGTCTTGTCGCTGGGCCTGGCGCTCATATGTATTAGCATGGCGTGTTTGACGTTACGGCTGCTCTCTAACTACCAACGAACGAGCAAGTTTCGTTTGGACGACTGTATGTGCATGGCAACAGATGTTCTGATTTATGGCGAAGGGTCCAGCCTTGCGGGCTGAGTGTTGCTGCTAACATGATGCGCTGCCAGATCTGTGTATATTCGGGGAGATAGCCGGCGTTGGATTCTGGGGCATAGTTTATTCCGGTATGTGAATTGAGCATTCTTCGTTATGTCGCCTTTTGAAAGAACCCCGACTGATGGTAGCTCAGTTGCCCGAGATGGAAATGCAAAGCACTCGTGGGATGCTCCAATGAGTATAGTCACAGCATCTTTCATAAAAGTGAGTCCACTGGACCATCATCAACAGGCTGAACTCATCGCATCAGCGACTTAAATCTAACTGGCGTAGAGACATTTTGCGTCGCAAATGCTTAGCTATCCAGCCTTGTGTGCGACCAAGGCTGCTGTCTTAGCTCTTTATATCCGAGTATTCGACAACTCACGATGGATGCGTCGAACATGTTATGTCCTCATGGTCTTGATATTCCTGGCATATGGAGTCAACATCGTCTTGGTGATCGTGTACTGCCTCCCGCGAAAAGGTGCGCCGTGGGATACCGCCGTCCTTGATAGGTGTGGTGATCCTGGAATTCTTGCTATCTCTTTCGGCGCCTTTTCAGTCTTGTCGAACATCATTCTGTTTGCCTTACCGTTTCCGATTATCCTAAGCCAACTTCTCTGTCCCATGAAGATAATTGGTCTAACAGGAGTATATCTTGTTGGAATATCGTAAGTTCAACAATAGCCATAAACTAATCCCTGTGATCTCAAACTGACAAGTGGCAGGACAATTGTCACAAGTATAATGGCACTGCGTTATCGAGTCAAGACGTTTCTTGGGGAGGATCAACTTTGGAATGGATTTACTGTTACCATCACAACGTACTATTAACCCCGGAGATCATTTTAATGATAGAGTCTCTCGGAACGCTAACAGCACACTAGGTTCGCCGAAATATTTGGAACGGTTTGCGTCAGCTGTGCTCCCGCCCTGTACGCCTTTTCTATGAACTTTGTGCAGAAGAGCGACCTATATCCAAGCCGTCGACCGAGGCCCTTATCTTCCAAGAAAAGGACAAAAACGGACAACTCCTCTGCGGACGGGAACAAGTTCGACTCCATGTCCAACTTGAAGGTTCACCACGATTGGACGGATAAGTGCGCGATGAGCCACGGCGTAAGGTCAGGCCCGCTGACAAGGATATATTCCACAGTCAACCCATCATCAACTTACATCCCGATGACGAATGGCATAGCCAAATCAACGCGCATCGACCAGTCCTCGACGATAGTCGATCCCAACGCGAGCACGCACCCGCAGAGCTGGCCGGAAAAGATGTGACCAATCAATACTAATAATTAGTCGATACCTATATGATTAAATGGCGTTTGTTTCCTTGGGAAAAGGCTGGGTAAAGGGGTATCAGGCGCTCGGATGGATGTATCTGATAACTTGTATGTATATAACTAACTAGCTGTGTTAATTCAACACCAGCACTTTTGAAGTCTCTCAGAGCATTTGTCGATTCACTATGGGCTAGTCAACTCAATCAAGGGCAGCCGCCTCCACATCCATCCTGGCTAACCATCGCAACCTGCGTTGAGCAAATTTTGCTGGTTTTTTTTAATGCATCATGTGACTTCACATTCACTCGCTGACTAAGACGCGTGCACATGACTTCGTCGGGCCTTATCGATAAGCACCTCGACCTCCGCCCGACGAAGCGACTTCATGCGTCTTCCTGGCTTTTCCTCTTCTCAAGGTTGCTGCAGACACCTCCACGCTCCTCACGCCTCCTAACAAGCTCTCCAGCGTAACCATAAACGCTGTGTTGGCTCTGCTGCCACGCCCGAAATAGCTGCAACAGCTCCTTGCAAGCTGCCCTGTGACCCCGAGACTCCAACGACCCCGCTAGCACCTTCTCCCTCCCGTGACAAGGTCGAACAACTGTGTAGCTGTTCACCAGAATCGTGAAAAACTGTCTGACCTTCCTCTTCTGCCCCGATTTGAGCTGTAGAACCGTCGAAAGCAGCTTTCACTATCCACTGAAACTCTGATACGTTGACTCGCCACGTTCACCGCCTACACCCGGCAAGATGAGCAGCCCAAAGCGAAGAATTGAGACAGATGTAGGTCCCTGAAAAAGCCGATATATACCTTTGCTACCAGGGAAGAAGTTAGACTGACTGGGTGGCTGTTTTGTTTGCTGGGTAATTATAGGTTATGAAGTAAGTCTGCGTTTTCCCCTGACTAGCAAACTTCGTGCTTCATTTTGCTGACTTGACGTAGGATGTATGGCTTCCTTACTTTCCACCAAAACCCAAGTTCAGGGATACGCAGATTGCTTCTAGTATTGCCATGCTATATAGCAATCGGTTGAAGAGCTTCTCCTTGACAACCTAGATACTAACGTGGACATTTAGGTTGATGAGTGACTATGAAGTAACATTAGTCAACGACAACAGTAAGTTGTATTCAAGAGACCTTGAAATAAGACCGTGGAGGCTAATCTTTCTCTTCTATTATTTAGTGTCCGTGGTATTCCCCGTTAGGCATAGTTTGGATACTGGTGAAATTGATATCTAACCGCCGAGAACGCTTTAGGCAAGAGTTCTACGTACGATTCAAAGGGCCGGAAGAGAGTACGTTCTCCAATATGGACATGATATATTTTTACTTGCTGCTTACGAATAATAGCTCCATTTGCTGGTGGGATTTGGAAAGTGCACGTCGAACTGCCTGACCAATACCCGTACAAAAGCCCGAGCATCGGCTTCGTAAACCGGATCTACCACCCGAATATCGATGAACTGTAAGATCACCATTCTGTACTATCTGGTATTTTGCTAACATGCGCTTTAGGTCTGGATCAGTGTGTCTGGACGTTATCAACCAAACCTGGTCGCCGATGTACGACATGATCAACATATTTGAGGTCTTTCTCCCACAGTTACTTCGATACCCCAACCCATCAGATCCATTGAACGGTGATGCTGCTGCCGTTCTTTTGCGTGATCCCAAGAAATATGACGCCAAAGTTAGGGGTAAGTCTTGGCTCTAGAGTAAATACTTGCTTTCAACTAGTTGAAGATACTAAAAACAACAAACTCTTAAGAATACGTCACCAAGTATGCCAGCAAAGATGCTGCGGATGATGGCGGAGAAGACACAGAGGATGACGGCGAGATGAGCTCGGTGGGCAGCTACGAGTCTGGCGGTGAAGAGCCCGCTGGTGAGATGGACGATGTCTGAGCACCGCTATCCCGTTCTTGCACACCCTTCGGCGTATATTGTCTTTCTTCCTCCCATCAGTCCTGTTTTCCCCTTTGGATATATCAAGTATAACTCGGCGTTTTAGCGGTATTCACATCAACTCTGAAATGGAGTTCTATTGCCTGTTGAGCCTCTTCGCTGGGAGCATTGCGTGTATGGTGCTCGGATTTCTTTTGTCTGCTTTCTTCTGTCCATGGAGCCAAGGGCGACAGATCAAAGCCGGACAGTGAAGCTTGTCTATACTTCTTTGATTCTGCCTCGACTGTTGACTTCCAGCTGTCCCTATTGCTACTATTCAACTAGTCTATTTCATTAGAATCTGGTATCTCCCCTATATCCGTACTATATCGTCCACGCCTTGAGGTATATATCTATATCTATATACACATAGATTCTCAACGACACCATAATATCAACTCCAGCTTTCATCCCGCTTACACGCTCCGCGGTGTAACACCCGATGTTTAGGCAGAACTCCATCCTTGAATGGAATCTGCCATGCAATTGTCTGTATATTACTTGGATACACAGTGAAGTGACCCCTTTCACTGACATCCGCCGTATCCGCAGCAATGATGGCTCCATTAGCACCTCCCCGTATCCATGCTTCTTCCGTCCTGTTAGGAAGCGTAATATGCGCCACACCAGAGACAAATATTACCCATCTAGAGGACATCTTAACAATCTTGCCCTAACAAAGTAACTATAGTATGGCATATCTTACTGTGCAACAGGAGCGTTGTGTAAGCCACCGTCAAAATTCGGTGGAAGGACAGAGTACTTTGCTTCCCCTATGAGACCATCTAGGGGTAAAACTGCGGTACCCTTAGTACCTGGATCGTCTGAGACGTCGAATCTGCGCTCAAGTTGCCAGCATTCTAGCGTTGATTGGCCGTTCTCTCCTGTCAGGGTAGTTATATTCAGCGTCCCTGGGACTTTGGTCTCTGGTATCGTAGCATATGCCAGGAGTGGATATACGGTAAGACTCGATAATATGGATAGGAATGGCTTCATGATTCTTCGCAGATTTCAGATAGGTATAAGGATATAAGTTTTGCCTGAAGCGTATAGTTAGAGGATGGTGCGGTTATATAAACGTTGAATAGCCCCTGAGATGGGATAGCCTACTGCGTCGGAGCATCATCGCCGATAGAAAGGCTACCAGGATGCATCCTTCAGACAGTAGGCGACGGTTGAGCTGAAGAGATACCCGAGTAACTAAAGTAGTTAACAAGCTATTCAGCCATCTGGATGAAACCCTGATGCCGATCTCAACGCCGCTGTCGTCATTAGTTTATAGTGGAGAGATCTTCGCTGATAAAGTATAACCAACGAGATGTCCATTTGATAGCCACCATAACTATGTTGTGCTTAAAGAGTTATGATAAATATGTTCTGCTATGCTTTCTCGGAGAAATTCTTTTTGCACGGTTTGTTATTTTTTGAATTTCGGAACAAAAAGGGGGGCTAATCTATCATACATACCTGGACACCTGCGGGTTTAGCAGAGCCCATTCACTTCGCCGAACAGTGTTTTTCAAAGCCCAAGAACAAGGGATGAAAATGGGAGGAGAGAGAAAGGAAATCGTGTTGGAATATGACTAAGTTTGGGAACCAGTCGGGTTGTACTGGTGCCAGATAGAGGGGGTAAGGTGATGCGGCGGAGGTAGATATCCAGCTTGCCATCCTTGTGTTTTCAATGCAAAAAAGGAGGAGAGGAAACAAAGAAAAGCTCTAGAAGTAGGAAATAAGAAGCGAAGGAAAGTAGAAGTAATATCGACTAGAAAGGAAAAGGCAAGGTTCTGTGACAGGATAAGGATATCTAGAAAGAAAAGCGAAAAGCGGCTGGCCGGGTAGTGTGCGTATGTATGAACGGAAAGTCATATGTTTGGTCGTCATGAAAACCGAGGGAAGATTCGAGAGGCGTATCCTTGTGGATCGTAATGGTGATTGGGGGTGAAGTTATGAAGTAGAGTGATCATGTCGTGGGCCGAGTATGCACGAATGGATCATTTGACCTTTAACACGCCAAAGACGTCTACCTCGTCCTTTTGGCTGTCGTCCAGGTTCAAGGCGGGCCTGGTCTTCTTTCCTTTTCTCGTGCTCATCACGACCTCACCCCAGTGTTTGGGCACGGCAGAAAGGTTGACGTTATGAGGGTAGTCTGGGTTTCGGTATGACACATATCTCATCCCTGCGAATTCGCCGGGCATAGGGGATGAGGATTGCCGTGAAGATTGAGATCTCTGAGATGCTCTGGGAGGGGACTGAGTCGAATTATATGTATCGGCTTTGAAGGTAGCCTGGGTGATGGTTGCTTCTGAACTTGGGATTCGGGACGCTTGAGCACTGCTCTGACCCGAGGGCACGAATGGCTGAGACTGGATGGCCCAGATATCAACGACAGAACTGGAAGTTGGGTTACCCTGTTAGCTATACTATGCCCATATCAAGAGGTCTTCTTGTCGGGTGGAGTCCCTTACTCTGACGCTCGCTGGCAGATGGCCTCGAGAGCCTCCCTCTCACGCTTCAACGTCTCAAGCTCCGGGCCCGGCGGAGGGCCCTGGACAGTCCCGTAGTTGAATCCGGCCTGATATATGTCTTCATCTAGCAAGCGCGAGGACTCGGACTGTGATATATCGCAATGCGACGGGCTACCAGTCAGTAAACGCTCTCCTACAATGCGCCCCAGCCACCGGCGGGCAGATGACATACCTCAGTCCTCTCCTGCCCATGCAGGCACGACAAACAGGCACCCATCGGCAAAGGGTATGACAGAGGTACTGCGCAGATATATTAAGACGGTAGCGATCGGTAGGTAGCGACCAGAGGTGGGCCGTTCAATAGTGATGTCAAAGTCGAGGGCGGGTGGTCTTCACGAACAGCGGCAGCCGGGCAAATAGGCCTGAGGAGAAGCCCATTGAGCGACCAGGAAACACAAGCATCGGGCAGCCAGCGGGGGAGCAGAGAAACGGCGGGCCTGTTCCTTATTAGTTACTCGCTATTCCATCATCCCTTCGACTTCGTCTTCGCCTGCAGCGACTTTTGTTTTTTTTTTTCCTGCTCTGCTTCTTCCTTGCAGCCGAAGTTGAGCTGGCAAGTCGCTGCTGACCAATCAGCCCCCGGCACTTGCAGCGTCAACTCGTTATCTTCGCCCTGCAGTGAGACTCGCGACGGTTGACGAACACATCCTGACTTGCAGCGGCGGGACAAGAGGACGGCAGCGCTGGAGCAGGCTCAGGGTCTGCGCAGTCGAGGACGGCGACCCTGCTGGCAGCCCCGAAATCAAGGAAGAAAAGCAGCGAAACGCACCATGTTCGCGTTACCAAGTGCCAAACGGTAGTTAAAATGCCCTTGTCGCACAGCTTCTTCCAGGCGTGCGCACACACGCACTTCAGCAGATTGCAGCGCTTCTAACTAGAGTTCTAGGGTCTGCCGTGATGATTTGAAGTCCCCCGAGTCGTCTCGGGCTTCGTCGCCCGAGAGTTCGGCTGCTACGTACGCCGCCACGGCGCTGGAGAAGGCCTTCTCGTCCTTTGAGATGGTCAATTCAAAGCTGCCCACGGCCTCTGAGGGATTGGCACAGGAGAACACTGGGATGGGCGAGGACGCGGAAGAGGAAGAACAGGAGTTTGAGTTCCGGCTCTTCAGCTCTGTGTCTACCAGGAAGACTGCGGACGAATCTCGATCGAGGACAGAGGGACACGACGGCAGTGGTTTGGGAGGAGTCCAAAAATTAAAGATACGGTTACGGTCTCCTTCGCCATCAGCACGCCCGCCGGGGGATGGCGGCTTCGTCGTGCCATTTCGAGGATGGGACTACTACTTTTCCAATCCGGAGCTGGTTATGCGAGCCGTGGGGGACACCTCGTGGCAGAGAGGAGCCAAGGACAAAAATACATCGAAGCAACTTGATACGTTGAGATATACGTTTAGAGATACAGCTGTGGACGGGGAGACTATCCTTGCTCGTGCTGCTTCGGTGACTTGGGTATGTACTTTTTTTCTTTTTGGCTATTCGAATCTCTCCCCTACAAGTTTTACTAACAGCTCTTAGCCTGGTTGCCATCTTCCATGGAGAGTCGCACATATTCCAGGACCGAAGATAAAGTCGGCTTCGAGTGCGACGCCTACTACCAAGTCGGAATCTTCTTTATCCAAGAAAAAGAAGAAGCCCGGCAAGAAGAGACGGATAGCACTACGAAAGCGGGTTATCATTAAAAAGATGGCTGAAGAAACTGAGAAGGAAAAACGAAATCGGAAGAACCGGGAGAGAAAAGTAAAGAGGAGACAGAAGGAGAGAGAGAAGAAAGCTGCGGCCAGAGCAGCTGCAGGAGAGGGTGAGCCCACGGCCCAAGTGGCTTCTGATACCACTGCTACCGCTGGGGTGACGATTGATAAGTCGTGAGCGACAGCTACTACTAATACTGTCGGAATATGATATATTAACTATATAAACCAAGGCAAGCCGAATAGTCACACCTCGCTGATATATCAACTGTACTAAACGTCATATTAACGATATAATATATTAGGAGAGAAGAAAAGAAAGAGAAACAGGAGAAATAAAACAATCACAGGGGTATCCCAAAAGTAATTAAAAGCCCACCTCTTTGCTTTGGCCGATATCAAAGCCTCCATAACCTCATTTTATGACCATAGGGTTAAAGAGAAGTCATACTGAACGTTAGGCTCTATTCGGAAAAACGGTTATTGGTCGCAAAGGAAACTGTCCAAGCTTACTTGGCGGCGGCAGCTTCGGTGGTAGGAGCGGCTGTTTCAGCCGGCTTGACCTCCTCGGTGGCCTCTGCGGCGGGAGCTGGGGTGGGTTCTGCGGCCTTGGTTGCGTCTGTGGTGGTGGGAGTTGGCTCAGCGGGCTTCTCGACTTCGGGGGCTGGAGCTGGAGCTGGAGCTGGAGCTGGGGCGGTGGTGGTAGTATCAGGCGCGGCTGGAGTCTCTGCCGCCTTCTTCTCTACTTCGGCCTCAGTGGTAGCTGGTGCAGGTGCAGGTGCAGGTGCAGTCGGTGCAGGCTCTGGCGCCGGTGTCTCAGGGGTGACCTTGTCCTTGTTTGCTATGTCGGTGTTAGCAAAAAAAAAAAAAAAAAAAAAAAAAAAAAAAAAAAAGGAAAAGAAAAAGAAAAAGAAAAAATGTGTTCAGCTACGTCTTTCACCTGCGTGTGTGTTCATATGCATACCATCTTCAGTTGTGGAGGGTTCCTCCTGGGCTCCCTCTGGCTTTGACTCTGCGGGGGCAGTCTCAGGGGCCTTGGTGACCTCTGGTGCTGGAGTCTGCTGAGCAGCACTTCCTTCAGTAGGGGCTGGGGCTGGAGCAGCACCTGGAGCTGGTGCTGCAGGCGTCTCTTCCGTCTTCTTGTCCTCAGGGGCAGTTGTGGTAGGTGCAGTGGTTTCCTGGTTCTGCTTCCTGTTCTTGAGACGGCCAAGGAAGTTCCTCAAGCCCTTCTTCAGCTGGTTAATCGCATCTGGGGCTGCGAGGAGTTAGTCTTGTCCACTTCCAAAGTCCCTTCCAGGGCGTCTACTTGATCATCAAGATACTTACGGACACCTGGCATCTTGAACGGGCTTGGTCCGGTTTAAGGGGCTGCCCTGATAGATCTATAACGGCGAGTAGACGTTGGCGCGGGGAGCTCCCTTCGAGTAGACAGGATGCTTCTGCTGGCTGGCAACGAGTCTGCAGTGGTGCAAGGCGTGGTCCTGAGCTAGTTGCGCGCCTGAAGTCGAAGCTGATCTCCAACACCTTGTTCGTCCGTCGTTCTCAACGTCTCCTCAAGCGAGAAAAAACGCGGCAAAGAAAAAGGTGAAACGCCGAGCACGGGCCATAATAAACACCATGCCACGTGATCCGCCCTTTGAACCTTAAAGGGGTTACTGTTACGGAGTGTGTCTTACTTATTTTGTTGATTTTTATATCTGTCTCTACTTTGTCTTTTGCCGAGTTGTCTACATTGCTACAGAGGCAAATCTACCGTTTGGACGTCGTGACAGCTATTGTATCAAATATCGACTAACTTCATCTCCATTTAATTAGCATGGAGAACGGAGTTTGTGGAGAAACGGAGAATGCTTGATTGTCGGATAAAGGGATAAAGGGCCGTCTCTCTGTTGCTGGAGATGGAACCTTGGAAGAAGGTGTAGTCTTCCACTAGTGGGTATTAGCATCTAGCAGGCTGTCCGGTAAGGCCATCTTGACTGGAATGTTGCCTGACAATCCATACAAACTCTTCGAATCCTTCAGCCAGTGGAATAAACAGCTACCGCAGCCACTCATAGCGCCAAAGGGATTAATTTCAACAAGCTGCGTTGATCCATCAGGCACGCTCAAAACATCAAAAGTAAAGCCCTCCCGCTCCATCATCTCGTGTACAAGCACATCTGGCAGGTGGCGTGCGGTCTCCATAATCCTGCTGTGAATCTGCAGGGAGTCAAGGTGCACCCGATTGGCCACCCTGACTGCATCTTCCATGGTGTTGACTGAAAACGGGCTTGTCCACCTATATTGTGATATGGCAGCAATGCTATTTCCTGGTGGTGGACAGAAGACTCGAAACTCGCGCGAGGGGTCCATCTGCTCGTTATACGGAACGAGATAAACCACAGGCTTGCTCACGCCGTCCTCGAGGGTGTCCAAAATGGCCCGCCTTCCTCTCATAGAAGTACACAGCTGCCTAATAAGATCGTGTACGCTTGTAATGGGTTTCATGCCGTTCTCACCGTCCTTGGTACTGCAGCTGTCTAGTCGGAGGAACCACTTCTGATGACGACCAAATATTTCCTCGGTCTTCACACCGGCCAATGACTGCTTTGGAAACATTTCAACCAGGCCATTGAAGATAGACGGTCGAGAAGACGTCCTTGCGACCCAGACCTGATACATTTCTGTCGTCTCAAAGGCCAGGTAGCGAGGTAGCTCGAATGTGTGCCATTCTTCTGCGCCTTGGCTAGACATTATCAACGACACCCAATGTTGGTATAATGTTGAGAAGAGGCCTGGCTTGATGTGCTTGAGGTTTTGTGTCTCCCGTACCAGCGCGTTAATATCTTCGAACGAGTGGCCGTGGGTATTGAACTTGTCTGTGTCTGCCCAAGCCTCCTTTGCTTCCTGCAGAGCAGTCTGCACCTCGCTGAATGGAATAGTTACCAGCTCCATGATAGTGGGTGTAATCTGTGCATATACTTGCTATTAACTGTCAAGTAACAGCCTAAATCCACTGTTGGATTTTACCAGAAGGCAGAGCATTGTTAAGTCTGGGAAAGGATGACCATGGACGTTCTCTTTCCATTTCCATGTTTCGCGCAACAAAGTAAAATAAACAAAGGAAAGTCTCCCAGTTGAGTTCTAGTCTAACAGCTTTGGAGCGCTCTTTGCTCCCAATCTCCTGTTCACGGGTCATAGGCTTTAAAAAAAAAAAAAAAAAAAAAGGAAAAGGCTGTCAGAAAAGCTTAGGATGCCAGTCACAGCCCAGGCTCAAGCGAAGAGACCACCGTATTCACAGCAGGCCCAATATCGCCACATCTCAACATCAGCGGGGTCTGATGTTTATAAGCGATATAAATAATATATACCCTCTCGTCTCGCGCTCTACATTATATAGCCTTGAAAACGCTCCGACTTCTGGTGGTCACTTTTTGATACGCACACGTGACGTTGGCTGCGGGCGGGATGTCCCATCCCTGCCAAGGTTCAGTCTCCACCCTGAGCCGTGACTTTATTTTTGTTTTCTGAAGGTTTGATTGGACAACTCGGTTCAAGCCCATCAATTCTATTGGCTAACTTCAGATGATCTGAGCCAAGAAACGGAGCCGCGGAAGCGAGGTTTTGCCGACAGCCGACATTTCCGGACCCATGGATCCCCGGGCCGTCTCCTTGAAATGCTCCCAGTCCCAGGTATTACTGTCGTGTTCTCCCAAGGCGGTCACAACAATTTGTTTCATCATAGGCGACGTTGGCGGCATGGTTGCATTACTCCCACCGAGTCTTGGAAAATTCCGTTACTTAATGCTATCACATACGAGGTCTCCGCTTTAGGTCCATGAAGCCGCGGAGTATAAGCTCTATCCGCAGTACATGACCTGCGAAACTAATCAACAACCTCTCTTTTGTGGCTACATTTAACCTCCTGTCGGAATGCAGGGCGTCCGGAATATTCAATGGGAGGCTTGCATTCTCAAAAGTTTCCATTGGGGAGAATGCTGAGTGCCAGCATTGGAGCATTTTCAGTCTATAACACTCCTTGTACACAAGGAGATATGGCCAAGGCACCTATAACGGAGGTAGATTTGACCGAGAACTTTTAAAATAGCCGGAATGCGTCGGATCCACGGAGACTCGAAGTTCCCGCCCTGGGTCTACGTTCTTAACATTGTTCCGCTGCAGGCAGCAAACGGGCCATCTGGTGGAAAATATCACCAGGGGTTTTGAGCTGACGAAGGCCTGCAGGTGGTTATAAAATCTGCCTGTCTCCCGCCGTCTATTGCCCCTATAGCTCATTTTCCTTCGCTACTTCCATACGCCCGACAGCTTTATCTTACGATCCATCACGGCTTACGGCCTCTTCAAGAACTATATATTCACTTTGAATACCAAACGTTCCGCCAACGAAATATCCAACAATGGAGCGCGTCTATCTTATTACCCACCCTCGCTCTGCTTCTAATCTGCTTGTCCAGATTCTGGGATTGGAAGAGCAGCCAATGGTCAAAGCTCGCCCGCATGCTGGCTACTATTTCCTGGAGACCCTCATGTTCCTTGGTGAAAAGGGTCTTCGAGCTAAGCATGTCGACGAGTGGACCGAAGAAGAAAAAGCCCAGGCCCATGCCATGTACAACAAGGGGTATGATGCAATGATGAAGGATGTTGCCGAGTCAAAGGCTGCCGGCAGAATCTCTGTTGTCAAGGAGCACGCCAACATTCTCCTCGAGCCCAGCAGCCAGACCAAATTTATGTTCAAGACCAACGACGTTAAAGAAGCACCACTTACCCTCGACGTCCCCCAGGGTTCCGAAATTGTCCGTACCCCGGGAAATCAAACCATCTTCTCTGATGAATTCCTCCTTACCTGGAAGCCGGTCTTCCTCATCCGCCACCCCGCTCTCATGTTCCCATCCTTCTACCGATGCATGGATGACTTCAGAAAGATGAAGAAGGAAGATATCGGCACTACCGCCTCCCTCGAGGCTGGCAAGCCTGATCTACCCATTTACATGAGCCTGCACAACATTCGCTCCATGTTTGACTGGTACAGCGAAAAGCTCCAGCAGACTGGATCATCTTCCACCGCCCAGCCCTGGCCCATCGTCATCGATGCAGATGATGTCATGGCCGATGAAACTGTTGTCCAGAAGCTGGCTGATATTATCGGACTGGACCGCAACCACCTGAAGTTCACTTGGGATCCCGTCAGCGAAGAGCAGTCCAAGAAGTACGACCCCATGGCTAAGCGTATGCTGTCTTCTCTCAACGCCTCGAACGGTATCATGAAGGACAAGCTTGCTGCCAACATCGATATCGAAGCTGAAGCCCCCAAGTGGAAGGCTGAGTTCGGTGAGATCGATGGAGCTAAAGTATACAAATGGGTTAAGGAAGCAATGCCCGACTACGAATACCTGAAGTCTCGCCGTCTCACCGCATAGATGTGTTGATCACCAGCGGTTAACCCAATAATGCTCCCTTCCTCCTTCCACGTTATGATTCTTTATTTGTATAGAGTGCATTTGTTTTATTCCCATTTCAAAATATAGAAAGGAAAAAAAATTTTTTTGTTTAATCTTGAGTTAGTACATAATGAAATATATACCTATATATATATCCGCGGTGTTGGACTGCAAACCTGATGGAATTCTACCGTTATCGAGGTAAGTCTCACCTTGACACGGAGAGACGAGACCCTTTTTACCGTTCCCAAAGAGCCCCATAGCCCAGCTAAATGGTGTACATAGATCAACTTAAGATGCGGTTAAGGATCAAGCCTTGACTATTTCTTCTCAATAAACTTCTACATCCCATTAAAGAGCATGCAAAATAGCAGAATAATTGGGTAACCCGGCTTCAACTCTTCTGCTAAGAGCCTAACCTTGTCCATACAGTGAGGCTGGACCCAATAGCAGGAACATCCAGCCCCGCCCGTGCACCAAGCCTGGGAGAAGCCCCGTTAGTTGGCCTTCTGTGGTGATTTGTAATGTCTTTCAAGCCATTAGTACAATGTATGCGTTTTGATAGGATTGGGGAGAGTATGCAAATACAGATTCACATGGATACTTGCGACAAGTTGAGTTGTATAGATCTGGAGGTCAATATAAATATTCAAACATCAGCCTTGGGGGTAATATGTAGGTAAACCATACACCAGAACTACCATACATAGCACAGATATTACCGTCCAATACAAAAAGTCAATCTATCAGCGACTATGTTCGAGCTTTTGAGCAAAGTCAGCCCTCTAAACAACCTTGTTCTCTTCGTGTTTGGCTACGCCGTGGTAGCAGGATTTGTCCATCTGCTTCAATCGATGAAACCATCTCCGCCCGAAGATCCGTACGAAGATAGCTCGAATGAAGCACGAGAAGGAATGAATGTAAGTATCCCGAAGAGACGAGTATTCTGATTGTTGGCTAATAGGGGTGATGCCAGGGGACACTCTTATGATAAACGCATAACTACCATACTCCTGTACGCGGGGTACCTGTGATACTCTATTCGAAGACTCTAAGCATTTTAGAACTAACCGGCTACCTGATATGTGGGACAAGGAGTATTGTTGGTTGTGGGATGGGGTCATTATTCAAGTTAAATGAGTTAGGGAGTTAGGAAATCCGTGTGTGGGCAACAGGAATTGTATCTGCATAGCTACCTGCTGGCAAAGTAGCCAATATACAATTCATTTCTATGTGATATCCAAACTTGTATACACCTGGCAACCCAACTAAACAGGGAGTTAACTAGACTGTTTATCATCTCCAGTTTGGAGATGCACTTACTTGGCCCCGTTTGCATTTATAACTAGATGATTAAATAAACCACCGGGCCAAAAGAAGGTGCGAAACAGTGTTAACTAAATGGTAGCTTATTCTATTTTAAAGCTAGCAGCTGTTATGCTCCACAGTTGACATCATTAGCACATTGCTTTTCTAGAAGTTAAACTAGGATGAATAGACATCTACAATAAAGACTGGAGGAAGAGATAAGAGTTGGTCAAGGAGCGTTGAATAAGTCTAGTCTATAACATAATCAGGCATTCAATATTATTAAGGAGTGATATTATCCCGGAGGCCTTCTAGCCTCCATCATCGGTAAACATATTCTTTCACAGCAGAGGCACACCGGCTGCTAAGTTCTTAAGCCTTGAATCCACAGTCGGTTGGCAGAGCATCTTCGAAGGTGACGTCGATTCTGCCGAGTTGTCCGGCCTGGTTGTTGGTAAGAGTGTCCATTGCAGCCTTGGCGACGTTGAAGCCATCGGCCTTGTCGATGGAGGTAACGAAGATAGATTTGTTGAGGACAGGCCAAGTGACCTTGAAGCACTTGCCGCAGTTGGCGCTGTTGTATCCCTCGACGGCAAAGGAGCCACCAATGTTGGGGAAGTTGGGGAGAGAACCGGCGGTGGTGAAACCCTTGGTGATAAGGCCGTTGGTGCCATCAGAGCAGGTTACCTGAGTAAGACTGAGGCCGGCATTGTCGTACTTTGGGTCGTAGGAGAGGGAAACGGTGCCGCTGATGGCAGCAGCAGAAGAGAGAGAGACCATGAGGCCGAGAGTAGCTGGGATAGTGAACTTCATTTTGGCTGGTGGGCTGGTTTGAACTTGGGTTTGTTCGAGAAGTGGGTTTGTTTGTAAGAGTTGGGTTGGTAGAAGTAGATTGATTGCGACTTGTCTTTGTTCTTCTTGGAGCTGTGTTTTCTGATGGAGAGAAGAGGGAAAAAGCTCGAGACGGTGGTTACCTACCTGGGGTTTATATAACTTTTCTTCACGGCTATGTTGACAATCACACTGAGGGTTGAACACGGTCTTTCAAGGACTCCGTTGTCTTTGGAGGCAGCTACCTCGCATATGCAAGGTGATCTGCACTGAGGGATCCATGGCTGGAAGCTACCAGCAAACGCCTTCATGGCCTGCAAGCCTGCAGGTTACATTCTGGGAGCTCTTCAATGCACGGCCGGTTGAGCCCGTGGTTCCCGAAGGCTTTCGATGCGGGGCAGGGCAATGGAAAGCGACATGTATGGAGTACATTATGAAACATTTACAATCAGGAAGCATGTACAAGGTGTTCACAGATCAGGTGAGACACCTTTGCATCCAAAAAGACTTTGTATGCTGTCATCGAGTGTGTTCCGGTATTGTCCCGTATACTCATGTAGAAAAGCGGCGGGTACAACCACCACAGGGTACATGCTTGCGGCGTGCATGCTCATCGCGGAGGAAGAGAGACATGAATCCATCATGTCGCAGCAAAGCCCCAGTAGAGCCATAACCGTGAGCCATCATCTCCTCCTTCAGCCAAGGTAGCATTGCCAGCCATCTGTACAGCGGGGGGCTCGCGTTGTGCAAGAGCTGGAGGGAAAAGCAAAGAAGCAAGCTCCAGATCCAGTGACACGGTAGCTGCGAGCTTTCGATGAAGATGAGAGGGACGAGCTTGCTCTCATTCTGTGATATGATCGGCACAGGTATGGATCTGCATCGCTTGATGCTCTATATTAAGCAGGCTTTGTCTTGCTAGCGTGCAGATGTCTCACTCTCTCATCATCCTCTGCTGCACTGACTATCGGCTGAGGGCATCCGCCTGCGCCCGTCAGGTTACATCTCGACCAGAAGAAAGCTGGACAGACCTGACATCTTCTGACAGTTTATCCGCGGCGGCGCTGCCCCTAGACTGCGCTGTCAGGCTGTTGATGTTGATTTATCTCGATGTCTTTGAAGTTGTTTTTTACTCTTTTCGGCTGGTGAGCTTACCTAAGGCAACTATTCAGTCACGTGTAGGTCATGTGGTCGCTTGATCGGAGCCTCGGATGTCAATTCCCGGATGACTAAGATTTACTTATATAATCAGTATGGAAGGACAGCAAAAAATACTCCGTAGAAGGATTGGATATTATGGTCAACGCTGCTCTGGACAATTTGCAGGATGAAAGTCAATGGAACGCTGCGGCTGAGCAGATCCTGTGGTGGCCGCGTTGGTTAACTTGCAGCAGCGTGGCTCTTGCAGGTGTTCGAGAAGAGTGAGACAGGTTGCACCAAGCGGTCAGGCTGCTCGTACAGTCCCGCTGCTTCTGGGTATCAGCAGCAGCAGCCCCGGCTTACAGGATATGGCCTGTCTATTTCCGGAGAAGCAGTGCGGAAGGTAAATCTGCTCCTTACCGGGTAAGGTTATGTTGCTTCGGGAGGATTGTTACAGACCGACCACAGTAGAGGTGACGGAGCACCCTTGGTGGGAGCTGTGCAAGCAGGGACAATCCACGTACAAGGTGAGTGACTGCAGAGTCCCCCATAGAGAGGAGAGAGAAGATTGTCACAGCCGGCTAAACTGAAGCTATCAGCTGCTTGTTATTCCGTACTCTTCCTAGAGTTAGAGATAGGCGAAGAAATCCAAATTCGCTGGAGATCGGCTCATAATCAGGGCCAATTTTGCTTTTTCCTGATACGCGGAGCTGTCCCCGGTCCGTACAGCCCTCAACACACTTCACCCCACAGTTTTCCGGGCTGAAAGAGTCAGGACAACACCTAGCCGAGATGGCAATTCTCACTGTCTAAGAACAGGCAAAAACAAGAGGCAGGATCGGTCCCATCGCATTTGCTTGCGAGACGGTGAGGATGGCGACTGGCTCTCAGAACCAGCATGTTACTCACCCTCCTCCATCGGAAACCTCACCTTTACTGGGTGACAGAGCGAATGCAGAGAATGGGGTTCCTTCGGGTGAAAGTGAAGCGAACGATACTGGCCTCCCTCTGGTAGAGGAAGCCAGCTTCGGTGAGCTCTTGACGATATTGATGAGTACTTGGGTCGGTGTGTTTTTTGCAGCTCTTGGTATGTCATCTCTGTGGACCATAAGTCTTGAAATAAGAAAGAGTTATCAAAGATTTATGGACTAACTAGAGTGATCGCATCTTTGAAGATGGTACGATTGTTGCGACTATCTCGGCTCAGATATCTTCCTCGTTCAATTCACTGTCACTGATATCATGGCTTGCCACCGCATACCTGGTCTCGAGCTCTGCCTGTCAGCCGATCAGTGGCAAGCTTACCGACATCTTTTCTCGCCGAACAGGCCTTGTTATATCCAACATTCTCTTTGGAGTTGGTAATCTGATTTGCGGCCTTGCTACAGAAGAATGGGTCATGATCCTTGGACGGACTATCGCCGGAATGGGCGGAGGAGGGCTGACGGCCATATCTACATTCCTTACCTCTGACCTTGTACCTCTGCGCAAGCGAGGTATCTGGCAAGGCATTGGAAACATCTGTTTTGGAATTGGGAGTGGCCTCGGTGGTATATTCGGTGGATATGTGAACGACAACTGGGGGTGGCGGTGGGCATTCCTTATCCAGGTGCCTTTTGTTGCTGTCTCTGCTATCCTAGTGTCGATATATGTCAATGTACCCGTCAGAGTGACAGACACCTCTCGGTGGAAGAGAATTGACTTCCTCGGTGCCGGGACATTAGTCTGCGCCCTCGTTCTCTTCTTACTTGGACTTAACTCTGGCGGGAATCAGGTGCCATGGACGCACCCCTTGGTGCTCACAACCATTCCGCTCTCGGTTGTGCTGCTCGTTGCCTTTATCTACATCGAGGATAGGGTTGCGGCTGAGCCGATTATCCCTATCCGCCTCCTTATGGACCGCACTGTTCTATCCTGTTGCTTGACCAACTGGTTTGTCACAATGGCTGTATTCGCCCTCTTTATTTATATACCCGTCTTCCTCCAAGTACAAGGCTACACGACTACATTAGCTGGGACTCGCTTGGTTGCACAGGCTTTTGGTACCTCCGTCGGCTCTCTAGGATCCGGATACCTGATGCGCATGACTGGGCGCTATCTCTACTTCAACTACGGCTCCGTCGTCTTGATTGTCATCGGAATAGGATTGATATGCACCGTCAATCTCGCAACGCCGGCTGTTCCGCCTTTTGTCTACTTGTTTATATCAGGCTTAGGATACGGCGGCATGCTTACCTCCACTCTTGTGGCCATCATTGCTGCCGTGGACCATGAACACCAGGCCGTAGTTACTTCTGCCTCTTACGCCTTCCGCAGCACTGGTAGTTCGATCGGTATATCTGTCGCTTCGGCCGTGTTCCAAAATCTTCTCCGGTCAGGCCTCTGGTCTCGCCTCGGACACCTTGGCGATGCTGAAAAGATTATCCGAAAAATCACAGAGCGGTTTGGGGAGATTCGCAATCTCCCTCCTGATATAGCTGCGATTGTTCGTGACTGCTACATGGGCTCACTCCGAGCAGCTTTCTTGACTGCACTGGGACTGGCTGCTATGGGCGCCCTGGCAAGTTTGGCCATGAGAGAGCACAAGCTGCATATGAACCTGGCCAGAAAGGATTAAATAGAGTATTTGGATGGTAGATCTACATAGAGAGGACTTTGGATTCATTATATAACATCCCGTTTTTCTCCATATCAAATAGCGCCGGCTTGTGCTTTTGGTGGCAACAAGAGCAAATCTTTTTAACCCGCCCGGAAATAAACTTCCCTAAGTCCATTCCCCGTAGTTAAATTATCTGAACAACACAACTGAACGTTCAACTTCATCCGCCTTTTGAACGCCCGTCAAGCCCTTTTTGACCGACAATTATATCCTATAACAAAGGCCAATCTCCAGTGGTAGAAGGTAGGTGATCGCTGTCCTCGACCTTTTCTTTCATGCTACCCTGCCCGCTGCGACCGTGTCTTTACCGCTCGTCCATGGCGGCAAACGGCGGACAGCCTCAAACTCTCCATTTCGCATATATATATATATTAACCTTGCCTGTCATTTTCTAGGCTTTCATAGGGCAGGGCAACATCTCAGAATAGCCCATATCTCCTCTGTTGCCAGACGGAACCGAGCCCTTGCCTCCATGTCTTTGGAATGCGACTTGGGCATCCATGCGTAGCCCCTGCACCGGATGCGATGAGATAGAGGAGAGCGTCGGTCAGCCCCAGAAACGAATTACAAATATCACCACCTCGCTGGCTCTTCTGCGGGTTCTCGGCGGTTAATTCGCTAGTTATAACCAGCCATTTTGCTATAGTTAACCCCCCCGGCCAATAACAAGTAACTTGCGATCTGGACTCCCGGTCTCTCGAGATTTAACAACGTCAACGCCCACCTCAAAAAATCCCATGCAGATGGCTGTCGGGGTCAAACAAATGCTGAATGGGGAGCGCCTGGACTCCAATCCTACATCGAAGTTCGAAATTATGAGCCCTGCTCATATCAACGCCAGCCCTCGAGATGCGAACCCTTGTCACGGCGAGAAGCGTCCGGACGGTACTCGCCTCGAAGACTGCATGATGGACGGGCAGAAAGGCATACCTTCGCTTGGAAGGGCTGATAGGCACACCAAACGGGTTATTTTAGCAACCAGTACGCCGTTCGCTGACACGATTGTTCGCTCGCTATATCGAGATCCCGACGTCGAGCTTCGATTAATCGTACCGCAGGGCTTGGGTGTTGGACAAGAGGAAATGGACAATGTGGAATGCTACGAGGACGCACCGCAGCGAGTTACGGACACCACCAGTCAACCTTTGCGGGGCCAGTTCAATATGACAGCTGCAAACCTTGCGGATTGGGCAGACTTGTTGATTATAAGTCCCATGGATGCCGGAACGCTTGGGTCAATGGTTTGTGGATTAACTACGAGCCTTACACTGACGCTGTTGCGAGGCTGGGATGTTTCTAAGTCTATTATTCTTGTTCCAGGGATGACCACTCGCCAGTGGGTTGCGCCTATCACGCGAAGGCATCTGGACGATATCCAAGTCTTTTGGCCATGGGTTAAAGTGCTGCCGCCTATTCTCTCCAAGTTTGAAGCTCCTGATCGCCTCGCCGAGCTGCCGTGGGATGGGAGGGAGTCGTTTTACGATGAGATAAAAAAGGCTCTGGGATGGTCTGTGGAGATAGGTATAGATGGTAGAAATACCCCTTCGCAAGAAGTTGAAATCCCTGGGAAGGAAAACGGACTGAATGAGAAACAAAACGGGATGATAGCTCCCCCCATTGTGAACCTTCAGTCAAGCGACAGCTTCTCGTCACAGACGACAATTACACATCCGACTCCAACCCAGACTGCTCTTCCTTCTGAAATATTATCAATGATCTTCGAAGCTCTCGGCGACTGGGAAACCGCGGCGGCCGTAGGCATCTACACCCGATTACCAACTCCAGACCAGTGGAAAGCTCTAATACCCCGTTCACATTCCTCTCAATGCACCCTTGAATATGCCATTCTAAAACGGCCGTTCTCTGAAATCGAACAGTACCTCTCTTCAGCCTCGCCGTGGAAACCACTGTCCTCACTATCCGCCCATCTTATTCTTAAATTTTCACGCATAGATATATTAGACTTTATTATCACTTCTCGATCAGATATTTTCTGGTCCACTCCTCGGCTCCTAAACCTCCCATTCCGGGCTTCAGCTATATATGGCAATACTGCCCTCCTTGACTGGTGGCTTCATTGCCCCGAACTACCGAAGAAAGACTACCTGACAGATGCGATGGACTCCGCTTCACGCGCCGGGTACATCCATGTCCTTGATTGGTGGCGCAATTCGGGCCTTCCGCTCCTCTACACCGAACGAGCACTGGAATCTGCATCAGCAGAAGGCCATATACCTGTACTATCCTGGTGGAGAAACGCGTCTGAATGCTCCCCTGAGCACTCTCTGCCTCTAAAGGTCGGTAAATCAGTTTTACTAGCCGCACAATCTGGGCGGACCAATTCAATAGCCTGGTGGGACCAGTCGGGCATACCCTACTCGTATACCGAATCCGTCGCGCGCATTGCGAGTACCCATGGCCACGTTCATGTTCTAGAACTTTGGTACAAGCTGAAAGGCACGAAGATGATATTTGACAACCAGGTTCTTGTTGGTGCCACAAAAAACGGGCATGTGGACGTCCTGGAATGGTGGCGGAGAAGTGGACTCCATGTCGAGTTCAAGACTTGTGATATCGAAGAGGCCCTTGAGGATGCAATTGCCGGCTCAGGAGAAAAGGTACGTCGGTGGTGGGAGAGAAATGGGTTGAATCTAGGGGTTGGAACAAGCGAATGGATGAAAGTCAAGGTATTATAAGTTGATGTCGTATATATACTTATCTCCTATACACATATTGCGTGTGGTAAATCATCGTTCCCCGCTCATTCTATTTTTAATTACGTCACTATCCAACTATTCGTTCAACCTACTGAGTACTCAAATAGAAGTTATGTCTGGTCGGTGGCCTCTCATGGCTTCTCTTAGGTATCGCCTGATAACCAAAAAGGCTCTGTATGCCGCTTTTGGCTGCTAGCCTCGCCGCTTTAAGACAGCTTACTTATGCTTAACCCTATTTTAACTAGTTAGCCTCAGCCGAAACCTTAATTGGAATATGCTTAATTTTTCGTACAACATCGAAAGCAGGAAAAAACCAGGTAGATAGCATCTAGCCCAAGACAGGCTGTCTTGCATGGAGACATTGGGTTGAATAGAGAATATACTACTAGGGAAAGATTCAACTATTGGGTAGCCCGAAAATCTTTTGCCTATATATATAATTTATATTCGTCTGTACATATATATGTATGTCAAATATATCCAGAATAAAAGGAGTATGGCACAGCCATAATGGGCGAATGGTAACTATTGGTGATTGCCAGCAAGTTCCAATCGTGCAGCCCACATATTTTTTTCAAGTAAGGATTGTCGCCTATCTTGATGCAATCAAGAGACTTGAGGTTCGGAGGCAGGTTTGTGATGGTGGAGTGCACCAATTTATTTGCCGCTGCCGTTGTAGATAAGCTTGCTGGTGGTGTCCTCACCAGGGCTCTGGATAGCATCATTGGCCATCTCCTTGATGGTGTCACAGAGACCAGGGCCACCTTGCTTGCCCAATCCGATGAGGTAGGCACCGAGACCGCAAACGTGAGGAGAAGCCATGGAAGTACCAGAGAGAGTATCAGTGCTGCCGCCTGGCTTAAGGGAGGTGATATCCTTTCCTGGGGCATAGACGTCGACTATAAAGAGATTGTTAACTTCAGTTCAATGTCATATCAGCGGTAAACAAAGAACACTTACCGGCAGAGCCATAGTTGGAGAAGCTAGCCTTGCCATCATCCTTAGTGGAGGCAGCGACAGTGCAGACGGATGGCTCAGAGGCAGGAGAAGAGTGCTGGGCGTCCATCTATAACATTTCTAGTTAGACTGACGGATCTATGTGTAAGAGGTTGGGGTTTGCAACTTACGTTTTCGTTACCAGCAGCGACAGCCAAGAAGATACCAGCATCAGAAATGGCCTTAGCAGCCTGGTTGGTGGCTTCAGAGCGAGGTCCACCGAGGGACATGTTCATAACAGTCTTTCCAGCAGCCTTAGCGGTGCCATTGCCACCACCAGAAGCGTCCCTCATGGCCCATTCCATACCCTTGATGACACCAGAGTTGGATCCGGAGCCCTCACAGTCAAGGACCTTGACAGCAATGAGGGAGACACTCTTAGCAAGTCCGTATTGCGTTCCACCAACAGTTCCAGCAACATGGGTTCCATGACCATTGCAGTCCTGATCCATGTCATCAGCAAAGTTCTTACCCCACTTAGCACGACCTCCGAAATCTTTATGGTCGGTATCGATACCAGTATCGATGATATAGGCCCTAACACCCTTGCCAGCGGAGGGATCATAGTAGTAGGTTGTGCCACCAGCCTGCTTAGAGCCAACGCGGGCAAGTCCCCAAGAGGGGACGTTGTCCTGGTGGGTGAGGTTAGTGCCGTTAGTGGTGGTCCTCACAACAAAGTCGGGCTCAATGAAGTCGACCTATTAAATAACTGTTAGTTACTGCCGTTTCTAATTTCAGGCATTAAATGCTTTCAGGGTTGAGAAATCTCTCATACATCATCGTGGCCGGAAATATCTTTAATCATCGCCTCATCGAACTCGCCAGAGTAGGCCCTGAAGACATTTCCAAGGGAGTACTTGTCTTGCATTCCAGCCATGGGCTTGGAGCTGCCGGCGCGGCGCATTAGGCGGCTATTGAGGGTTTGGCTAAGCCAAGTTGTATGAGCGCTGAAAGCTTCTTCGGAAACATCCTTCTTCATAACAACAATGTACTTGTTTGGGATGGTCTCGGCATGAGGACCGGCCTCAAGGATTCTAGCACCATTGACAGTTGACAACGCCGCCAGGACGATAGGGATGGCTTTGGTAATGAAACCCATGATGGATAATGCAGGAAGACAGGCGACTAAGGAGGGTTAAGAGAAAGAAAGGTTGGGGTTGATGGTGAGGATGGAATGAAAGAGAGAAAGATCTGAAGCGGGAGAGGGAGGCCTAGATATAGACTGCCCAAGGGTACGGCAAAACCCGGCATTCCTCATGATAATCAGCTCTGAATCGTATCTTAAGGGTAGTCAGGCAATATTTCAGGCAATATTTGCGTCATCTGCTACACATTGCACGCTGGAACCCCCCCGCTTCTCGGGCAAAACGCTTCTTGCGAGGTACGCTCCAGGTATATCCAGGATGGACGCTGTGATTAAGAACCTTGAGGGAACCGATCGTCAAGGAATAACACGGCTGTATACCCTGCTGTGTGAAGCAAAGAACAAGAGAATGACAAGGTAAGCCAGCGAATGTCCATCTCAAAACGTGTTGTGGGGATGGGGATATTGCGTTACTTGCATTAGGTGCAGGCCGCATCAAAGGAGATAGAAACTTTGAAGAATGCAGCGCAGATCAGATTGCTGCGATACGATGAACAACGTCCAAATACTGGCGCTTGCCATGCTCCAGAGAGTAATGTCAGGGGCCGCGATGCGGAGAATTTCCTGCAAGACCCACAACTTCCCGTCTTTGCCCAGACCGTGTTGCGTAGATAGGGCCACATTGCCAGGGGACTGGCCAGGGATAGCTATGGAACACGAGAGCATCAACGTGCAGAGCATATACATAGGCCTGCAGGACGAGGAGCTAATGATGCTGGGGAAAACAAGGCGATCAAATGTATAACCAGGTACATAATACTTGGCCAAGTCGAGAACATTTAGCATGGTTGAAGCAGTTCAACCATCCACGATCACTATCAATCTCCCTGAAAAATATTCAGTACAGTGAAATTAAAATAGAATCAATGGTGCCTTATGGGGTATTTCCACATGGAGAACCAGTTCTCTAACCCGTGTTTCGTTTCGAGAACCTTTAGTGTGGAAACTAGTCAAACGACTCCGCTTGTGCCGCATGTTGCGACTGTGCTCGCTCGAACGGAACGGTGAAGGGCTCTGACTTGTGAGATTAGCGCTCGGAGTTTTAAGAACTGCCGATCCCCAGATTCTGCCAGTCAACTAATTTCCGGCTAATTCCTGGCCAATGGGAAGTATTTTTTTTTTTTATAAATACGGAGTCTTGATGGAGTGATTTGGCACAAAAATAGTTGACCGGTCTTGGTAGCCCCTCCGGAGTACGTCAGAACGAGCCTTGTACCGTGGTGGAAAACATGGTAGAAGAACGGCAGAATAACCCTGAGCTTTCGAATATCCAACGATGATCAGATGTGATATGTAGAATATATGCACTCCCTATTGATCATGAGGCTGCTGAACAAATGCTAATATCCCGGGGAGAGGTTGGGATCTTCAAGTTTGCCACCCCTCGGTCAGAGAGCAGACAAATGACTCGGGGAGATGAGCATTTTCCAGAATATTCATAACCATTAGTTACATCGAGCCTTGGCGACAGTCGCAGGTTCAAGCTGATTTAACTATGATACGAGCTCCATAAGTATCCATGGCTACTGATCAGAAGGCGGAAAGACCGAAGTCGTGGCAGTGGGAAGCTCCTGTTGTGGGGTGATCGTATGGCCTCGATGGTACCCAGCTGCGTCATCAATGTCAGAGCTCTCTAACGAGCACAAATGTGAGCCCAGCTTTAATAAAAGCTTGAAAAGGCTTTGGAGAGCAGTCCATTGATTGGCACTTTAAGGCAGTGTTCAATCGAGTCCCCACATGCTCATGTTTCAACCTCTGGGCATCAATGAAAACCTCCTGTTTTAGAGTAAAAGTCACAAAAATTATCTTCTCAGGTGAATGTAACACTTGATAAAAAGACAGACGGATGTTAAGCCAGCTTCTAGCAAGAACACGTCCTTTTCTCTTTAGCTGTGAACTAATTTGGTTTTCAGGTTTGCTGTTCAACCAGTCTAGCATACACAGTACTCCGTACTCTTGCTTCATATCAAACATGTCGATAGCATCAGCCATCCGCACCCAAAAGCTCACTGCCATCAACTTACATGATTTCTTTACTTAGCTGAACTGTTCAGAATGGCTCATTTTGATGGAGCAGCTTGAGGCAAAGGTTGCTGTATGGTGGAGTTGTCCCTGATTACCGTAACTTGGGCAGTACCAGCATTTCCACTTCAAAATGAGCATTTTCCACGTCAATTCTTCATCGCTCGCGCCACAATAATAGGGCAAAAATATTATTCAGGGGCTGTTTTTCGCTCGCATCTCCATCCGAGTGGTTGTGGGTGTTGTTGTGTTGCGGCTTTTGAAGTTGTTTATCGCCGTTAAGGCTGTGGCTGTTACTGCTTATGTAAGTTAAGAATTTTTTATGATGACTAATTAGTCACGTGAGTATATTTATCGCGACCATCATTGGTCATGTGATGATAGCAGCTTATCTAAGCTACTTGTTGTTACATAATACTGCTTACTCATCCCGGCGTTAGCTTCATACAGAAATAATACCAAATTTCAGCAATAACAGCCAATAAGATGCTCATAATAGACCCATTTACGTATCAAGATACGGATCCCTTACTGCGCTCTGTATATTTTTTGACACTGAAAAGTCAAATCCAGCGACGAAAAGAGCTGCGAGTCAGCAATTGACTGGCTTTTCAATAGCCCGCAGGGAATTTATTCTCCTGGAATGGCGGCGGAGGGGGTTTGCTGGACCGCTTTCCATTCAGACTGAAGAAACACGAAACCCTTGGAGTTTTGAACAAGCTTCTCACAGCCTGCCTAGAAACCCAAGGCCCTAACTAACGTCTTGTTACAGAGTTACAGAGTAACTAGTTAGCTAGATAAGTCGCTACTTCATACACGAGCAACTACTTTAACAGTTATCAAAGCCTTGAAGCCGCGGCTATGTGCTCAGCTTTACATCTACCGAAACCCGTTATTGATACGAATGCTGAAATCCTTGCCCCCGGGCATCAACCAACCAACTAACTTGATGTTCACAGACGGAGGGTTTCATCTCCCGAACGCCGTGATGCCACAGGGATCCTGTTCAGCCGCTCGACTCCTATACTATAACTATGAAAATATATCCCCCCTCCTAAGGCCGTGTGGACCAAGGAGTCGGCTGCTTTGCTCAACCTCTAACCGCTAGGTTTGGAACGACAGACGTCAAGATGGCCACTTTACTTGGGCTTGGTTTGTCCGTAGCCTTGACGTTTCTTCTAGTCTCCTATTTCCCCAAGTATTCCATTTCTGGGTCCTTTGCATGGACGTTGCCAGTTCTCTTCACGGCTTACCTTGCCCTCCGAGCAGTGTATCTTGTCATTTTATACCCTATCTTCTTCACACCATATAAACACCTGCCCGTCCCACCGGTAAGTCCGCCCATGATCCTTGGCTAAACCTATTGATTATGAACGTATAATAAATTTCCTGACTTTTACAATGCTATAAAGGGAAGAAGCATTTGGAATGGACACTTCAAAATTCTACAGGCATCTTCCCAAGGTACTCCAAGTGCAAAATGGACCAGAGAAGTACCAAATGACGGGATCATTCGCTATTACTTTATGTTGAACCGAGAGCGACTGCTAGTCACATCAACAAAGGCCCTGGCAGATGTACTGGTCAATCGGGCTTATGACTTTGCAAAGACCCGCGCATTGGTTGCATCTATAGGCTGGGTTACCGGTACTGGTGTCATCCTTGCGGAAGGAGATGTGCACAGGGTATGCCCGCTGGTGCTACAGCCGCCTGTTACCCCAGCCTTTGTAGCTGACGATTTCTTAAAAGGTCCAACGGAAGAACTTGAACCCTGCATTCTCGTTCCGCCATATCAAGGAGCTCTACCCTATTTTCTGGCAGAAATCGGTAGAGATGGCCGAAAGGATAGCCGAGGACATAGCTCCCCTACCTACAGATGAAAAGATCATTTCATTTGCTGACTATACTGGAAGGGCAACCTTGGAGATAATTGGACTGGCTGGCATGGGCTATGATCTCGAGTCAGTAAATGAGCTCCGAGAAGAGTACCGAAAGATGTTCACTACTCCAGGTCCTTTTACTAGAATCATTCGGAATTTCGTCTTCTTGACATGGCCGGAATTGTTCTTCTACTTACCACTGCCATATGTAAGGACAATCACTGCTGCGTCTCAAAAGATCCGCGAAATTTCTCGGTTGCTTGTTCAGCGGAAGCGATATGAACTCTCTTCCAAGAAGATTGATGACTCAAGTGGTGATATTATATCCGTCGCTCTTGAAAGCGGCAACTTCACGGAAGAAGGTCTAGTTGATCAGATCATGACCTTCCTGGCTGCGGGCCACGAGACAACTTCCATAGCTCTGCAATATGGCACGCGCATACTATGCACCCATCCAGAGGTCCAAAGTCGATTGCGTGAAGAGGTTAGGGCTAAAATTCCGTCACCGGGGCAAAATAAGGATGCAAATGGATTACGACATATCTCATCCACCCTTCTGGACACATTACCTTACCTCAACGCATTTTGCAATGAGCTTTTTCGTTTCTACCCACCAGTTACCATTACTACTCGCCAGGCAATTCGCGATACCGTCATTGCCGGCCAGCCTATCAAAAAAGGAACAAATATTGTCATTGCACCTAGAGCAACGAACCGAAATCCCGAATTCTGGGGAGAAGATGCAGATGTCTTCAACCCAGACCGTTGGCTGGCTCCCGGCTGTGCAAACACCGGTGGTGCTGAGTCAAACTATGCCTTCCTTACTTTTATACATGGGCCTCGAAGCTGTATTGGGAACACTTTTGCGAAGGGTGAGTTAATGTGTTTGGTCGCTGTACTTGCAGGAAGGTTTGAGATGGAACTTGAAGATCCGGATAAAGAACTGGAGATCACACCTGGTATAACTAACCGGCCAGCAGATGGAGTAAGGGCTAGGTTAAAGGTCTTGGAAGGTTGGTAGGATGCTTTACGTGGATATCTTAACGGAGTATATTTTATGTTATGATGTATGCAAATTTTAACGAAGAATACGAAACACTTTAATGAAATAGGTTTATGAATGTGTGTAATGCTAGCATAGTGTTTTATTTAAGAGTAGTACTCGTCTCTAAACGCCATCATTCTCTCCCTTAGTACACCATCGGCATCTTCTTCCGTCCAAGCACGAAGCATGCCGCCACGGTTGAAGTCAAATACTGCTTTTCCCTTAATAGGCTCTTCGCTCTGACGCTCTTCAGCATCGTGTGGCACTTCGGCTTCGATACCAATGATTCCTCCCGAACCTTCTCCGGTCACTCCCCACCTTGGGCCTGCTGAGCGCTGAAGTTCTCCGCCAGGTCCAGCAATGGCAGTAATAGCATCCGCAAGCGAATCCTTTGCACCCAGCTTCAACAGTGAGGCGGCCGAGTGAGCAGCGGCTACACGGACGAACGAGTCGCCGTTACCGGTGCAAGACAGTCCGAGAGCCCGACGAGTTGACGAGCTGGGAACATCCCAGGCCTCAGCCCAGTATCCAGTCCCAAGCGTTGGGGTATCGCCAATCCGCCCGGGCAGTTTGTTGGTCAGCCCTCCTGTGCTTGTGGCAGCAGCAATGTTCCCCCATTGGTCAAGGCATACACATCCAACTGTTCCTTGACTGAGATATTTCGAGATATCTTCTCCCGGTTTAGGCAAAGTGTCATGGTCAATTGAAGCTCCTTTACCTAGTCCCTTCATGTGCTCGTCCCATCGTTTCTGGGTGAAAAACCATTCATCGGGTTTGGATTCCAACCCCCATTCCTTCGCGAGGGATTCCACATACGGACCACAGAGATGAGAATGCATGCTCTCGCCATTACCCCTGTGGCCTTCAACGTCATTTCGCAGAAGAACTTCCCTCGCTAGTTGTACTGGATGACGAACGTTTTTCAGCATCATGACTCCGGCACCGCGCTTAATCAGTGCCCGCTTTACATCTTCGCATCCCTGGGTTTCAGGGAGGAGTGAACAAACCATCACTGAAGCCTCCATCTCGTGAGTGCCAGTAAGCGTAAACACGCTTCCCCGTCCACAGTTATATAGTTCGTCATCTTCTAGCAATGACACAGCATGTACGGCTGCGTCAATAGCAGAATATGGCGTAATCTTCTTCTTGGTCCCGTCTCCTTCTTCCTGCTCACCATTGAGAAGAGTAACAGTCGAATGCAGGTATTTCAATAGGGACGCTCGATATCTCTCGTATAACTCTGGGGGGATCCTGGAGCGTACAATATTCCCCGCACCGCCGTGGATGATAACCGTTGGCCTAAAACGCGGCTGCGGCGTGGATTCCGAGGAGGCCGCATATGTAACCGTCATGATGTCCGCGTCGGTCAGCTAACAGGCGGGAAATAGGTTCTTCAGGTGGCTTTGTACAATGAAACTGATATGGATCCAACTCCACGCTCGGCTAAACGGCGGAGGAGTAGCCGTTGCACCTGGGCTGGGCAGGGGTATGGTCACGTGGAGCTAAAGCGGCAAGGGGGACATATAGGTAGGGTGGGAATGGGAGGAAACAGTACAACGTCGATCAATGAGTTAGTTGCAATTGATATGGCTTTTTTTCACTGCAATGTGTAGGTAATGTACAGGGCGCGGAAGGTATTCTCGCTTTCCAACAATCATTAGCGCCAAAGGAGAAGAGAGAAATTGGGCATATATCCATGGGAATTTGGGAATGCATTGCAGATGTATGCGGCATTACCCGTATATGCGCTGGGGGGCATGCATAATTTATGAGTGTAGCTAAACAGGATGAGATCGGGACAAACAGTGAAGGAAGGCTTCAGGCGTTTTTTGGAGAGGTTGATCGAGGCATCCTGCGAGAAATCGGAGTTTAATAAGGACATTATAAGAAGGATAAGAAGGGAGGATTGGAGGAAACCAGAGGGAAAGTGGGAAGACAAGTAAACATCATCTATTTATAACCCATGCCCCTGACAAATAAAACGAGACCGAATAACTCCAGATAATATGGGAAAGTCGAAGGAGAATATGAGGACAACGTTAAGCCCCAAGCAAGGCAATAGGTGCCAAAATAAATTCGTTGGCGTGAAAAGAATCGAGGCACGAGGCCAGCTTGGTATATATGATTGGACTGATTACGCAGCCATTGTGTTCGATGAGCCGCTGGGTGGAGGTGGAGGTGCCTATATGCGATATATATTAGCCGGGTGTGAAAAGAGAAGAAACTCTAGAAGAAAACTCACGTCTAATCTGGTGTTATCAGCCATCATTCTCTGGAATCCGATACCAACACCTTCGATAACAGCCAAGAAACAAGCACACATAATGGCGGAGTTTCGTGCAGCCCTCATTCCACCACGGATAGCCAGTGCACCACCGGTGAAGAATCCAGCAATAACTAACAACAACTAGTTAGTTCACGAGTCCCAAATGATGCTATAAATGATTGACGTACTGGCATTGTAGGGATCCTCCTTCTTCCGTATTCCCTTGACTGTGCAGTCGAATGTTGAAAAGAGACCACCCCAGACACCGAAGTTACCGCCGAGAACTGGTGCTCGAGCCTTGATAGCTGTGATGGCTCCTATTCTCCGCTCACCGTATGGACTGTTTCTGAATCCCTTAACACCGTGCCAGACTGCACCACCGATAGCCTTTATATAGATAACAACCAAGTCAGTTCAGCTAGGCCAATTACTGAGGAGGGACGAATATTGAAACATCACGATTGGTACAAGGGATAAACGTACACCCATGCTAAAGGCACCGCCAAAATCACTGAGGATGACATAGGGACACGGGTCGCGGGTGTGATCCATTATGCCAAAGTAACTGCGTGCAAGGTATTATAATATCTGAAATATGGCCGAAATCGTGCAATTCGAACTGATCCTCAAGCTTAGAAAGAACAACAGGCCAGCCTTGTCCGGTATATTGTACAAATCGAGGTTTATGAAGATTTTTCTTGTAGTGATGGAACGGCGTCGGGATGCTCTTTTAACACGGCTGCGTTGACAGTGCACGGGAATCAGGCGGTAAAAGGATCTGATCCAAGAGAGCTCTTAAAAACAACAGCAGATTTCTAACGGGTCGACGGTGGTGTTTTTTGCGCCGTCATTCGTCTCTTCGATCTTCGTCTTTTTGCTTTGAAGCTTTTCAAGAAATAAAACTAAAAAAAAAAAAAAAAAAAGATCGGAAGCCCTTTTGCACGTGACGTCATGTGACTAATTTTGCCTTTTCAGCCTCGACGACGGACAGCCAGAGATATCAAAGTTGGATTTCAGCAACAGACTAGGAGGAAGACCTGGAAACAGCTAAAAGAGTGGATAGTTGATTGAGGAACTAAGTTTACGGTTCTGATTCGTGTTATTTTTCGTGTATCCCGTTATATATCACCCTTGCGGGCTAGACGGGCTGATCTAGATCTATATCTAGATTGAACATATAAACGCCCGCAACAAAAATACAGATAGAAGAAAAAGACATCCCACTCTTTAAATGAAGATAAGTATAAGCAGATCCAAAATGTGGGATATAAATCAATCGAAAAGAGAAAAAAAAAAAAAAAAAAGGAAACACCCGGATAGGTCATTAGATCCGGTGGCGAAATCTCACGTATACATGACGGTCATCAGGAACAATACAACAAAACAAAGGTGCAGGACATCAGCTAAACAGCTTTCTCAAGGGGGAGGGCTTCTTCTTCTTCTTCCTTTCCTTCTCCTTCAGCTCATCTTTCTTATGCTTACTCTCACTGTGGGACCGAGACGTTTTGGAGCTTTTGGAGTGCCTGGACGAATGTGAGCGGCGTGAATACTGCGAGCCCGTCTCGTACACGCTGCCTCCAACATATGAAGACACTCGAGTTGGCGCGGGGAGTATCTGACTGCTTCTGACTTCGCTTCGACGGTCATTATCGTACGCGTGCTGCTCATTAAGCATCACACGAGACATTGCTGCTGCTGTGGGCGTGATGAACTCCCCGTCAACAGATGTTCCACAACTCTCGGCCTCAGACTCTGCAACTCCCCTTCTCCAGCCTTCAATGCGGCTCATGCCAGAATTGATTTCAAGCAGCTCGTCCACCATAACAGGAGCTTCGAGTTGCCGTTCTTCCATTCCTTCTGGCTTCGATGAGATCTGTTTTATGATCTTGTATCCTCCAAACATGACTACTGTGACACCGATACCCACACCGGCTGCGATCATGAAGTGCGGGCTCGCCAGGAGGGCGAAGACTGCTGGTGCGCTGGCTCGCAAGGTCGCAAGGGCTGTGGGACCGAGATCAGACACTAGCTTGCTGATTTCAGCCAAGGTGAGAGCAACAGCGGCCATGGCATCTGGGTTTGACTGCAGGTGTGCAATCGTTGCCGTAACCGAGTGGTGTGCACAGTCAGCTTCAACAAGGAGATCCTTGACCCTCCCTACGAGTCCGGGCATATCGCTAGGTTCTGGGTCGAGCCGATCAAGTGCAGATTGATGGAATTCGCCGTATGCGAGATCCATATCGACTTTTGGAAGAGTGTGGGCGCGTGCTTCACCGTACGAGGGCCTAACAGGCTTTGCCATGGAAAGGTTATGCTCCGTATGACGCCGTGCGAGCTGTGAGTTGGGATGGTAGCCATCTGGATACTCGGATCGAACTTCAAATTCGAATGACCGGCGTTTTTGCGACCTACTTGAGTGATGACTGTGATGTCTGCTTTGTCTGTCATCGTCATGATGCCGAACAACCGATTTGGCTCGGCCTAGGTGTCGTTTAGAAGTCGTGGAGCGGTCATCCTCGAGGGTGTATGCTGCGAGGGCCCGGCGGGTATCTCGTTCTGCCTTTTTTGCTTCCTCGGCGCTTCGGATGACGGCCTTACGTTCCTTGTAGGCAGAACGAGCTTCTTTGAACACACTGAATAGATGTTTGCTCTGGGCAAAGCTTTAGCCAAAATACTGGTGGTGGCAAGACAACAGCGGGACTCACGGTGCTAACAACTTTGCCAGACTTATCTATCACGGAGATCGTCTGACCTATAGCGGCAGCCATTTTGACTGCTGAAATAGGCGTCTAGCTCTGGATGAACCAGTACGCAATGTCTGGCCAGGGAGAAGCTGTCCGAAGGCTTCTACTACCATATGCCCTCAATATGAAAAATATATGGATTAATTCGGATGTGCCAGGAGGTCCGTCCTGAAATGCAGTGTCTTGCTGAGTATATAACTACCACTGCCAACTCAGCAATCCGGGATAGTAGTTATTATTATATGAGGCGGGACAATCCAGCCAACGACTGCCATCCGATCCACGGCGATGCCTATCCGCCCACTCTCTGCTAGCCAACTGGCGCCCTACTTTTTCTCTCACCTTTCCCTGTCTGGCCTCAGTTGGGCTGGGAGAATGAAGCGGTTGGGCTGCGTGATTGGCGTGAAAGAGAACGAAGGAAAAGAGACGCAGCCAGTCGATGACAATGTGGCGGTGAAGCGTGGCGCAGATTCTCGTATTATATGCAAGAACAGCCACAGCAATTTGATATTCGATTCTGTTGATGATGCAAAGCTGCAGAATTGTTCTATACAGAATCTTTCTCTGGCTTCCAGAGGATGGCTCTTTGCTCGCTCCTTTGCTTCCCCTCTATTCTGGGGACGGGTGCGAGGTAAGAAGTTGGATAAGACGAGTGTGATGGGGAGAAACGACGGTGTAGGGGTCGGTATATTCGAGTGGAGAGTAGCGAGTGGACCGCCGGCCGCCGGGTAGCCATTGGGCTAGCCATTTTGACAAGCATCCCGTCTTCGCCTGGTCCACTGCTTGTTTTCATTCCTTGCAACAACCGACAGACAGAGCTATCGGGCGAGTTTACCTAACTGCGGCCAGCAGCCAGCCGTCCATGACTATCAAGACTCGAATATCCATCGCTATCTTCTTCATGGCGTAGTTAGCTACTTATGCAGCGGCCACTTTTGTTAACCACTTCATAACCGATGGAAACGATGTCTCAAACGAAACCCCTGGGAGGTTTTGACTGCTGTTGAAACAATTCCCATCACTTTTTCGTCGAAATTTCCGTCTCTGGTGCCGCCACGGATCAGAGGTTTGATGAAACCCCTTCCAGAGTCGCGACGGTCGATGCTCTGAATAATAATACCACAGAATGGAAGCCATCATCTATCCAACTCTCAAAGCTTCGTGACGTCCGCATCTGCCCATCCAATGAGTTAAACAGTCCTCCGTACATATTCTGATCATCCCTTCAGTGTTGTCGATTCGGCATTCAGTACTCCGTACTCCGTAATTAAATGATACTAAGAGTTTCCGGCACAATATAAGTATGTATGAGTCTATGCGAATCCAGACGCTCGGCAGGGGGATCTACATGGTCGTCCGACAGCTGAGCCTGCTGATGTGCTAGGACATCCATAGATTTCAATAGGTTTAACGGAGTTCTCACTGTGGTAGGCTTTGCAGTCCGGATTTGGGAATTCCCCATACTTCGTGAAGGTAAGCCTAGAGTCGGTCTGTTGCCAGACTCAAATTTTTTCGTGTCCCGTATGGAAAAAAAAAGAGCCCAGGCCCTTTGTCCCTTCTTCGTCGTAACAATGCACACGGAACTTTCTGTTTTTCCCTCTCCCGTCTGCAAGGCAAACTTCTACCCGCGCTAAACGTAGGAGTCTCACGCTTCAGCATGTATACCTAAGCATATACACCAATCAAAAAATCACACAAGAGACGGGAGTTGCCTTGCCCAAGCAATATCTTGATCATGGGGGTTTATCTCTGATTGGTTGGCTTATGCATGATGAGATGCCTCGTCCCCTGGGTTCACGGTGGAACATGTCCCTATCTGGAGTACCCTGTACGGGGTACCTGGTCGCGATAGTAAAAGAGCCGACACCCCGTATTGTGTAGTTCTCTTTCCTGATTCTTCGTTAATGACCGTAAATAAGAAGCCGAAATGATATCACGTAAACTGCATACACATTTTGCAGAAAGAACCTACGCAAGAGACGAATCCATATCAGCCCACGTAGAGGATATTCACAGGGTCCTAAACCTTCGTCGTTTTGTTTCGTTGCCCTTATTCATCCTGAGGTGAACCCACAAGCTAATCAAGTAACCGTCTTCTGCGGCAAGCCGGGCCGCATGAGCTATCCAGCCTTGCCCGCTATGCCGGTCTCGCCGCCAGGGTGCCTCCGTAGAACCGGCGATTTAGCAGACCATTACTCCGTAGTTAACGGGCTTAACGGCGTCTTTCCTAAGCGTTACCTATCCGGCAACTCGAGATCCAAGCCAAATACCAAGCTCCAAGCTCCAAGCCACGCCTCACGTCCTCGTTTGAGAAACACGGCCTAGCTGCAATGCCAAACCTAATGGCAGTCTCTCTTTCGAGCTATAGATGCGGTGAAGCTGCGCCAGTCGATGCAACAGGCTGGCTGGTCCCTTGAAACCAGCAAATTCCCACGATAACAAACAGTAATTGGTCTGCCGATAATCCATTGTGCATCATGCATCGTTGATTAAAATATGGTCGAGTGACCATGTCCTACCTCCCATTTATTTTCCCTCTGGCGTAGAAAAGAAACATAGCTGGTCACTTTCGTTCACTTGTCGACACTTTTGCATTCTCTCGTTTGAAATCCGTCGTCATAGCATTATCAAGCCCATTGCTGCTGTTGCTCTGTTGCTTGTTTGATTGATTTAACCTCCCGCCGACCTCCGATCACAGCCATGCCGCCATCCGTCACTCGAACGACGCTGAGATATGGCATCAATTACAGCCAGTCTGCAGCCTTCGGTAAGTCAGTCTCATTGCAATTCCGCTGGTCCGCCGTCCTCTGCCTGTATAAGCATCTTCTCTGCCTGTCGTGTGTGTGGCTGTCGATGAGATGGAGTTGGTGAAAGAAGAACGAAAAAGTCAATCCACCGCCACACGATGTCGACATCGGCTCGATGGGGAAAAACTCCTTTTGGGCCAAAACCTCCGCCAATTTGCACCAACATAACATAGAGATATTCATAGCATTTATCATTGACACAGGACGCAGCTTTCTGCAGATGAGGTGGTGGTCCCGTTAAATTAGTACATTAACTACAAAATTACGAAGGAGCTGGCTGGGCATTTTTGGTAGTTCTCATCTTGGATATACTGACAGCATGGATGATATAGACCTCAACGGCATTGATACAGGCTTCACCAAGCTCTCAACAGCTGAAACTACTGGAATGAATGCACAGGACTCCGCCGATTCATCGCCGACAACAGAGTCCAGAACTGCTTCTGGAGTGGCTCATCGGTTGCAGGCCAGCCGTTCAGTGCTCTCGTTAGCTATTGGCAAGGACTGTGTATTCGCAGGGCTTCAAGGAGGCGACATCGTTGTGAGTACCACGGCTAGTATCTTTCGCAGTTCAAAGCTGATTCAGGATAGGCATGGTCACTTTCAACTTATGAGTCCATAGCTTCCGTGGCAGCACACCAGGAGAGCGTCCTTGGGCTTCATTTGTCCCCAGATAAGGAGCTTTTATTTTCTAGTGGCGGGGACTCTACCGTTAATGTATGAACCAACGAATGTACTTATCGCAAGAAGTAGAGCTAATAAGTCACAGGTTTGGTGTACAAGAACGCTGGAGCAGTTGTACTCGATAGAGTCACATCATGACCCCGGGGACATATTCACTACGGTGTACTCTGCAGACAGGGGAACGGTGTATTGCGGTGGCCAAAACACAAGCATTCAGGTATGGTTTGCATCTGTTTAGATATCCGGGCTGCTTACTCACAGGTTTTCCTCTAGTGGTGCGATCTTCAACAAAGTGATATCCCTCAGGCAGTTGGGAACAAGGCGAATAAGCCGCATAAGTTCTTTGACTCCACAGGCCCCGGAGCTACAGAGCCCATTTCTACTGCCTGTCAAAATGGAATCGAGAGCCAAGGGCAGAAACTATATTTTAGAAAAGACCAGCATCGGTTATTCGCCCATAACGGATACGTTTATTGCATGAGACTTGTCAGGGGCCTGGTAGAAACCAGCGGTGGAGAGGTTCTTTTAACAGGATCTGGTGATGGATCTGTAAAAATATGGGAACTCGGTCATGGCCCGGGCGTGGCGCCAACGGAGCTTTTTACGCTTCAAAATAGAGACGAATCGGTTCTATCCATCTCGGTTGATGGGACATTCCTCTATTGTGGTCTCTCGGGAGGGGCAATAAATGTCTGGAATTTGGAGTCGAGACAGATCATCAAAACAATCTCTAGCCATACTGGTGACGTATGGGCAATTGACATTATCAAAGGGTTCATTCTGAGTGGTGATTCGGATGGTGTCGTGAAGGTAAGAATACCTAGCTTCCAACTGACAAGATGCAGTGAATGTTGTCTAACTCATCTAGAAATTCAACTCTCGTTTTGAGGAGCTCGGAACATGGACAGCTCATGATGGGAAGATGCTCACTTCTACCTCCGGGAATGTTAAGAATAGATGGATCTTTGCTACTGGTGGTAATGACAACACAGTTGCTCTATGGGATTTGACGGACGAAAAAGCTGATTCACAGGAGATACCTGCCATTAGCAACGGTACATAACGGCCCCCTTTCCCTTATTATACGTCATTTTCTTTCTAACTTAAAATATTTACAGATGAGATGGTCAACACGCTGGCAAAATTTATTGCATTCAAGACAATTTCCGGTTGCTCAGCGTTCGCTGGCGAATGTGCTCAGGGAGCAATCTTCCTCCGCAGACACTGCAAGTATCTAGGAGCTCAGACCAAGCTACTTGGGACAGGACAGAAGAAAAATCCAATTGTGTTTGCCAAATTCCCAGCGAATGCACCTGTAAAGAAGGACAAGTCCATTCTTTTCTATGGTCATTATGATGTTGTTGGAGCTGGAGCAAGCCATCCTAAGTGGAACACTGATCCATTCCACTTGACCTCCCTAAATGGGTACTTATATGGTCGTGGCGTCTCCGATAACAAAGGGCCATCCCTTTCTGCTCTTTATGCTGCAGCAGAACTCTATCAGCGAAAGGAGTTGTCTTCCAATGTTGTTTTTCTCATTGAGGGAGAAGAAGAATCTGGTTCGCAGGGGTTTGGACAAGCTATCCGTGAAAATAAAACCTTGATCGGCCCAATTGACTGGATTCTCCTGGCCAACAGCTACTGGTTGGATGACCACATTCCTTGCCTGACATACGGATTACGAGGAGTGGTACATGCAAATATTGTTGTATCAAGCAATCAACCAGATCTCCATAGTGGAATTGATGGAAGTTCTCTACTCGACGAACCTCTCAAGGACCTGACACTGCTTTTAGGAACGATAGTCGGACCCAAAGGAGCGATCAATCTCCCGGGCTTTCATGACCCGGTTTTATCATTAACACCCACCGAAAAGGCACGCTACGATGCTATTGCCGAGGCGTTACTACCGCACCACCCCGAGATCAAGAATTTTGAATCATTCACGGAATCTCTGATGCATCGTTGGCGTGAACCTTCGCTAACCATTCACTGCATTGACATTCCTAGTTGCAAAAAGTCGACCACCACTATATCAAGGAAGGCGAAAGCCTCGCTTTCTATTCGTATCGTTCCAAACCAAGAGTCAAGCAAGGTGGCAGAGGACTTAATCAACTATGCTCAGGCTCAATTCTCCGAGTTAAATTCGCAGAATACCCTCACCGTCGAAATTACCGGAACTGCAGATCCATGGCTCGGAGACCCTGATAATGAACTATTTGAAGCTCTTTCCCATGCCGTGACATTAACATGGACAAAGCAAGGCAATGGTAGCCAGGAATATAACTACCCTCCACTGAATAAACCGCAACTACGCAGTCGTCCTGCACCAATTCATACTGATTCTACTGATGCCGCACATGTCGTTACTTCTTCATCCTCACCGAAATCTCCTGCTGCGACGCAAAAGCAGTATATTCCAACGTCTTCAACTCTTGTCGATCAATCGACCACCTCTGGTTCAAATGGCATAAAACCTACTTCTACATGTGAAAGTCAAGGCTCTGCCCAAGAAAAACGCTCTCAGTCTATCTCTGGACAGGCAGACAGCAACGTTAGAAACCTCATCAAGCCAATCTACATCCGTGAAGGAGGATCCATCCCCACCATTCGACTTCTGGAAAAAGAATTCGGTGCTCCGGCTGCCCATTTACCCTGTGGTCAAGCCAGTGATAATGCCCATCTAGATAATGAACGTCTAAGGATCCAAAATCTGTACAACAGCCGTGAAATTTTCAAGAGCATGTTTTCTGGACACTAAATTTAGTTACTGCATATACCCCGTTTGGCTTTGCTTTCTCTTTCATGTTTATTTTTGGGTTAAACGGACTGGTTGGGTTTCGTTTTACACAGTGAAAATTGGGCGTCTGTTACCTTCGGCCTGAGTCAGCCTTTCTCTCCTTCGATATTTAACAGGCATATGATAGTAAGTAATAGCCAGCCAATAGCATTATCTAGTTGGGCTTATTTAATATAGCCAGTTGATCGTCGAATTTATCATGTTTTCTCTGGATACGAAATCTGCCCATCCGGAAGCGAGGTTCCCGGGCTGGCTGGGGAGGCACCCGCTTTAGTTGCTTATTTAGTCCGGGGAAAGCAAACGTCGCATCCAACGTTTCTTCAGCTAATATTGAATCGCTGTTTACCAATTTCTTGTCCTCGTCAGTTAATCAAGCATGGCCGTGCTCACAGTGGGCACCTACGCTCTGCTAGGTTTTATCGCGGCTATCTTTTTCAATGTCGTCTATCAGGTGCTTTTTCGCCTGCTGAACAAATCCAGGCCCCCTTTAGTCTTCCATTGGATCCCATTCCTGGGTAATACTATCAGCTATGGAATGGATCCATATAAGTTTTTCTTTTCTTGCCAAAAGAAGGTGAGTGATGAATAAACAGCAGCCTGTAGCGTGCTTCATTGACTAGCTAATACTGATCATCTGGCTCTAGCATGGCGATATCTTCACGTTTGTCCTCCTGGGTCGTCACACTACCGTATACCTGGGAATCAAGGGAAACGAATTCATTCTCAATGGCAAATTAAAGGATGTGAATGCAGAGGAGGTGTATTCCCCTTTAACAACTCCAGTCTTTGGGTCCGATGTGGTCTACGATTGTCCCAATTCCAAGCTCATGGAACAGAAGAAATTCATTAAATACGGTCTCTCATCAGCAGCACTAGAGGCTCATGTTCCCTTGATCGAGAAAGAAGTTTTAGATTATCTTGATACTTCTCCCAACTTCCACGGAAAATCCGGAGACGTAGATATTTCGAGCGCCATGGCTGAAATAACTATTTTTACCGCCGGTATTACCCTTCAGGGGGAAGAGGTACGCTCGAAACTTACGACCGAGTTTGCCGCTCTATATCATGATCTGGATAAGGGTTTTACCCCTATAAATTTCATGCTACCGTGGGCCCCTTTGCCACATAATAAGAAGCGGGATGCTGCCCACTCTCGTATGCGTGCCATCTATACCGATATTATTGAAAAGCGACGTCGCGAAGGAGCCAAATCCAACAATACCCAGACGGACATGATTCACAATTTGATGCAATGCACCTATAAAAATGGACAACCGCTACCGGATAAGGAAATTGCGCATATGATGATCACCCTCCTAATGGCCGGTCAGCACTCCTCGTCTTCAATCAGCTCCTGGATTATGCTTCGTCTAGCCTCTCAACCAGATATAGTGGAAGAACTTTACCGAGAGCAGCTAGCCAATCTGCCACATACCGGCCCCAATGGCTGCCTAGCTCCCCTACAGTACAAAGACCTTGACAACCTTCCGCTACATCAAAATGTGATCCGCGAAACCCTCCGCCTCAACTCATCAATCCATTCGCTCATGAGAAAGGTCAAGAACCCGATGCCGGTTCCTGGTACCCCTTATGTGGTACCAACATCGCATGTCTTACTCGCATCTCCGGGAGTAACGGCCCAGAGTGATGAGCATTTCCCCAACGCGATGAAGTGGGATCCTTATCGATGGGACGCCCAAAAACCCAAGACTGATGAAAAGGAGGAGGATATGGTTGATTATGGCTACGGTGTTATGGCTAAGGGGTCTAATAGCCCATATCTCCCATTTGGGGCTGGCCGGCACCGATGCATTGGAGAAAAATTCGCCTATGTCAACCTAACGGTGATAGTTGCTACGGTGGTGCGTCACTTGCGCTTATACAGCTTGGAGGGGAAGAATGGCGTACCTGCTACAGACTACTCATCACTGTTTTCTGGACCAATGAAACCCGCGCGGATTCGCTGGGAACGACGTCCTAAGTCACATTGAACTCACCGTTATTGAACAGTTTCTGTAATTATCTTGCTGCTAGGAGAGAGAAGGCATCGGGGGACGAGCCAATAATAATATTTACTTTTCTATCAGCTGTATTTGCATGCTCTAGTAACACGGTTTATTAGGCCTATTTGAGCGCTGAAAATGTTTTCTTTCTAATTTATTATGCTATAGATCATGATAGACTTATTTAATCATGGAGCAGGCGAATTTTGAGACTGCGGCTCATTTATGCTTAACCCCGGACCCACTTCCATAAACCTTCTTTATGGTCAGTCTAGAGTACACTTCGTCGTCGGCCTACTCAGCTCTTAGCCCCATTCAGTAGAGAAATGTAGAGTAGTCCTCTGCCATATGATCTCTCAAACAGCTAAAAGAAATGAACGTCTTCTGACTTTATTCCCTATTCTAGTATTGGTAGCAAAGGCGTTGAATACATTGATTACCATATCCTCTTCGCCGCCATTTCGTACCTTTTCACATTTTCCAGCCCATGAGCCCCGCTCCCAGACCCGCCGGGATTATCACTCCTGCTCTTCGCTTCGCGGTCGCGTAGTCTTCGCAAACCCTCAGGGTCATCGACGTATATCCATCTTCTTTTATCTTCTCCAACCTCCACAGCGCCCCAGCCGCCACCACGTCGACCTCCTTCTATAATATCGCTGTTACTGTTGCTGTTGCTTGCGCTATTGAACGAGGATGATTCGATATTTTGAGCAGGGAATGAAGGCACATGGGGCAAAGGGGATGTGGATTTCATGTGTTGTTGGTGTTGCTGGCGACGTTGTTCTCGTTTCTGCTGCGCTGCGTACTCACGCTCACGGTATTTCATGTTCTTGTATCTTGTGCGGGAGTAGCCAAGAAGGATCATGCCCAGGACAAGCTTTCCCAGAAGTAAGGTTATATAGAGTAGTAGGACAAGGATGACGGTGAAAATAGGGACAAATGATTCGGGAGAGGGTGTGGCGTATGATACGAGTGTTTGGAAAATGGAAGAAGCTGCTTGTGCAATTGTCGAGAGCGATATGGAAGATAGAATTGTCGATGCGGAAGCATTGGAGAAATCGGGTATAACAGACGATAACGAGGCCGATGAGCCTGAAATAGGGGCGTAGTGACTGTGTATCTCAGTCAAAGATGTAGCATTCGACGGTGGGGGGTAAAAAGGAGAAGATGATAATTGCGGCAGCCAAGCAGTTAGAAACATCTGGTATGTCTGAACTGAAACGCGAAAAAATAAACAAGCAAGCGGTATAACCGGTAGTCCGAGGCGGCGGTTGAGATTCGGATCGGAAAATGCGCTGCTGTAGTAATCTTTGGCAAGGATGTCGAGGAATCTGCCGTACATTGCAGGCTTAAGGTTGTTAAATTTGCTGATGTAGGCATGTTTAAGCCAGTCAACTACCATTTCGGAACCTAGAACAACAAGAAAAGGGGCCAAAAGGTGGCCAATTGCAGGGAGAATGGAGTTAACACTGCTCAAGGATGAAAATACAGATGATGGGATAAGAAGGGTGAATGATTGCGGGAGGATTGACGTAGATGGCTTAAAGGCAGTTGTGCTGTTCGTGGTAGTTGTCGCACTGCTTTGAGATGTCAAGGCATTTCCGAGCTTGAAGCCTCCTGTTTCCACAAAATTTCTGGATGCGATTATGATGAGCATGAGCCATAGCTGGAACCGCTCAACAACATCTGCACAGGTGAGTTGAAAGAGATTCTCCTTTTCAAACCTTTTGAAGACCGTCGATTTAATCTCGACGAACTGGTTAGATAATAGTAGAGTAATCAGTGCATTGGAGTATGAGTTCACTGCCACATTCAGGGTCATCACCTGATAGAAGAGCGCCGTGGCGTGGATAACGGTATATATAAGAGCGAAAATAAACATCCAAAACGGGCGTACAACTTTGCTTCGGCCATCCGGTCTTCGTTCCAGTGCTTCTTGAGAGAATAGGCATTCGAGAACATCCTGGCCAATGGCGGAAAGTAGCCGGTCACCAACCTAAGGAGGGGATCAGTAAGATAAATTCTTCAAAGTGAATGAGTTTGTATGCACCTACTTCAAGAACGTTATATATAACGTAGAGCTTGATAGCTGCCTGCCCTCTAATCCAGTGGTACATTCGACTTGCATCGAAGTACATTAGAATAGTGCAGGTAAATATCATCAGTAATCCCTTGAGGATATCTGCCTTGTCATTTTCAAGTAACGTAGACGGAATAGACTTGGTCCTCCGATGTCTTCGAGTCGTAGATCCACGACGTCGACGCGCTTCTGAGCCTGAAGCTGGATCTAGGGCTGGACTGCCATCTATTGGCGATGGGTCAATGGGTATAAGCTTCGGTGAAGCATCTTTGATATTGATTGGTTTTTCATGCGTTGTTTCACGGACAGAGTCACGCCGTCGTCGACGTTTCCACATCCGACCGAGACCGCTCACTATATACGAGGCGACAAAACGAATCTCAAGTCCAAGGTTAATCATCCAGGACTGTAGCAGGATGTAAACCGCCTTTAGAAATTGTAACGGGAGAAGGGTGAAAGTATGCAGCCACGAGTCGAGACAGGCTAGAGTGCCGAAACATAACGCCTGTTCTAGAAGCGGAGGAAGAAGAAAGAAATTCTGCAATCTTTCTAACATTACCCGAGAGCTTTCATAGGGAAAATCATGAGCTCCTGATCGATGGATGTAGAGGGATGATGGCCTGTGAGAGGACAGTTCGAGCTGGAGGTATGTCGGTATAGAAAAGGGTGGAATTGGAATAGACGCTGGTACGGGAGATACGCTTCTGTTTACACCCGATGAGCGTGTTGACCGAGAACCTGCATCTAGTTTCAACGGGGACGGCATCCGTCTTGAACGGTTACCTGAGCCATTGTCGTATAGCCGCTCTCTTTCGGCCGCAGGCACTGGGCCAGACACAGATGAAGCTTTGTCTCGAGGACGAAATGAGGTAGGAAGAGGCTGGGAAGGATCGCTATTAACACGCCGGCCATGAAACTCCAACGGATCCTGAAGATGGACTTGCTTCTTCCCGGTGCTAGACCGACGTGTTCGCGCACGGCTTCTATTGCGATCCTTTATTGCACCAATAGAGCCAGTGCCAGTGCCCATATCTACGTCGTAGATACCTACTTCCTCATCTTTCGCCTTCAAGGATATCAGTGGAGTTGTCGATGGTTCTAGTTCCGGTCCTGTCTCTACTTCGACAGATGCGAGGTCAAGAACTGGTTTCGAGGGTGGTATCTGCTGAATTTGTGGCCTCTCGGCATCAACTTCGATATCAGTGTCAGCATCATCCGTTACTCGCAGACAAGTAAATTCCGGCGAAGACGCTAAATCCTGTAATTTCGCGGGAGACAGCTTCTGGACCTTGTCTCTTTCTTTTGTTGCGTCCGTCCCAGCGCTCTGTTTATTTGACTTTGATGGGTGCGACGGGGTATATGAGTGGTCTTTAAGCGTAACATCGGCTGCCGCAGGTCTTGGTATCTGGCCAGGTGGCCTCTTCAGGGTGGTAGGGTCTTCGTCCGTGGCATTCTCAGGCCATATATTTATTTGACTCTCTGGCTCTGGCGTTGGGGCTGGGCTGGGTAGTTGTCTGCCATCGACATTGCCGCCAACCCCCACGGCTGCCACTGTATTTACTTCAGAGCTGCTGATGCCCACATATTTATCCCTAGCTTTATCCTCTTGTTTCCCTTGTATCAGCGCAGCCAGAACCGGCTCTGGGCTCGCTGCCGACTGCTCCTCATAGTCAAGTTCGTCGGCCTCCTCGCTTCGTTGTTTCCTGCCATTTAACAGGGACGAGCCGACCATCGTGCCCGGAGAAATTTCGCCTTTTCCTTCTCCATCATCAATGCCTAGTCCGTTCATTGTATGGCACCCATCACTTGTCATGCTGCATTGTTCGGCTGGTGGCGGTGTAGTTGAGGGATATAAGTATTTTATCGGGCTTTCGAGGTTGGATGTCGTGGTGACGACTGACAACGCAGGTGAAACTGGTCCTGGTGCTTCAGGGTGGAATACACGGCGTAGAACTTTGAGTTGCTATGAAAAAGAACAGCGGAGGAAGCTCCCTGGTGGCTTGGTTAGCTATTTGTGTATGATGTCGTGGCCGCGAAGCGCTCCAGGCGAATGTTTTGTTATCTTTTTTCTTATCAGATCTACAGCTGACACATCAGGCTTGCCGCTTTAACAGCATAACTACCAAAAGTCTTCGAACACATCGTTCTCAAGATGCAGATTGAAAGAGTATCAGTCCATATATTCTATTTTCCGTCCATTAAAAAGGCATGTCTTCCGTATTTTCCATGCGCCTAGCTCGAAGTGGCGAGAGACATGAACTTTAACCTGAATCGCCCAGAAAGTCTGCTCCATACAGTATCCCCCATGAGGTTTCTTCCAACACAGGGGAAGGTAAAAAAAGGGAAAGGATAGAGGGAATCGCTTCAGGCGTTTTGCAAAAAGTGAAAAAAGGGTGAACAATAGAAAGAGGGAGAGAAATACCAGTTGAATAAAAGATGGTCAGGAGATGAATGTTTGTAAATGGTGAAAGAAGGATATCGGAGTCAAAGGGGGCAGTCAATCAGTCAATCAATGAATCAATTGGCGCATCTGTCGTTAAACAAGTGAAATGTCACTAGGTAAAATTGGGAATCAATCAAGAAGAGTAAAGATAACAGAGTATAGAATGGGTCTTTAAAGAAAGGAGCTCGTAAATCGGTAAATGAATGGCCAAAGAAGGGGTATATGCCAGTTAACAAGGAGAAAATGAAGAAGAAGCAGTAGTAGTAGAGAGAATGCCACATTTATGGGTTAAAGGAAGGGTGCGACCCATTTTGTGTGCCATTTGGTGGTTGTATCTGGGGTAATTGAGGTTCCTGCCGTAGATCTGGCTGTTGCCCATGGCCCTGACTACCGGTTTGACTGTAGCCTACTTGGCTATGACTGTACTGGCCTTGAGATGGCAAGGGTGCGGTTTCTGATCGTGGTGGCATGTCTTGGCCCCCTGGAGCAGAGTAAGGAGCTAGCGACGGCCGGGCGAAGTTTCTATACGGTGCCCCGTTACCGTGCGTAGGAGGTGCACTTGGCGTTGGCGTAGGGGCAGACGGTATCTGTGGGACGGAAGACATCTGTGGGCCATCGTATGGGCCGTATCTTTCACGTTCTCGGTCACGGCTAAATGATGGCGCAGGCGTAGATACGGATGGTGGAGGAGCAAAGGCAGTGCCAGGGCGGGAAATTGATGGGAGCGTTGGTTGGGGGCTGTGTACTGGTAGATCGGGCACTTCTGGTGCATCCCATGCTTGTTGTTGTTGTTGTTGTTGCTGTTGGTGGTGCCGGTGGCTCGATGGGGTTTGGCGGCCGATTGAACCAGGGCCCGGGGTGAGAGGTCCAGGAGTGCGAGGGCCCGGTCCGGGCGTCATTGGGCCTGGAGTACGCGGACCTGGACCTGGTCCAAGTATCATTGGGCCCGGAGTACGCGGTCCTGGACCTGGTCCAGGAGTCATTGGGCCTGGAGTACGTGGACCTGGGCCTGGTCCGGGAGTCATTGGTCCTGGTGTACGCCGACCTTGACCGAGTCCCTGAGCGTTGAATACTGACGCAGTGGATACAGATAGCGGAGTGCCGTATCGTTCGACGGGCGGCAGCATGGGCGTCTTTGTGTATTCACGCTGCATTGGGTCCTGCTGATGGTGCTGCTGCTGCGGGTGTGGTGGGCGATAATTGTATTGCGACGACGGCGGCGAGTATCCAATACCACCAGCGTTGTTTACTAGGGAAGCAGAGGCGTCATCTGAGTACTGCGTTCGGTGCATCGAGTTAGAGGATGCCATGACATGGTCACCATGCTGGTCATGATCATGGTCATTATAATCGTTGTCGTACTGATCATGTTCATGGTTGTGGGCATCCCAGTCAGCTTCTGGCAGAGGCGGCGGTCGATCAGTGTTGGATGTGTGTGGTCTATAAGGTGGCAAGGTAGTGACGGTTGTCTGGCGTGAGAGGGGAGGCATCTCCGGCAGCTTAGGTTGCTGCGGCTGCTTGAGATCCATGACCGAAGGGAGAGTGGGCAAGGTTGGGTTGCGCTTGATAGAAGCCACTCCGGTTTCTAGATCGGTGTTGGTGCGCTTCCTATCTTGCAGGACAACAGCATTCGTGAGAGCCTTGTCAACCTTCTTCTTGACGATGCGTTCGAGTCGCCTGTTAATCTTGCGACGGCAGTAGACCGAAAGCGTGCCATCCTCTGACGGGATATGGTGCCAGAGGAAGAGCAAGTAAAGCAACACGGAGACACAGAAAGAGAGAAACTCGAAGGCCCAGATAACGAGAGTGAAAAGCATGGAGAAGAGAATGAGGGCCTGTAGCCTATCTTTTTCAGCTAGGGCTTCAATGTTGATGAAGAACTGGGAGATTGCCGAAGTTCCCTCTGGTGCGGCATGTTCGCCGATTGGGATAAGATTGAGCTGTGCTACAGAGTAGAGGGTGATTCCATTGATGACCTGGCGTGGTCCCTGAGCAAAGATGACTCTCAACCATGCTAAATGCCGTTAGATTGAGGAGTATTTCAGAGGAGTTGTGCCTATAAAAGAAAAAGAAAAAGAAAAAACCCACCCTCGAAGTTGAAGTAGGTAAAGATGGCAACATAGTCTGCTCCCTTCCTACTCTTGGTCAATTCGGCGAAGACAAGGAAGCGTCTCCATCCTGAGGCACGTTTACTGGTGCGAATACTCTGGACTTTGACAGCAATGGGGTCAAGATAGCACTGGGCGATACCGCCGGACTTGATGACCCTGATGGCACGCAGCCAACGGTAGACGAGCAGCACGAGCGAGAAGATGATACACCCGGCGAAGATCCACTTGGAGATGTCGAGGGGGATGGCAGGCTTGATCTGACTGGACCAGCGAGAGAACGCAAGCAGGTTGACGGCCGTGAAGGTGTCGAGCGCGTAGACTGCCAGGGAGATGATGACGTTGAAGTAGAGGATCATGTACGAGACGGGGATCCAGCAGGACTTTGTAGTAAAGTCGTTCAAGTTCTATCTAGTGTTAGAAGACAATAGGCATGGCAATAAGAATGTTTGGGGCCTCACAATGTAATCCCATTTCTGCTCCTCTCTGAGCCTGACCTCCTCGTCGCGGCCCCCGCAACAGCCCATGGTGGTGATTCTGTAGTAGTGTGTATTATAAGCAACGGCGCAAAGAGCGAAGTAGCAGCACAGCCGCACGTATATGTCAAATATAGCAGTACCAGCACAATGCGACTGGCCGTCTTTTCTTGTTTTCTTCTTCTTCTTTTTTCTTCCTTTGTTCCTGTCTGTGTGTCTCCTGTCCGAACCCGCGGACAGAGCAGTATTGACGGCGGCTAAAGGAGCGGCAGGACGGGCATTTATCAACAATGCCAGGTCCCTGGGCGAAGTTCCGGTCTGTCTCGACGTCAAACAGCAAGTCTAGCGGCACCACGCATCATTCCGAGCGGAGAGTGGTATGCGCTGTGTGGTGGGAAGTAAGTAGACGAGGCAGACTAGAAGTAGCAGCAAGTAGATATATGGAAGTAGACAAGAGTCCGCCGGCCAAAAGAGCGAGACGCCGGCCAACTAGCAAAACAGCAACAGCTAAAGAGCGACAGCAGTAATGAACGAGCGAATGAGTGTCTGTAACAGGCGCTGGGAATGAAATGATATCGCGATGCCGCGAGAGAAGCCAAACTGCGAGACCAGAAAAGCCGCCGACGTCGAAGTTGAAAAAGGGAGAAGGCAGGCGGAGCAGCCAAAAGGGGACTAGGGCCGCCAAGAAGTCAAAAGATCTTCTTTTTCAGGGGGACAAAGCTTGTTAGTCAGCATGTGTTATTCTTTTTTTTCGTTTTCGTGTTTTTTTTGTTTTGGATGATTTTGGTCTTTTTGATGGACGTCGATGTTGGCGATGTCGATGATGTCGATGGTGGTGTCGATGACTGCTGCTATTGCAGGGCCGGTGGCAGATATAGGCAGGATGACATGCATGGGCTAGTCAGGCTGGCGACTAACTAGTTTGAGGGTCACGGCGGGTCGCGACGATGCGCTTGATCGCTCTCTAAGTGGGCAGGTCTGAAACACGGCGATGGAGATGTGGCTGAAACGACTGCGCTCGGCTGGCGGTGCAGGCAGATACTCAGCCATAGCCATCAGTACTTTATACACTGCGGTCGAGCCCGGATCAGCTTGTGTCGTTGGCCGTGTGGTGGCGGCTTGATGCTTATTCTCTACAGAGCAGTTCATAGGCAGAACCATGTCGATATTGATGATGATGGCAGCATGACGGCGACACCTAGGACTCTGACGGCACGGTGCAGGCGCATAGCGAAGGGCAGCGTATACGGAGTCAGGCTTGGCTGGCTATCCCATGCAGGAGCCGCTCCGTATTCTACTTACTTACGGCTGGTGGCTTTAGCTTGATACACGATTAATCTACTGAAATGATATCCTGCTGGATTTATATATATGACACTCGGGGGACGGGTCCGTACGAGTTTTGGGCCCCCCGTTTGGCTGAGAGTGATCTCCTCGTCTCCTCTCAACAAAATTCTGCAGGTTCGCTCTCTCTAGATGGCTTGTTTGGCTCTCGATGGCTCGTTGATTCTGCTTGGCGGTGGTTACACCTGCAGAGCAGCCGTTGACTGGTTAGCAACGCTCGGATCAGCGTGTAACCAACTGTCTCCCTCTCAACCAGTCAACAAGTATCTGCTGACGGTCAATTGATGATCAGCTGCAGTTCCAGCGCTTAGCTTGCGTTGCTGGATAACTACCCTGGGCTGTTCCTGTCTCTACTTCATACATCCCACTCGAGGATATCCTGGACCCGACTCAAATGCTATATACATATAACTGCATGGGTAACGGGCGACTGAGGAGATGATTATTGAGCATCATCTGGCATCAGCATGGTAGAGCCGGCCAGAACTGAAATACACCACTAAATATAGGTGGAAATACCCTGCTCATTCACGAATGTTCATGCATATACACAGCCCAACCGCATGTCAAGGGTCAAGTACGGCGCTTAGAGATTAACTCTGAAAGACAATAGAGAATATTCATGTAAGTATGTATTTACATTGCGTATGTTCATATGTGCAGGTGCGGGAGCTATGTACGGTGGTATATATATACACATATATATATAACAAGTGAAGAGTATTCATTGAGCCAGGTCGACCGCAGACCGAACCAAGCCATTCGTCATTCGTTCGTTGCCGTTGTTCTCCGGATGATAACCCTATCTCATATCATCCGCAGAGATACTTGCCGGTCACTCGATTGCGAGTAATTTAGTGGCCGGCACGGAAGGCTCTCCAAGACTGGGCAATGCGGTTGGCCTGGCCGGGAGTGAACTGGTTCATGCAGACACTAGAGAATACTAGTCAGTACATTATTCTGTTTTCGCTCACTATAAAAGAAAGAGGGGGGAACGTACTCGTAGCTGTAGTCCATATAGTTGTGGATAGAGTCAACACCGCCGCCAGGGCAAGAGTCCTGAGAGCTTGGGCAGCCGCTGGTCTTCTTGGACTGGGCGGGAGTGTCGGCAACCATGTCGGCATCAACGCAAGAGCCGTTCTCGCTGAAGACGTGGTAGAGACCTGCAGACGTCAGCCATACATCTTTATACTCAGTGATAGGATAGGTGTAGTAACATACCCAAGAAGTGGCCGACTTCGTGGGTGGCAGTCTTGCCCTGGTTGTAGTTGGTGGTCTCACCACCGGGGACGGTGCCGGAGCGGACCATGCAGCCATCCATGATGATGGTGGTCTGGCTTGGGTTGGCGCGTGGGAAGTAGCAGATCTAGTATTTGTCAGTCACCATAATACTCTTGATACGAGAGTCGATAGGACAAAGACTTACTCCCAAGAGACCGCTGCTGAGGTTGGGGATGAAGTAGATGTTGAGAGAGGAGTAGGTGCCCATGTGCAGGGCCTTCTTCATGCCAGCCTCGTCTCTGCCGCTGGCCCAGTTGGCGTTGTCGGTGCGGGTGGCCTTGACCAATTTGAACTGCACGCCAGCTTGGCTGTAGTGCTGGTTCATGGCGTTGATCTGGGCCTGGAGCTGGGAGTCCTGTAGCATTCGTTAGCAACCAACCCAGAGCGACGTTTCTTCTTGACCCAGACAGGGAGTGGGAGTGACATACGGGGATGTTTCCGGTCTGGCCGCTGGTGAGGACATGGAGGTAGGTGTCAATGGTGATGCCGGCAGTCAGGTCAGCGCTGGCGGCCTCGGGGCTGAGGGAGTTGAGAGCCTCGGTGAATTCCTTCTCATAGGCACGAGGAGGAACAGCACCGCAAGTTCGCTCAGCAGTGGCAATGGAGCCAGCGGCAGCAAGGCCGGTGAGGAGGACGGAGAAACGCATGTTGAAAGGATGTTTTTTTTTTTTTTTTTGTGAGGATAGGGATATATCTCAATGACTTTCTGGCTTGTTCTGGTCTGGTCTTCTCTGGTTTCTGGCAAAGAGAAAGAAGAGAAATCCAGCTCGACAGCCATGGACGATCATTCCTTATATACTCCTCTCTCTGAGCTCAAGCCCTCTCGACCAAGCAGGTCATCGCTCCGCATGGCGGAAATTTGTCCATACGAAAGTCGCCTTGGGGAATATGCGGGTTCAGTGAGCTAACATCTCGCATGAAGCCTTGGCTCCCCGGCTGCGAACCGTCACTGGGGAAGGGTATATCAGTCGCCAAACCATGGCTGGTATCTCCTCCGCAATCCAGTTAGCTAAGGGGCAAAGGATGAAACCGACCGTAGCCGTCCCCGGCGCTCGAGATAACCAGCTAAAGAGCAGGAAGAAACAGGAAAGAAAAGAAAAAGAAAAGAAACGAAAACAAGAAGGGCACTTATGAAGAAACATCCATAGTACCAAGCGGTGAAAAGAAGGCCTGTAAAGCTTCGAGTGACTCGAATGTCAAATATCAAATGTCATATGTCATAGGTCAATTGTCAAATGGGTCCCCCCCCAAAAAAAAAAGAACAAGCCGGATATTAGAGGCCGGGGCGGAGGCAGAGAGAGAGAGAGGAGACCTGCTGCTGGATAGCTATAGGCCGTGGGATGGAGGCCCTGCTATCTCGAGCACCCAGCTGACTCGGCTACCCAGGGCTTGTGGAGCTTGATACCATGCCTCTCAAGCACGTCGTAGCAAGCCGTAGACGAAGAGGAACGGTATCAAGTCAGGCTGAAAAGCAGAGGGCGCAAGATGAATGTCGAGAGAGCCCCCTTTTTATATAACTTGATATTGACCGATGCTCGATCGTCGCCGGTAGATCAACACCATAGCCGCCATCTCGAAGCGTACATTTTCTTCGCATTATTCCAGTCGATCAGAGAGTAGATCATGATCAGAGGCACACCTGACGGCCCGTCTTCTCTTCCCCTGGACCAGAATAGCACATCAACTCTGGCATGTTCCCCGCTGTTTCATCATGCAGGAGTCCGGGGTGCAGGCTGCAACCCTGGACGGAGAGCCAAATCATGCTAGGTTATCTTGGACGGGGCAGGCCGTTCGTATTAGTCCCAGAATCCAATCCATATGTCGTATTCACCTGCTGGTCACAGGATATCTGCGGGGACGGCCATGGTGAGTTTGTTGATGCCCGGCGATGGGGCGAGACGCCGGGCTTGATATCGCCTTCACACGGCCACAACCAGCCTGATGAGAGAAAAGAAGAGACTAAGTCAATGGTAGTCGACAAGCCTATGACTTCAGCATGTTCGCCTCGCATTGAATCATCTCGAAGATGCCGCAGCCAAGCCGGCTGGCTTCAGGCTTATTTCGCGCCCCTGCGATGGCTGGCGGCGAGATGCAATGCCATGGCGTCTTAATATTATTATCATTAACCTGTCCAGCAGGCTGGATAAACACCTGTTTGCCTGTTGCCCTGCTGGAATTGACATGACATTCTCCGTCATCGATGCCGTCTTATTTCTCCGGTTCTTCTCTTAATCTCCTTGTCCAGACCGGGTTTTGGATATTAGCACGCCAGAAGCCGAAGCCCCTGAACTAGTTAATGGTTAGCCAGCCACCGACTTGGGAGGCATCAGCATGAGCAGCTATCAATATCCAGACACTGCTCAGAGTGCTCTTTGCGGTAATGCTTCATCCGGGGCGCAATAAATCGTACGGTCCATTAGATGTTATTAGTTATTGTGGACTCCATAGCAGTTAATAACCGTTGGCTTATTGGCCCTCGGCTCCCGGGATTTCCTGCTCCCTTGCTAGGCTGTTTATAAAGCGCGGGACGGTGGATAAGCAAGCTGAAAACTTCTTCCGCCGTCGAGTTTCTCATGATTAATTGATTTTTTATTTTATTTATTTAATTTTTTTTTTTTATTTTAATTTCCTCGACCGTGTGGATTTTGATGCATCAATTGATTAACTGATTAATTGACCGATTAATTGCATCTAGTCTGGTCTTCGCTGCTCAATATCAGCCGTCATGGGTGCCAGCCAGCGAAGGGGCCCAAGGGGGGTCGAGCAGCCCGCAGCATCAGGGTCAACGTCGACCAATTTCACCGACGGCGCCTCGGATGAATTCGAGTTTGGCGGCTCGCTCGGAGCTATGGGCGTCATGCTCGGGTCCCCGCTGATAATGTGGTATATGTGGATTGGCGCAACATACTATGACGGCGCATTCCCCTGGCCTGCCGCCGGCCAGAGCTGGACGGACTTTGCCCTCCATCTCGCCCATCTGGTGTACGAGGGCGGCTATCCCACGGCCAAGGCATGGGCTATCTACTGGGTGTTCTTCGTTGCTGAAGCCCTGATGTACTGCTACATGCCGGGCGTGTCGAGCCATGGACGACCGCTCAGGCACGAAGGGGGTCGCAGGCTGCCTTACTACTGCTCTGCGTATTGCTCGTTCTACGCGACTTTGGCTATTGCTGCAGTCTTGCATGTCACCGGCCTATTCCCGTTATACACGCTGATCGATGAGTTCGGCTCTATCATGACCGTTGCCATCTTGTTTGGCTTCATCAATAGTGTTATTGTCTACGTTCAGGCGCTGGTGCGAGGCCGAACCCACCGTCTCTCTGGATATCCCGTCTATGATTTCTTTATGGGTGCTGAACTGAACCCCCGTATTGGGATCCTGGACTTTAAGATGTTTTACGAGGTTAGGATTCCGTGGTTTATCCTGTTCCTTATCACCTGTTCCGTCGCTACTCGTCAATATGAGACATACGGCTACGTTGCACCTGAAGTCATCTTTTTGGCTGTTGCCCACTATCTCTATGCCAATGCATGCGCCAAAGCAGAGCAGATGATTATTACTAGCTGGTGAGATCGTCGAGTTTAACGATTAATCCGACCTTTTGTATACTAACCTCGAACCCAGGGACATGTACTTTGAGAAGCTCGGCTGGATGCTTACCTTCTGGAACATGGCCGGTGTACCATTCACCTACTGCCATTGTGCCTTATACATGGCCAAAAACCACCCGTCAGAGTACCGCTGGAACCCCATTGCCCTCTCTGCTCTCGGTGTCGTCTATCTCTTCATGTACTGGATGTGGGACAGCGCCAACGGCCAGAAGAACGCATTCCGTCACAAGGAAAAGGGCCAGCTCATCAAACGCAATACTTTCCCGCAAGTGCCCTGGCAAGCCATCGAGAATCCCAAAACCATCAAGACAGACGTAGGCGACCATCTGCTTATCGATGGCTGGTTTGGGATCATCCGCAAGCCGAACTACGTCCCAGACATGTTCTTCTCCTTCACCTGGGGTCTACTCACCGGCTTCAAGTAAGTCATAAACCATATTTTTACCTAGGACCATGGCTAACGAGTATTTCAGGAGCCCCTTCCCTTGGTTTTACTTCGTCTTCTTCATGATCATGATCATTCACCGCACTCGGAGGGACATTGATAGATGTCGACGGAAGTACGGCGAGGCTTGGAAGCAGTACGAGAAGGCTGTTCCCTACATCTTTATCCCAGTGAGTATTTAGCCCCAGATCTAACAATTTACGTATGCTGATAAGTCCATAGTACGTCATCTAGTGGTCAACAGTTTATAGATGGTCTTTCCCTACGAGAAAGCCGCTCTTCTGTGACTCCTATAGCTCTACCATAGCTGCTCCACATGTATAGTATAATTATCTAATTATCCGCATTGGCTAATAGAATATTAGATAGATAGAATAAATAGATATGATCAGCGTTATATTCGAAGTCTTCATATCAGCAGCAAGGTCCCTTCCAATATCAACAACTCAGTCGGTTGGTTTTTCCCAATCGACCTCAGCCTGCAATTAACCGGAAACATGGGATCGACCCTTCAGATTGTGATAATAGGATCGTTCCCTGTCAATCGATTAATCTCCAAGGACCAGGCCATCAAAATGAACATGTTGACTCAACATTCTTAGAAAATGAAGCATATGATTGTTTTATGGTCTTCGCCATGTGCAGACATGATATGCAACCTCTCTATAAAACCAGCATCCCATGTGGTAGGCGAAATATGGCTCTCATAGCAGATTCATGTTTGAATATGGGGGTATCACCCTTATAATACTGCGCCTTCTATTGAGATTTTCATCACCTATTCCCATTGCGTATCTCAATAGCCAAGCCCCATTCCAATTCAGTCTTGTTCTCCGCGAGTCTGCCCCAGATCTTCTCAGGAGTGGGAATATCGAGCAATTCTACGGCTCCGCGGAACATTTTCCCATACAAGACCTTCAACTGCATCGAATAAAGCGCTTACGCGTCAATTCATATCTGAATTGACAGCCATTCAGAATCCCGCAACCATATTCATCTCTCCCGGGTATTGAAATTGTTGTGAGGGCAAAGTTGATGATGGGAAGCAAGGAAAAGCCTGCCATGCAGCTGGGGTATTGACCAAGGACATTTATCCAACTTACCATCGCCTAGCTTAGCCGCGGGTAGGTGACGGCCGGCTAAATGGTTAATGCTCCAGCTTCTGGAATGTTACATTAGTTAGCTATTCGGTTGAGTGGAATTTCACCTCCATCTTATTTATCCTTTCTAGGAGGGTACACTACAGAGTATAAGTAGTATGCACCCATTACTCCACCCACACAAGCGCTGCACTGCATTGGAACGTTGCCAAACACAACCCAAGAAAATGTCCTTGTCTATATCTTTGCTTCCTTGACGATATCAACGCCCTGGCCGACAATTTTTCAAACATGGCCCCTCTAGCTTGACTTGTAACTGAACAGTTTCATTCCCTGAAACAAGGGTGGCGGCCTGTTCTCGTGAGCATACCCCAAACCCCAAACGTGCCTCTGGGTTCCTCTTCAGACCAAGATTACGACCGTGTTGGAAGAGGATACGTCGTCGACCAGATTTGTCTCTAATTGCCTCTGGCCTGGATATTCTCGGTGGTGTTGATAATCGGTCTTTGTCCATAATAGGGATGAGGTCCTGCACAAAAGGGGTATTGAGAGTATGGGGCCATGGATCATGCCATGGCCGGTGTGCCGACAATGCCGCCTGTGCAGGAAATTTGGCGTCTGTCTCATGAACTTGTTCGGACTTTTAAGCACTTCATTCGATGTGCGTGGAGCATTTCCTGGCTTTATTACGGATGGGTCTGAGGTATCGTGGTATCAGCGCAGGATGCATGGACGAACGCTTTCTGGAACCTCCGCATTGGCCAATCCCCGGGATAATCAACACAGGGGCATGGACTAGATCTCATGATTATGCTATTGAGGTTGGGTATGCATACATATAAGGGGGACTGCAGTTGGCAAGTCACGTCACAATTATTATTATTATCAAGTCACTAGTATATTGAAAGGTAGCATTCTTGGCTCTGTCAAATTCATCCCTGTACATTAAAATTATGGCATATGAACGCTGGATGCCACGGGTTTCTATGTAAGTTAGTATATATGTATACATGTCCGTATGCATGCATGTCTATTATCTACAGAGAATGTATGTATATATATATATCATTCATTCGTCGTTCATACAATCGGCGCATAGAAGCTGAATTTCCCATCGGGGTCATACTTCTGCTTCAGCGCCTTGAGCTTGTCCTGACGCCATTGCTCGTAGCCGTAGCATTGTTGAGGAGTCTCGGTACCAAAAGCGTAGTTGACATATGTGTGGAGCTCCGAGCGACCGCTGCCCTTGAGAAGGATCTGACGCAGCTGTTGGCCAAGATCAATGGCCTTCTGGTCGAGATCAGAGCCGGTGGATTCGTAGCTGATGAGCGGAGCGGCAAGGAAGTTGTCTGACCTAAAGGCGTACGCGGCGCTCTTGGGGTCGACGGCCTTGACACCCTGGGTAGAGTACCCTTCGAACATGAAGATGGAGTTGTGGAATGGTCCAGAGACATTGGCCTGAGAGGCATACAGCTTGTAAGCTTGTTGCATGGCCGGTACATTGAAGGACTCTAGGTAGATAGGGAAGCGAGGGTTGGAGGCACCGGTCTTCTGGCATGGTGGTGAGTCAAGGGCGATGCCAGTCCATCTGCCTAAGTCCTTGTAGGTACCCGAATCGGGCTGAACGCTGAGGGCACCAATGTCATGGAATGGGCCGGTGATGGCCGGATCGACTTGTTTGACACCCTCTTGGATCAGGTAGACAATTATAACGGGCTAGAGGATATTGATATCAGCAATGGGAAATATATACGCCTGTAAATATTATTAAAAAGAAAACTGACATTGTTAGCATCGGCACTGGGGTTGTTGAGCCAGTACGACCAGTGGATTACACCTTCTGGCTGATTTTTCAAGAGGTTGTTGGCAGCCGTATAGACAGGCACGACCTTATCACCAGAGAAAGTCAGGGTCTCGATAGCCCAGTCTGTGTGTTCGATATCGTAGATCTTGAGAGTGACGGAGGTGACAATGCCAAAGTTATGGCCGGCACCGTTCATCGCCCAGAAGAGATCGGAGTTACTGTCGATGGTCTTGAGGGTGCCATCAGCAAGAACAACGTCCATCGATAGGAACTGGTCGGCAATGAGACCATGGTGACCCTGGAGCCAGCCGTGGCCGCCCCCAAGAGCTGGTCCGAGATAGCTGACACATTCGCAGGTTCCGGTTACTAAAACGCGAGTCAGTAATCAAATAGGTCATAAAAATAGATGTAATAACTAAGTAAATGAAAAAAAAAAAGGGACTAACCGGCCTGTTTCTTAGCATCCCAGAGAGTGTCGACGAGGTATTTGGAGTTTATTCCACCTCCAACCTTGACTGATTTACCATCCTGGGCGATTTCGACACTGTTGAGCTGTTTCATGAATATCTCGATGCCACTGTCTACCTTGCCCAAGGAGGTGAGGGCGCCATGGGCAGAGTTGTAAGCTAGGAACTTAACACCCTTCCTATTTGCGAATTTGACCTGTCTCCCTGTGAGTAGTCCGTATGCTTATCGCATAAATGAAATTTCCGAGAGGAGAAAAGGAAGATAAATTGAGCCTACCGTTTCAACGACATCTTGAGCAACGGCTGCCGAAATGGCAGCGTTAACGACAGGTGCTCCAAGGGCAGACCAGCGAGCTGTGGCAGTGTCAAAGTCGCCAGAGCCAGGGAGATAGACCTTCGCCTCTGGCGACAGCTTCGGGACGAGTTCCGTTTTGATATCGTCTACCCAATTATCCATTGCTCTGGGGCATATATTCACAGGCGTAACATCGCTAGTTGAAGGCTGTTGCTGCTGGATGCTTCTGGCGGCTGAGCAGTTAGCCCACGCAGCCAGTGCTATGATGATCCCCTTAAGAAGCCCTTGCATCTTTAATGGTCGTAAGGGGTGGGCTGGGCGGATGAAAGGGAATGGGGGGAAGGAAAGATGTTGATGCAATGTTATGCAGGAAATGAGAGGTTAAAAACCCCAAGCCAAAGCCAGAGGAGACGCCAGCACCACATCCTTAAGATCGGCAGGCAAGAACAGAAAAAGAAGATGATGAGCCGAAAAGAATAAGCAATATTGCGGGCCCTGCAGACTATTTTCACACCGTACTCCGAAGCTAGCGTGGTGCAGACCAGAGAGCAAGGCGGCATGGCAGCGCGGCAAAGAGGTTAGTATCGTCAAATATAGACCGGGGGTTCAGGGGGGAGAGACTGATAAAATACCATCATCCCGGACCCCTGTACCCCTGGATTTCGAAAAATGGGCCATTTGGAAATCCAAAAGAAGGGTCCATCTCCACTCTCGAGGTATAATAATAATGATACTCTGGGAGGGTTCACGCTGTACCACGAAATGGTTGATGGAACCCCCAGAGATGGGCAGAACTGGACGGCCCATCTATTCGGTCTCAGGGTCCATACTTATTGGCCACAGCCCAGACTGGCCGTTTGTTTTTTTCCTTTTTGCCATGGGCTCCGTCATGTTTTGCCTTCAGGACCGTCCGTGGCTGTCAGGTCGCACCAACTACTAGTTCTGCTGGTGGTGTTTGTAGATTTCGAGCTCGTATCCCTCGGCCTCTCTGGCAGTTCACGTACTTAGAATGCAACCAGGGCTCGGGCGATCAGACGGCAGGGGATCCCGGATGCAGCCAGAATACGTTCTCTGTCTGCGTCTCATAAAACTCAGGTCCCTCGTTCTCTTCCGTGGCATGGTGGTCGATTCTGCTTGCTTGCTTGCATTGCTTGCCTGGTTTGATGCCTGGCATCCTGTACTCGCCCTCCTCGTCCTTATGCCTGCATCTCAATCCCTTCCCCTGGACAGAATCTCGACCCTTTTGAACAACCTGCTCCCGACGATGCATAGCCATTGAATTGGGAGACTGCCTCGATCTATCACTTTTGCGCCTGTCCGACCACCCCCGTTCCGCTCTGCTATAGTATATTTATATATATCGAATAATTATATCATGTTGCCAACCAGCCCGGCCGAGGTGGCTGCGGCCCAGGAAGCTGGTCGCAAGGCCACGATCGAGATATGGACGCTCTTCGCCATCGGCTTCACGGCGACGATGCTGAGGATCTATGCACGCATACACGCCGTCGGCGTCAGGAACCTGCGGCCAGACGACTTTCTGGTGCTTGTAGCTTTGGTTAGTTGAGGCTGGCGGCCGTCTGTTTTGTGGCTGTCTGCGTGGTGGTGACGGGGTGACGTCCGTCCCCGGTCGATAGCAGGAACAAAAGAAGCGCTGACCATCCATGTTGCTCTCCTGCAGGTCTTGTATGCAGCACAGTCGACGCTGGGCTACCATGTCGGCACCAAGGCCCACGGCCTGGCCAACAACTTCAAGCTGGACTCGGAGCGGGCTGCCCTGCCGGTCAACAGCATCGAGTACGAATTCAGGTGAGTCGGTTTTGATTGGAAGTGGAACGGCGGAGAGACACAAGACAGGCAGACAGACAGACAGACAGGGGGACTGACGGGCGAGTAACTAATGTAGGGTCACCGGGTCGAAGATTCAGCTGGCCGGCTGGACGACGTACACCTGGCTCATCTCGATGCTCAAGTTCTCGATGCTGGCGTTCTATATCAGGCTGACCGAGGGCGTTGGTGGAACGTACCGCATGCAGATTTTCATCGGCTTTGGCCTCGTCGCGGGCACCTGTATGGCCTCGCTGCTCACCATCTTCCTCTCCTGCAGGCCCCTCCACAAGTACTGGCAGATATATCCAAACCCAGGCAGTGCGTTATTTTGCTCCATTACTACCTTGCTATTATGCATATACATATATAGCTAATGCCGGTCTTTAGATGCATGCCAGCCTGCGGTATCCAAGCCGGTTGTCTGGGTCTCGTTCGCCGCCAACATTATTACTGACATCTATCTGATACTGATTCCCCTACCCATGCTGTGGCGCTCAACCCTGCGGACGATCAAGAAGATAGCAGCCAGCATTGTGCTCGGTGCAGGTATCTTTGTCCTTGTCTGCGCATGTCTTAAGAGCATCTTCGTTCTTGTAGTAAGTACTTACTGGATATATACCCCTATATATATACAAAATTTATTACACAAGTGTACTAACAAGGTAAGAACCCTGTGCATGGCGCACAACTTGCTGGCGCATGGGGAGTACGAGAGGCCTTCGTCGCTGTCATGGTGACCAACTTGCCCATGATCTTCCCTCTTATCCGTGCTATGCTCTCTCCATGGTTTTCCAAGCTCTTTTCAACCCAGAAGAAATCCAGCTACAAAACCCCGGGGCTCCAGACCATCGGCGGCACCCCCCACGGAGGCAACTCGTCCTACAACAACAACAACAATAACCGGAGTAAGGGCCGTCGACAGCCCCAGAGTGACATCACGACCAGCTTCACCCTCAATGGCAGCGATGAACGTATAATGCACGACGACGTCAAGATGCAGGACCTCAAGACCTTCAACTCAATAGACAACGAACCCCAGGAACCCCTACCAGCCAGAGGCATTATGATCTCCAACTCCGTCGAGATCATGCATGAGGATAGAGGCAGTTTACACGATGAAGAGCAGCAGCGTGTAGAGAATGTCCGTGAAGTCTGGTAGTTTACTTTCTTACGGGTTCTTTAAATGAGGCATGACGTTGATGTTCACCAAAAACAAAAAGAGAGAGGAGCATTTCCCCCTTTTCCTTCTACCTTCTATTCTTATCTTATAATTACCTGGTGGCTTTGTCAAGGGCGTCGAGACGGCAGAGAATATCAACTATACGATATCGACCATGGAAACGTGGCTACGACGACTACGAGATTATGGCTCGACTTAACAGCCAGTCTTGGAAGTCGACTTGGCCCAAACCGCCCAACTTGACCTGCCACCTTTTTTTTTTTGCTCTTTTACCTACCGTTTTGGTCCTTAGAGTGGTTAATCCATGATACCCATTCCATTATTATCTTTATATTATGATTTCTTTTTGACATGCTTGTCGGTTTCCCCCTCTTCACCCGCCCTAGTTCGAGCTTTTTGCATGTTTCCCCCACTATATACGGAGTACGAGCGGAGGTCTCTGAGCATTTCGAATTCTTCTTCGTTGATACCATTTCTTTTTTGCCTTTCTTTCTTCTTGGACATGTCTGTTGTATTATGGAGTACTCCGTACACATGCATAGTTTATATCTATCCGTTCTGGAATGATACTTGTACCAATACCTGAATTAATAAAGCGATATCGCATCTATTATAGGACAAAAAAAAAAAGTCACCATTTGGTGATCAGAATTGGCATTCACAAGCTTTTAGGTAGCCGAGGAATGTGAGGTGGCTGGTGGAATTAGCCCGCGATGGGAAATTAACCCGGCCGGTAGTTATGACACTAATCTACAGAAAATCTCAAGGCGTTTGGATGTACCAAAAGGCTGCCCAGTTAGTGCGCCTTAGCACGGCACATATTAACACATACGGTGCAACGTGGGACGGGACGCACACCTGAGCAAATCGCACTACCAACGTCAAATTGGTTGCCAGATATTATTAGTTTGCCTTCTTCTCGAAAGAGGGCGAGAAACGGCGACCAAGATTATGTACAGAGTACGGACACTCCGTAACTAACACCGGATCGTCGCCATCCACTTGCGGATGAACAGGATCTTCTCCTGACCTCCGAAGGTTCGCTGTGGCATCATAGCACTGAACGTCTCGCATAAACTCTGATGCAGGCTTTTTCTGATACATAATAATGTGCCGTGGGCCCAATTCGTCACCTAACAGCAGGACTTTTATGCCCAAATGCTCCGTTTTCTAGTCGTTTATCTTGCGTTTTATGCATACTTGTTGGTCACGGTAAGCACACGAGCTGGCTTGAAATGGCACCTTGATGGCTATCTATCAGGTTAGCTCGGTGTTTGGAGCATGGCGACGGTACGTATCATCATCCCGGCCGCCCAGGTGGTTCTCAGGCATTAGCCTGATGATGAACCGCCGAAGAACGAAAAAGCGGCGCACACACCTCCATGCTAGAGCAGCGAGCGGAGTAAAAGCGTTCATACATCACCGAGATGAAACCACGTTACACCTGCAAATCCGATCAGCAGATGAACAGAAATGATTATACATACTTACTCCATAGACTCCAGGAGCCTCAACCTCTTTGCCTTCTTCGTCACTCCACTGACTGCCAAGAAAGGGACAGAACAGCCACGTTGAATAATAACCCCCTGATGTCCCATTGTTTTTCGACTGGCTGGGGAGAGAGGCTGGACGCCTCTCGGATACAGGCCCAATTTAAGATGCTACAAACGCCCCTCTCGAGAGATAGTGATCTGACCAGGTTGACGCTGGATTATCTCGCTAGGGTCGGAGTACTCCGTCGCTCAGTCATGGCTTATCGGGCGACAATAATATGCGAGCTCACCTCTCGAGAAACAGCTTCTCCATCCTGTTGCAGGGGCGTGACCTCGTGGAAGCAGTGAATCCACCCCGGAATGCGGCCTGTCTCCTTGCTCTATGCTGCCCATCTTCTTGGTATATCCTGACATTGTTGCTCCATAGATTGCTGTCTAGCCATGCCCTGGATCCGAATCCCGAAAACATGGGAGGTCCACCGATGCATATAGACTGGATCTCAAGATTCCAAGGAGAACGGCTACGGACTTTCAGCCCGGACAGTCCTAGTGCGCGCCAGCACAGTTAGAGCGTCTCCTCGCGCCTCATATGACCTCTGTTTTATTCTCTTCGGGACAAGAGGACCGCTTTCCGAGAGCCATGACCATCGCAAGTTAAGAACAGCTTTGCCACCCTGAAGAAGCGAGATCTGAAGAAGCGAGTCTGCGGATCCTTGTCGGCAACTAAGCATAATGCAACGCTGTGCCTGTTGCTGTGTGGTGAGTGTTGTTTTTCTTTTTGGCCCCCCTATTCTGACAACGGAGTATGAACGATCTGCCCAGTTCACGAACGGATGGCCGCCCCATCCGGATAACCCACTAAAACACCTGACAGACACTTTGCTTGACGGGCAAACTCCGCTCCGATCAGCAATACCTGTACACTATTGTCTCTTGATACCCATCTCAGGTTCTAGCGTGGCTTCTGGTTGGATGACCCGAAGATCCGACGCCACGATGGCGGCAAAGCGTAGATCGGATCTGACGGCGTTGAGATCTCATAGTTGCCCGATCTCTTTTGTTGTCTCACTCCATTTTTATTTCTCTCCCTTCTGGTGTACGGAGTAAAGTGCAGTCTTTAAAAAGCTTTTCTCCCATGGCCGAGCGATGCACGTGATCCCAAGCTCACCCACCTGCACCTGCAGGCCAGGGCATCGCTGGGTGGGAGAACATGGAATGGACTGTCTATTTGTTGATAAGCACATGGTATTATTGTGTCATGCTTATACGAGCTATATTGACGATCTCACAATGGTGACATTGGTGATGGTTTTGATATACAGAATGACGCCGGCGATGTATCGAACAATGTACTCCGTGCACCCACTGGAGCTGTCTTTATTGGCTGAAATTTAATAAACCTTGTGAATTACCATTGGTCTTAAAACTTAAATTAAGCCAATACAGTAGCTTAAATTCAACCAATGATATATTTTAAATTCATACCCACTTTTAAGCTTTCCATCGACTTTTTCAGCCTCAACGTTCAACTTCTCATCTTTCGTTCTCTCTCTTTTGTAAAATTTGAGCCCTTTCAGCCCATTGTCTATGTTATGTTTTAGCATCGTGAAGCACTTTGCTTCTCCTACATGTACTTGTCGCTAGATAACCCAAAATTAACCACATAGCTATCTATTGCGGCCATCCCATAGAACGACTGGCGCGTACCTTGATTTCTCCACTCCCGCAGTCTCCACGATGGATCCAGACGGTAGTGGTGTCGGCTACAGAGCTCTCCTCTTTCCGTCAAGGGAGGAGCCTTGCTTGACAGAATAGAGAGCAATGAAAAGCGGAGAAATATTACCGAAAACTTAGCTTTATAGGTTTCCCCAGGGAACCGTTACTCTTCTTCCCTTACGAATCTAGGAACACCTACCTCACGGCGAACCTTTTAAGACAACGTCCATACCCCAACTAACAAGTCTTGTCCATCATATCTTCGGGAAAGACTTTTAAAGGGAAGCTCGGTGTCTTATGCGAGATTGTAAATAACCATCCCGGTCTCCAGTCACAATAAGCGAAAGTATCGGGCAGAACTTACTGAGGAAAACCTGGAGCCCTCTAAACATTGCATCGAACTAAATGTACATGATATTATAGTTAAATTAACCATGAAGGGGACCCACCGTCCAACTTGCTCTTGGTCTATGGGAAGGAACCAAAGTGCCCTTGCTTACTGTCCTTAGCGCATAACCCACTCCATAAGCCGACCGCCGGCCATCTCCGCGTTAATTTGTGGCCAATGAACCCCGGAGAAAGAGGTTGTTTAATGGGCCAGGTACGGAGGAAAAGTTGATATACTAGAGGGTTTGGCGGATAAACACATGTGTTCTATCTCAGGAATACCATGTCGTGATTGAAGAGGCGGGGAATAGTTACATCACCAACAGGCGATTATCCTTCTAGACTACAAACTCCACATATCCTCTACCGCCTGTTGGGTATACCCAATACGATACTAATGCTAGCAACCTATATCCATGCTCTTTCATTGCATGTGTACTCGGCATCTGCCTAGTAAACTGCCGATTCATTCCCATGGAACAAAATCAACAAAAGAGGAGCTTGGTATCTACATACAGTAATCCTTACTTCAATAACGTTCCAGCACGGATATTGGAGGAGTAGCGGCAAAAAATACCCTTCCTGGCTGCAAATAATGTGCCATCCCAACCCTACTCCGAATATCCCTGGCTGCCTTGGACCTGCCATTTATACTCTCCAGAGCGCCGCAGTCTCTCTGGATAGAGAACCTTGATTTAGATCCTCACCTCAACCCTTGCCCATGAGAGGCTACTCTTGACCAACATATACGAGATGATATGTTCGATCCTCACCATGTTAATGCTAGTCAGGTAGATGGCCTTGTACGCCACAGCGGTTGAATGAAGGTTTCAACAAGAGGTGGGGGGAGGGGCAACCAGAGCCAGTCCACTCAATATAATGCCAACGGGGCACATATAAGCTGCCATAATTCAGGTACGTTTACACTTCTGTTACCATACTTGATCTACTAAGTGGTAAAATGAGTAAGTAGAGTAGTTTTGGTTCTACTAAGTTGAGAGATACATCTTCAAGCTCACCCGGCCTGTTTATTTGGTTCCACCTCATATCCATTCTCTATCCTGCTTATAATGAATGAAGTGAGGGCGATTGATGCTCACAGGATTGATGTTTTAGTATTGGCCATCTTAAAGACTTGATATGTATAATTGGTATCGGAGTAACGGCAGGCGGCAATAGATAGTTGATGAAACTGTGATATTGATCTTCAGTCAAAACAAGGTATTTGTATATACAACACTCTTCTTCAACGGCAACATTTCGTTTCTTTAGGTACTACTTTTGAAATGAGACTGTATCTATATGATGAATATCATTCGTACACAGGAATTAAGAGGTCGGTTGGCTACAGTTCTGTGACACACATAGACTTCTTTCTGGGCTTTTCGGGCTGTCTCACTTTCCTCATAGCAAAAATCTTCAAGTCCTTAGATAGGAGTTTTATAGTTAGAGCATCAATCTATGGCTTTTATCTTTAATAAGCAGCTTGTTACCCCGCGAGTTCGTGTTTCGCGTCAACAACTTGATGGTCTAGCCGATTTAAGGTTTCAGGACAGCATTCCGATTCCGCAGAGCCGCGCGCTTAAGATTGAGCCTCATGCTCGCCAAAGGATAATTGCTCTTCTTCGTGCTAGCTATTTTGTCTATCATTAATATACTGCAGAAATTCAACTCTGAAAGGTTGATAAAGAGAATTACTCCTTAATGTGAGTAGCAAGGCAAATAATTGTTTGCATATTAACCAGGTATCGAGCATAAGGCGTTCCCGGGGTTAGCTACTTGTTGGATGAAGTATCCATGTGCTATTCGAAGCGTGGGTCTTTGTATACACAGGGATGATAGAATAGCAGCTCAGTACTCCGTAGATGGAGCCGGAGTACCGAGTACAGGAGGGGGGTTCAGTGTTTTGTCCCTAATCTTCCTGTTGATAAAAAAATAAGGGAATGATACAAACTATCGCTGGCAACGACATACGATCGTACAGCACTCATCAATCGACTAAGCACGGAGTACGGAATATGGTAACAAGATTAAGGCAATTTATATTTTCCTTCTAGCTATGATCACTGCGACTGCAGTTGCCCGAGATAGAAGCATCACCCTTACTCCGTATCTTGCCCACGGAACCCCAACCGCGACGATTTATGCACCATTGTGTCAGACACATAATCTGACCGAATACTTCGATTATCCGAAGCCACCAGGCGCATCGGTATCAGCCATATGGTTGCATGCCACCAAGCTTCTCAAGCCCTGCAGCTCGACTGCTACCTCTAGAATTCGTGGTTGCCCCTTTCTTAAGCCCTCTGGCTGATGCAGTCTCCCTACTTCCATTCCCGCGTCTGTACGGAGTACTACCCGCCTACTCCTCATACGGAAGCTCGGCGTTTGTCTGGTGGAAATCATAGCTCTGCGGCCTTTTCACTCGCTGAACAGCGTCCCATTGGCTGGTTCAAGGCAAAGCGTTCGTTTTGTAGTGGCGCAACATGGCTGAATGAAAGCATTATCTATGGTGGGTGCTATGCCGAAGCCGACCAAACGTCTGGCTCCAGCGTTTTGGACGGGCCAACGGTAACAGCAAACCCTACAGCCATGCCAGGTGCAAGAGCAAGCACTACGAACGCCATTCCACCGACTGGGCGCCCAGAGGCCAATGGTGCTCTTGATCGGGATAGGATCTGCTCTCTGTGGAAAGCTGCCTATGCCTAGGTAGTCTTGGCCTTCATAAGCTCGATGGTGTAGCTGGGTATCACAACAGCAAAACTTTGGTTTCCTGGGGGGCTGAAAAGGGGTTGGTTCCGTTGTTATCTGTTCGTCTGTAGTTGAGTTTCTTCTCCATCCTGGTTCTCCAGCTGTTCTGATGGGAATAGGGGTAAAACATAATCACACCCTTTCAACACATCCTCCTAATGGAACGCCAATTTCCGAGCACTCTTATCAAAGCCCTACTAACGCCCCATGTTGTTTGACTATCTTCAGTCGCTGATATTCGACGAGGCTGAAGTCGAGATAAGCAGTGATTACGTAAGATAATCACAAAGATAAGAGCCGATAAGCTTATCGCTTGTCGCGAGATAGAAAAAGACGAAGAATGAGGAGTCGAAAAGTGGCGCTGAGGCAGAATAGCAATTTGAGCACCTGAGGAGGACCAGGAGAGTCATATATTATACATATATACGCTGCGCGTAGCTAGAGAGCAAGTCACAACATGTCCGAACAGCAAGGTGCCCAGATCGTTTCGCATGGGCGCGGAGGTAGGGGTTTTGCTCCTGTATACCCACCTTTCATCTCTTGAAACCAGCTAACTAGAGATTCCTACTTGCGATTCATATAGGCCAGGGAAATATCACTGCTGATTCTACAAAGTTGGTTTATACCTACGCGAATGCGACATGTTTCAGTCAATCAAACCTTTCTAATGTGGGATATAGATATGTTGATGCAGAAATTGTCCGGGAGGGCGTTGAAGGAGACCAAGGGGATGGCGCATATTCTGCGGGGGTATGATATGGATCATTCAAGTATTATGCCGTGGGAACATTACTGATTTCTGGGTTTTTGCAGCGTGGAGGAGCAGGGAATATAGGATCACCCAATATACCTCCATCTCGCGGCCAACCACATGACGCAGATGTTATTCCCCCCACTGCAATGAGGCAGCCTTCTGCCACTGAATATTATATTGGGGTATGTTGTGTGCATTACTCTAATTTATGTGGTTTTGGGGACTAACAGATGTATAGAGGGGGGGTCAAGGGAACGTACACAGTGAAATGTCTAAGGAAGCGGAGAAGCCAAGGGCAACAGAGGAGCTATCGGGCGATAAGAAATCTAATGAGGGGTTTGTGGATAAAGTGAAGCAGATGGTTTTCGGTCGGAAGGAATAGTTAGGTAATAGCTACTGTATCATGTTGATTTCCTTGGAAGTATATTGGTCAATGAAACTCTTTACTCACTAATATTTCAAGCCCTAGTTTTGTATATTGATAGTAGGTAATTAGAGACTAGACTAGGCTGTTAAGAATGAAATGGTAAATGAGACTTTATAGTAAAGTGCAGCAAATACGCAACGCAACACAAGGCAACATAGATAGTAAGGTAGAGAGGTAGGATAGAGTAAAGGTAAGGGTAACTAAAGGTAAAAGGTAGGATATATAGAGAGATAAAGAGATATTCGAGTATCCGAACGTAGGCGAATAGGTTATCTATCGAACAGGTGGAAAGAAGTTGTGAGAATATAGAAGGTGGAGATAACATATGAGATTTGCCCGGGTATAAAATAAGTAGGTAAACAAATTCTGGTCTGGCTAGTACTCAATGATTGATATCAAAGAGTTAAGGAGGCGAGGAGAAGTAGGTGGATGGGTATATATGGAATACGGAATATAGATAGGTAAGTAGGTAGAGTAGAGTAGGGTAAAAGGGAGAAATGTCAAAAAACTGGAGAACGCTGTGGATATATCAAACTGCAGCCGAGCAAGGCAAGAGAGAGGACGAAACTGGTTTGAGGAAAGAAGAGGGAGAAAATTGGGGTATGAGAACAAAGGAGATTAATAAAATAAATAAAATATTAAAACAGATGTAGGAAAAGAAAGAGAGACAAGGAATCAGGCAGACAGATAGACAGGCGTGAGCAAGCTCTTTTGTGTTCTTTTTGGGTAGTCAATCATCACATTTGATGGCGTAAGATTGTTGGCTTCATGGATCAGTTGGCGCGGGAAGATTCCATGTTCTTGGTCAACTCAGCGACGCGGGCCTTGATGCGTGCAGCGCGCATTTCAATTGCTAATATTTGTTAGTAGGAGCATAGTATATGTAAACAGGGGTGTCAAGGAAAAGTGACTTACTCTCTTGCTGGCTAGCTTGCTTTGGCGCAGAGGCAGGAGATGCGGGAGCGGCAGCAGGGGCAGGAACAGCGGCCGGGGAAGCGGATACGGCAGCATCAGGGACAGCGGCGCGCTGGGCGGCATTCTTGCGGATCTGAGCCCAGCGGTCTAGAGCAGGAACTTCGGGCTCGGGCTCTGGCTCGGTCTGTGGCTGCTTTTGTGGCTGCTGCTCAGGGGTAGCAGGGGCGGGGACCTCCTTTTCGGGCTGGACGTTGAATGTTTTCGACTCTGTCTGGACGGGGGCTGGAGCAGGAACTGGAGCGGCCTTTGGCTCTGATTCAACTGGAGAAGGAGTCTCGACGGGGACACAAGCGGGCTGGTCGACTATGGGGCTCTGGTGGGAGAACGAGGAGAAAGCGACTGCATCTGATTTCTTGTCATCGGGAGAAATGGGTGAGACGGGAGCGGACTCTTCTCCTGCGATTGGACGCTCGGCCTCTGGCGGAGGAGGCGAGACGCGAGGTTCCTTGGCTGGTGCGGGAGCTTGTGCGGCAGGAGCTGGGGCAGGAGTAGCCTTGACCGGCTTGCGCTCTACAACAGCGACTGGCTTGGACTTTTGGCCATCTTCTTGGTGTTTCTTCATGCCAAAGCCGGATAGACGGCGGGTATGCGGGATTCTTGAAGAAGATGCAGGAGAGGAGTTAGCTGAACGCTGTTGGGATTGGGACTGAGCGGTTCGGCTCTCGAGAGCGGCACGGGCAGCAGCTACAGCGGACTCCTTTTCGGTGTGGTCGGCCTTGGAACCGCCAAACATGCCCTTCAGGCCGGTATTGCCTGCTTTCTTCTTCACTTTCTTGTCATCTGCCGCGGGCTCCTCTTTCGTTGGCGCTGGGGATTCAACGCGGGCTGGAGTTGGGGCGGGAGAGGTCGTTGCTGGAGTGGAAGAAGCTGCCGGAGCAGTAACAGCAGCAGCAGCGGCGGCGGCGGCAGCGGCAGCAGCAGGGGGTGTTGGAGGTGTAGGCTTGTCAAAGTTGATATTGCTTGCCGGACCGGGGATAGGAGACTCGGTCTTTGGCGGAGTGTCTGGGGTAGGAGAAGTAGTGGTAGACCTAGGCAGACGTTCGCGGATAGAGGGTATATCGCGGCTGGAAGTAGTGCTTTCATGCTTTGGTGGTACCTCTGGCTTGTTCTGATCCGTAGACGACCTCGATCTGGATCCCATATCAAGACTTGAGGCAGGCTTTCCAGTTCCGGCAAGGGAGTTTTCCAGATATGCGTTGCGAATGTTGTTCTTGTCGTAGTTGCTTGCCCAGCGCATAGCCTGGGACATTTCTGATATCATTGCTGGCTGCAGTGTGTGGACCGAGTTAGTCTTGGAAGTCTGGTTCATTTCTGTCTTTGCGCGCTCCTTGTTTGCCTCTTCGAGTTCCTGTTCTCTTCGCTTTCGCTGGAGGGCGGCGGCAGCAGCCTGGATTCGCGCATGCTGGTCTGGTCCTATACTAGCTTTGCTTGATGGACCGGTGCCGCTGTTGTTGTTGTACTGTTCTCCGATAAGGCCACCCTTCTTTATGCTAGTCTTGCTTCTGCCGAGTCGGCCCTTTCGAGTCTTGAAGCCAAAGAAAGTCTTCTTCTCGGCGATGTAGGCACCGGCTTCTGGTTCAGGGGCAGCTCCCTTGATCTGTTCTTCAAGAATAAGCCATTTCCCGCCTGGGATGACGGTTTCGAGCAAGGCGCATCGACCGAAGACGGCCTTTCGGACGGCTGATTCTTCGCCTGACAAGCTGCTCACCCAAACCCACCAGAAGGAGTCGTCGAGGTCGAGGGTGGAGATGCTGGCGAGCTCACCGGGATCGAGCATGGAGCCATCATCAAATCCGCGTTTGTGCGATTGAGATGATTGCCCACGCACAGCCTGGAGTGGAGGGAGGATCTTGTCTGGAGGCAGCAGGAGTGTAGTCGGTGACTTGACTCCGTTCTCCTCTGAGAAGCCCGAGGAGAGGAAGTCTGCCCAAGACGGGGTGGTAGGTCGACCAAAGTCAGCGGTGCGAGACTCAGGGGCGGATCTGAGTCCCATTGGCGTACTGCTAGCTTTCTTGGAACTGTCATCTAGATCGTCTTCGATGGCACCACCGAAACCGATATCCTCAAAGCGAGACCATGAGGCATCCTGTAGGCTGGTCGATGCCTTGACAGTGGATACTTCCGACTGATTTGTAGTGGCAATGCAGCATAGGACACGCTTGCACTCCTCTGTCAGCGCGTCCTGGGGATCCTCGTAGCTGGAAAACTGCTGCAGGGCATGGTCACTGGCGCGGTACTCAAAGTTCTTTGCGCGGCGCAGGAGGGCAAACGGAGTGGGAGAGACGACATCGACTAGCATGACGACCTTGGTAGTGGATGTCTGGAGCAAAGAGGGCGTCTCTGGAGGGTACTCTGTGGCGCGGACCAGGTTCTGCAGCGATAGGGGGAGGGTCGAAATTCCGTTGGTACCTCGTAGGGAATCCGGCGACTGGGATCTCAGGTATGCAAAGAATAGATGACTCGTAGCATCGGCGGCACTACAAAGTCAGTCATTTTGTCCTTTTGAGTAGGATACATATAGCTTATAGTATCGAAAAGGGGGGCGAGGGGTATCTACCTATTCCATGTCTTGTAGCTGGCCTCGAAGCCCTTGCCGGTGTCTGCATGTTCAAAGGCCCACCATCCAGCGTATCTGGACAGCTTTCTGCCTCCGAGGCCGTTGGATTTTCCGTGGGCTGCAATGGCGGCCATGAGATCGAAGAAGGCAAAGATGATCTTTGTGCGGGCATCCGAGTCAACGCTGAGCGGAATGAAGGTCGAGAAAGCGTCTCTGGCAAATTGGGCATCTTGAGATAATCCATCATTAGCATTTCCTTTCCGTTCACGAGCATGTATGTCATGGATATGAAGAGCAGCACACCATTCTCGCCGACTTTGAAGAGCTCGTAGGCCTCCCAAGTAACTACTCCACCGGGCAATCTAGCCCAGCACCACTTCATCACACTACAGAGCACCTAACGCGCGTCATCCCATCAGCGAATCGTTCCCAATTGTCTTATTATAAGATCGTCTACCATCACTTTGAATAAAACGAAAGAAAAAAAAAAGAACACGTACCATTGGCTCCGAGAGACGCAGTTCCTGGGCGAGCTGGCTCCCCTGCAGCGGTCCTGGCCTGTCCGTCCGCTCTGGCGGGGGGCTAAAGAAATTGCGGATAAACGACTTTGCAGCAGACGGGTCGGACGTCGGTCTGAACGGGAGGAGTAGAAAGGGAATATCGAGGGCTGCCAATGGACATTGTGTGGTCAGTACAAGCTGGTTCATACAAACGCATTATCTAGATAAAGAGAACGGGGAGAGGAGAGATAGATACCCCTATCTTTGAGCTCAGAGGTGCATCCGAGCAGCAGGTCGACGACCTCCTCCGGCTCGACCTCTGTCCTGAGCCATGCGTCGGTCCATTTGGGCTTCTCTGGCTCAAGCGGGAGCCCGTTGAGCCTGCCAGACTTCTTCGAAGGGTCCTTGGAGCGGAAGACGCGCGAAAAGAAAGGCATCCTGCATGCCGTAGCGGTAGTAAAACTCCTAGGGGGGAGGAGGGGGGGACCCTGTTCGGAACGAGAGAAATTGGCGGGTAAACAAAAAGCACGACGGCGAAACAAACGAGCGTAAGAAGGGGAAGCGAGCGACCACTCGGAGAAAATACAGGCAGAAGAGGTGAGGGAGGAAAAGAGAGAGAGAGAAGGAGAGGGAGAGAGGGAGAAGAGAAGAGAAGAGACGGACAGGAAGAGGAAGAAAATCCGCTGGTGGTGATGGCCCACTGGACGTGCTGCAGGACTCAGGGGTAACGAAGGAGAAAAAAAAGACAGCCAGTCCTTAGGAGGAACCCGTCGAGGAAAAAGCAAGGAGCGGGACCAGTCACATCCAGGCCGTTTCGCTGGCTGCTCGCCCACGCCAGCCGCCTCACCACCTTTTCCTGCGTCTTTGACTTGATAATATACTCCCTGATGATGGAATCGCCGTCTGTTTACTCTGTTTACGCTCGCTTTTGCACGCCTTTGCGAGCGTCGACGTCGAATTAAGGGGAGCCGGCGTGGAAGTACGAGCCGCACCCCTGACCTTAATTCTTACTGCCACGGCGCGCGCGGCCCGTCGCTGAGTCAGCGGCCTTAAGTCGACGTCCTGCTGAGTCAGCGTCTTGCTGCCACGGCCTTTTTCTATCTTTAGCAACTTTTTTTCTTCTTCGTCTTTTTATAGAAATTTCTCACTTTTCTATGTTTAGAATAACACAAACAACCAAGCACGGCGACGCCAACATCTCGAACCCTCGATCTATAGCCAGCGAACGCTCCCAGCAGGCGACGGCTCCTTCGACGGCGAACGGGCGGGCTCGACAGCCGAGACACGCACGCGGGCGCGGGGACCGGCCAGGCACCGCGACTGAAGCGACAGAGACGACGGCGACAGCAGGCAGACGCGGACGGGAGGGCATGAACTGTTGGCCATGGGCCGCCGCAAGATCGAGATCAAGGCCATCAAGGACGATCGCAACCGCTCCGTCACCTTTCTCAAGCGCAAGGGCGGCCTCTTCAAGAAGGCCCATGAGCTCTCCGTCCTCTGCTCGGTCGACGTTACTGTGATCATCTTCGGCCACAACAAGAAGCTGTACGAGTTCTCCTCCGCCGACATCCAGGAAACCCTCGGCAGATACCAATACGTGCGTCCCTCCCTTTTTTTTTTTTTTTATTATTTATTATTTTTATTTTTTATTTATTTTTTTATTATTTTTGTTGTATGTGATGCTAACGAACGTCTAGTATGGACAACCGCACGAGCACAAGGGGCCGGCCGACTTTCTCGGTAAGGGCGCGCTCGACGACGATGAAGACGAGGAGTCGCCCGCGCCAGACGACCAGCAGCAGATGGGCCCTGTCTACCACCCGCCGCCGCCACCGCAGCAGCAGCAACACCAGCATCAACAGCCGCACCCGCATCCGCAGCACATCAAGCAGCCTCCGTCCGTCTCCCCTCCGATAGACGGGCCTCATGCGCCCCCCGGACAGGCGCCCTCGCGGCCATCGTCGCGCAACCATGTCCAGCGGATGGCCATGCACCCGCAACACCACCCTCAGCAGCAACATCAACACGGCACTCCCCCTCCAGCGCCGACAGCCGGTGCGCAAAACGGATTCTACATGCAGAACTACCCGCAGGCGCCGCCGCAACAGCAACAGCAGCAGCAGCAGCAGCAGCAGCAGCAGATACCACGGCAGCACCCGCAGTACTATTCGCACCAGCCACTGCCACCGCCTCAGCACCACCACCAGCAGCCGCACCACCAGCACCCGGCAATGGCCCAGCAGTACATCCCGGATAACAGGCGGCAATCCATGCCCCCTGCCCCGGCTTTCCAGGAACAGCATCACCCGCCACAACACCCGCAACAACCTCAACAGCAGATCAAAGTGGACCGGAGTCCGCCGCCGCAGCCCAAGCCCATGCCCACCAAGTCACGATCCATCTTCACCCCCATAGACGATCGTGGTTCGGTCCTGGCACAGCACTTTGGCTTCGGCCCGTCAGCAGAGTCGCCCAAGAAGGAACCCAGACAGCCTCCCAAGCAGCAACAGCAACAACAACAGCCACCACCACCACAAGTCCAAGCACAACCACCCCAGCAGATACCCCATAGAACATCAGTCTCTTCCATCCCGCCGCCCTCGAGGACAAACAGCATCCAGTCAAATATCAAACGGCCCATTCTCAAGGTCCAGATCCCCAGCGAGACGTCGGACGCAGGCAGCATCACTGCCGGATCCTCGCCTGCGACGGGAACTAACCCTGCTCCCGCTGTTGGTGGTGGTGGTGCTGCCGGCGCCGCATCAACCTCCACCGGACCTGGCGGACCGCCTACAACAAGCAAGCCCGCAGAAGCAAGCCACTCAGCCGTCGTCCTACCGCCGCCATCCCCTTCGGCATCTGCCTTACTCAGTGCCGGTGCCCATGGCCCGCCTAACCCCTTTGCCCGCCCCCCTCCACCAGCATCAAACAGCCAGCCATCCAACAACGGGGGCAGCACCAACAACAACAACAACGGCAACAACATTGATACCCCCATCTCTGCCTTACCCAGTCGCTTTGTGTCCGATACCCTACTGCCGTCTCCGTCCAGCTTCTATCCTGAATGGGGCTTTGGCCGCTCCGGCCCCGATAGCAACATGCTTCCTAGCCCGCTGACTTTCTCAACGCCTGTCCTGCAGAACCCTTCTCAGCCGTTCGCCAGCAGCAGCGGCGGCTCCAATGCCAATGTGCATGGTAACGCTGGTGCCCATGGCAACGTGCGAGACGACGAGTCGGACCGGAAGAGAAAGGAGCCTGAGTCTAGCAGCGAGACGGCCGTTGACAAGAGGCTCAAAGTCGAGTAGCCCCCTTTACTTCCCACTTCTTCCCTTCCCTTTCCATTCCTTTTCATCTCTAGTCTTCTATTCTTGTTCGTATTTATATATGTCTCTCTTATCTATCTTTCTGTCCGCCAGCCCATCTTTCTTACAGTAGTAATTTCCTTCTTCCCTGTCTTTCCCTGTCTCTATCTCTCTATATCTCTGTCTACCGGCGCATGGCATGGTACGCGGTTAGTGGTAGTCTAGGTCGGCGGTCAATCATCAGAATTTCTATCTCTCTTCTCTCATCATCTAAACATCATCGTCTAAATACTGTCTATATCATCGTCTAAATATTTGTCTAAATATCAAAATCTACCTTCGATTAGCTAAAAATAGCCAAGACTCTAAACTCAAAAGCTGAATCACATGACTAGGGCTCGCTAACATCCGCTTTAGGCTTAGCGCAGCCCAAGACACAAACTTTCACAAAAACTTCAAGAAAAGGAAAAAAGTCGAAGCGACGAAGACGAAGACGAAGACGAAGAAAGACAGCGACGACGAACACCTCAGGGGAAACGACTTGGACTTCGACTTGGAACTCATACGCCTTCTTCGGTCGCGGACACAGTCGTCAAGATGCCTTCCGATCACGGTCACAGATGTGAGTACTCCCGATGCGACTGACGTTGATCCTGATGTTGTTGATGTTGGAGATCGAGATCGAGATGATGGAGATGAAGATGATGCTGACTGACTTGTGTAGTATATGTCAAGTAAGCGCCTACCCTGTCCCTGTGATGTGAATTGAGAGGAGAAGCGGAAGAGCTGGATCCGAAGAGGTGGAATATCATGCGATTGAAGGTGTGATGTTGGACCAAGAGATATATGGTTGAATATGTGATGGCGGTGGACGAATGCATGAATCTGGAGTGCGAGAATGGAGACGGATTGGACTGCAGAAGATACCAGTTCTACAATGGATGGAAATGCTGATTGTGTGTGCTGTTTAGGGGTCGACACCTGAGCTACCAGCGTGGAAAGCGCGTCACCAACCCCAACACAAGGTATGCCCTTGATACCAGCTGCAGACGGTACCGGACATGAAGATAACTAACAGTGTACAGTCTCATCAAGCTCGAGGGCGTTGAGGACTCCAAGGCCGCTACGTATGTCTTCCATCTATGAACCTGGTGTGATACATGCCCAGGCCAGGATACACGTTCTCTAACGTATTATACCAGTTTCTACTCCGGCAAGAAGGTCGCTTTCGTCTACAGAGCCAAGCGTGAGGTCAGAGGGTCAAAGATCAGAGTCATCTGGGGCAAAGTCACCCGGCCACACGGTATGTTCAAACACGACTTCCAACATGAAGAACAGAAGAACGGCTGTGTTTTGGATACTGACGGTTGACAGGAAACTCTGGTGTTGTCCGTGCCCAGTTCCGACACAATCTACCCCCCAAGTCGTTCGGTGCATCCGTCAGAGTCATGCTTTACCCATCTTCCATCTAGATGCGCGATGTTGGTGGTGGTGGATGTCGAGAGGAGTGCGAGGAGACGAGTTGCAGAGACGAGCCACTCGACCGGCTGACGGACGACCCGACCCGACTCGAAGCTGAAGAGACGAGCCTCGCGCGTGCATTGAGAGCCTGCTGACGGACGCTGTCTTTCTCTTCTTTTTTTCCCCTTTCATTCTTAAGTATACGACTACAAATAATGGCGGGAGGACGGTCTGTCTGGCCTCGCTGCTGCCTGCGGTGGTGCTCCTGGTCCGCGTCTGTCTGTCTGTGTCGGTAGACCGAAGAGCTCGCTGTCTCTGCCGGCGTTACGATAAATCAAAAATAAATAAATAAATACCACTTCGTCCACCAACTGTCTGTCTGTCTGTCTGTCTGTATCAACTGTAACCGTCAAGCGTAGAGGCAGCGCCGGCGATGATGTCAGCGCTGCGTGGCTGGTGGAGTTTTGCCCCAGCGACGATCCCGGCAGGCCAGCGAGAGAGAGACATCCAAAGCAGCGCATCCTGGCCCGCCAACGCATAGCTAAAGTCACCTAAGTTAACGAACGGACTAGCAAGCAAGCAAGCAAGCTGCCCAGCCACTCCGAGACATCTTCGTATCCTTTTTTTTGCTTCTTCTCCGCTGCCGTCTGGCTGTCTGGCCGTCTCGCTGGCCGTCTCTCGCTGGCTGTCAAGTCTGCCTGCTTACACAGCGTCCTTGGTACAACGCGCCACCTTTTCACGGCCTTCTGCTTGTTCTGCTTCTTCTTCTTCTTCTTCTTCAGCCTCTGCTCGCTATCTTCTCTCTGTCGCTTCATCGTCGTCGTCTAGAACTGTGCTCGCCTCGTTATCCGTTGTGCGCTCGACAGTGCTGTCCCTGATCTGCTCTGTATAGTTAATCGCCATGCCAGACCAGAAAGCCGGCAAGCTCGGGCGAGTCCTCAGCTTCGCCAGCAGCAAGTCGAGGAAGTCTGCCTCCAACCAGCAGCAGCCGCTGAGCCCGCAGAAGACCTCGAGCTCGTCGCAGCAGCAGCCGAGAAGCCCCGGCCAGCGCCAGTATGGCCACGCGAGGAACAATACCGACCTGTCGGACAAGAGCGCAGACCGGCCGGGCAGCAACAAGATGCGCACCCACGCCGACCCCACGCTCGCCATGAGCGAAGCACAGCCTGGTTAGTCCCTCTACACTACTGTATCTGTGTCCTGGCAGCCAATGCTGACGGTTGTAGCTGCAATTGCGCTGGAGGAGTCGAGTCTCGGACAGCTGCGAGGCATCCAGCACAAGGACCGCTTCGGCAACCCCATCAGTGAGTGTCCATATATACACACCATTATCAATTGAGACTTCGCTGGCTAACAAGACGTAGCGGAGCCGGACCTGTCGAACCCCACGAGGTATCGCTTTGAGCGGCCGCTGGACACTATCAGATCGTTCGAGGCTGCTATCGACGGCACTTACGGCAGTCGGCGCATGTCATACGCCCGGCCAGGTTGGTCCACCACAGCAGCCACTACGACCCGGACTAGTTATTATTACAGCTCCAGCTAACATCCACCGCCCCCCCCTCCAGATGAGAGTACCAATGGCCACAGCAGGCCGACAAGCTTCTTTGGAGGTGGTACGTCATCGTTCCTGCATCTGCCCGTCTTTGTCGTTTGGGCTGCCAATATCTAGATCTACAACACCCATACTAACCATGTTTCAGATCGGTCGAATGGCCAGTACTACCAACGAGGTGGCTACGACAGCTACTCGGTCTCCCGTGGCTACCAGTCAAGGCCAGAAAGCTACGTCGATGCGTACGGCAACGGCTACGGTTCGGCCGTGGACATGAGCCAGTACAACTACAGCAACCAACGTCCTGCTCGAGCCGGACCTCCCCGCCAGGCTCCTCCACCTCGCACTAACTCAGACCCTAACTATGCCTACAGCTCTTACCCAACACACTACCCCAGCAATGCCAACTCTTACTACCCCCAGCCGCAGTACCAGGGCCAGCAGGACAACCCGAACTCCAACTCTCCCTCGGGCTCCGGCGGTAGATCCGTGGACCACTGGGTAAACTCAACAGATCCGAGCTCTGTCAACAGTTCCATGGATAGGTTGGCGCAGCAGCACCAACAACAACAACATCCCCAAGGCCAGAAGTATGATGACCAGCCTGCGGAGTCATATGGGTTCGCTGGCTTCGGCACTGATCCACAGCTAGAACAGTCCCAGCAGTCCCAGCAGCTCATGAATCCCGGCCAGGAGAATATCTACAGTTCGCCTCCTCAGCAGCAAATAAGACAACAGTACCAGGCTCCCCCTCCCGTTCCCCGGAAGGAAGTTCCCGTTTCTGTTCCTCCCCCGGCTGTGACAGGGGCAACACTGCAGGAAGGTAAACGCAAAAGCTGGTTCAAGCGCCGGATTAGCAGGACTTGATCCGGCCATGTACGATTAAAAAGAAAAAACAAAGCGAAAAGCCTACGCATTTACTTTTTCTTTCCTTTCCTCTTAACTATCAAGGTTAGAGAAAAAGAAAGATTTACTTTGCTGTTTACTCTTCGGTCGATGGGACGGCCCAGGATTACTACCAAGGATGTGCCATTGAATTGTTCCCGTTTGTCTATTCACTTACTCACTGGACCCATATTTGATGATACCACGACCCCCAACTCTACCGTTTGATTGTTTCCTTTGTTCTACCGCTCTGGCAAACGATATATCTCTATTAATCCCTTCAGCTTCAACTTCAACGTGAACCCTCGTTTGATTTCTCTGTTTATATCTTGTGATCTACGGCAGTCGGTTTTTTTTTTCTGTTGGTAGTTTTATGGTACGGGTACGGTACGATATGGATATGGATATGGATATGGGTGGATGGAATGCAATGGGGGTGGAACGGAAAGACGGCGACGCAACTGGATTTCGTGCTGATTTGATACCTTGACCTTTCCCCCCTTTTTTTTTCTCATTTTTCGCCTTCCTTTGAATTTAATTGATCAGGCCTGGTGTACGCTCTGCTCCTGTAAATATTTTACTTCAAGAATGAATACCAGCCCTGCAGTCTCCGGTTCTCTATTATCAAACATCAAGCATCTGCATTGCTATATAACCATGACTTATAGAGTATTACCCAAACAAACACAGTATTATCTTATCTATCCTTCTTGAACTCGCCTGCAGCCTTCCTCTCGATCTCGTTGTCCTCTCGAATGGCAAATATGATGTACACGATCAACACCACGTTTGCTGCTCCCGCCGCTGCTGCGCCCGCATACGTAGTGTTGCCTACACCCATCAGTTAGCAAGGCCATGAGTAGAACAAGCAAGCCTAAATCAAATTGTAATTTGCTTACCGTCGAATACCCTGTCGACGGTCCCGTAGTATGTCCCGAGAGGGCAGCACACGATCATCACCGAGTAGAGTATGAACTTCCATAGAACGCCACTGCATCGCAACCATTTAACCAGTTAGCTACCTTCCGAGTACAAACAGATCTCACAAAGAGCCGGAAGGATAATCATACCCGGGGAGAGATCTTAGCTCAGTACCGGCTGGCTGCGAGGGTGCCGGCTTTGGTGTTGATATCTCGGACTGCGTCTCCTTCGCGGCCCCGCGGCGCGTAGCCATCTTGCTTTTTTCTGCTTATTTGGTAGTAGCTGTGCGAGTGAACGGCGAGGATGATGCCTTTGGCAGTCGGCGGGAATATATCGAGGAGACTGGCGTGCGATGGGGGTGTTTTGAGCCTTGTGTCGCGGAGTTCTGGGATATCTGGACTCTTTGGCGAGCTCTGGGGAGGTTCAAGCTAAGTTCGAGTTCGAAGTCGAGACCCCCGGATATTTAGTTAACTAGCTTAGCCTATCAACTGGCGACGGACTTCGTAACTGACCATTTAAATGTACGAACGGCCAACCAGCCTGGTCCGCGTTGGTTGCAAGGATGGAGGTTGATATTTTCCAGGGGTCAACTTAGCTGCTTCATACTCTACGTATTCAAAATATTCAACAATTGGCCGACTAGGTAGTTATATATATCCATAGCTTTAGCTATGACGATATTTACATGGATATCAAGTATCAAGACCAGCCAGTAGGAGCTAGAAAAATACTGCATTATGCTACTTTCTCTTGGGCTTTTATTCCCAACTTGCTTTTAAGAGCTGCCACTCTCCCCAGTAGAAGTGCTTTGATATTCCTACGAGGTGCCTCCTCGAGGGTAACAAACCGACGGATTATCACATTGAATATATTCCCAAATGCGAGGGCGATAACTGTACTTGTCAGGATGATGACATTGTATGGCATGCTGAAGTCGGGCGTTGGAAGCGGTAGAAGAAGATTGGTGGTGCGTAGATAGACGGGAGGCGCCATTATCGACTCGTTTCTGTTTAGAACACGGACGATGGCGGGAGCAACATTGAAGCCTCGGTTGGCATCTGGTGGGTATTCCGTGTACCGAAGGATGGCCTTCTCGAACTCATACACCAGGGTGACTGTCGAGGCTGGAGGGACAGACAAGACGAGCTCCAACTGCGTGCCACGACGACGGTCAATAGCAGGCCGGTAAAAGATGTCCTTGATAATGTCAGAGAGCGGTACTTCGACTGCAGGTTCTGAACCATAACTGATCTTTGTCTTCATCGTGTGCAAAAATGGGCGCATGAACCAGGGGAGAGTTTCAAAGTAGACGAAGTTAGCTGTGTCGGTTTGCGAAGGGTTGGTCAAAATAGACCTGAGTCCTCCTCGTTCTTGGCCGTGGCCGATTATGGTCCTTTCCAAGTGCACAACTTGGGCCTCCAAGGAGCTGCTACTGGAGTGTTGCGCGGGGACGACCAGATTGAAAGGCTGGTTGGGATGCAGAGAATAACAGCGCGAATTGCCGTCTGACGCACGCGTTTCTACTGCGTCAGAGCCCGGTAGTACCTCCATGCTATCGGGGACCTTGATACAGACAGTTTGCGCGTCATCCCGACCGAGAGGGCAGCTGGAGGGTATCGTTCGCCCGAAGACGTCTTCAATGCTCCATGTCTGCGACCGGGATGCCCCAATAGGGTAACAAAAGTCTCCGGAGTGATAGGGTTTGGATTCGTCACAAATCAAGTCCGCAGCAGGAACAGGACGAGGAATAGGGTTGTCTCTGGGCCGCTTTGATCTATCCAGATCCAAGACCATGTCCACGGTTTGCTCAATCTCGACATGGCATATTTCAGAATTGTCCTCCGCACAAGCCGGCCTAACATCAACGGACATAGTCTGCCACGACGCATCAAAGAGCTTGTGGCCGTCAAAGAGTCCGGATATGCCACTTTTACCTTTACATGGCAGAAGCTTCAGAAAGGGCGTCAAGTTCTCGGTGCACACAACCTCACCCGGCAGCGTGCCATGGAGAAGATGTAGTCCGTCATGCGGTATAGTTCCAGTGGGGGTAAAAGTAAGAGAAGGGGTCGTGGTCCGTGTCGAGTCAATGAAATTCATAGATGCACAGAATAGTCCAGATAGCGACTGCGTGAGCGAAATCCACTTTTTGAATGCTCTAGAATAAATATGCTGTATTAGCCATCTATTTCAAATATTGACTGCTTCAACATTATCATACGCATCAGCGTCCTGCGCCTCAATCCACGCCCAGAGCTCTACTCCAGTGCCTCCCTCCTTAAAGCCATGCCAGGGTCTTTCTCCCCAGTTCTCCGCATCCCATCGTCCGGTGGTAAATCGCAGATGCAATTCTTTCGTATGTGTATGCTGTAGGATCTGGCCTAGAGAACGGGGGAAATAGCGGTAGTTCTGCTGTTCGAACGCAGCACTGGACTCATTGCTGCGGAAGTTGAAGGACGCCAGCAGGTTTGATGGCGGTAGTGGGTGAAGCACCAGCTGCTCATGATAGTCGATGGTATTGGCGGCGGCGAGCAGGGCTGAGACTACCAGTGTCCAGAGCAGCGAATGCAGGGAGGACATCATATCGAGGGAGCGAAATGAAAAAGGGTTGTCACTCCCAGCCAGTTCGCACCATCCCTGACCTCCAGCTTGATCCCGTCTTCTTTGTATCGTCTGCGTCTGCCTCGTCTCGTCTTCGTCTTGGTCTCCTTTTTGCGGGTGTTTCTTTGCTTTTTGATGCCAGTATAAATAAACGCGCGCCTAATAACTAGGTTAATTATTGATTATGTAATACTAGCGGCTAATGAGAGTCTCTTTTCTTGCTTTTGCGCAAAAGTTGAACAACGTCTTGTCTTATGGAGACAAGGAGGAAGATATAAGATCGAAGTCTCACGGAGTGATCTGTATAGAGACAGTTTATTTGAGCAAGCTGCATTGACTATTATCTACCAATTGGCACCGTCTCTGGTTTGCGCCTCCACAACTCACAATGGCTGCAGAGCAGCGGAAGCTCTTGGAGCAGCTCATGGGAGGTAAGTGTTTTCTGCATCTAACCACATCAAACTAAAAGCGCTGCATAAACTAACTTGTTGCGTCTCTCAAGCTGATCAGTTGGTTGGGGGACCTAGTTCTGGTCGAAACGCGCAAGTTGCGATCACCGACCCGAAAGTCTGCCGCTCTTATCTCGCTGGTACATGTCCCCACGACCTCTTCACCAACACGAAGCAAGACCTAGGACCCTGTCCAAAATTGCACAGCGAAGGCTTGAAAGCTGAATATGATGCTGCATCGTCACACGAAAAGGCTAAATGGGGGTTCGAGTACGACTACTTGCGAGATATGCAGAAATACATCGATGAATGTAACAGGAGGATAGATTCGGCACAACGCCGTCTTGAGAAGACGCCAGATGAAATACGGCAAACAAACCATTTGGTAACTATTGTCACTCCGTTAGTGTCCTCACAATTCAGTCTGCTAATGTGAAATGAACCAAATCAATAGTTGTCGCAAATATCAGATCTGAACAAAACCATCAACGCTGGACTCGAGGAAACGTCCGTTCTCGGTGAACTTGGAGCAGTTGCTACTGCTATTGACGAATTCTACAAAGTACGAACCGCTAAGCACCAGAAGGAGTCTCTCGAACGAGACCTTAAGGCCCTCGCAGATACATCTGGTCCTTCAGGGCATCAGAAATTGCAGGTTTGTGATGTGTGCGGAGCGTATCTCAGCCGACTAGATAATGACCGTCGCCTTGCCGACCATTTCTTCGGGAAAATGCATTTGGGATATGCGAAAATGAGGGAGACCTACAGTATTTTGCAGAAAGAGATGAAGGGGCAGCCTCCGTCTAGGCATGATGACGGTCCATCTGGTCGCGGTGATGCTGGCTTTGATGACGCTGGCTGGGGCCGAGATGGCGGCGGTGGATATGGCGGTCGTTCCTACAGAGGTAGTGGAGGTGGCCATAGAAGAAAAGGAGGCGGTGGTGGTTACAACAGATGGTGATCAACTTGCCAATTCTGTTAATTTCATCTGCAAAGCGCCGGCGTTGCTAGTTTTTTAGGTTCCAAAAGATAGCTGATACTAGTACCGATTAACGTACATCGACCTGTAAATCGTTCTATCTTTTAGTTCCCTATCCTCCTCTGTTTCGGAAGCTCTTCTTGTTGAGCACTCGTCCATATGGAGGCATTGTCTACGAAAATATAGTGTGACAACATTAAATAGTCGACGTTAATACAATTTTCTCAATAAACCTTGATGTTAGCGTCACCAGACAGAATTGCAATTGCAAAGGTAATAGAATCATACAAGATATGCCACAGTTCTCCAATAAATCAAACACCACTCAAACATGGCCCATGGCATAGGATAGAGACAAAGAAAAGTACAAACAAAATACCACCCATACGCCACACTTCCATGGATAATTTTCAGTGCTCGGGATCTTCCAAAGATGTTAGAGGCACGCCTTTGTCGTTTTTGTGGAGAAGAGCAAATAAGGGTAAAAGAGAAATTACACACACATATGTACACGAATACAGGTATTGAAATAAGCGTATCTCGGGGAGAACGGTTCACTCAAAACAGAAAAATAATCGAGAGGTATGTTCAACACAAGTATGTTCAACACAAATACTACTCGGTAATAATATTGGTTGTCCGGGCTTAAAGGATTGAGACAAGCTGTTAACTTTGTGGGTAGGAAAAGCACCAACTCGCTGATTGCGGGTAGAACTTGCGTAGAGAGCATAACTGGGTATCAATGAGCACAACCAAATGCCTTTTAACTCGACTGTGTGCCATTTGTTGTTTGTAAAATCGCACCCATTAGCAGTTGGAGGTTATTTGCGGCCTGTGGATTCTGTCTCAAAATGCCTGCTATTACATTGAGCTGCTCGACACTCGCATTAGGCGCTCTCTGCAACAGCTCCTGGATAGCGGGAGCCGCAGCTAATGGTCCAAGCACGTGAATGGCTGCCTGCTGCCCAGTGAGAGCTTGATTAGGCGACGGGGCGTTGGTGGAACCGTTGTTGAATTGTCCTTGTTGGGGATTAGGACCTTGGGCAAGGGTGTTCCCCTGAGCGTGGCCTAGCCCTGCGGGATCGACTGGGTTGTACTCATTATCCACTTGCAAAGGACTGGCAGCACTTCTGGAAGGGGCCTGGGGGGTTGTATGGGAGGGTGTAGACTGGTTGAAGTTGGTTTTGACAACAAGAACAAAGAGGAGAAGGCGAGTTGGTGTCGGGTCTTGGACTTGGTTGTTCTCGAGTAGTTCAATAAAGTCGGGTTTCTTGCTGTGACCAGCCTCCACGGGCACTAGGTAGGCATCCTTGACCGCAGGAAGAGGATGTTTTCCGACCACTCCGTACCTTTTGCGGTCCATGAAATAATTGAACAATCTATTGAACTGTACGGCATCGTCGGCTGCATGGGGCTGCTCAAGGGCCACCACTGAAATATCCGTAGTATGGCTATATCTTAATCCGCAAAGGTAATTACTTGCCAATTGGACATCGATGCGACCATCCACTGTAATTCTTGGAGGGACAAGTTGTGACCAGGGAATCTTTGCACTGAGGTCCGCGCCACCGACATGCCTCCCGGCAGTACGAAATTCTGCTACAGAGCTCATAGACACAGAACCGTGCCAAATGTCTCCATCGTCCTGAATGTCCTTGGGAGAGTAAGGAGGGGAATCAGCTTCGTCCCTTAATAAGTTGTCAATCTCTGCGTCCTCCTGGACTTTGTTCATGGGGTGTGGAGGCTCATTGAATGAGGATCCCGGGCCGAATTGCTGTTCCGAGTGAGAGGCGCCAGGAGAATGGACGCTGGACCAAACATTCTCAATATTGAAATTGGAAGAGTTTCGACGATTGGTATCAGAAGTTTCGCGCGCAGTCCGATCTGCATGTGGTTGACCATGGGCAGCAGTTGGGCTGGCATGTCGCGGGCTCTTGGCGGATGGTAGCTCACTTTCGGTGGCAGTGTCCCGACGAGCTGGTGCGGTAGAGAAGACGGATTCGGTGCCAATGGTCTGTGGATCGGACTCTACCAGCTCTTCTCCTTTATGGGTCCGTCTGATACGAGGCCCCTGCTCCTGGATGATAGTATGCTGTCTCTCAGCCTCCCGCTTGATCTCTTCATCTTTTTCACGCAGTTCTTGGCTGGCCATGTTCTGTGTGCTCATTGTCGATATAGCATCTGGTGTTGTACGGCCTACAAGCAGACTATCACGTAACGAAGGATTTTTCCTTACATTGAACAGGATGGTCCGCAGTTGGTTTTTATAGGCATCATTAGGCTCCCCGGCTGACCCACAAAGATTCCTGTACATACAATCTTCTATTTCTGTTCCGAGCCTTTCACCGACAGCCTCTTTTGTGCTGTCAGATGGGATAGTGAAGGTCCCAGCAGCCACTGCAGTACCGGCAATCTCGGTGACCAGCTTGGACAAAGCGGTTGCGGCGCTTCTCCTGGCTACAATCAGGTGATCGGTCCCAGCTGTAGACCCAGACCGAGATTTCAAATTGGGGCCCTGGCTAGGAGTCATTGGGCTTGTGGCACTTTGCCTTGCACTTTGCATTCCACTCTGAACAGGTGAGGATGATGCTGGGAGGTTTGTAGACAGCTTTTGAAGTTTCTGTCTCGAACCCTGCTTAGGGTTTTGTTATGGTAAGCTTGTATATAAGGGAAAAAGGGGGACAGATATAGGTGAACTTACGGATTCCTGCGTAATACTCTCCTCTCGTTCCTCATGTTTGCGTTTATGGGCACCGACGTCCTCATGATGAAGAGGCACAGCTACTTCAATATTGTGCTGCATTGGGGGCGACTGTTTGTCACCCTTGGCCATAATTGGAGTATCGCTATGCTCTGGTTTGACGTCACTTTGCCTAGCCTTCTTTCCTCGTTTCCCACCCTTCTTTTTGCGAGATTTCCTCTCTTCCGCCTCTTGTGCTCTTTTTGCTGCCGCTTCTTCCCATGGTTTCTCACCCCTACTTATCTTGTCCAACAACTCCCTATGATTCTCTGGTTTGCACCGCTCGCAAAAATATTCAGCTGGCTCTTCTCCCTTTGGGAAGACAAGTCCCATACAGTCGTTGTGTTGCCAGGCAGCACATTTATCACAGCATATCATATCGCGTTCGACGTCTTCCTCCTCCTCGTATTCGCCACATATACATCGGATTATTTCGTCTTCTTCGTTTAACACTGGCGGCGTGGGTTCGTTCGAGCTTTGTTTTTGACCCTTCCCTTGGCCCTTGCTTTTTCGTTTGTTTTGCGGGGGGTCGATATCGAGGTTCTTGTGCTGGCCTTTGGTTGCTCGGCCGGAGCGGCGTGGTTCGTCTGTCACCGTATGTTAGCTTCCGTTCATAAAAACGTGGCCTGTTCCATCCACGACGCTGATGGCCGGGATTTCACGAAGGCATCGCTGTTCTGGATGCTCTCTGGCAAACCAAGAATGTACAGTGTGGGATACAAGTGCTTACCAGCCATGATCTTATAAGTTAAGGAGACAGAAACGCTGTTGATAACCGATAGACTACAATCCTTTGAAGCTCAGGAGCGTCGAGGGCTGTTGATTCTGCTTGCAACCCAACGAAACCGTTTTGACTACAGGCATCGAAGGTGCTTAAGAGTAATACACAGGGCTTGTCTCTGATGACAGCAGACGTGACGGATAACTGATATCTGAACTCCCTCCTTGAACGTAATATCGTGTATACCAGAGTGATACTTTTCTTGTGCGGGGAAAGCCTCCACTCCCAGACTCAATAGCCGTACCGTAAGAGAAGGAATCGTAATTATATCTCTTCTCTTTATCAACTCAAGTCTATGCAGTGACGGTATCGCTGCCCTGGAAACAGGAAAATGCACTCTTGCTTATCGCTGCTTGTATTGGGGCTGTCTGCGCGAATGGGATGAAGCAAAAAGCGCGCTCAGGACACGTTGCGATGTGGTATCTTTTATCAAGCAGAGGACAGGGTTATGATAAATTATCATAGGGACCCCTAATATTCATGAAACAAAAAGCGCGTAAGGAGAAAGAAAAGAGAGAAACTTGTTATTTTGCTGCGATGTTGCTGAAGTTGTTGTCATAAGAAGAAAGAAAAAAAGTTGGCTGACAAATAGTTACTAGAAGAGGTTAGACTCTCACGTGATAGCTTACTCCAAAATCAACGTCAAAAGAACAACTTTAAATCAACAGCAACAACAACGTGGAGGAAAAGGAGAACTTGCTTACTTTTATTTAGCTTAGCTGAATACTGATATCTTTATATCATGCCTTTATCTGATTCTATATGAAGCTTTAAACTATCTAGAACATTATCTTTTTGCAAGAAAAGCCATAAATCATAAATAATTGCAACTCACAAACACAAGACAAATAAAACAAAATAACAACTGGTGAAAATCACCAGGGAAATACCCCTTGATACAATTCCAATAGGGCTAGATAATAGCTCAGTATGTTTCTTGAACATATCTTACCAGCTCAACTGCTCGTTTCTCTAGACATATAGCAAGTCACTGCAGATCAGGGCCCTGGTTAATGCTTTCACTGGAGAAAGCTTAAGGAACTTCAAGCTGAATTCTATCAAGTCTTTTACAACATTTCTTAAGTTGCCAGTGTCATTAGGTATCCTGAGCCTAGAACGACTGCCCTTGATGGCTAAATGTTGCATGCGTTTCCGGAATTGCGAGCCAATCGACCATACCACGGAAGCTGGCGACAGAGCTATCTGAGGCTCTGAATTCTATACTCACGGTATACTCAGCCTCCCTTGGGCTGCAGCAGCTGCTTTCAATGCTGTTTTCTTAGAAGTCAAAAGCCAGTTGTCTGCAACCCAACCAGGAAGCAGCACCAGCAACGCGTTGTTCTCTGTCCCGGAGTTCTAGAAGCATACTTCTGGATGAAATTTCTGTGCCATCCTGGAAGTAATTGACTAGAATGGCAGCTCTCTTGCTTTCCAGATCTTTTTGCCGGGGTGATGAGATTTCCCTCTAGCTTCCTGGTTTAGCAGCAGTGTCACCGGGATGGCTTGCATTAAATATTTTGGTGGAGAAATAGGAGGTGAAAGGAGTTATTGGGGTAGATGCCAGCGCCGCATCCATCCTCTACCTAGGATCGTTTAGTCTGATGGCCGGCAATTCCAAAAGCTATGAAGGCACAATAATGCGGTAATAACTATTAAAAGACTGGGACATCGATCGAGCATGCGTGACCATGTCGCCTAGATCAAACAAACAAATGGTATTTCAAGGGGCGTCTTCGTGCGAGTTAAGACCTTGTATATTACAGCACCAGGGGAAACATGGGAGTATCTATGTATACACTCGTCTCCCAGTTAGCATGGTAGCGAAACCTAACCCAGGGCTTGTTTCATATATATTCTCGGCTGGTAACCAAGAAACACCGGATAATCTGATGCATAACCGCCCGACTAGGGTCGACAAACATGTCGTCCTATTTATAGGACCTCTGTGAGTATTTTTGCCTATTCTTTATGCAGGGATGGTTAACTTGTGATATCAGCAGCCCCGACGCTTAGCTGCATAGACACTACGCGCTGCTTCCCAACAAGCAACTACATCAAGGACAAATATTTCTCTGGTCTCTAGCTTCTTCATCTTCCTTCTCCTTACATACTGGCAGATAAACTCTCCATGTTCACCTATTATTGCATCCAAACTACCTTTTATCCCCAGCTAACTAGATTTTGTACGCCTTCAAAATGCAACCGGACCTAGTATGTGACGGGAGTATTATCGACCACCACAATCATAAGGACAGCCCGGCTATCACTTCGGTGGATAATCAGATTCAAAATTCTGTCAATCACTCTGATGATACATTATCCAAACCAGGTGACTCCTCTCCATACGACTCCAACTCTGCCAATCGTATCAAAGACCCCGGTCCGGACCAAGATGGCTCAATAGATGAAGATGATGTCGAAGAGCTTCCTCCTCATCTAGATACGTTTGATCTAAATTATTCTGCCGATGAATCGGGATATGCTGCTCCAGCCAATGGATACCAGGACTTGAAGGATGGTTCAAAGCAACTGATGAACAAGCAGAATCATGTTATCAAGAAGTCCCGTGAGACAGAAAGAACCAGATGCTTAGCTCAAGGCCTCCATGCGGACAACCTAGAGTCTCAACGGCCGAGGAAAATGATGCGGGCTCAAAATTTGGCAAAGAAACAAGCTTATGGGGAGGAGCAGTCTGACACCGACAGCTCCCTTGGGGATGAATCTAGATCTACTCCTTGGGTATTTGAGGATGAAGCAGCCACCTCCTTTACTAATTGTACCAAAGGGGAGAAGCAAGTGTCGAACGACGATGATCTGGGAATTACAGAAGATGATGTGGAAGACCTTCCTATTCGCTGTGACATACTTCACCTGCGATACCCTGCTGATGAATCAGGATATGCAGCTCCAGCCAAGGGATATCAAGAATGGCAGGACAGAATTAAGGAAAAGAGGGATAGAACTAGGATAATGGGCAAAGCACAAGACACAGAAATGCGTCAGCAGCGCCTGGATCAGATTCTCCTAGCCGAAGATTCAGAAGACAGGCAGGACAGAAAGTACGCAAGCGCAAGAGGGCAAGCTGAAAAACAAATGCTAAGCGAGGATGCATCTGATACAGATACGTCGCTTAGTGCCAATGAATTTGGGTCTGACCCTTGGGTACTTAAAGAGCCAAATGGCCCTCAACTGTCTGGTGATAGGCGCGTAAAAAATTATCCCAGAACTCATCCTGATCCTGTACCCGAAACTATGGATGCATCGGAAAATATCTCACTCGAGGACCAGGAGATACAGGAGAAAGTTGCTAGGCTCGGGCTGCCAAAATATCGTGTCTTTTCTAAGCCATATCCACGCGATTTCATTCCATCATCTGAGTTTGAGAGGATGACAAGGGAAAAGAGACGAGCCAAAGGTATACCCACACCTCCTCACCTGCCATCAGCTCCACGCTCGCTCTTCGATTGGTGTATTGGTGATGGACCAAGTGTAATAGGGCTTCAAGAAACCGAGACTGACAATATACTAATCAACGAATATGAGGCTGACACTGGAGAATCATCCCCGGTAAAATCCCACGATTCTCTGGACAGAGTCATTTCCCCCGATTTGCAACCTACAGTAGAGCCGGATGAGGATGAGCCCATTTTTGCTTCCCAACAGGGACAAGACACTGAGGGTGCAAATGAGAAAGAGGCAGTGACTGCACCCCAAAGGACAGAGAATCAAGATGAGAATCAAGAAGTTACACACTCTGAGGTACCAGCTGCCAATACCCTATATCATTCAAGTCGCACTTCTGCGGAAATGCCTATGAATACCAGCGGGGAACCTGGGTCACCTCGTTACCGTAAGCCATCCATGGATGTTTCGACAGATGACGAGTTACTCATGTATGACAAATTGCATGGTACCAATATTTGCGTGGAGCCTATGAATTTTGATGACCCTGATGTCGTACTGATGTCCGAGTTTGATTTTATGGAACTGGAGGAGAGAAGATGCATGGGCGGGCCTACTCCTCCATGTTGCGCACTCTCACCATCTGAGAATGCCCCCACGGAAACTTCTTCAGATGACTTTTATGAGCGGGTGAAAAGACCAAGATACCCATGTGCTGGTCAAAAATGGTATGTAAACCCATAGTGACACCCCGGTTTCTGCTTTTCTTTACTAAGTGATACTTATAGGAATACGCGGCGTCCGCATTTTCCCATTCCAAAACCCGAGTCTAGAAAGAGGCATCGGGCTACTTTTGGCGGGTATTACTCTTCAGAAAAGGAGACTGAGATAGAGATACCGAGAAGTGATACCTCGCACCGCACAAGGACGAGATACAGGGAACATAGACGAGCAGTTCCTGTGCAAAATACAAGCGAAGATGTGAATATAGTTATTGATTTTTACCTGAACATTGACCCGGAACTCCAAGCAAAGGTCGGCTATGGTAAACAGAAGTCTGGGGATTGCGTTTTAGAAGACTCCATTAAAAGTCCCGTAGATGTGCCTGCGCCTGAGCCAGAGGCGCAAAGGGGTAGGTTCATATGATACAATATTCTAATTTTGGTGATTTATAGCTAACTGAAAAATGGCAGTGGAGTTCGAGGTTATTGTGACAGGCCTAGTTGGCCTTGCTGTTGGATTAGCTGCTGGAATGGTGTTTCGACGATTCAAATAGATCTCTGGTTTAAGAAAGACTTTTGAGACGGACGACTTTCCTACATTATCTTTGACTATCGTCACGAAATTATGAATGTAAACATGATGCTATATAGGATAATAGCTCATCTCTCTTCCTTGCATTCTTTCTGGTCTCCCTCGAGGTCTGGTCAGTTATAATAATATTGTTGTGATGGAAGTGCTCCAATGAAGCTAAAATTAAACATAGAGATAAACTTTAATTGGCTAAGTAATCCAATACACGTGATTATAATTAATTACATAATCAATTAAGATTAGCTGGAGCCGCAGAAGGTAGCGAGCTAAAGACGAGATGGCTTACAGCTCTTGATGGCGTCAACATTCCAGGTCGACTACACAGGCCGATTACCAAGAATCTTTGTCACTCGCTCACACCCAGAAAGTCACTATGGTAGATGTTCGGGAACTCCTTCGAAACGAACTCGCGTCAAGACAACTCCCAAGCTCGAAAGCTGCCAAAAAACGCAGACACGGCCCTGACTTGGAGCCAGCACGGAAGAAGCCCAGGGCAGACACAGAAGACGGGGCGGAAGATGAGAGTGACCTGACCGTCAATAGTACAGCAGAGATACCTGATGAGCCATCACCTCCCCGAAGCCTTAGTGCGGATAAAACGGAGGCCGCACCTGAGATGATTACCGAGGAGATTCCACCTCCGCCTGAAAATCAAGCTGTCGACGAGGATGAGTGGGCAGCTTTCGAGCGGGAAGTTGCTCAGCCTTCCAGGGAGCAACAGCCTACCACAATAAATACCTCGGCGACAATATCTGCTGCCCCCGTGTCTGCCGCTGAACTTGAGTCGCGTGAACGCGAGGATCGGGAGGCGATGGCAAAGAGCCGGGAGGCAGCATTGCTGGGGGATCGTGAGGATGCTACTAGATTCTTAGAGGAAGAATTTGACGAGATGGAGGAACTGGATCAACGTGTCAAACGGTTAAAGCAAATGCGGGATGAGATTCGCCGCAAACGAGAAGAAGAGAGTAGCAGACTCAACGATGTACAAGAAAGTGGGCTGTTGGGTAATAACCACACGGCCGGCGATGGAGACAAAGATGAAAACGATGATGACGACGATGATGATGAGGGAGAAAGTTGGGATGATTGGGGATTTAGATGATGAAGAAAGGATTTGTACAAATGGTTGAAAATTGTCCTGAATCAGTCATTTATAAGCGATACCCTACATTTAATTCGTCTTCCAACGATTATGTTCGTTGATGTAATATAGCATAGCGCGATACCTATTTACAATTAGTAGCATCAGAATATATGCGGTACACACGCAGCTAAGTGTCATCCATATAACTTTTTAGACCCTCTCTGCCCACTTTCATAGCTCTCTGAACCTCCGCATCTTCCTGGCGGAGGGCATCTTTGCTATGCATAACTGCTCTCTGCTGCCTTCGCTTCTCTTCTTGCACTCTCATTTCACGGTCATGCAAGGCCTTCTCTCTCTTTCGCCGTTCTTGCTCTTTCTTTAGCTGTTCGGCCTTTTCAGCATCATCTAGCGTATCTGCTTGCTCTGGCGCCGCGGGCAGTGTAAGGATGTAAGACTCAATAAGCTCATCTCGGGTTTGCGAAGGTAGGGATATATATCGAATGTCGGATAGGATTTGCTGAGGTAGTGAGTGGATCGAGCTTGACATGTTAAGTGCTGATAGCGGGATAGACTTGAGTAGAGAAGATAGATCGGACTTTCGAACACTTTCTGGAAGTTTTAGTCTTGCTATATGGTCACGGTAGTGCTTTTCTTTCTCCTTTTCTGGTATTCTGCTATCTTTCATTTCCGGCTCCTTTCGATACTTGCGCTTAAACTCAGGCCAATAGAGTTTAGGGGTAGCATGTTCATGCAGAAGCGCAAAATATCCAATCTGAGGATTTGCCTGTTGTTCCTTCTTCTTGCGTTCCTTGTGCTCATGTATTCGGTCACGGCTCCAACTAGACCAGACCTCCCGTCTTGATTTCATATTCGGCAGAACCGTGTACCTCGGATCAAAAACTATCTTCCCTTCTTCGATAATAGTTTCCCAAGGAGTATATGGGCTTATCCTGAAGTCGTCAAGTAAGTCACGGAAAAGAGCAATGGTATCTTCTTCAGAGAGGGGTGGCTCCTCTTCATTCTCTTGCCATTCAGTTTCGCCAGCTTCGCCATATTCGTCGTACTCGCCGGGGTCACCACCGTAGTCGTCGGCCATGGCAGCCAACTGATACTCGATGTCGTCCTCGTTGAATTCGACCTGCTGGTTAACTTCCTCGTCGGTTTTTATTCGCTTCGACGGTTCTTCCTCTTCATCGTCCGTCACTTCCACCTCCTCGTATTCGCTATCCGAGTCTCGTCTCTCGGGCACAACTTCAGTGGGAATTGGTGTTTGTTCTAATCGCTTTTCAGATGGTTCAATACCAGCCTCTGCCTTCGGTTTCTCCTCTCCTCCTCTCTCACGCCTTTCTTTAGCTTCTCGCTCAATACGGTCATATTCCACAACACCCTTCATCACCTCGGCAGGATATTTCCAAAAGCTCTCGTTTGTCTCTGGGTTGTGGACAAACCGACGGCCCAGCCTTGTCTTTACCAGAACCCACGGAGCACATCCGGGTATAGCATGTTTTGTCTTCGGCCGGTCTTCGGGATGACGGTGTTTTCTATAGGGCTCTCTAGTTCGAGAGAGTCCTTGGAAGTTCGGGTCAAAGCCTCGCGTAACATAGGCAGGTGGTTGAAATTGTAGCGGATATGACGGTAGTGCAGCTGGTACCGCCACAGGCACCGGTGTCTCTTCAACAGGCCGCTTATATGTTGACTGTTTTGTCTCTGCATTATAGTAATATCGATGCCCTGGTACATATAATTGTCAGGATAAACCGTGATTCAAGGGTAACGCTTCTGTATTTCCTTACCTGAGGGCGCTTTGTGCTCGGTCCATCCTGGCGGGAGGGCGTTAGCTGGAGTATAAGTCGACTTCAGCATCCTGTTCACTATGTCCCCAAAGTATTCGCCGTCCTGAAAGACGTATTTAATTGTTCTGCTGTTGTTCTCCCTCTCTTCGCCTTCTGCCTTTCTGGTGTTTTTTATGTCGAAGTTCTGCGGCTGCTCTCTGATTGGCCCGAGCTCTCTCTTGGTACGCGCGATGCTTTTGGTGGCCTAACCTAACTCACTGAAAGTTGCTTCTTGAGCTATCCGAACAACAACGACGACAGCCAGACAGACAACGGGGAAGCAGAGGGAGAACACATACACGAGGCCGACACTACTTTCATACCGGGCACTGGAAGTAGATTGCTTGGGAGTAAACTGTTTAGTGACACGGATTTGCACTTGGAACAGGACAAATGGCGCGGAGATACGACTCTAGGGTAGGCCTCTCTCCTTCCAACTAATTCGGCTCGCTAGCTAGCTGAAGGCGCCAGACTGACGGTGATGCTGGCTGTAGACAACTATATTCTCGCCGGAAGGCCGCCTGTATCAGGTTGAATATGCTCTAGAGGCCATCTCCCACGCCGGAACTGCCCTCGGCATCCTGGCCAAAGATGGGATAGTTCTCGCTGCGGAGCGGAAGGTCACCAGCAAGCTTCTGGAGCAGGACACCTCTGCAGAGAAGCTCTACATCTTAAACGAGTCAGTTATCCTCCATGAAGCAACGCCGTTCTAATCCCGCCCGTTGTTAACAATATGGTTATAGTAACATGATATGTGCCGTTGCCGGAATGACTGCCGATGCCAATATACTCATCAACTATGCCCGTCAAGCTGCTCAACGATATCTCCTCACCTACAACGAAGATATCCCGTGTGAACAACTAGTCCGTCGATTATGTGATTTGAAGCAGGGCTACACCCAGCATGGTGGTCTTCGGCCGTTCGGTGTATCATTCATCTACGCTGGCTACGACCCACTCCGGCAATTCCAGTTATACCAGAGCAACCCTAGCGGCAACTATGGTGGATGGAAAGCTACCAGTGTCGGGGCTAACAATGCTAGCGCACAAAGTCTTTTGAAGCAAGACTACAAGGAAGACTGTGATTTGAAGGAGGCATGTGGCATGGCTGTCAAGGTTCTGAGCAAGACCATGGACTCTACCAAACTGAGCAGCAAGAAGAGTAAGCACTTCATATCTCTTCCACGATTATTTGTTGGATATATCTAACCTAGCATGGGGAATTGTAGTTGAGTTTGCCACTGTTGGAAAGACCAAGGACGGCAAGATCTATCACCACCTTTGGGGTGCTGATGAGATCGATGCTCTTCTAAAGGAGCATGATCTAGCTAAGCCTGATGACCAGGAGACTGGATAAATGCTAACTCACGGTTCTACAGCCATGTTCTGCCTATAACGAGACGGCGTTCTGGTTCTGTGTTTACTATGCAGCGGGTCAAGTCTATCAATCATTGCAGCCCATAATATAACCACTTGGGACTTTGGTCCTTGCGTTTTGTCAGCATATAAAGTCGTAAGCTTATGGATTTTCCCGTCCCGAGCTGCATTATTTCTAGGTCTTTTTCTAGTCAGCATTATATCGTGCAGGTATATAATGCAGCCTAAGAGATATGTGCCTGGCAGCTATGTAAACGTCCCCTATTGCGCTCGACAATTCTCCAGTAATGCCTGGCTAAAGAACTCTCGCGTTTCTCGTAGGCGGTTGGTCGAGTCTCTCGAGGTTGTCTGGAAGTCTCTGCCAAGGCGGCAAGTAAAGCAGGGACCTAACTAGTTTTAAGCCAATCAGAACTTGTTAAAATGGAGCCAATCGAAAGCAAGGATCCTGGACCTTAACTGGCTCTGATAACTGCATGCAAAACACGAGTTCAGCCCGGATGCTCCAACGCAACACAACGGTCAGTATCAACTGCTGGCCTCACAAATACATAGATACTGGTACTCTGTCGGGTGTTTTGCGATATATCTATGTAGTAGATTGCTGTTAGGATCTGTGTTGATACCCATGGTCAAAAGTTGCCGGCACTGCTCCTGAACGAGATGCCAACTTGCTCCAGGGATTTAATGCCATGCAAGCGCAAGAGACCAACCGGAAGGGACTGACGGGAGTAAACGGCCATTATAGGGATCCCTGTCGACATAAAAACACCCGGTCTCCTCAGCATGCTCGCAATGCATACCATTTTAGGATTGGTGATTGACAATGTGGGCGACTTTTTGTGCCCCCAAACTCTGTTGATCGAAATATATATATATATTAGTGCTGCCAACTGAATTGTCACGACTCAAAGATAATGTCTCTGCTCAATAGCTATCCGCTTTCTTGAGGCCTGATAGCAACGAGCTGCATAACTGCTGGGCGTTGGCCAATATGAGAGAACCAACTGCTGCCTGCTCCCGAAATGATACAAATACAACTCCAACAGGGGTAGGAGTACACGGCCAGGCCGATACCATTAGCACGGTTATCTCTACGAAGAAGACATGGCGTTTTTGGGCCATATTCCCTGCACTATGCATGACTACCTTTTTATCTGCGCTCGATACATCAATTCTCTCAACGGCGCTGCCTACTATATCCAAGGATTTGGGCGCTGGTCCTCTATACATCTGGATTACGAATGCGTACGTGCTTTCGTCTACTGTCACGCAACCCCTCTTCGGTCAATCAGCCAACATCTTCGGTCGGAGATGGCTCTTAATCCTCTCGGTTGTCTGGTTTGCTGTCGGTAGTGGATTAGCTGGAGGTGCGAACGGAACTACCGTTATCATTTTAGGCAGAACTATTCAAGGTATCGGCGGCGGGGGCATCAATACCTTGATAGATATTGTCATTGGGGATCTGGTACCCATGCGTGAACGAGGAAAATACGTTGCGCTAATGGGTGTTATCTGGGCCATTGGCACTGTGATAGGGCCAGTACTTGGTGGCGGCCTAGCTGAGCATGCCTCCTGGAGATGGATTTTTTATATAAACCTCCCTCTCTCTGGGTTATCCCTGATTTTGCTGTATTTTTTCTTGCGTGTGGCATCTCCGCCAGGTAATGGGTTCTACAAACAGCTTTTACGTGTGGACTTTATTGGCAATGCCATACTTGTCATGGCTGTCATATCTATTCTCTTGTCATTGACCTGGGTGGGCACGCTCTACCCTTGGTCTTCTTGGAAGATCATTTTACCCCTCGTTATTGGGTTCCTGGGATTGATTCTTTTCTATGCACATCAGACATCACGTTTCTGCCGTGAACCATCTATCCCATTGAGGTTATTCCCCACACCTACATCCCTCTTTTCCCTCATCCTAGGATTCACGGGTTCTATTCTGATCTATTGGGTTGGCTACTTCCTGCCAGTCTACTTCCAGGCTGTGCTAGGAACGTCCGCAACGAAGTCTGGTCTTTTCGTTCTTCCGATTACAGGTGCAGTTGCCCCCTTCGGCATCCTGGCCGGTATTCTCATTTCTGTCTGGGGCAAGTACCGAGCTTTCCATTTCATTGGTTTCGGTCTTATGTCAATCGCCGTAGGACTCTTCTCAATTCTTGATCAACACTCATCGGCTGGATATTGGGCAGGGTTCCAGATAATTTTTGGAGCTGGGTCAGGCCTGATATATTCGAGCACATTACCGCCAATCCAAGCCTCTTTACACGAATCTGACATGGCTACGGCAACTGCAACCTGGGCATTTATGCGGAGTTTTGGATCCATCTGGGGGGTTGCTATCCCCACCGCAATATTTAACGAGAAGACTGAATCCCTTCTCGGAGGAATCAGCGATCCTTCTTTGAGGCGTCATCTCTCGAACGGTGGAGCATATGCACTCGCAAGTTCCGGCCTCTCATCCTCCCTCATGCATGACCCGAAACTATTATCGGAGGTGATTGGATTATATACTCAATCTTTAAGGTTTGTATGGTTGTTAGCAATACCCTTCGGCATTTGCGGATTCGTTGCCAGTTTTCCCATTCGCCAGCTTGAATTAAAGACACATCTGGAGACTGAATTTGGGCTGCAAGAGCAGCGACAGGAAGGTTAGGGATAATCGTCATATTCGCCGCAAATCTCTAATTCGTCAAATTATAACACACTCTTTCATCCGGTCAATAAAGACCATATAAACAGCCAAAGGAGACCTGCTCTCCTATGTCACTTGAAATAGAGCGTGTCCTTATTTGGAGGTCATCCCAGCTACTCGTCAGATGTGACTGCGTACGGGATTTGCTTTGTTATCATAAAGGCGGAACTCACGTCACTCAGGTCCCTTAGTGTCTTGGTAGCTACATCTTGTCGACTTTCCCCCTGACACCCCTGAGGATGGTTCGGGGGACGGAGTTCCGCCAACTTGGAGTAAAGGTCTGGAAAGGTTATACATGCACATGCGGAAGTGTGTATCATGCGGGGACAATCAAACAGAAAGTTATAAAACGTGCCTAGGTGAGCTAGGGGGGATATGTCGCTGCCTGCTACTAGAGATGCAATCCCAAGGATTATCGGCTTTTAATTGGGCGGTATTCCCTGAACCTGGCAGGTGGAATGCATCAATGCCAGGACGCATCAAGGCAAATACGGCATCCACAGAGAACCAGCGTAGAGTGTTGAGCCGGACTACTGGGACAGGTGGAGGCGGTGAATACTCCTAGCCATGCCGTAGGCGGCTCAGGGAGAGTTAACTGTTGGATATTTGTCCTGCCAATCCCTGTTTGCGTCTTAAAGCCCAAGCCTCCGCCTTCGATAACATCATGCATTTAGAGGGTGTCCGGAGTATTAATGCAATCCCAAACATTCCAGAGTATGGACATCCTTGATTGCATGCATTCACAAAATTATCCCATGTCTGGCAATTTTGCGCAGCCTGCTTCGCTCCAAACGACCCGGCAGCGGTAGAGATAACCGGAGACCCATACACTATGTTAGGGGCCTATTCCCGCTCCTCTATTGATATACCTGCTATATCACCATGGATTTCTGGTCCCTTTCTGTTCAAGGATAACTCAGAATTACTCTGGGGTCTTTGTTAAGGAATTATACCTTTTCACCTTTGGCCGTCGGAGGTAACTAGTTCTTTACTAAAGCTATGGGAAATATGGCAAACACCGTTGACGAAGGCATTGCCATTGTTGGCATGGGTAAGTGGCCTATTGCTTCACTTTGGATATAAGGGGTTGACAATAGCGTACTCAAATCTACCAGCTTGTCGCCTTCCTGGAGGTGTAACCTGTCCAGAATCATTCTGGGATTTCCTCCTGAGCCAGCGCTGTGCCCGTGGCCCAGTCCCAGCCAGCAGATTTAACGCCGCAGCCTTCTACAATCCTCAGAAGGACCGGACCGGGTGCATTCGTTATACAGAGAGCTACTGTATTAACAATGATCTCGAGGATTTTGACAATGGCTTTTTTGAGATGACGAGTGCGGACGTCCAGACGCTAGATCCTCAACAGCGCCAACTGCTCGAATGCTGCTATGAAGCTCTCGAGTGCGGGGGTATTACCCTCAACCAGGTTGCAAATACAATGACTGGCGTCTATATTGGTAATTTTGCCAGTGACTACGAGTCACTGGCGTTCAAAGAGCCTGAGAAAATCGAGGGCATGCAAGTTCTGGGTATGGGGAGGACGACTGTGAGCAACCGCGTCAGCTATCTGTACAACTTGAACGGACCAAGGTGAGCTGTCTCTGTTGAATAGTTAGCTACTCTGAGAGTATCATGTTAACAACTAGATTAGCGTCACCATGGACACAGCTTGCTCCTCCACGATGTATGCTCTCCACTTCGCCGTTCAGGCTCTTCGCAACGGCGAGATCCCAGCCGCGTTTGTCGGCGGCGTCAACCTTATCTTGACGCTGGAATACCATTTTGCTATTGGCCAAATTGGCGCCTTGTCTCCAACCGCCATGTGCCACGCCTTTGACGCGTCTGCTGATGGCTACGCGCGGGGAGAGTCCATCAATGTTTTATACTTGAAGCGGGTCTCTGATGCGTTGAGAGACGGAGATCCTATTAGGGGGGTAATTAGAGGTGTCTCTTTAACTGCGTGAGTCCACAGGGAGCCCGTATGAACCGACTATTGAGATAGGGAGGTTGATACTGCGCAGCTCCGGAGTACTAACCCTCGAATAGGAATGGCAAAAACAATGGTATCACCTTGCCTAGCGCAATGGCGCAGGAGTTGTCTATCCGAAAGGCATATGAACACTCGGGGCCTATTGATTATAGCGCCGTTGGGTTCGTTGAATGCCATGGGACTGGAACGCCCATCGGTGATCCGATCGAGACCACAGCGATTGCGAACGTGTTTGAAGACAGTCGAGACTGGCATGATCCCATCCTTATCGGATCAACAAAGCCTCAGGTAGGCCATGGTGAGGCCGGGTCTGCCCTGACAAGTATCATCAAAGTCGTTCTTGCGATGGAAAAAGGAATTATCCCCGGAACAATCGGTATTAACAGGCTGAATCCAAATCGTGAGTGCCCCTGATTACTAGTTAATGCCATATGTGTCGGACGCTGCTAACTAACTAATGCCCGGCTGATCAGTGGATTTGCGACGGGGATGCCTGGCTGTCGTCGCCAAAAACACTCCCTGGCCTGCAAACAAAGCAAAGCGCGCATCCGTCAACTCTACAGGGTACGGTGGCGCCAATGGGCATGTAGTGCTTGAAACTATTGAGGAGTATCTGAAAGGCTCAAATGTGCTGCTGGATACGCAGGTACAGCTCTCTATCGACCCTTATACGTCCATTTTACAGGCACAGTTTTTACTCCCGATCTCCGCCCACGATGAGTACTCACTTTTGAGAAACTTGGAAAACGTATCGGACGTATTGCACAGTGGAAAATATGACATTCATGGGTTGCTCTATACCTTAGCTGAGCGCAGGACTAGATTTCCTTATCGCGGCATCATACCCATAACAATTTCCAATCATGAGTATGCCTTCGGCAAACCGTCAACGGGGAAGGCAAATCTCGTTGTCCCCACGGTAGCTTTTGTTTTCACCGGGCAGGGGGCGCAATGGGCGGGAATGGGAAGAGAACTTCTAGATAGTTTCCCTGCGGTTAAACGAGTTTTCTGGAGGCTAAATAAAGCATTAGCTCAACTACAGCCTGCTCCAGCATGGAAACTCCAAGGTAATGTCTATAAAAGAGCACATTATGTGGGAGATTATGATGCACTAATGCAGCTGCCTAATAGAGATACTGCTTGAACCAGAAGAAACAAGCAGAATTGGAGACGTTGCATTTTCTCAACCAGTATGTACGGCGATTCAGATCGCTTTAGTGGATTTGCTCCGCGAATGGGGAGTGAATCCCGTAGCAACAATTGGCCACTCATCCGGTGAACTTGCTGCTGCATATGCTGCAGGGCTAATTTCAGCGGAGAATGCAATTATTGCAGCTTATCTACGAGGCGTGCATGCTACTTTGACGCAGGAACCGGGGGCTATGATGGCAGTGGCAATGGGGGTACTAGATGCTGAGAATCTCCTTGCAGAGCTGGATATCCCTCCTGAAGATGTTTGTGTTGCTTGCATCAACTCTCACAAGAGCGTCACGCTTAGTGGAAAGCTACAGCCTATTAATAACCTACACAGTGTCTTGAAAGCGCGCTCCGTGCTGTGCAAGAAATTAGCTACCGGAGGCAAAGCTTATCATTCTCCCAGCATGAGGTCAGTCGGCTTAGGATATAGTGATGCTATAAGGGAGGCTGTTGAAATACCAAACGGTATAAATTGAACAAAGCAACAACCTAACGGCCATGGTTTAGTTGCGGCTGTCAACTCCACGCCGTGTAGCACTAATAAATCCACAGTACAACCCCATTCAGCTGCTACCCGACGACATAAGGTCGATGGTAGTTCCAGGCCCGTGATGATTTCGTCGGTTATCCTGGAACCTCTTCAACCATCTGACATTTCGGGTGCATATTGGCAGAGAAACCTGGAATCCCCAGTTTTGTTTGACCCGGCATTAAAATATCTGTTAGAGCTTACATTTGGCCCTGAAGATCGATACGTGGACTGTCTGATAGAGATAGGGGTATGCCCTCCCACTTTTCTTCAATAGTATGTGAAGTCCTACTAACAATTATGCTTGCTGCAGCCTCATAATGCTCTCAAGGGCCCCATCAATCAAATCATCAGTTCTCCGGAAGTCACCGAATTATGGAAATCAAACCTCGGAAGTACACCAAAGATATCATATGAGTCCACTCTTGAAAGACAACACAATGCAGAAGACGACATGATGAGACTCGCTACGAACCTTTTTATGAAAGGCTGTTCAATTGATATGCGTCAAGTCAATGGTCAAGCTTCCTATCGACCCGAAAAGCCTATCGCTGGCCTACCAATGTACCCCTGGAACCATACAAACCCACACCCACTTATTGTTACCCGTGCAACTAAGGACTATAAGTTTGCTACCCATCCAAGGCACGATTTGATTGGAAGCAGACTTCCAGGCAGTAATCGACTGGAACCAATCTGGCGAAACAATCTCCGCTTGAAAGACGTGCCTTGGATTAAAGATCATGTCGTAAGTTGACATATCTACTGTGTATGTCATCTATCAACTAACGTTTAGATAGATTGGTAATGCAGTCCTTGTCCCCGGAGTGGCGTATATTGCCATGGCAATCGAAGCTGCTGCTCAGTTTGCTGAAGACGAGACTCTTGGTGGCCCTGATTTCGAGTTTGAGGATGCAAAATTCCACTTACACACTATGGCTGTCAAAGCTGCATTAGTTATCGGTGCCAGTGGGACAGCAGACATTATGATCAACCTGCGGCCAACTGACGCTTCGGCTGCACGTAACCGGTTTGATTTCAAAATTTGTTCTGTAACTGATGACCGGTGGACAGAACACGCTAATGGATCCATTTCCTACGAAATCATGCACGGCAAGCGGACAATGAAGTCCTCTTTTGCTGACGAGACAGCCGATCCCATATTTGAAGAAAAAATTGGCAAGGACTCTTGGTATGATCGACTCAAGTATCGAGGTTTCGATTTTGGGCCTTTCTTCCGAGTTATAGACGAAATCGAGATTCTACGCTATGAGTCTCGTGCTCGAGCCAAAACGCCCATTCTGAAGACTATGGCTAAGGATACCCCGCACGAATCTCGGTATGCAGTTCACCCTTTAACAATTGATGCAGTACTCCAGGGCCGTGTTGTTGCTGTTTACAATAGCCGGGTAGACAAGGAAGAGGCGACCCAGATCCCCGTGTTTGTGGAAGATATGGTAATTTATCCTGCCTCCTGGGCAAAAAACCAGACCGGTATCATTGACAGTGTTGCCTGGACCGAGGGTGCCCGAAGTGGTGGCTCTCACTCCAGGCTAGTAACTGAGGATGGCTACGAGATAATTTCGACTAAACATGTCAGATGGCGCCAATTCGAGAACCAGGGTAGCCAAGAAAAGTTGGCAAAGAGTACTGCACGAGAGCCATACTATCGACTACATTGGAAACCAGATGTTGATTTTCTCAATTCGGAGAAGGCCAATGGCTTGTACCATAGAGATTTCAAGTCTCCCCTGGGGATCAAATACCTCGATGAAATCTACAATATTCGCATTCGCCTAGAAACAGTGACTGTCCTTTACATATGCAAGACCCTTGAGCTTATTAGCAAGGAAAACCTCCCTTCGGATTCCTCATTGCGGTGGATCCACGCGTACTATGACTGGATGCGACATGTTAGGGCTGAGGCGGCAGCTGGTAACATGGTACTTTGCGATGATCATGCTACACAGCTTGCCCCTGGTATGCGAGAACGTCGAATTGAGACCTTGCTATCGGAACTTCCTTCAAACTTTCCCCAGCTAGAATATAATAGAGTGGTGATGGAAAACATGAGCGGAATCTTGAATGGAACGACTTCTGGTGTGAATTTGGCGGTTGAGGCCGAAGTCCTTGCTGGTGTTTATGCTGACGGTTCGATTCATGATGCTGCGCGTAAAAATCTTCGATCTCTAGTTGATAACTTAGCCCATAAAAACCCAACCATGAAGATTCTCGAGGTGGGTGCGGGGACAGGAAGCTGCACGTCTGTCGCTTTGGACATTTTGAATACCTACGACAAGAACAACGGGCACGCAAAGCGATATGCAGATTATACCTTTACTGATATTTCACCATCCTTCTTTGAGAAGGCCGAGGAGATGTTTTCGGAGTACTCTGCTATAACCTTTAAGGTATTTGATGTCGAAAGGGACCCAGAAACCCAGGGCTTTAAGAACCATGATTACGACCTAATTCTTGCATCCAATGTGCTTCATGCACCTGGAAATACAGATAAATTGCTCGCGAATTGTTGCAAGCTCCTCAAGCCTGGTGGAAAGCTGGTCATGCTCGAGATCACCCAAACCGAGAGTCTCACACCTGTCCAATTTGCGTTTGGTACTCTCCCTAGCTTTTGGGGCTGCCTTGATGATGCTGATGGTGACCGTCCCCTGGGCCCGTTTAGAACGCTGCCATCTTGGGATGAACAACTTCGCCTCTCTGGTTTTAGTGGCTTGGATTTGATTCTGAGAGACTTCCCAGAACCCCTGGCACTTGAGAGTGTCATGATGTCAACTGCTATTCACGCATCAACTAGCAATACGATTGTCTCGGAAATTGGTCCTGTAATCATTGTAAGTGGGATATCCTATTTTATGTGGACAACTGCTAACATCGTTAAGGTGCACTCAGCTAGCCAGGCAGACTTAGCCCTGGCTATTGCTCAGCTCATTGAGAAATCGGGAGGGAGTGTCAGATATAGCTCCATGGCAAACCTTCCCGAGCTTGTTGACTCGAGTCAGCCACAAGGATATATCGTTTTGGAAGAACTCGATAAACCGATTCTAATTGATATGCAGCCAATGCAGTTCGAAGGTTTTAAGAAGCTTGTCCGTACAGCCTCAAGCATTCTCTGGGTTACTGCAGGGGACCTTATGGCCGGAAAAAATCCATCAGCTGCCATGGCCCACGGAATCAATACGGTCCTGATGAATGAAAATTCAACGAAGAATCTTAGATTTGCTACCCTGGACCTTGACGATGCCGCTATCTCTGAAACTACGACAGCTGTTAAGCATATCGCGGACATATTCTTATTGGTTGCAAAGGCGCAATCAAGAGAAGATTGTGAAACGGATTTTATTCTCAAAGACGGTGTCATTTACATAAGTCGTGTTGTTCCCGACGCTCAGCTGAACGAAGAATTCAGGTTGGACAATGGAGATGGTCGCGTAGACCAAGATTTCCCAACCTCTGGGAATGTGCAGCTAGCCCTTGAAACGCCAGGTCTTCTCGACACGATATACTTCCGTGAGCAACCTACTTGCGACATTGATCTCGGCTCAGATGAGCTGGAAATTAATGTTAAAGCCGTTGGCCTGAATATGAAAGTACGTCTCTTCTCACCCTAACAACTGCTCAAAAGCTTACAATAGTATAGGACTATGTTATTGCTATGGGAAATTTCGAAAGCGTCAAGTCCAGCATCGAATCGACTGGGGTTGTATCCCGCGTTGGTGCTAACGTTAAGAATATCAAACCTGGAGACAAGGTTATATGTTTCGAGCGAGGCCATTATGACACGTTCTTGAGAAGCCCCGTTGCCAAGTGTCTAAAGCTAAACGACGGTGATGACTTGATTGAAATGGCTACAATTGGCATTGCACTTGGTACCGCATTATATTCCCTGAGATACCTAGCACAACTTGAAGCTGGAGAAACAATTCTCATTCAAGCTGCTACAGGCGGTCTGGGCTTGGCAGCAATACAATACTCAAAGCTCGTCGGAGCAGAAATATATTCAACTGTTGGTACCCAAGCCAAAAAGGAATATTTGATTAACGAATTGGGGATCCCAGAAAATCAGATCTTTTGGTCTCGCTCTCTTGACTTCAAGCAAAACCTGTTGAAAGAGACAAAGGGGAGAGGAGTTGATGTAGTGCTTTCTACAATCTCCGGCCCAGGCTTCTATGAGGGCTTTGGCTGCCTGGCGCCATGTGGAAGACTAATTGATGTGGGTAGAGGGAATGTTTTGGACAAGGGAAAGCTGGGATTGCATGTTTTTGATGAAAGCATTAGTGTGTTCTCTTTCGACCTCAACTTCGTGCTCGAGAAAAAGCCTCAGCTTGCTTCACGGTACGACCCCCATCCACCTATCTCACACTAGCTTTTGGCTAATAATCTTCAGACTTCTAGCAGATATGACGGAGCTCCTAAGGGGAAAGAAGATCAAGCCAGTCAAAATAGATCGGACATTCCACATTACTGACCTGGAAAAAGCTCTTAGATACTTTGGCCAAGGACAACATATCGGCAAGGTAGTATTGACCTATGGCCAAACTGAAAATAAGGTCAAACTACATGGAGCTCTAAAGCCCCGCGGAATTCACGCCAACAACAGTTATGTCTTAGCTGGCTGCCATGGTGGCCTTGGGCACAGTATTGCAGATTGGTTGATCGAGCACGGTGCCCGGAATTTAGTGTTTTTGTCTCGTTCCGGGGAGAAAAAGCAAGAAAATGCGTCCTTCATATCACGAGCAAAAGTGAGGGGCGTCAATGTTGTATCTCTGAGAGGAGATATATCCAGGATGGTGGATGTGGAGGAGGCTGTTACTAGGGCAATCTCGATGGGCCCTTTGAAAGGAGTGGTGCATGCTGCAATGGTTTTACAGGTAAGTCCAGATCTTCTAAGTACAACAACATCCTGCTCACATAGCTAACTATTAAAAGGATGCGTTTTTTGATACTATGACTCTAGAAACTTTCAATGCGGCTATTCGCCCCAAAGTACACGGCGCCCTTAACCTGCATAAAGCGACACTTGATGCACAAGCCGAACTGGACTTTTTCTTCATGACGAGCTCCACTGTGACTTATGTTGGACATATTTCTCAATCTAATTATGCGGCAGCCAATGCAGTTCTGGACAACCTGGCAAGGCATAGACGTGAATTGGGCCTTCCAGCGACAACAATTTCATTAGGGCCGATCAAGGGGGTTGGGACTCTAAACAGAAAACCAGAATATGCTGAAAACCTACTACGATCTGGTTTGATTGAAGCACCAGAGTCCGAGTTTATTTATCATTTTGAGAGACTCATCAAGGAACAAGAAAAGTCACCACATTTCGACAGAAATACCCAAGCGCATATTCTCACAGGCGTGGAATATAGCAAACATGACCTGAGCATGGTTCAGGTAACTAGGATTGAAAAGGATCGCCGTTCCGCTCTGTTGGTCACTATTTTAGAATCCCGTAAAGCTACAATCGGAGAAGGTACCGCTTCGGCTGAAATGATGGGTGACGAAGCGTTAGATATCCCGGAGGACAGAAACGCGGCTATTATAATCCTGGCAGATGCGGTTGCTCAGAGGCTGGCAAAGCTACTATTTGTTGCTTCTGATGACATTGATATCACACGCCCACTATCACATTACGGCATCGATAGTATGTCTGGCAGCGAGATGGTACATTGGCTGTCCCAGAAATTTTCTGTTGGCATGTCTTTTCTTGAACTCCTGGACCCTATGTGTACATCGAAACACCTAGCTGGAGTTATATATGACACTGCACAGAAGTACAAAGAGTCAACGGTAGCCAAAGACGCTGAAGCTACAGATATCGTTATTGATACAAATGAAAACTCACAAGCGGAAGACAATGGCACAAATGGGGCTGGATTACTACATGAGGTTGAGGAGAATCATCAAGGCTCTGGGTCCCATCTAGAGATGTTTTCTACATACCTTAAACAAGCAGTTTCGGGACCGAAGCCAGTGGCACACTCCTATGTCTGTTCAGTGATAAATAAGGATGGTAAGTTGACGCTCTAACTTGCATGTCAAAGCTAATGGAAAATTCTGTAGGTGATCAACTGTACTCCCACGCGGAAGGCTCAATTTCACAACATTCAAGTGAAAGGGCAGGGTTTGATTCAGTCTACTGGATGGCCTCAATGACAAAATTGATGACAGCAATTGCTGTCATGCTCTGTGTCGAACGTGGTCAAATATCCTTAGACGAGGACATTGCCACGGTTTTACCTGACCTATGTTCTCTCCCGGTTCTTGACCGTGTTGATGCCAAAGGGAAGTACTCGACTAAGACGCGCAGTAAGCCGATCACCCTTAGACTCCTACTTACTCACCAAAGTGGTTGTGGGTATCATTCTAGCCCGTATTTGGCGCGATGGGCCAAACAAAATGGCCGGACAGAGAGCATCTTTGATAATGACTTTGTAAGGATCTGCCTCCTTTATCAAATGTATTAGGTAGGGTATGGCTAACTGTTCCCGCAGAAAGTTATGGAAACCTTTCCCTTGATCTTTGAACCAGGGTCAAATTTCATGTACGGATCAGGTTTTGACTGGGCTGGCGAGCTTGTTGCACGTTTAAACGGGGTGAGCCTTGAGGAGTTTTTGCAGGCTGAAGTCTGCAAGCCCTTGGGGATGACTTCGACAACCTTCCACCCTGACAAACGCGTTGACATGCTCAAACGACGTGTTGAATTCTACGAACGCAACGATGACGGGTACCTCATGCCTGGCGCCGAATATACCAAACTTCCAGCGGCCCATGAGTGTGGCGGACATGGCCTCTGGTCGACACCACGCGACTGGAACAAGTTTGTCCACATGATTCTTAGTGACGGCAGACCCATATTGCAGCAGAGTAGCGTGGACTAGATGTTCAAGCCACAAGCAATTGCAGGTGATGAGTTACGTGAATTGTTATCTGGCCCTCTCCGCGCATCACTGCGCTCAACTGTCGATATGGAGGCTGAAAACATCCAGATTGCCATTGCTGGGCCAGTATATGTAGATGGCATCCCTGAAAGGAGGTCTGCCGGCACTGTACAGTGGTCCGGAAAACCTAACATGTTTTGGTGGATTGATCGCCAGGAAGGTATTGCTGCAATGACCTTCACACAAGTTATTTCAGCATCAGATGCACGGTTTGAGGAGCTGACGACTACGTTTGAGAGAGCCGTCTATGCAGATCTTACGAAAATGTAGGTATTTTACGGCAAACGGCACCTTATTCTGAGACACTCTAACGATATATGTTCCCTCTTGCCACTGATTTTAACGCACTTGTACGGAGTAGATAGAAGGCGTTTTTAGGCAACTAAATATATAATTGAATATCTAACTAGCCAGTACTCAATCCATCTATTTTGCGTAGGAGGTACATGCACAGGCATTGCCAAACACACGTCGGCTCAACTCCGTCCACTTGGATGTTTACTTGTGGCGTCAAACCTTTAAAGTGTCTCGAGAAAAAGGTGAAGGCCCGCGGGCCTTATTAGCATGACGGAGTGATACGGAAAGGATATTGACGGAAGAGCTGGTTAAAGGCAACATGTGGTGGCCGAATGGGGACAGAATACGGCGAAGCTGTGACCCTGCAGGGTCTGGCATGAAAAAGGGGTCTCGGGGAAATTCAACAATAGCTCCCGTGTGTGAAAGGTACCAATTTCGGCCAGTGAAGCTGTAGGAATATCTATCCGTATGAAACAGCGCCATAGACTAAAGACGTGGGAGGTTGGCTAGACGGTCAATTAGCAGTGGGTAAAGGGGGACAAGGGAGCGGGCGGTAAGCAAAACACAACGGTCCCGGAGCCCGTTTGGCCCGCTCCATGCGGCCCAGGCTTTCTTGATCGCATGGATGCAAAGTCTGAAGGCGGCTGGCAAGGGTGGGATAAAAGGAACATTTCAGGGGGCGTGTGTTCCATGTAGCGCGTAGCAAATGCGATAGGCAAACAGCGCTTCGTAGCCGGGCTTATTGACAATAACGGCTCCCGGCTGGCCCATTGATGCCAAACCAAGGTGTAAGCCCAACCTGACAGCATCGTCCACAAACCTCTACAAGTTTATTCTGCTGTCATTTTTCTGATCCAGGATCTCCTCTTGTCGTTGTTATTTCTCGTTATTATTGTTTCCCCCTTTTGATGTCAAGAAAGACGCGGCGGCGCTTACATCACATGATACTCAAGGCAGACGCGCGCTTAGACGCGGTGCCCAAAACTGCGCGCGAGAAGCGTAGACGAGGTCACGGGCCTCTCCCGCCTTTTTTATTTTTATATTTTTCGTTATTTTCTTTTTCAACGTCAAACGACGAAGAAAAGCGCAGAAGAAGAGCGGAAGAGAAGCAGAACGGGCAGAGGAAAAGGGCCTAAGCGAGGTGCTAGACGGGCCAGTCTGTCTTTCGCGCCGATGGAAATTTCATGCGCGAGCTGCTCGGCTGCGGCGCAGGCCCGCCCTGTGTGTCGCGACGCCCCTGGTCATGGAGGAAAATGATAGGCGGTTAACGACAGATTGTCCCAAGCACAAAAGACAAAAAGCGACCCCTTGGGCGCCTAACGCCAGAATATCCCCGTTGTCCAGGGCTGGCGCGGGGCCCCTGAGACGGCTGTCGATGCAGCTTTTACGAAAATCCATTGGCAACCGGCGACTCTCAGCTTGCAAATGTGACAACGCTAAAACAGATTCCATTCAATCTTGGTCCACTAACTAACTAGCTAGTCAAATGTCCCTGCTCCGTGCAGTCATTGCTAGTCCGAAGTCCATACTATCCTCATTATCCCGAAAAGGTGTTGCAAAATCATAACCAAAAAAATCCACAGGGAAGTAAAGAAAAAGGCAAAACACATGAGAATGCAGAGAAACGAAAACGAAAGCGTTATTACATGATATCGTTAGCAGTTGATACCTCCTCTTTTTCTTTTTGCACATTGGACCAACACTCCATGCTTCACTCGATTTTTGGCCCCCGCATAAGTCCCTGGTCGTGCTTACTTGCCAATGGATCTCTGTTTCAATTGTCTCTCATGCTCCAATTGGCTGATTTCCTGTTCGAAATCCTTGACCATGGCCTGAGATTTCTCCATGGAAGCTTTCATGACGCTTCCTTCGCGGCGCCACCGGTTAATACGCTCAACCTCCGTGTTGCGTCGGCGGTGCTTAGTTTGGATCTTCTCGCAAAGCTTGCAGATGGCTTGGATGTTCTCGGTATTGTGGACGAGTTTCATGCCGCAGGTTTCGCCCATTCGATATTCGTGGTTGCACTTGGCAGCAAAGCTGCCCCAGGCCCAATCACCGCAGAGGAATCTCTTCTGGCTGTAGAAGCACATGGTGACTTTGAAACACTGTTCATCAGTCTTCTATACCTTTGGAGCTTTCAATGCGCACTCACCAGCTCTTTTTCTTGTTGTTTTCTCGGTGTTTCAAGTGTTGCTTCTATGGACCCGATGGCGGATCGAGTTCCTGACTGACAAAGCAGTTTGTTTGGCAAGGTAAAGCTTGACTATTGAGGAGGGAAGTACTGATGATGTAGGAGGAAGCGGTGCTTGCAGTTGTTTTGTGTGCTGATTTTATCACTGGGAAGTGTGCTGTGGTCGTTGCTGCTGCTCACTGGAGTTGTCTGCTTTGCTGATGATATCTCTTCCGCATTCTCGGGGGAAAGATGGCGATATTTATGCCTCGACGCAGAGAGCACCTTTGGATATTTTGATACCACGTCCATCCTGCATATTGAGGAGATGGCCAATTGTCGTGTTGGCATGATTGCTGCCCACCTTCACTGGCCTTGGACGGCACTCTGCCTGTCTGTCTATCTGTCCGGCTCTCCTCTGATCCCCCGGTCTGCTTCTCCTCAGCTTGGCTTCTGTCTGTCTTGACATCTGGTGTGGAGTTGTCTGAGAACCTTTTTCACATTTGCCTCATGCATTCGCAACTTGGCCTAAGCACCCTTGCATGCTGTGTAAATGCGATCCGGTTTAGCACGGTTGACCAGATGTCGTGGACACTCCCTTGGCCAACGACCACCCTTCTGTTCAGTTGAAGATCTATCAATTAACTTTTTAGCCCATGCTCGCCTTTCTCCTAAGGGGGTGTCGCAAGCCCTCTGCATGTCCTTACGTTCTCCTATTCTACTTCATAACCCCTGCATTTCTTGCTCCACCTCGGGCTTTCTCTGAAACTCAACTGTGGGAAGGGAGAGAAAAGAAGCTGGTTGTACTACTCTTGGTCAAAGTGATCTCGCCGACGTGCTGCAGCATCCTAACTGCCCAGTAGGCCCCACACACATTCTTTCCCTGTCATTCCAATATCAAAAGACTATTACAATGAGGCTGGCCACATACTATGTCGTTCACGGGATTCAATCCGATATACCCCTCCCCCCCTCCCCTCCTCCCCTCTCTTCCTTCTTTTCACTGGCCACCAATAGACCGGCTCATTCGAAACGAAGCCGTCTTACATACATTTTCATAGTTGAGCTGCCTCATCCAATTGATATGGTCCATGGGGGTGTTCAGATCACTTTCAGCTCGTTTTCAAGTCAATCAAACTTTCCGACTTTCATTTCTCTCTTCTTCACCCTGCTGCAGTCTATGTGCAGTGTGACAAAGAGAAAATTTCATCACCAGGGCCGGATGATTGATCCCTTCCAATAATTTTAGTCATGGTTAAGTTAAAAACTTTAGTGCCCGTTTTCCCGCTAACGGGCCGGCGAAAAGAAACCAAGCGATACTAACCAATGTCCCCGAGCTACGGTGATTGAACTTTTTTTTCACCCTCTTCTTGCCTATGCACTGGATCATGCAATTGATTGCCTCATCCTTCTCTCGCTTGGAAAAACCAGATTTTGATGTGGCAAAAGAGGAGAAATTCTGACTCCCCCTGTCAAGGAGGCTAGAAGTTTCGTGTGCCTTCCTTGAGCCAGATTGCCCCCCCCCCCCCCCCCCGCGTTCTCAACTGTCTTGACCCTCTTAGAGAATGTGCCCGGTTGTACAAGCCATGGAATGCATGAATCTCAGCTGATCGGATGATGCGGCGTCGATGAACCTAACCAGGCAATTCTAACCCTTCTACCCTCCTCTTCAGGCCTTGCATTAACTACACTAGGACACGCAAACTTGAACACACGGCTTGTGAAAAAGGCAGGCGAGATGGCCCCCCATTCTGTCTTGGACAGGATGGCTCGGGTAAAACGGTTCAGCCTGGGTGAATGACATGGATGATGATGACACCAAGCTGGATTTCTCCAGACGGTCTGACGTGGCAACCTCTGGAGTGATCTGACATTGTCTCCATAATGATCATGATCATGATGATTATAATGATTATGAAGTAATATCAGCTTAGTAAAAGCGACAAGGCCCTATCAAACGATTTCGCCTCGAGTCCCTAGGACAGTGAGGAACGCATCCGAGTTTCACAATGGGAACATTCACCAAGTGATTCCCTGCAAACTAACACATATACGGAGGAATGAAATACCCTAGTTAGGCTATGCTGTCGTTGGCGAGGTCAGTGCCATCGGTATCACAGCACGAAGCACACCACAGCACCATCTACCCTACCTAAGAATCAAGCAGGGATCTTATATGGCCCTCATCCGGCATTTTCTCCCAACCTGTTCGTTTCTGATTGATATCAAGAACCTGACTCTGTCATCTACCATCTTTTGATGGGAAAAGGGTGCAGAACCAAGTATAGCAAATGGGCAGCTACATTCACAGCAGCATGAACGTTGAAATTGAATTTTGGATGCACCGGCCAGCGGATCCATCGCGCTGGGTCGAGGTTACTCAGCTGATCTGAACACGGACTAGCGGAAGCTTGCGCTGCATAAAGTGTCCGAAGGGCAAATCAGACGGGGGGGGAGACACAAGAAAACAACGATCTCCCCCGGAACGCATCTTACATCCCTGACAAACAAGGAGACTGCAGTTTGCAGAGACTTAGTGTTCAAAAGCAAAGAAAGCAAGCGAAAAAAGAAAAAAAAAAAAAAAAAAAAAAAAATTCATGCAATGCAACCAGCTGCACGGCCGGAGCGAACCTTGGGAGGGAACCGTGCCTGATCAATGCTGGCCCACTACCTGCAGCTGTCAGTTGTTTTCTTTTTCTTTTTTTGTCTTTTCTGCTCTTATACTTCGGGCTACAATGAAGACTGAGACAGAGCAAGGCTGATGATCCCTGAGCTGTCAACTGTCAAGCTCGGTCAGCTTCGTTTCTTTTTCCTGTTGGTTCCCTCTCTGTTTACATTTCCGCCTCCTTCTTGCCTCCACACCCATCTGACTTTGAAGGCGTTTGAGTTTGTGTCCTGTTCGAGTTCACTTTCGTTCTCGCTTAGCTTGCTGTCTATTGATGTTGATATTGATGTCGAAGTTGAAGTCTGCTACATGCATGATTCCAACTGCATTGATTTTTTTCTCACCTAACCAACTGTAGCTCAAAAGCACATTTTTTTTTTTCTTTTTTTGACAGTTCAACCCTCCTGTCTGCAGGGTGAATGAGGCTGCCTGCCTACCTACTTACCTCCTTTACCTTCCCTGGCTGTTCTCCCTGGCTGCTGAGGACCATCGTATCCAACGGCTAAGCAGGGTCTAGTTGTTGTCTTTGTCCACGCAGATCGGGCACTTTTGGCTTTCCCTTGACTATCTCTCTGTCTGCTACGCCGCAGGAAGGGCCTCCAGCTTGTCAATGGTCTAGCAGTCTACCTGTTGACGTGGCTAGTCTGCTTTGCTCAACCATGGAAAGGCTGTGGACTGAATAATGAGTCAGGCATCACCACTTCTCCCTCCGCCAACTACTGCATCCTGCACCTCTAGCACTTCCACTACAACTTCTTTAGCTAGCTGCCCACTGACGGCATCTAACTACTATCTGCATCAATTGCATGAGGCTTAAGCTCTCCACTTTCCACCTAGCTTGCCTACCCATGTCTTCTGCCTCACTTCTACCTAAGAGCCTCTATGCACGCTGCCTGACTGCGCCCCGTCTAGTCTAGCAATCACCATGGCTATCCATCGACGAGGCCTGTCTACCAGGTCTACCAAGCAACCATGCTCCTGTCTACGGCGCATCGCCCCCTTATCCTTGTCCCCTGACGTCTAGCGTCTTACCTAAGCAGTAACTCGCTAGTTACCTCGGCACCCCATATCAAGGAAGAGCTCCACGTGACATGACGTCAGCATCTGCAGCAAAAGAAGGCGAGGGGGAAGAGAGGAGCATCGAAGCATTCAGGAAGACATCTATCAACAGCAACATCTATCTGCCTATCCAAACTGTCTATCAAAATAAAGACCTATCTTCCAAGCTTTCTAAGAACACACTCCTAGAAGAGCCATCTATCAGGTGATCATCATGCTGCAACTTCGCCTCCTACGACCAAGTCTAGGAAGTCTGTCACTACTACCAAGTCTAAGACTACGTCCGACTGCTGGAACAACGAGACAGGCCAGCAGTAACACTAGCGACGGCATCAACACCGACCGAGGCGAGTACTCCAAGACAGGCGGGGATAGCGAGGTTGCTTCCCAACGAAGCGCCTACGACATCTGCTACCGCGACCCTGCCGACGTCCGGACAGCCTCTGACCGCGAGGAAGAAGCCAACGGCCACCGCGACCGGCGCCCGCTGGAGGTCAGCCCGGCCAACAGGGAGGTCTCCCGCTTCACCGACGAAGGAGGAGGGCAGCACGACGAAGAAATCCGGCCGAGCAGGAGGGTGTCGCCGCGCAAGGGCAAGCGGGTGGACTACGGAGGAGCAGACATTAGCAGCCATCCCAGCAAATAATCCAACTATCTCCTCTGTACTTTTTTCCATATTCTTTACTACTCTTTGTTGTCAAGTATCTGCCATCTACAACTTCTTAATACTGCTGCTTGCTTCTATGCCTCTATACTTTCACTACCTTGACTTTTAGGGCTTAGGGCTAGGGCTTTCCCCTGTATTACTAATTTCCCCGTGCTGACTAAGATCACGCAATCCCCTGTTGAAATTTACAAAGCAGGAAAGCGCGCAGTTGGCCGAAAGCGGCAGGAGCAGTACGGCGTAACAGTGAGTAAAAACAGCTGAAGATGGCGTGATAGAAAGGGGGGAAAAAAAAGGGCGCTTAGCAGCAGAGATGAGATGAGATAAGATGAGATAGATAAGGGGGAGGACTTCACTTCCTCCTCTTTACCTCACTCTTGACTCTCTCTCACTCTGCTGCTACCCCTTACTTTCTGCACTCTCTTGCTCTTCACTCTTTCTACCATATTACCCCTGGCTGCGACTGTTGCCACCACTGCCACCACCACTGCGGCCTCCTATGACCTCTGCTATGGCCTCTACTATGCCATCTACCAGACTCGGGGCTGGTAGCCTCGCGCTGGGCTTCCTCGGCGAGAGACAGAAGCTCAAGAGAAAGAGAAGCGACAAGGAAAGAGACAGGGCAGCCAGAGTGATCGTACCGGTCAGGGCTCTGGGCTGTGTCCGGGCGAGTCTCGAGCAGGCCGCCTTGCTCTCCCTACCACTGGTGGTGCATCTAGTAGGAGAGGATGATGACAGTGTCGAAGACAGTGATGCCTGCATCGAGATGGCAGCAGAGCTGGGTGTGACCCTGATAAGCTGCCAGGAGGGAGACGAAAAGAAGACGACGGCATTGGCGGTGCAGGTTGCTCCGTCAATGGTGCTTCACAAGGATGCAGCAAAGATACCAGCGGAAGAAGATGCAGTCTATGACTTGCCGCAGACAACAGGGGGAGAACTCAAGACCAGTAACAAGTACGAGTATCACGGGCCTTCGGATGCTGTCTCCGTGGTAGCTGTCTTTGGCCATGCTGCTGCCAGTGATGCTCTCAGGACGACAGGACTGTTGGTGGTCAAGACCTGGCCGGCGGGGGCAGACGAAATGGCGAAGGTCCTTCCAGAGACAATCAAGACCGTGGGGGTCCTTGGAGGCCAGCAGGAGTCGCTATTCAGACAAATGCTCCCTCTCGGCCTTAGAGTGGCCCTGGTAAGCCTGACCAGCAGGACTCTTGGTGACTTTACCGGAAGCGAGGTTGAACAACAAAAGACCGTCGAGAAGGAGAAAATAGACATAGCCGAAGAAGAACAAGAAGAAGAAGACAAGGTAACTGTTGAAGATGTTACTAAGGGGCTTCTCTTCAAGGAGGCTCTTGGGGCAAAAACGACCTTACCAAAACTCCCAGCAAAGACCTACGCTGTCACCGTCAAGGAGAACCGCAGGCTCACTCCAACACACTACCACCGTCATATTTTCCATCTGGAGCTAGACCTGGGTGACTCTGGCTTGACATACGAGATAGGAGAGGCCCTAGGAGTACATCCCGAGAACTCTTCTCAAAATGTGCAGGAGTTTGCTGCCGCTTATCCCTTAGATCTGGATGAGATAGTCAGTTACCGGACAGAAGAAGGCAGGCAGACGCAGACGACCTACCAGGCACTCAGAAGGCTCGACCTTTGGGGTCGGCCGCCCAAGAAATTCTACCTCGACCTTAGCGAACATGCTACCGACCCCAAGGAGAAGGAGAGACTTGCTCACCTTGCATCTCCGGCGGGCAAAGACGAGTTCAAGCAGCGTTCAGATGTTGACATGTTGACGTACGAAGACATCCTCCTGGAGTTCCCCTCGGCCAGACCTACATTCACCAGTTTAGCCGCCATGGTAGGCCCCGTCAAGCGACGAGAGTACTCCATTGCTTCCTGTCAACGCCTAGCACCCTCCATCGTGGCCCTCATGGTCGTCGTCGTGGGCTGGACAGACGGACGTGGCAGAGCTCGCTCAGGTCATGCATCTACCTACCTCTCCAGACTGTCCCCCGGTGCCCCCCTGACGGTCAGCGTTAAGCCCAGCGTCATGAAACTCCCTACCGACCCCATGGCACCGCTCATCATGGCTGGACTGGGCACCGGGCTCGCTCCCTTCCGCGCATTTGTCCAGCACCGAGCCCTGGAGAAGGCTCTGGGCAAGGAAGTTGGTCCTGTGCTGCTGTATATCGGAGCCCGTCACCAGCGAGAAGAATACTGCTACGGCGAAGAGTGGGAGGCCTACGCTGCCTCGGGCGTCATCACTCTGCTTTCGACCGCCTTTTCACGAGACCAGCTACACAAAGTCTACATCCAAGACCGCATGAGACAGACCCTTCCCCAGATAGCCGATGCGTACCTCGCTAAGCACGGCTCATTCTACCTGTGTGGGCCGACGTGGCCTGTTCCCGACGTTACCGCCGTCCTTGAGGAAGCGGTAGCGTCTCTTTCCACAGACACCAAAATAGACACCCGCGCTGAGATGGACCGGCTTAAGGACCAGCACCGCTTCGTCCTGGAGGTCTACTAAACCCACTTTCGGATAATTAGTAATTTTTTTAATACTTTTCTTCAAAAATTAGAATGATTTTTTTTTTTTTTTCTTGTTCATGTCTTTTTGGTCTTCCCGAATGCTCCCCCTTTAGCTCGCCGTAGTTCTAGTGCCCGCTTATATGGCGGTGCCGTCGGCTTCTGCACCGGATCCAGACTCACATGGTCTTCCGGCAATTCATAAGACGCATCTGCGTCCCAACCGCTCACATCTCCACACGCCACGAAGCGCGCCATATACCGTTCCGTAGACGTAGTGCCCGTAATAGCGCGCTGCGGGCTCCCCTTGTAGTCTCGACACACCACGAATGCCTCAAGACTGCTCGCCCGGCTGCTCCTGGGTTTTGCAACAACCACTCGTCCAAACACGCTCTTGAGCTGTGCATATAACACATCCACGTCCCGCCCTCTAAAGATCTTCGCTACAAACGTCCCACCAGGCCGGAGTATTCCCATGGCCAGGTTCAGCGCCGCATACAGCAACTGACTCTGCACATATATGTCCAGATCGTGCAGGCCAGTAACGTCGGGCGCTCCATCGGACAGTACCAGGTCGACTTTCTCCTCCTCTCCTTCATCGTTGAGGGCATTTAGGAGCAATGGCACCGTGCTCGGATGCGTGATATCAGCCTGTAAAGTGGTGATGCCCTCCAGCGGCGCCATGGGCTGTAAATCCACTGAAACAATCTTCACATCTCTCCGCGGCCGCACCTCCTCGGCGACATCCCCCGTGCCTCCTCTGTCCAGCTCGTATTGTCTCCTACCGAATGACTCTCCGCGGATTAGCACACGGCTGAGCACCTGGCTCCAGCTGCCTGGTGCAGCGCATAGGTCGACCACACGCCGCACGCTATCGGGGTCAGAGTGGGCGAATAAGTCGAATTCCTCGTCAAGGTGGATGAGTTTGAAGGCTGAGCGGGCGCGCCAGTTTTGTTCTTTGGCCAGACGGTAATAGGCGTCACGCTTGTCCTTGGAGGATTTCCCCATAGCGGGCCGTCACCATAAGCTACGTGCTGTCAGTGCTTCGTTGGGTATTCAACCGCCGTCGTCGTAGGCGACTGTGATAGATTTCTATCTTATCTCTCGTTCAAATATGGGTTGTTGCGAATTGTGATATGGAAGATGATTGGTCGGCGAGGTAAAATGCCCTCCACGACCCGATTAGGCTTAGACCAATGGGAGGTCTTGATGACTAATAAAGATTTAGAGTTTCTCTTGCAGATAAGATAAGATGTCTTGGCATTGACTTTTTTTTCCCCTTCTCTTTTATCGACAACGACGTGGGCGATAAACAATAGCTAGCTACATACATTAACAGCATCGGGTCATTAATGCTGCCATGGCAAACAAAAAAAGGCAGACGAAACCCGCGGAACCGCCGAAGAAGCGACTCAAGACCAACAATTCCGATAAAAGCAACGGTACCGCTCTGACAGAAGAAGTTACCAACATCAATGCGTTGAACTGGCAGACCGTGCAGCCTCCTGATATTCTTGAGGATGCAGAGGGTTTCTACGGCCTTGAGGAGATAGAAGGAGTGGATATTATTAGGCCTGCGGATGGGGAGCAGTTGAAGTTTTTGGTCAGTCATTACGGTCCTTGGTGAGAAATGGCGTGGTATGCTAATGTTAGATGTAGGCTGCAAAGAGCAGTATTAAGACCGGCGACAACGAGGAATTGGATGATGATGACGATGGAGAAGAGTGGGAGGGTTTCAGTGATGAGGTCAAGCAACAGCCTGAGCCAGAACAACTGCCATCCAAATCAACGGAAAATAAGAAAAAGAAAGATAAGAAGGAGAGAGAAAAGCCTAGGCAAGAGAAAGACAATGCTAAGGTCCAATCGATACCCTTCAGCGTTCTGAATGAAGCCAACGAAGAGGCTGACATCGATGTTTCAGCCTGGGATTCCCTTGATCTACGTCCAGAGCTCCAAACAAGCCTCTCCCGCCTCAGGTTCGCCCAACCAACTCCCATTCAAAAGGCAACCATACCCGAAATTCTGGGCGGACGGGATGTTATTGGTAAAGCAGCCACGGGTTCGGGTAAAACGCTTGCTTTTGGCCTGCCAATATTACAGTGTTTGCTAAACAGACAAGAACAACGCCCTTCCACCTCATTAGCTTTATCGAAGTCCGGTGATAAAAAGCCAATAGCGCTCATCCTCTCGCCTACCCGCGAATTAGCACATCAGCTCGTCAAGCATCTGAAAGAAGTTACCAGCTCCGCTCCTAACGTTGATGCATACATCGCCTCCGTTACAGGTGGGCTATCCGTGCATAAGCAACAACGCCAGCTCGCTGAAGCAGACATCATAGTCGGAACCCCTGGCCGGCTTTGGGACATGGTTAGCTCCACTCCTCAGATCCTCACCAAGTTGCGGTCCATCAAATTCCTTGTCGTCGATGAAGCAGACCGGCTACTTAGCGAGGGCCATTTCAAGGAAGTTGGGGAGTTACTTTCCGCTCTTGACAAGACGAGGACATCTGATGAAGATGTTGACGAAGCCCCCGAAGAGGAAGAAGAGCCGGCTGGCAGACAAACATTAGTCTTTTCTGCGACATTTCAAAAGGGGTTACAGCAGAAACTCGTGAAAAGAGATCATTCATTCCATGATAATCTTCTGGATAAAAAGGAGTCGATGGAGTATCTTCTCAAGAAACTCCGGTTTAGGGATGAGAAGCCTCGTTTTATCGATGTCAATCCTGTCTCACAGATGGCAGATAACCTCAAAGAGGGTATAATTGAGTGCTCTGCCATGGAGAAGGTGACTTTAACCCCAAATATTATTTTAAAGATCGTCATGCTAACGTTCATCAGGATCTTTACCTCTATTCAGTGCTGCTCTTCTATCCAAAACACCGCACCCTAGTCTTTACTAACTCTATCTCCTCCGTGAGGAGACTAACTCACTTCCTCCAAAACCTCAACCTCCCTGCCCTCTCCCTGCATTCTTCCATGGCCCAAAAAGCGCGCCTTAGGGCGGTTGAACGTTTCTCTTCCTCTACAGCTGACCCTTCCCCCATCCTCATTGCCACTGACGTTGCTGCCAGAGGCCTAGATATGCAAGGCATCGACCTAGTGATCCACTACCACGTCCCCCGTACGGCAGATACTTATATCCATCGATCTGGCCGCACCGCCCGCGCCTCAGCATCCGGAAAATCGATCCTAATATGTGCCCCTGAGGAAACCGCAGGCGTAACCCGCCTCGTCGCCAAAGTTCACCACACACAAAAACGCAAGACTTCGTCCAAGGACGTTCAGCTACACTCCATCCACCTTGACCGCGGAATCGTAACCCGTCTTCGCCCACGCGCAAACCTCTCCAAAAAGATAACAGAATCCGCTCTCGCCAAAGAGAAAATCTCTTCCGAGGCGGACTGGTTACGATCTGCCGCCGAAGACCTGGGCGTAGACTACGACAGCGAAGAATTCGCTGAGCAAGAGTCAAAGAGTCGTGGTCGAGGCAGAGGTGGCGGGCGCCAGGCTAAGGAAAGACAGGCAAGCAATGTGTCCAAGGCGGAGATGGCGAGGCTACGTGCTGAACTACGTGATCTTCTTTCCAAACGGGTCAACCTGGGTGTCAGCGAGCGCTACCTTACGTCCGGCAGAGTAGATATTGATGCTTTACTGAAAAGCGAGGGGAACCCAGCGTTCTTGGGACATGTCGAGAAACTAGATTTTTAATCAGACTTCTTCTCGAATAGCAGCATATTGTATATGGCCTCCATTTGTTTTTTTATATTCGCCGCCGTAGTTACCTGGCGGCTTTTCCTCCGTAAGCGGTATTAAATGAAAATTACGCTCACTGAACAATATTACATACAACAGCCGCCGAAATAGGTGTAAATATCAATTAGTCATCAATACCATGTGTTTTCCGTTAACCGTCCGTCCCTGAACTTCCAACATAAAACCATCGAAACCATTTTCTCTTCGTTCTGAGGCAGCCCGAGGACCGTCCAAGAGAAAGCCTGGGGTTGTCTCCAGCCCTGAACAGAAGTCGACGACACCGCCATGCATCATCATGCGTAGACTCGACATTAACGACTCTATAATATAAACGCTTATGCATTCCATAGCCACCATCGCTTTCCCAGCTTTTACCGATCCAACAACTATCTACGTTGCAAATTGTTTCTAAATGCTAACAGACAAAATCATACCTATAGCTCCTGCGCTGTGTCCGAATCAAAATCCATATTAACGTCCAAAGGCTCTTCATGCACTTCCAGAAAATCGAACAATACTCCTTTTCCCTCCGGCAGTGCTTGCACTGCGAGGTCATCAGCAACAACACTCAGCCCATCCTCGTGGATCAACAGAGTGTGTACCTTGCCCGTCGTCTTGAATTTCCACTTCTTCACCAGGGCGTCGGTGAAGGCTTTCGCTGTTAGCTGCTGGATATATATTGCGTGAAAGTAACCTTCATTCCCTCTGTTATTTTGCCGTCGTTGCACATAAAAACAATATTCTAAAGAAAATGTAAGTATGAAAGCTAGCAAAAGTCATACATTGAGGTAAGGTATATTTACTTGGATCTTTTATTGAAGCTTTGCTCTCCGTTTCGGCGTCTGGCCCAAGGGCATCAGCACTAGTCCGTCGTGTATCCATCTCCAAGGGGAACAGGTCCATGTCATCTTGAGGCTCTCCCCTAAGATTAAGGATGCTGACTTCCCGCCTGGACATAGTCTTATCCGTCAACCGCTTCAGCTCCATACGAAGATCATCCTCAAAGGGCCCTTTCATTGCAAGGTCCTGGCCATATGACCATGGGATTTTGGAGCATTTCCGTGTCTTTGTCGTGGACTCGTTTCCAGTGATCAATCCAGACCCATTGCACCTTTTTCGCTTGCCACCATTGGAAGTTCCCAGTGTAGCTTCGGAGATCTGTTCCTTCACCTGTTGAATAAGTTTTTTCACATGGATAAGGTCATTTGAAAGCTTCCTCTCCGCCCCATGATCTCGAAATAGCTTGACTTTACAGTAGCTAATTTCAGAGTAGTTTGACGCTCCAGGCATCTCGTGAGACGATGAAATCGCCTCCGTCTTTGCACAGAGTCTGAGGGGAACTCCCTTCACTCCCTTGGAATAACTAAAACTCGTCGACACAAAGTTGAATCGAACATATATGGCGCAGTCTCGCCGATTATTAATCTGATGAGGCGTCCATATTACCGAAAATCCGTCGAGGCTGTTATGTTCTAGTTGAACTTGCCGATACCGAGGCTGCAAATCTTCACCCTGGCTGTGTGGTACATATTCAACTGCCAGCAGTGTGCTCTCACTCTGATAAGCCCTGTTGGCACCACGGCCCTCTTGCCATAATTTCCAATAGCTCGCCGGCTTTAAACGTTGTTTCTCGTCGTCAAAAGTTATCCGTACCGTGGTACGATACTTTGTAGGATAATGACCACCAACGTCCGAGACACCGGCATCAGATATGGTCAATGTGTATATCTGGCCTTTGTTAAGGTAGGTTATGGGTATATCATCTGGACCCTGCACCATGGCAGTGGCTGCATGCAATGTGGAGTGGAACCGGAAACTAGACAAAATACCCCAGAGTTAGCGCGCTAAGTTACCATATTCTGCCGGGCATTGGAAGGAGCTACTCACTCATCACCAAAGTCAGAATTCCTTGGGGAACCTGCTGACTCTCTATGACCATTAGCCGTCACACCAGCTGCGTCACGGCCAAGGTGCAGACCATTCGGTACGTTGCTCAAGGTACTGAGGTCCGGCATGCCGTGAAGAAGGGTGGCAGGTGCATTGATATTGCGCTGTTCAATCTCACCCGCCGAGAGGCCCGTTTCAAACGACACCGGCATTTGTGGCAAAGCAGCCGCCGAGTCCACGGCGGAGTGTGATAACAGAGACTGGTCCATAGACGAAGTGCAAGGTATCGTATTTGAATCCACAGCATCAAATGTTACTGGCTGGGTTAAAAGATCAATGGAGCGATTTTTATCAGTCAATACTTCTTCAGGGGTCTTGCAGGGGTTGCATGACGGGGATATATTGGTAAATGTCGAGAAAGGGACGTCGTCGGGGTACACAAGTGGCTGTGTGAGGGCCAACTGGTCAAGCTGGACTTTTAATGCGGGATTATATAAATTAGAGCCGTCCGGTCTGCGTCAGGAGCCTTATTAGCCCGTCACCAACATACGCTAGGGATGACCTGAGATGATGAAAGGGGCCGCTGTCTTGTAGCGAGTCCATGCGACTAACCTCTGACATGGTAGTTGTTTGAGGGAGGGACTTGGTATAAATGCTTTTGAGTTCTTTGAGTCACCAGCTTTGAAATTGGCGCTTGCGTTGGGATATTTCTGTCTAAAGTGAGTGTATAGTGCCTCGTCTGGCTTCTGTGAACTTCTTCTATGGTCATATCGGCGGCTAGTTAATTAACCTATCATGCAACAGACATTCAGTGGGAGGCCAACAGCCCTTTCATAAGTACGTACCGACTCCTTAACATGATGCAGGCGTATGTTGAATAACCCCTAGATATTGCTCAAGTTTATTCAGGCGTGAGGTACTTGGTCAAGATCCACGAAGAAGTTCGAGATCGATTTAAATGCCATATCCCATGCATATATATAGTGGGACAGGCCGCTAGCAGTTCCCATGGCAGCTGAACCTAAGAATCTATATAATCAACGTATGACGGAATGTATATTTCCTTCGTTCTTCTCCAGAACGCTAGTTAGCTATTATCTATCCGATCCCAAGCCAACTGCTCCGCAAATGGTTACATCCATGCAACTGATCCACAGAGACAAAGCATATCAGAGAACAGATCTGCACCGGGTGCAGAAACATTGCGTCACTAAATAGGGCTCCGAACGCCCATTTGTCACTTTTGAACGGAGTAGACCGTTTGTATCTCATGGGAGGACCATGTAGACGTGCTGAGCTAAACCGAGACGCGGCCAGCAACCCCTTGCAATAGGGTGAATCCGAAGTTTGATACAGTGAACTTTCCCCTTAGTTAATAATGAGCTGCATCATTTAGTTGCTTGTCCTACGGATCTTGCTTCCAAAAGAGACCAAACGTCATTTGGCAGATACTCGATGTTGGCTGTACCTTCGTCCCCACGGTACCCGCATCTTAACACCAGCTACAAGCCATCCATTCTAGGAGAAAGGTACATGAAAAGGAAAAAGAAAAGAAAAGATAAAATAGGCGAGGACGAATATATAAATCTCGCAAGGTCCATGCATAGGTAGAAGCTATCGGGTATTGAGATCAAAATAACGCTTAACCAGGCCGATTTAGCTCTAATACAACATCGCGTGTCGCCTGTAGTCGTATCTCCAGAGAGCTATGATCCGTAACACCCGAGGGAGCAGGGCATAAGGTTGTAGACAGGCTAGGAATGGGGCCAATCGGGAAACGAAGGACCCGCGTGTGTTTCGAGAAACAGGCTGCATGAAGTGCATAGAAGCGGATCAAGGTAGTCATAAATGGATCTTCGGCTCAGGAAAACACCTTGCACTTACTATGTGCAAGTATAGCTCCACGCTTCCCCTCAAGTCAAAATACATGCCGGGTTAGCCCTTGCCCAAGCTCCCTTGAACGGGTTACAACTTGATCCTCCTTATGACTTCTGTGTCTACTGCAGCGTTTTTTCCGTTCATATCAAGATCTTTGGACGCTATATTAAGGTTGATGTTGGATTTGTGCATAACGAGTTTCCTGATATAGGTCCCGATGGTATGTTTTTGCTGTGTCAGGTTACCAATGCTGTCTTGGTTCAAACAATATGCACGCGTAAGCTGGCGCATAATAAGCCTTCCAATCACTATCACATGGAGCCGTCTTCCAGCTAGACGTTTTCGAGCACCAAATGCCGTCGCTGTAAGTAACAAAGTTAGGTCGGTGACTATCCCCACATAGACCTAGAACAGTCAAGGTATCCTGGAATCTAGGAACTACGAGAGCTGAAGAGCTGAGGTGATTTTCTGTCTTTTGCCCCTTGTTTTCAAACGGCAAGAGAATGCCACGTTCGATTGTAGAACCCTTTTAGGCCAGGATATCTTTCTTGATAACGTCACAAGCGGTTCAGCTTCAGTTTGACTGGTTTTAAGGTTGAAGAATCAGCCTTGTACAGGGGTTGCCAGTTAATTAAATAATACCAACTGGTCTGTTGATACCAAAGGGTGTGTAGTACGATGTAAACAAATGGTTCGCGCCAAACCCAGCAACCAGAGACCTCATGAACCGACAATACAAACATCGCACGCCAGTGGAATAGCCTTCTCGCAAGAGGAACTAATTATTAGCCTCGGCGTTCAATACACTTAGGGCTTCAGTTTCTGGGTCTCTCATCGAGCTACATGGCCTGCTCCCTTGCCGGCCCCAGCCCGAATGTGGGCATATCGGAGCTCCAGTCCGCAACTCTGCTAGACGTGAAATTGGGACAGGGATCCTCGGCCACACTCTCTGGCTTCTGACTGGGTGAGGGGTTTGAGAACTGAACCAGAATCTTGGCTGGAGGCTGTCAGCAAGAAAACCCACAGTGGAGGGCCAGTGATGACCGGGGCCACTGGAGCCAGGGGTAATCAGTACAGTAGTTCGAGTTGGATATCGTGGGTGTGCAGTGATCCGGGATAAGGGCTGGTGAAATAGCAACCGCTCCCGGACCCCATCATGGTCTTGACACTCGAGCAGCACAGAAGGGACTTAAAAGGCCGATGATCTCGAAGAGGGTACCGTAAAGTAGAGTATGTGGGATAAAGCAGGAAATGTCCGCCATTGGGCATGCATCATGACGTTCCATATCACTCAAGCCGGTGTTTGAAGTCAAGAAAAAAACCAACCTTGTCCAAGGCGGCCTCGGCTTGGCGGGGTTCCCATTACTAATAGCGTTCGTTCTTAGTAATGAAACAGGGGTTATGTAATAAAACGCGAACCACTCTCGGCTTTTCTCCACAAGCGCGCGCTAGGCTATTTTTGGCGTCAAAACTTGGCTCCCGGCTTGGCATCCGCCCTTCCTGCCCAAAGCTCCCGACGCGCCCCCCCGCATCCCACGTGTTGATGGCCAGTGCCTTCAAGATTCGCACGGCTCTTGAATCGCCCGAATCATCCTGGCAGCAAGACAATGAGCAGATATCAGTGGCAAACACTGCTTTCCCGAAATCTAGCATATGGAGCCTCAGAAATCTGCGTCTTCTTCTATGTTGTTTTTTATTAGTGGAGTTATTCATTCTAGACCTCTCCTAGGATGGCGCAGTTTGCGTGGAACAGGGCTACCCAAGAAGTATGACTTCATATGCGAATATTATTAAAGAGGAGGGGGAGTCGATTACTACCGATTTGGAATCCTCTATATGAGGAAGTAAACATCCCCATAATTATTACGTATGTATGACTTCATAGTGCTCTAGTATTCCTCTGTACCTTCACCCGTTTTCGTGAGCAAGTGTCCGCGCTTGTCAGGCCACTTTTACCTTCGAAACTCATAGGACATCAAAGGTGAACTCCTCTGGCAACAGTTATTGCCTCAATTTTGGATATAAAGAAGTCATGGAGAAAGCCAACAAGGATTGTTTTCAGACGCGGATAATGTAAACAACAATTCGCTGAGAACCAACATATTGTGAAACAATAGCCCTCAGCAACCCACAACAGCCCCACGCTACGCCTCACAATGCCTCAATACAGACAGGGACAGAATGTTTTATATAAGCCTGTGGGAGGTTCGTATCACGAGCCCAATTGTTCCTTAATCTTGTAATGCTTCTAATGTAATGCTGTAGGCCCCGAGTCTCAAACCTCGGAGAGTGTTGGTTGCATCATGTCTGTCCTGACGCAACCCGGGACTCAAGCGGGGCGTAACGTCGATGCGAGCCGGTCTCATCCCCGTTATGAGGTAGGATACTACCCTACAAAAGCACAGGTTGTGAACTAACAGTAAAGTGTAGATTGAAAACCAAAACACTGGAAAGTCGACCTCAGTTTATGAGGAGAATATCTTGGGCACTGTTTGAGAGTGATAGCTACAAAAGATGCAAAGCTTTGATACCAGGACTATCACACTTCCCCCTTTCATTATAGTTGTTGGCTATATAACTCCTACACTCGTTAAAATTATAAAAAGTATAGTTGGTTCATAGAACCCTCAACAAATACTATCCTTAGTTCTTACTTCTGCCCATATGAATTCCTTGTTTTTGGTTACAATTACACCGTAGATATGTTATATGTATGACCGACTAGGAGTTGCTACTGTGTCAATTGATCCCGCTAGAAAGGCGAATACTGATTATTAAAAAAAGTCAATGGGCTATTTGTAAGTAATTTTACTTGAACTATATTTCAAGAGCCTCGAGAATGCGGCATACCGGTTTGCTCTGCAACTCCAGATTTTACAAAAGTCAAAAGGCCGACATGAGCCTTGTGTAACCGAAAATCATACTCAAAGACGCTACTTAACCCAAAAGACTAAAATCATTCCAATTTTTTCCATTTTAAAGAAAATAATGAAGAAAAATTGTGTAACTATTGCTTGATGATCAGTGTGCTGAGGAATCTTGGAGCTATCAATTATCTGTCTACCATGAGGGCATTGCAATGTTAATCATAACCATAGAGGCTGGAGGACATCGGAAATATTAACAATTAGGGCGGTTGAAGTTGCTGCTTTTTGCGGTTCCGCTTATGAATATAGAAACATGGTGTTTGCTCCCGCAAGCAGTGAGCGCATTGAGGATAACTTTGATCGCACACTATATTAACACGCGTACATGTTGTGCAGGGAAATTTGGACCGTTGGATAACGATATCTGGAACAAAAGACTCGGATTCTGCAGCGGTATTAGAGCAATAATGTTCCTTAATTAGGTAGGATGCACCGCGCATACCAGGTGCCTGTGCAACATCACACGTTTGGTTGGGACTTATGTCCCTAACTCGAAATAAGTACTGAAGGAGCTTAAACATCACTCTTTCAAGCCTTTCTTCTCTGGTAGGATAGAATTTCTAGATAGAACTTCACAAGGCTAAGATTGAGCGCTTGCGTGTATGGTATTCACTTAGTTTAGTCATTTATTGGCAAGGAATGAGGAAGCACCTTCGGGTGAGTGTCTCCCTTCTCTCTATTTATCATGGAGCAGCTGATTTTTGCCAAGTATGTGCCGCCGTGTGTAACTAATTATGACGTGCGGCTCGACCACTAGGCTGGGGATCGGCAACCTTAGTTATCCAGTGTCAATCAATCCCAACAATTGAATTTAGCTTTTGGCATCTGTGTGATCCCAAGGATGCAGATAATTACATCATCAGACACACCTCAACCAAGGTCTCCTACCAAGTATGATGCCCGGTAACGGGAACATCTCGAGATTGGTAGCCCCTATGATTTCATAGAAAAATTGATTCGCATATATATATATCCCCCTTATTGAAATGTCTGTGTGACCATCTTAGAATTGAATTTAACAATATATCCTTTTCTCTACTGTCTTTAAAAGAAGTAACGAGAGGGTTTGATATACCATGACATCTACGAAGGATCTCACTCAAAACCGACTCTTCGATGTCAAGGGATTCGTGGCGGTGGTGACAGGTGGTGGATCCGGCATTGGTTTGATGGCAACCCAAGGGCTTGTAGCTGGCGGTGCACGCGTCTATATCGTTAGTCGCCGTAAAGAAGTCTTGGATGATGTGGCAAAGAAGTACTCGCAAACAGGGCCAGGGGAGATTTTTGGGTATATTATCACCATATAAAGAAACATAATAATGATGGAAACTAATGTTTAATTAGCATCAAGGCGGACATTAATGATCCCAACGATATTGAAAACCTCGCAAAGGAATTAGAGACCAGAGAACCGAAGGGAATCAATATTCTTATTAACAATGCAGGAGTGACCCAAGAGGCGGAGAAAAAGGGTCATGCATCATCGGTTGACTTCCATTCCGCGGACTCGGTGCGCTCCTGGCTTGAGGGCAATGGAAGAGATGTTTGGCAGCAAACGTTAGCTTCAAACTTGATATCACATCATTTTGTCACTGCAAGGCTTATTCCGGCTCTAGATAAGGGAAGTAGTATCGTCCCAGGGTATTCTTCTTCTATTATAAATATCTCCAGTATCTCAGGGACGGTTAAATCGACATCAGCAGGCCAGTATGCCTACGCCGCAAGCAAAGCAGCCTTCACGCATCTGAGTCGCCAGCTGGCACACACACTATATCCACTCTGTATTCGGGTCAATTGCATTGAGCCGGGTTTATTCCCAAGCGAAATGACCACCGGAGGCTCTGACGAGAATCAAAAATCAAAGATAGAAGGCGCGGGCAGCAAATTCCCAGCAGGTATATTCTCTTTTCTGCTTTCCGTGGATTGAATGGATACTTAGAAGAATAAATAGGTCGAACTGGCCAGGAAGCTGATATCGCAAGCGCTGTGTTATACCTTGGTAGCCGTGCTGGCACATTCGTTAACGGAGAAACAATTCATGTAGATGGAGGTATGCAAAATGGGTAGCGAAAATAATCGTGATGTTATCGCTGGCTAACAAGGTATATAGGAGCCTTACTCCAGTCACCCTCCACTGCATGAAGAAGAGTGATTGATTGAATGGGCTTCCAAAAAAGTTACGGATATGAATGATTAGTTGGCAGTTATATATAAAATTGGGATTTCTCACCAGCGACCTTCCCATCGACTCTTTTCAATTGTGCAAGGTAGCTTGAAGGCTTAAGAGTGGTCGAAATAGAGTTCCTATCTACGCCTATATAGGTAAGATACCCTGCGGGTAAATGCTTTCCCGAGTAGTTAGTTATTCTGAAACTTTAACTAATTTAGCCTCGAAGTTAAAATTTCTATCCCATTGACCTGTATGTTGAATATGGATAGGGGGTTATTGATAGTATGATGAACGGAAATGAGAGCCAGTTTAGAAACTATTCAGCTTTATAATTTAACCACCCATGTTGTATCTTGTCTGCTTTTTCAAAAACAACAAGGCCAACTGGGGCTAAGAGCTAACTCGAGACCTTAATGAAAAGTCATGACAGGAAAGAAATGTTATATGAAAGTGCTCAGGCTTTCTCAAGCTCTCATCAATAATCAAGTAAGGGGCTTCTGTCTGTACCTCTGTGTAGGTGGGGTTATATAATACGTGAGTCGCGTTTATTTCATACAAAAGACGGTATAACGGGAATATGGGCGCGAATGTCAAGTTACATACGAGGTTGATAGAAGCGTTTCGAAGTGTTTGAAGGAGAAGCCCTAACATATTACCGGGACGCTATTTACAAAGTAAGAGATTGACTGTATGGTTCCTGAATGACCCACGTCCGGGACTACAACACAAAGCTGGGTTATCAAAAGTGCATGAATCTCAGTCGCTTGTTTGAGTACAATTTATGCTAGGGCTTTTATAGACCGAGTCTTCTGCAGAAGAAGACCATGACCTGTTTCGCGTACGACTGAGGCCGGCAGTAGCGTATGTTGCTGCAACCACTCTGTCACGGGGTACTGGCCGTGGAGCCTGGTACGTATAAGGGTTGAAATCAGGATATTTCCTAGCTGACTTTCCGAAGCACATAACTGGAGAAAAAAAAAAAAAAAGCACTTCGTTGTGTGTGCCGTTTTAAACAATATGGAGGAGACCGGTGTAGCCGTAAGTATAGATCAGCAAAACCGGGAGTACCTGACAGCGACGTATCGTTGTGTAGACTGGCTCCAAGGATTAGTCCTTGTCAGTAGCTATATAAAACATTGAACACTCTCGTTTGTTTTTTGGGGATTTAGAATGCCATACTTTTATGTAGGTGACTGCAATCATCAACCAACATACAGTGTAGGTGTAGTTCAGGAATGCTTTCAATGGTTGATGAATAAAGGTTTTCAAAGAGGGTTATGGGAAGAAGTAGTAGGGGAATCCCTCTCCTTAAATAGCTACTTGCAAATCACTCTGCAATCCAGTAAAGTATTGACATGCACGTATCGAACGTGAAAATGTTGCCTATCATCTGGTAGGCTTCACTGAAGGTGATATGTACCAGCTTGTAAGAACTCAAGAACTGGATGCGTCATAATAACCAGCAGGAGCGATGATTTCGCCACCGTAAGAGAGTTTCAAGAGGGTATGTCTCAAAGAAGTAAGGCGCGGACTTAGATTTTTCGGCTACACAACGATAACAGCCAGCAGGTGAGCTACACTTCTCGCCTACGTGAAGGGGTTAGCAGCGGTGTTGAAGCTGGGTGAACCAGACCTAGCACTTACCAGGTCATCCCAGATTTTTCCAAAGCTGGAGTACTGATGGCATTCCTGTCGCCAAATGGGTTGTTAATGTCATCATCCTCTTCTGACTGTTCGCTCTCGCTTTCCAAATCGTTGTATTTATCGACCTGTAAGGTTGGTACGGTCTGTGGGCGTGGGGGTTTTGCTGGAGGTAAGCCTTGAGTATTTGAATGAGCCGAATCTAGTTCCTCCTCGCTATCACTATCATCATCCACGCTTTTATCCATGACTTCAAACGCTAGGAGGGCGTTAATGATTTCTTCATGGCTATGAATCAGGATCCCAAGATAATTTTCGTCATCAAGTTTGTGGATGAATTTAAGGAGCTCAGACCGGAGCACTTTACACTCATCAACGCGGCGCATGACCTCTTTATCCTGGCTGACACGCATCGTCTCGCGGTTGACAAGCTTCATAGCGTTTTCTAGACGGGTTATGGCGAAACCTACATCCGCAACGGTACGCTTTATGCGAGCAACATCCTCATCAGAAGCCTTAGCTTTAGCCTTAGCATGTCTATCTGTTATACTGTTTGCAGTTGACGAATGCTTTTCCGATTTTTGCTTATTCTTCTTCTTTGAGTCGAAAAGTGATTTCGAATTGGAGGATGAAGATGGAGTGGTCGAGCTTAAGGTTCTTGACGGTCCGTCGCCTGCGACTATAGAGACAGAGTGACCCAAAGGTTCATCAGGTGACTCTTTGAGGATATTCGAGTTCTCGGGACCAGCACGTTTCTTTCGTTTAGGAAGTTGCTTATAAAGGGCAGTGACTCGCTCCATCCCAGCAACACCTTTGAATGACACTGCCCATTGAGAATACAGTTGCTGACATTTCTCCTTGACCGATGCATCGGTATGAGGGTCAGTCGCGATGACCCTCAGCCGTTCAAGGAGTGGCTCATCGGCAAAATTTCTGTGAAATCTTTCTCCGGCATTTTGTACGAGAAAGTCGAGGATCGTGAGAGCTCTCAGTTGACGATGTACATTGCCATACTTCCTGCAAGGAAATGTGTTAGTCATGAAATTAAGCTGTGCGCTTCTTTCCCTTCCAATAGACAAGAATAGAACCACGAACAGCTTCTTCCTCAAGGCGCGACTAGCTTCTGAGGGTCCGCTGGCCTGCAGGCGGATGACCTCGATCAGGTCTGGAATGCCGCTCCAGTCATCAACTTCGTATTGTTCGGCCGTGAGACTATCTATCTGCACCGTTATCGCCGTGTACGGTTTTTTCTAAGCCCAAAAGAAATGCGTTAGCAACTGTAATGACTACTTTCCCATCGGCACTTCACGTATAGATACAGACACTGCACTCTAAGTACAGTATCTAAAAAACAAAGGTGAACAGTAGCTGTGGAGGGAGAAGGGGTTATATATATACCGATCCTGAAAACATGGCTATGCAGTTCGGGGCCTACCGCCTGCTAGTCGGTGCGGGGATTTCGGGGATGGGGATGTGTTGGAATAACAAGGTCTTTGTAGCGTCGCATCCAGACGTGCCTCCGGCCAATAAAATAAACATACGCCTAGTCCAGGCACTGTCATGCAAAAAGAACCTGATGGCGATATCCAGAGGAAGCGAAGAGAAGCAGATACAACGCGCATCAACAATTCTTCTTTCTCCCGCATTTGGTTTCTTCACACCGTTTGAGGCTGTGAATGAATGACGTCTTGATGACTAATATATGACTGATCGAGATGACTAAGAAAATGGAAAAGTTACTTACAAATCCTTTACTAAGCGGCCAGACCCCTCGAGCTTATTAAGCGCCAGCAATAGCCGACGCCAAGGCCTGGACTTCAGCAGTCTCAGAGCGACGCGCAAAGGGAAAGCCGAGCCGAGGCGGGCCGGACGGTGAAGATAGAGTAAGCAACTCGGATAGACTCAAAGTCAAATAAGCTTAAGTAAACGTTTCATGTCTGGGATGCGAGACGAAGATAAGACGGGAGTCAGGGAGCGAAAGGGGAGAGGAGAGAGCGAGTATAAAAGCCCATCGATGCCTGCGAACTCTCTGTCGTCCTCCCAAAGATCGATATCACCACTGTCTACTCTTCTGGTTGCTTTGCTCTCGCTGGCTGTGGCATTGCTCGCTCTGAGGACTACTGTTTCTCCTACTTCCGTTTCTATACTCCTCCCCACGTTTTCCCCTCTTCGTTTATCTCGCCACTACAGCAATACTGCCATGTCGTCCACACCCTCATACCGCCAAGAGCTGCGAGTAGCAGAGCTGGCAGTCCAGCGGGCGTCTCTCCTCACCCAGAAAGTCTCGCAGCTGAAGGCTAAAGGCACCCTGTCCAAAGATGACACCTCTCCAGTGACAATTGGCGACTTCGGGGCCCAGGCTCTCATCATTCAGGCTATCAAGAAGAACTTCCCGGACGACGAGATCGTGGCCGAGGAGGAGGCTAGCTCCCTCAGAGAGAACAAGGCTCTTAGCAGCCAGATCTGGGAACTCGTTAAGGAAACCCGTCTCAATGACACAGAGAGTGACTGGCTTGTCGGTGGCCAGATGGCCAGCGAGGAGGTCTTCCTCGACACCCTTGACAGCGGAAAGAGTGCTGGTGGTCCCAAGGGTAGAATATGGGCCCTTGACCCCATTGACGGTACAAAGGGCTTTCTCCGTGGTGAGCAGTATGCCGTCTGCCTTGGTCTCATCGTTGACGGCGATCTCAAGGTTGGAGCTATTGGATGCCCTAACTTGCCTGTCTCTGACGCTGCTCTCACTCCTACCGTTGGCCAATCCGGCTCCGAGGGCATCGAGACCGGTGTGCTCTTCGGCACTATCAAGGGCGCCGGTTCCACCAGCCGCAAGCTTGGTGACGGTGCACTCCTCCCCAGCAAGCCCATCTCCATGAGGCCTGTTCCCAATATTGCCGATGCCTGCTTCTGCGAGAGTGTCGAGTCCGGCCACTCTGCCCAGGGTGACAATGCTGAAGTCGCCAGACTTCTCGGCATCACCAACCAGAGCATCCGTCTTGATTCCCAGGCCAAGTATTGCTCCATTGCCCGAGGAGCTGGAGACATCTACCTCCGTCTCCCCACCCGCCCTGACTACCAGGAGAAGATCTGGGATCATGCAGCTGGAGACTTGCTCGTACGTGAGGCCGGCGGTCAGGTTACCGACATCCACGGAAAAAGACTTGATTTCAGCATCGGCCGCACCCTCAAGGAGAACAAGGGTGTTGTGGCCGCCCCTGCTACCATTCACGCCCAAGTTATCGAAGCTGTCACCGCAATGTACGCCGCCAAGGCAGCCAAGGCATAGACATTCTCTCTTCATTGCGTTTCGCTTTTGTCTTCACGATCAAGCAGCTTATAAATGATGTTCAGTGGATCTGGTAACTATAGTCTTATCAGGAGTTCAATGCATGCAAGACATGCTGGAGGAACATGGAATGAACTGCAAAACAATTGTATAGAAATACATATAACGCCGAATGACACATATATTGTACAATGAAAAGACAAGACACACATGAGCAATTCCGTAGATCCATCTTTCGTTCACTTGATCTTCTTCGCCTTGAGCCTGATGGTCTCTCCGTTGACGAATATACCTTTGCCTTTGTAGGGTTCCGGAGGTCGCCATTTTCTAATGTCGGCGGCGAACTGTGTCACAACCTCCTTGTCGATACTTTCCAGGAGCAAAGTCGTGGGCTGCGTAGTCCGAGCCTTCACGCCCTTAGGAATACCGAGCTCAACAGGATGTGCGAATCCAACCTTCAGGGAGACAAATTGCTGTCCAGGGTACTCAGGAGCGAGGGTGATCGCAGACGATTCGACGGAGGCACGGAAACCAACTCCAACTAGCTTCAAGATGCATATGTGGCCTTCGGAAACACCAAGAATGTAGTTTCGTAGATGCTGTCGAATGGTTCCTACAACGTTCCCCGTTAGCTATGTAGTCCTCAATGGCAAAAGGCTGCTCAGAAGCAGGAATGTATTTCGCATACCCCACATGGCAGCCTGGTGCTTGACAGTCACATCCTGTACTTCAAATGACGCCTTTCTCGATTCTGAGTCGTAATTTAATGTTGAAAATGGCGGGATTTTCAATGTCAGTGATCCTGTTTCCCAATTGCGAGTTAGCCTTTGCATTCAATCCGATACTCCAAAGCAGTCTTCTCCTTACCCAGAGGGCCTGTTACATCCACTGCAGTGACGGGGGCATATTTAGCCTGCGCCTTTGATACAGTCTGGTCTAGAGGCAGGTCGCGGAATTGTAATGACACTTCTGGAGGCACTGCGATAGGAGCAGCGCCGATTCGCGATTGTCTTGATGCGGAGATTGAGAATGGCCTCGAAAACGCAGGGAGCAGGAAAGACGGCGGTGTTGCGGAACTTGGAGCTGCATTGAGTCGAGACGACTCCCTTAGGAGCCGTGTGCAGCAGTTTCTCGATGTTGCCAGCGCCATACTGACAGATTCCAAGTACCTGCTCAGCCTTTCCTGACTTTTCATCTCAAACTATTTTTTTTCTTCTACCTGGGGCGCCGATGGATCACGTGATCCAGCCCTCGAGTCACCGATTTCCAACGAAACACAAAAACGTCAGGAGGCAAAAAAGCATCACGACAACTACGTCAAGATGAGACTCACAGTTCCGCGTTTCATCTTTCTTTACGTCCATAAAGGACATTTATACATTCACTCTTTGTAAACTCACTATACCCACTGCTGTGATCAACTCCCAGTAGTCAATCCTCTAGACACCGCTCGGCCAATGTTGACCTCTTCCCCATACCAGCAACGGTTGTTTAACAGCTAACTAAAGTACCGTCCACATCCCGGATCCTCCATATACTCCCGATTATAATTTTATACACTTCTTTTTCACTCCGTTTAATCCCTCTATTATACCTGCTCCAGACCAAGCACAGAAATGGCATACAGCGCATCAGCTCCGCGAGTGGTTCGCATACTTTCTCTCTTTCTCTACCTTCAAATACTCTTGTACACTATCGGTAGCGTTACTGGATTCAAACTGCCTTCGTTTCTGAACAGTCAAGCACCCGCTGGCCTCAGATTTCAGGATACTGATAAATTTCCAGACGATGACTCCCAAATTTCAATTGATCTTCCACTATTACTCCATACAAATCCCGCTCAAAGGAATATTTTCTTCTCTAAGGCTCTGAATTTACTAGATTCAATGCAGCACGCGCCATCCTGCAACCAGCGTGCTGTCGCAAGTTTGATCACATCTTGTCAAGCCTTATCACCTGAGACAAGTGAGAGGAGACATTACACTCACTCTGACTTGGACCATGTCAAATCGTTATATGCTGCTCGATTAGCAGTATGCGAGATAACTGGGACTGGAGCCACGATACCCGAAAAATGCTTAGATACATTTCCTTCTCATAACGGCTGGAGACCCCAGTACAAGGACAGTTCTCAGGGATTCCAAGTCGCAGACGGGGAAAGGAATATCCCCGCGGCAGTACTGGAGTTATGTCTCAGATCCCTGGAATCAAAACCACAGTGGTGGACAAGCTATAGCAACGGTCGTCAAAATGCTGCTGTGATGTGCCATGCCGCTCGCTTTGAGATTGAGAAGGAAGAACTTCTTAATCATCATAGAAGCCTAACTGAAGTTACTCATGGATTAAACATGCACTTGAACCAATCTCTGGAAGATTCTTATACCCAAGCTCAGCAGCATCGTGAATTTATAAGGAGTATTGATACCCTACAGCAAAGTCTACTACGTGACCTACGTAGAAATAGCAACAGTATTCAAAATCAAGTTACGGAGCTCCTATCAGGTACCAGAGATATGTTTCGTAATGCAAATGGAGAATTCCGGGGGTTTATTGAAACCACTTTGACCGAGACTGCTACTCTCACTAAGGTATCCTTCCTCCAACTGAGTTGTGTAGTTTTCTTATTACCCAATGGAACTTACGCCTGATTCTAACTGGTAACAGCAAATTAAATCGTCCATTATCTCGGCTCAAGAAGTAAAAAGAGCTTTGAACGAGGTACTTGTCAAAGAAGTGAAGCAAAACTCAGACTTAGTTTCTGCAGAGCAGACTGCTCTCCTAGCCAATGCTCATCTTATTACCGATATTCAAGGCTCACTCACCGAGGTAAAGCAGGCTGGAATGGGTATCATAGCGGAAGAGCTGAAACATCTCCACATGTCGATGGTAAATATCCCTGGCTTTGTGTAGCTCACCAACTAACGGGAAGATAGCGTTCATTGAGTGAAATAGTATCCAGTGTGAGCCAAACGCACGCTTCCCTCGATGATGTATGAGTGTGACTTGCCTGATGCCATTGGCATGATAGCAACTAACAATAAATCTGCAGCGTGTGAAACATATTGATGCAGCCCTTAGCCACTTTGAAGAGAAAACTGCGTTTCTTCAAAACGTGATGACTACGCAGATATTAAACCAAACTCGACTCCAGCAATCTTTCCATGAAGACCTTCGTGCAGCTCAAGCTCTTTTACACAACATCACAAACTCTGCTATATATCTACAGGCCACGATCGGAGATGCCCAATCTACATTCAGTACACTTATTCCGCGGAAAGGATCACTAATATCTATAATATGGTGGCTGTGGTATGCCACAGTATTTGGCATCCTGACTCTATTTAAAACAAAACTTATAGTATATGCTATCTTTTTTTCTGGTAAGTTTACCCTCGCTGTGTGTTTTATTTCCCATTGCTCATTAGCATCATAGTCTTCGGAGCAGTTCTTTTCATATTAGGAGGTCATGACTGGCTTCAGACCATTCAAATACCCACTCTCATCACCCTACGCCAAGTGACACCCGTCGAGATAATTTGCTTTGCACTGGTATTTGTTATTAGTGCTCTTACCATTGTTATTATTACTGTCAAAGGATTCCCTTCTAAGTCAAAACTCGGGATGAACACGAATTCGGAAGCATTGAGGCTTCCTTAGCCTCCCGGGTTATCTATATGCGCAAATCCAGAACGTTTACCAACTACAAATCCACCTATATGCATTCCCCTTTATGATTTTTATATTCGGCAAATATTCGGCAATTTATATTTTATCATTGCTATTACATCATGACCTTCTCGTTTGACTCTACTTTCATACGCAGACTCAGTTTATTGATTGCATCACTTTGCTATCACAAGATGAAACCTAAAACCTAACTGTGCCTTCCGACTCCATTTTTCATTAACTGCATCGAATTACAATTCTAGCATTAATCATAATGTGCATGAGTATATACAAACCCAGTGGCTCTATTTTCTATTTTATAGGACGTCTATCATCATCTATGATGCATGTAAGAGGAAAATCCTCTGCTGCTATTCCGCAGTAAATTCCAGTAGCGAGTTTCACCAAAGCCGTTAACTGTCGAAGAGTATCCGTGGCATAATTGTTCAGGTATCTGGATTATCGTAGTAAAACATTTAGCGCCACGACTTCCACTTGTAAATATAACTGAGGTATCGTCGCTAGTATGGACCGCGTATGGGGGTAAGAGGCGTCATAGTAAGTTCCCGTTGATGGTAAGACGCATACCTTTCCGTTGCCTGGTAAGCTGGAAAATTGGGTTCGTAAGCTTCAAAGAGAAAATTCGGCTAATTTTCTCTGTGGCCATATTCACGATTATATTGTCATTCGGATTGCGGTAGGTCATCTCTTTTTCCTGCCAACAACTTTGGTAAATCCATCTTCGTCAACTTCTGGTTCCTCGCGTTGTTTTGGTGCCGATCGAGGAACGGGAGCATCTTCCATATCAATATCATCATCGTCTTCATCCTCACCATCATCGTCGCCGTCATCATCGCTGCTATCATCCACGCCATTCACTCCAACTCTATTGATAATATTAGCAGGTAGCTTGCTGCCACCGTTTTGCTCTTCTGCTTTGAACTGATCCCACATTGCCTCCACACGTTCAAATTTCCCTTTTTCGATCTCTGCCTTCAATTCACAGATCTGATCGGCGATCTGGCTAATGCTTCCGTCATCAACAACCACGTCGAACTCATCTGTCATGACTTGTATTAACACATCTTCAAGGTCTTGTGCATCGGTTTCAGGGTGAGTGCTGAAAAGCTCTGCAATGGCACCACAGAACCAATCGCGTTTGCTCTTTGAATTAGGACCTCCCCAGGAGGATTCGACGGCCAGTGTGAGAGATGGCCAGGAATATAAGGTAAGGGTTATAGCGAGGTCAAGATGCGCGGAGGGAGAAAGGGAAGTTGCCCCTTGAGTCTGAGCAGGAGGTTGTTGAGGTCCTGTAGACTCCATCATGCGACAGTTATCCTATCGGTTCAATAAGTGGTAAACGGAAAACTGGGATAGATGGCAGATCTTTGATTGTCAGTCAATTCTCATACAACATCCCACATCGAACTTTTCTCTATCAAGCGCAGAAAATCAAAACTTTATTCTGATTACTAATCAGTATGTTCATACGTAATCCATTGAAACTCTCGTGCCGCCAGAAGCGCAGCCGCTAGTCACTAGCCGCCGTCCCCTCAATCTTGCTTGCTTCAGAGGAAAGGGACAAGCTGCTGCCTATAAGCGGCGCACAAAGCAATTGTCCACGGGGTGGGTTTCAATTGGAAACATATCAGCTCGGATAAATAAATATTTCTATCTGGTTTTCAACAGGTACTACCGTTAGAGTCACAAGCCACAAGGGGTAGTGACTTGGGTTTGTTTGTTGTAATGCTATTTCATGATTTTCTTGAACCCGTCTTCCATCCTGCAAATCCTGAAATGTGTTCTGACCGTTTCGGCCCGCAGTAGTAGCGCGTCTCCTTGCCATGAACCAACTACGAGGCCTAAACCTTAAAGTATTCCAGTATACAATATCAACCATATAAGTCTTTCTGCCATGAGTGCAATTGCCTTGTTTACTTTGTTCTCCTCCTGCTTGTACGGCCCAGATGACAAAAATATGGCAGTGTGGTTGTGCTTGCAGTTATGACGTCATGTGCGTATGGATGGAAACAAATAATTCACGTAATAACTTTGTTAGTAAGGATTTAACCTTAACTAAGCTATGACCTCATCTTTCTTGTTCCTTTTTTCCACTTCAAGCTCCCTTTTTATCCCTGCTCGAGTAAACAACAAGGCAAACTTGAAAAGCCCCGATGCCGCACAGAGTCTGCTGATGTTCTGCATCCTACTAGAGCATGGCCCGTTACTCCCCTCTATACTCGGTGTCCATGGCTGTGACTGCTATCCAATGGCTTGATATTCACTGTTGGTGATTGGATTGTTCCTAGAAATGCCATTCAACATCCTCTCCGTGGCTTTCCATGCCTCCTTTACCGCCGTTTCAACCGGCGTAACGCATGTATGTCCCGTAAAGCTTTCAAACTTCGGCCACGCAATGCTAATACGATTTTCTCTTGAGTAGTATCTCGGCAAGAAGCCTGTCAAAACAGAGCCTGCTGCACATTTCTCATACCATAGCGGACTTGAGGTTGTTCGGCGGTTCCTCGAGCATGCATCGCGCCATACGGTTGAAGAACTTCAAGCCTTTACCGGCCAGAAAGTGCCAGCGTCGTATTGGGTGGCAACTGGGAGTGTCATTATCCCTGCAGAGCACATAGAGTCTGCAGCTCACATTCTCGTTGCACAGCTAGGGCCAGAAGGCGTATCCCTAGTTGGTGGGAGCAAGTGGTGGCAGTGGAGGGACACCGAGGCTGCCCTTGTTGCAGAGTGGCTTGAGACTAGAAGAGATTATAACGACCGACGGGCGCGGAATGCCAAATCGAACCGTATTATTCTCTATATCCATGGCGGCGCATATTTCTTTGGTAGTGTGGAAACCCACAGATACCAGTTACAGCGACACGCCCGCAAATTAAAGGCTCGTGTTTTTGCTCGGTGAGATTTACATTTCCTCCATCCAAGTTGATATGAATACTAACCGCCTTGCTAGTAAGTTCCCTACTTCTTCCATAAGGTATTAGCGTCTATGAACCATACCGTTAACTATGGAGACCATAGCTCGATTTCGATTAGCTCCACAATTTCCATTTCCATGTGGGCTACATGACTGCCTTGCAGCTTATTTGTATCTAATAACCATCCAAAAACCAGAGGAGATTATAATAGCTGGCGACTCCTCAGGTGGTGGGATGGTGATGTCGTAAGTACATGACTCGTGCATATAAGATTTGTAAAGCTAACTTAAATGTAGGATGCTAGTCACACTCCGGGATCAAAAATTTCCATTGCCCGCTGGAGCTGTTCTGATATCCCCTTGGGTTGACTTAACGCACTCTTTCCCAAGCGTTGCTGGTACTGGAGTGCATGATTACATTCCCATTTGCGGATTTAGGCACCGACCGTCAACTGCATGGCCTCCCCCAAGCGCAGACGAATATGGAATAGAGTCAACGACAGGTGAGAAGATTCTTAATAAGATCAATTCACCCCCCATGGTGGACAAGCCATCAATCACCGACACCAAAGCTATCGAAGACTTTTATACCAGTCAGGCCTGTGCTACAGCTCAGTCGGCTCATGTTGAGGATTACACAACTTCTGAACTTCAAGAGTCAAATGGCCATCGTCGAAACACCCAGATGCTGGGCGAGCTTCTCCGAGTTGAAATCGACGGTGCAACTATCGAAATTAAAGATCAAATTCACCTATATACGACTAACAAGCTTATATCACACCCCCTGGTATCTCCTGTTCTCCAACCGTCTCTGGGAGGCCTTCCGCCGCTACTTGTTATCTCTGGTGGAGGGGAACTCCTTCGAGATGAGCAGATATATCTTGCACATAAGGCAGCGAATCCAGAAGCATACCCCCCCAATGACGATATCCTTGCCAAGTATGACCCGGACTGTAAAACACTGTCCCAATACAAACCTACTTATGTACAACTTCAAGTCTGGAATAACATTTGCCACGTTGCACCGACCCTGAGTTTCACGCGGCCAGCAAAATATATGTATAGATCAGTTGCCCAATTTTCCGCCTGGGCCCTATCAAGAGCACAGGAGTCGAGTATTGATATACCAGACTCATCCCCTACCTCATCTGGTGACTTATTATCAAACGCTGAGGAAAAGAAAGCTTCAAATAAACAAACCGCTGAACCAGAGCTAGCTCAACATGCAACCATTGGGAAAGCTGGTGACCCAATACCGCCATTTCAAAACCATATGATCCGCCAATTGGTTGATTCGGAGGGCCATTTGCTCCCACTTCCTGACGAACATGACCTTCCCGCTCTCCAAGTCCCGCGGAACCACATTGGGGTACCAAAACCCATACCGGTTCGCCGCTGGCTTGCCGCCAAAGAAGAATGGGACTCCAAATTCGTCAAAGAAAAGCGTAGATTACAAAAAGAGCGACTGAAGCGGATTCCTATCGGAATTGATGATATAGCACCTGGAGACCGTCCTCCACCTAGCTCACGGGCTGCACGACGAGGAGTTACTGTCAGTGAAGTGCGGCAACCAACGAAGAGAAGCATCATGCTGTCGTTCTGGAACAGATTAGGTGCAATTCACGATGCCAAAGTGATGGAAAAGGAAAAGAAAAATAACGTTGAAAATAAGTTTCCAACTCTGTGGCGAGGGGGTGTTCAAGGTGAACAGCGAGCTGCGGCCAATGTCTCACTGCCAAATGGACAAAGCAAAACTCAGGTTGTTACGGATATTGGTCAATCCAACGAGTCACAGCGGGATTTTACTACGAAGCCTAGTAGGGCGATTCCAGAAGCATCTGTACCACAAATCTGGAGATCCCCTAGCAGTGAAGAGCTTGGGAGAACACGCTCTCCACGTCTAAATAGCGAATCCCAGGGGGTTGTTAGTGACAAAGGCCGGGGTCCAAAAGATGAATCGCCTGTTGACTCACTACTTGATGAAGCAAGTATACGGACAATTCGACACTCGAAGGGAATAATCAGTCCTCCACCGGTTTCAGCTGCCCCTCTATCCGACTACCAATCTGTGCTACAGCCTGGGCCATACAGCGTCGACAAGACAATCGTTGGTGGACCAACACAGAAGAATGAAGGTACCTCTGGAGAGTCAGATGCAGTCACTCAGGATTTACCTGGTGAGGTTGTAAATCGCATGGATGGGAATAAACTACCGATGTTTGATTTTGAAGCAACAGGCAGCAATCCGCAGCGGGAGCTGGGGCCATTCCCTTCCTCACTGAATGGAAGTGGTGGTGGTGGTGCTCGGGATAACCAGAGCGGGTATTCCAGCAACTACAGCTAACAATCATTCTCTGGTCCGGGTAACAGTGGGTTCCGCTGAAGATGAAGGTAATTGTGATTTATTTGAAATGAATTTATCTATCAAGAAGCTATGGTGGCTACATTAAAGATCATTAAACCGTGACCCAAATACTACCCTTGGGTTTTTAATTTTAACTTGCGATTTACTATTTGTGTTATATACTATACATTAGGCTAAGTTTAATCTCGGTTTCATAATAACAGCCAGGTTTTTATAAGGCAATAAGTATACTTAAAGGATATAGAGCCTCACCTTGAAGCTTCAGGTGCCTCCGGCAGGCAAGCAAAATCATACAAAAGGTATATGCGAGGTGACGCTGAATGAACAGTATGAGGGTATTATTCGCCTCAGACCTGTCTCACCATTCGAGTCCGACTTTTTCTGCAATTTTCTTTGATACATCCAAGAAAGCATTCCGGCGAACGCTTCTATCATTGCTTTCTTCAGCCACGACAGTAGGCATACCCCTATCTGCATCTTCACACACGCGCGCATCAAGAGGGATGTCTCCAAGGAAATCAATACCAAGGCGTTTACAGGCCGCAACAACTCCGGTATTCTCACCATGACTGGGCTGGTGTCCTTCATCTCCCGCGGCATGATTGTTCGATCGTGAGAATATCTTAGTCTGCTTTCCACAATGTGGGCAAGCAAAATAAGCCATGTTCCGTATCATTCCTAATACAGGGACATTCATCTTTTCAAACAAGCCAAATCCTCGAACGGCGTCTCGTAGAGCAATATCCTGCGGCGTAGACACTATGACAGCGCCATCAACAACTACCTCCTGGTTGATGGTAAGCTGCACATCTCCTGTTCCCGGTGGAAGGTCTAATATGAGCACATCTAGCGGGCCCCATGAAACGGAATGGAGAAGCTGGTTCATTGCCTTGCTGACCATGAGTCCTCTCCAGGATATGGGAGTGGTATCCATGAGCGGCGAGCTAGGGTCATCCGTCAAATGTCTCGCATCTTCAGGCGGCGGTGGGAGCAAATATCCCATAGACATCGATTTCAGGCCATAATTGGTCAAAGGGATGAGGCAGTTATCTGAGAGAATGGAGAGAAAAGGAGCGCTCAGCTGTTTGCATCGGTGATGGGGTCAAAGAGAAGACATACTCCCGTCAAGCCGCGGTTCCCCAGATAGATTAAGAAGAGTAGGTATGGATGGCCCAAATATATCTGTGTCGAGAATTCCAGTCCGGAATCCTCGTCTTGCCAGTGACAGCGCAATATTCACTGTCAAGTCCGGCCTTAGCCCTGAGCCCAAAATATACCATTGACATTCTAACCTGCAATTGTAGATTTCCCGACTCCTCCTTTTGCCGATGATACAGCAATGACCTTATTAACATCCTTGATCCTCCGTTTCTGGGGCAGCCCACGGCGGCTTTGAAATGTTGGTGGTGTCCCAGACCTGGGCAGTCCCTAGAAGTAAAACATGCATTAGCTAGAGGTCTAAGGATAGAATTGATGGAGATAACATACTAATGGGTTTTCATGCTGAAGCTGGCGGCAGGTGGAAAAAAAGGCCCGCCGCATGGTAATCGCACTCTATTTGAGAAGTCGTAACAGTTTATCCTGTCCTCCGCGCCGTTTCTTCTTGGGGTGGATGTTTTGAGATGCTTGAAGTTGCGACTCGGCAAAACTTGCTCTGGTGGCTGCGAAACTCAAAAGGAAATTTTTCCCGAAGTTTTTCTCGATAAGCCGAAAAAAAAAAAAAAGCTCAAAGGTAGATGAACAACTTCGATAACAGTGACTTGCTATGCCAGAAGGCTCATAATGTCTGTGAAGAAAGGACGAGATAAAACGTTGGCGGAGCAGATCGCTGAGCTCGAAGATCCCACTCCCAAAGGTACGCCCCCTAATTGCTATCTATATGAGATACTGGTTGAGCAGTGGACTAATAATGCAACGACAGAATTCGACCCGGAGGATCAGAGTGATGGCGCTCAGGAGAGTGATAGCGACAGTGGTAGCGATGCTATAGATCTTGATACTGGGAGAGAGCATTACGAAGCCGTGAGGTATGTTGCAGATAATCTATTTCCAGTATTTACTTACTAACAGACCAGCAGCAAGAGCAAACTCAGAAAAGCAGAACAGATAGAGCTAGGAAGCGAATACGCTGGGTCGCGGGTTAGCCGACACGATTTGAATGGATATGACTCCAGCGGATCAGGTTCTCTAGAGGAGAGAGAGAGTGAAGGAACCGACGATAGTTTTAGTGACGGATTTTCCGCAAGTGAGGAAGATGAAGATCAAGACATGAGTGACGGATCCGAGACGGATGGCGTGGAATCATACGAAGATGATGAGTCTGGCTCTGATACATCTGGCTCTGATAATATGGAGGAAGAACCACGAAAGAAATCGAAATCAGAATCCACGAAGACTGCTGACAACGACCGCGAAGAACTGCGACGACTGATGGCCAGTGGGGATAAGATCGTGACCGCATCAATATCACAGGCCGCCAAAGATGATGCTGTTAAAGGTGCAGCTGTTAAGAAACAGAGATTTACATTCGATGCGTTACTGAACTCCCGGATTAAGCTACAGAAGGGTCTCACTTTACTCAATGGAGAGACTTTACCTGCAGACGAGACTGAAGACCTGATAAAGTCTGCTGAAACGGCTGCGTTATCTCTATGGAATATGCTGGGTGACCTTCGACAAACACTCGCGGAACACCAGGCTGCAGGTGACGCTAACCAAAAGAAACGCAAGAGGCCTGCTCCTGCAACGGTAGAGACAAGCTCGGCAGACATTTGGGGCCAGATGTGTGAACTTGAAGCCCAATCCCTCTCTCACAGGCGTGGAGTGCTCGATAAATGGTCTCGAAAGGTTCGCGGAGCACGTAGCAGCACTCTTTCTAATAACAACCGGGGCAAGCTGTTGAATACCAGCTCAGACGAGCAGAGCATGACTGCTGTTCTGGAGACGTATGTTTCTAAAGAGAGCAGAAGTGATAAGTCATCTGCTTCCAACACCAATTCTGAAACGCGAATAGCATACGATGATACAGCGTTCTATCAATCACTTCTCCGTGACTTGGTTGAGCAACGCATGGCAGCATCTGCCAATGGTGGAGTTATCCTGGACTCGATATCTACTCAGCTTCCCAGGAGTGGGACTACAAATCCCATTACAGGAATGCGCAAGGACAAGGTGAAGCGGACAGTAGATACCAAGGCTTCCAAAGGGCGAAAAATGAAGTATAATGTGCATGAGAAACTACAGAACTTCATGGCTCCAGAGGATCGCGGCTCATGGTCTAATCGAGCCAGAGACGAATTCTTTGCTTCATTGTTGGGTCGAAGTGTGAGTAATGTACTAGGCGAGGATGAATACAGTGATAATGATGGTGAGTCTGTGGATGACGATGCCGAAGGAGGGTTAAGGTTGTTTAGAAGTTAGCCCTGTCGACAGCTGATAGAAAAGGATGGGTTTGAACAATGCTATATAGAATGACGAATGCATATATAATCATTATAATTACCAGCATGAGACCGCCTAGCGCGTTTGTATATTCTTTTAATAGTAACAATGTGATTGATTCAATTGGCCAGCCTCCCGAGCGCCATAGAAAAATGCAGTGCTTGCCGCGATCCTGCGCTGTGACCAAGTTAGCCAGGGACTTTGAAGGAAATATAAAACCACGGCAGAGACACGGGGAATATGGAGTAAAGAACTATGCAAAAAGCAGATGAAAGGCCTAGTAGACGTCATCTTCTTGACTATAAGTGTGGCGGCTACGGGTAGGATCCTTGCGCATCTGCTGCCCCGAACCGGTAAAGCCAACTAAGACGAAACCCAGTTAGTAAATCTAAATTGACAAGCATTGGAAGAGAATACAAGTCATACCTCTTGCATTTATTCCTTCTGGTGTCCTGAACATGGATTCCTTCTTGACCTTTCCGAATTTACTCTTGCTCGTAAAATCTTGCCACTTGTTCTTGCCGGCTTCCAAGTCTTTCTTCCGTTTCACCTTGCGGGCGGCCTTTGACGGCCGTGGTAAGCCATCATTCTGGCCGGCCACATTCCTTGCCTGATTGGCGAGGTCGGGGTTGATATCAGCTGCTGCTGAGATAACACTGGATTCGGCGCCTACATGTGAACCGGCGCTACCGTCATGACCCGTACTCGAGCTGTTGATGTTGTTGGGGGCTAAACTGCCTGGTGATGAGGATATATTATCAGCTTTTCGCTTTTTCGAGTCAGGAGCAGAGAGAGGGCGGATATCCTTTGCCGTCAAGGTCTCAATAGTGGAGTATGACTTGAAGGAGACAATGTAGATGGGGTTAGTGGCTGAGCCAGTAAGGGAAGTGATGCGGGCAGGGTAAAAAGCGCCATCACCCGATGTCCAGCGGGCGAGGACGTTGTCGTTGACGCAAAATGAAGCCGGCTGAGTCTGCTCCTCCTGCGGTGGGGTAGCGTCTGCGGCGGCTGTTGGAGCTGGAGGGGCTGGTTTGCGGTATCCAGCCTGGTACGCGGGATGATTCTCCTTGGACCACTTCTCCTTGACTGGTTCTGGGGCTGGCTGAGGCTCGGTTGGGGGTCGTAGTTCGTCGATGGATTGTTTGGTAAGTGCTATGAGTTCTTCCAGCTCTGTTTTTAGACTCTGCAGTTCTGTGTTATCAGGGTCGACCTGCAAGCTGGACTGTACCGTTTCGAGCTAAAAAAAAAAAAAAAAAAAAGTACAGTCATTCCGTATTCTAAGCATAACAGGGGGAATATCAGTACCTGTAGCATAAACTCCTTTACCTCCGCCTCCATAGAAGCAACGTCCGTCATGATGTCGGTGTGCTGAGCAGATGGCCACGGGCGTCAGTTTTCAGTTGTATCGTGGGCTTGATGGTTTCAACAAGGACAAAAAGAGGCAGCTAATGAAAAATAAAGGAAAATATTGCATGCCTCCGCCTTTCTCGAAGATAACGCCCTTAATGCTCTTTTCGTGATCTACTTTGGCCTTCTTCATCGTCTTTTCCTGGCGGCTTTTCGGTGACTGCCCAGGTGGAAATTCAGTCACGTGGTAGAATAGGTCACATGATTTATTGGTTTTGAATCATGTGACATAAATTAATCACGTGGATGATAATCAGATAAGAGCTTAAACTTTATCTTTCTAATTTGTCAGCAAGCAGCGACCCCTTAAAGCGGCGGGCGATCGTCCCGCTTTCGGCCTTCGGCGCTTGCTGGCCCAAAGAAGAAATTCTCGACGTCAGCTTCAACTTCAGCTTCGGCTTGATCCTCAGCCTCGTCGCTCGCTTTTGATAACTCGACGATCTTGCTCTGAAAGCAAGCAATTATTAGTCGGCTTTCGTTCCCCCGGTTGCTCCGTTGCTGGCGCTGTGCGTGTCAATTGTCCCTGGCTACTTTTAGCCGCGGCTCGAAGTGTTACAGACGGTGAAATACGAGACCCCCGTTCTCGGCCTCCCGCTAACGAGCGCCCTTCAGGCTTCAGCCACCTGCGTGTTACCTCCGGCCAGCTGTCCACAGACGGGCGATGTCACCGCGTGAGAGCTGATCTCAGTCGCTGTTCGCCTGTTCCACCGTCTTCTGCACACTTCGAACCCGCAACGCACCATCCTGGCCCTTGTCCTAGTCCTTGTCTGGTTGTGCCGCAATTTGGCCGGCAGCTTATTCTCCCTTCGATCGCTGCCTTCCACCGTTCTTCCAAGCCTGACCGTTTTTGCCTGGCCATCGTCAAGGCCATCATTCTTCTGTCCTGCAATTCTAGAAGACGGGGAAAAGAAAAAGACTGCTCAGTTACACCCTGGACAGCTTCTAGAACATATTGCAATTATCTCTTTCTGATACCGCTGCTATTGTCCTTCCCACCACCCCACGCTTGCCCACGGGGACGAGTTACTCCGGCTCATCTCCTGCCTGGAGAGGCCCATCATTTCACTCATCACCCACTTGACCGGATCTACTTGAAGTATCGCTTCCGTCATTTTTTTTTAGCTCTCAACGTCCACTCTTATCGAAATGGCTGAATTCGACCCTTCCTTCCAGCGTAGCCTCTATCTATCGCCCGACCAGCAGGATTTGCTCCTCGCTGCCCTCTCATCCAATAACCAGCCAACCAAACCTGGTCCTCAGCCCAATCACCGCTCTGCAAACGGCTCATCTGGAAACGATATCTTTGACTCACCTCCTCAGGATATTCCAGGCTCCGGTCAACTCAGCTTCAATCCGGATGACAGCCCATTCCTTGGACTCGACCTAGATGCTGAATTCGATGTCTCGGATCAAGCCTTGATTGGAGACCTCCCGGCCATAGAAGGTGAACAGCAGATCGCTGTTGAGCCTCGCGAAAAGAGAAAGAGTCTTGACGGCGGGGAAGGCGCAGATACAGGGAAAAAGCGCAAAGAAAATGAAGAAAAGGTTGCGAAGAAACCTGGGAGAAAGCCCTTAACTTCAGAACCAACAACCGTGAGTATCTTCTGAGTCTTGCTCTTCCCTTACATCCCCTATTAACTTCAGGTACTAAACGGTTTTGGTCATAGAAACGGAAAGCTCAAAACCGAGCTGCACAGCGAGCGTTCCGCGACCGCAAGGAGAAGCATCTCAAGGATCTCGAAACCAAGGTTGCTGACCTTGAACGCGCCTCTCAAACCGCAAATCAAGAAAACACATTACTCCGTGCACATATCCAGCGTCTCCAAGTCGAATTGAAGGAATACCGCAAACGGCTATCATGGATCAGCAGTGGCAACAGCTTTTCCCCAACAACTAGCTTGCTAAATCAAGCGAGAAGTCTGCACGCTCAGTCTCGCTTGAACAATGATTTTTCGTTTGATTTTCCCAAGTTCGGCGACCTCCCTGGGGCTCATATGAACAATATGGGATCGTTGGCGAAGGGAACCCCCAATGCTCGCAGCCAGACACATCCAGCCCTAGGAATCAAAGCCACCAGCCATATTGGAGCTACTCCACAGTTCACGCCGTCAAACGGCAGTACATTCAGACAAAATGGCCAATCTTCCAACGCAAATAAAGGCCATGAAGCTCCCGGCAGCACCTACAATTCGCACAACTTTGAAACCTCCCCTGCTACATTCTCCGAGTCGCCCTCGGCTTCGTCAGAGTCTCAGCACATATCATCGATATGCACGTCCCCCGAGTCTAGCCTTACATCGCCTACCATCGCACAGAAGGGAGATGCATCCAACTCTGCACAGGCCAACGGCAACGGGAACACAAAAAAGAACAGTCCTTCACAGTGCGAGCTGAAATTTTATCAGCAGCTAGGCGAAGCATGCGGTTGCGTTGATAACCCCATCCCCGCAGCCCTTGCAAAGAAGTCAAGCCAGGGGTCTACAAACCCCAAAAGCCCAGAAAATGCAGCGAGCACCCTTTCTCCTGCAAACTCAACGCCAACTATGAGTACCAGTACTGCGTCCGAAAATACAAACAATACCCAAACAGTATCTGATCCCAGAGGGAACGGTTCCGCAACAGCATCCTCCAACGTGCTCTCTGACCCCTCCATCCCTAGCTTTGACTGGCTCGCGCAGCAGAATGGCGGCCACTTTGACCCAGTCCTGTTCGGCGATTATCGCGACCCACAGGACGCTGTTCTTTCCCAGGATTTCAGCGGGTTCTTTGATGATGCTTTCCCTCTACCTGACCTAGGCGCATTTGATGCTGCCACCCCCGGCTCCACAACTAAGACACCTGGAAAGACTGATGCCCCGGTCACCACGGTAGATATCGATGATGACGAAGAGGTGGTACCGGGCGAAGACAGATCTCAGATGCTTTCCTGCACTAAGATATGGTCAGTTCCTGCCGTCAAATCGGTTGATTCAAGCGATAGTTCGTCTAACCTGGTTTCTAGGGATCGTCTTCAACGACTGGAGAAATTCCGCAACGGTGAAATTGATGTCGACAACCTTTGCACTCAACTCCGTACCAAAGCCCGTTGCTCCGAGGGTGGTGTGGTCATTGACCAAAAGGACGTCGACGATATCGTTACCAGAGCGATTTGATCTTTGTTCGTTGATTCGAGATTAATAATTGCATACCAGTCTCCCGCCTTGAAACAGGAATCAGACTTCTCGATTGATGACTATTCCCTGTTTGCGTTCCGCTTTACACGCCAGTTCGCTCCCTTTCTGCTGCTCTACTATTCTCCTTGCTCTCGATTTTGTCCAATATTTGTTTTTTAAGCTCTTCGAAGTTTTGGCTACATGCCCACTTCCCAAGGATCATCCGCAGACGGCTCCTCTATAAGGACGATTACGATGGTCTATATACCTCTATCTTCCTTCTTTTATTTCTCATGAACGTGAACAAAATAACCTCCACCTGATTTATTTCTTGATCTTCTTTATTGACATCATCCCCCCCGTGTTGGTTTGGCAGATTTCTTTGATTTTTTGACTTGCTTTGATCTTTGTTGAAATATGTATATTCTCCTGCTTGCAGGACAAGGGCAGTGAGATATAACAGAGAGCATAGTTGACTGCCGTAGCTACGGCTGTCTTCTTGTCCTTTCGTTATACTCCATGGTATGCCCGATTTACTTTACAACACAGAAAGGCGCGAGTGGCCCAGATGGATGGACTGGTGTACGGATGGACTACATATTTAGCGTCTATAGCGTTTGATTGTTTTAATACAGAAGAATCTCTATCTCCAGATATTGAGAACCTTAGCATGTGGAGGCTAGCTTTGGTTACAACAATAATGGGGGGTGATCTGTAAATATAGGATTTTGATCATCTAAACGGAAAGGCATTCGTAGTTAGAGTCCAAGCAATACAAAGACATCTACATTTACATTTTAGAGACGGGAACGCTTTACTGGTGATCAAGTACGCAAGCTGCCAATATAGTTAGGGAACCTACTGGTCACAAGGAAGCTGATTAACATATTGAGTACAGGATTTAAGGTATCTCAGGTTCAGGGGGGCGAGGAATGGATAGAACAATGTTACGTTTAAAGGGGATATAAATAATTGGGAATAAAGAGAAGCAGAAGAGGGAGCGTTTTATGGAACAGTTTTGATATAGAAAAACAGGGGTAATAGGATTTCGAATAGCAATGGAGCAAGGTGTTAGAGGGTACGAGGACAAATATGGAGGCGACAGTTAGGAGAAGGTAAAAGAGTAAGTAGACAGGATACATCCCCCGAGAATGCACGGAATACGGATATCTAAACAGCGATGTCTCAGCACGAATCAATCATGACTCGGTAGCCGAAGGAGTGGGCTTGTCTCCCGCAGGGGCTGGAGTAGATGCAGGAGAGCTCGATTCGCCAGCTGCTCCCTTGTATCCCATGCCTCGTCCACCACGGCCACTACCTCTTCCGCCTCGCTCGCCACCACGTCCGCCTCTTCCACGTCCTCCGAATCCTCCTCGGCCTCCTCTACCGCCCTCGCCGTCACTGGCTGCGCTTCCGCTCTGGTAACCGCTGCGAGTGTTTGCTGACGAGCCACCGCGGCTGCTGGCCTGCCATGTACCGGCATTTCCCTGGCCATCGCGGTTGGAGGAACGGTGTGAAGCCCGGTCTTCGAAGACCTTGACATTGGGCTTTCGGTTAGGTCCAGCAGGGCTGGGTTTCTTGTGCTCCAGTGGCTGTCTCTCGAGAGCAAGCTTGGAGTCTTCTGGTGTAGCAAAGGTGACTACAAAGTTGAATTTGCCCCATTTCTCGATCTTGACGATCTTCGCTCGGTCTTCTTCAGGCCATAATTGTCGAACTGCCTCCTCAGTGTCTACGTTGGAGATGAAGAGGCCGCAGGTTAGTTTTTTGTCCGTGGAGCTAGCCGATTTTGAGTCTGCTTGTCCTGGCTGCTGGGCAGAGCCGTTGGCTTCGGATGCAGAGTCCCCGGCAGATGGAGCTTGTTGTTGTTGTTGCTGCTGTTGCTGTTGGGGTGCAGGAGTTCCGGCGAGAGGAGTTACTGGCTTGGGGGTTGCTGGTTTCTCCTTGTTGGCACCAATTGGAGCAGGAGAGGCGGTAGACTTAGGTGGCAGAGGCGGGTGTTGTTTACCTTGGTTGGGGGTTTGTGTGGAAGAGACCTGGGGAGGATACTGGTTGCCGGTGTTCCGTGATGGTTGGGCCGGTATCTGCCCAAATTGCGGTGGCGCTACTCGGGTATGTGGAGGTCCTCCTGGCCCTCCGGATGTGCCTCCTGCAGCACCAGAAGGGTTGGCGAGCGCTGGAGGAGCAGCACCGGTCTGGGGAGCACTGGTAGTAGTAGGTTTGCCGCCTCGGTGAGAGAAGTTGAAGCCCTGGGCGCGCATCTCGGTACCGATTCGGCCGCCCTCGATATCGAGGACCAGGTATCCAAACGCAGCGTCGGCCAGGTTGAAGTTCCACAGATTCTTGAAGGCACTCTCATCCACTTGGCCGCCTGCGTTGCTTGCTGTTACTGGTCCGCCGAATGGGTTACCTCCGTTAGCAATGCTAGGCATCTTCTGGACAATGTCCAGGGCGTTGTCCAGCAGAGTCTTTTGGGCTTCATTTGCATTTATGGCGGACTCAACTTCACCGCGGACTGTATCCCAGACATCGTTGAAGGAGGCCTTGGAGGCAGCCAGTTTACCGCGGTAATGGTCGAGGGTCGGGTTGACGCTGAATTCGTTGTAGGAGCTTCCGTATCTGAAGTGCAGGCCGGCAGAGATGGAGAAATCGGCTTTGAGGGTGACGGAGAGCTGGTTCAGCATGCCCTCTCTGGCAGGGGATGCATGAGTGACGAAAATACGGGTCTCTGCAGGGTCGTAGACACGGTTGGCAGTATCAACTAGCTCGCCCATCTGCAGCAGCGTGGTCCACATGGTACCCTGGCCACCGGCAATGGTCGTCTTGCCCTCACCGTTGTCAAAGAGCTTGTGCATAACAATTGCGCCTCCGAGGCCAAGCAGACGAAGCTTGACCCCGCCGATATCTAGTAGTCTCGAATTGGCCTCATCGATAATGTGTAGCTTGTCGACCTTGTACTCGCCAGAGCGGAACTTTTCCAGCACACGGACATCCTCACAGGCGCCCCACACGGTATAAACTGGCACATCGAGGGTCATCTGCTTGTTAAGGAGGAGGGGGAGTTCGGAAAGTGGGAGCTGCTCGGGACTGAACCGTTGCTTGATGGATTGCTGGGGAGGTACCTGAGCAACGCTGCGCTTAATGGGCTCTGGGAGCAAAGGAGAGTACTGTGCAACATGTTTAAGGGTCCTGAACAGGAGCAACGAAGCGTCAGTATGTGCGGAGAGGGAGACAGGACAGGAGAGAAATAGAATAGTTGGCTTACTTGTCTGCAATTCTCTCCAGAGAGCTATCATCGTAAAAACCAAAGTCACCAGTGTGGATGATGTGGTCAGCTCGAGCTTGTTTGGCGAGTTCGTTTAACGACTTGAGGTTTCCTGCAGCAGCATTTCACACTCCATGTTAGATATTAGGACAGCACACAGGTAGCGGCAAGCATCAAATTTGTATATTCCCCCGTATTCCCACGAAAAAAAAGACAGGTGTAGCAACGAGGCTTAACGGGGGGGGCAGGTCCTCACCTCGCACGTCCGCAATACAGAGGATCCTCACAGCTCCATTTTGAATGATCCTGCCGTTGTTTGGTAGCAGCGGCGTCGCCCCCGGAGTTGGCACCACCGTCGAACCGTTCGGCAGGGTATAGGGAGTGCTCGTGAACGCGTGAGGAGGATGGGGCTACAGCAGAGACAGAAGACAGGGTCAGTCGGCTCCGCACAGCCAGCGAAGGGGGGGAGGGGAGCGCCTGGTCTTTGCTAGCATCGCAGCGCTGCGGCAGACTTACTGAAGCCATGGATGACAGTTTGACAGCGGACTTTCGTTTCGTTCAGAGAGACAGACAGACAGCTCAGGCGGCTTCTCACAGCAGAGACAGCGAGAGCGAGGAGAAGAAGAAGAGAGAGAAAGGAGCGAGGGAGCTTCGGGTTGGGTTGTTGATATTTCTTGAGATGCAGCGAGAGAGCGAAATTTGAAGGTGTAACTAAATAGTCTCTGCGTGGTTGTCTCTTCTTCTTCTTGTTCGCAGCAAACGCACCAGCCACGCCCGCCGTCTACGCGCTCCCGCCGCCCGCCGCGGCCGCTCTTTATTACGCCCGCACGCCTCCTACGCTTTCTACTGCCTTCGTCTGCAACGCTCCCTTTTTCTATACTATTATATTTATATATTCTAGCATCGCAAAGCCTTTTTCCGCCCTTTTTTTTTTACTTTTTGGCTTCCCCCTTTTGGCCCTATCCACGTGACATGATTAGTCATCCATCTCTGTGACGTCGAAAAAAAAGCCAAAAAAGACGGCAAAAACAACGACAACGACAGAGCAAAAGACCAACTTGAGGGCGACGACGAGGGCGAGCGACAGCGACAGCGACGACGACGAAGAAGACGCTGTCGAGCTGCTTTCTGGCCCCTGCCGCGGCTGCTACTTATATATACGAACAGCTTCGGCTTCCCTCTTGCTGGCCGCGACGGCCGTGGCCTTGATTCCCCCCGATATGACGTAGCTGAGCCAGCCACCAACGACCGGCCGATATATACGACAACCAACATCACCAAACGGCGGACGACCTGCTGGGACTGTCGAGCGGGTGCTTGACGTGATATAGATACACGCGAGACGCGGCTGGCACGCTGCTCCGGCCCTGCGAGATACCGTCTGAAGGCCCCGGCGATGAGGTTCTCCTCCGCTACTGCACTGGCCGCCCTCGGCGGTATAGCCAGTCTCTCCCAGGCTGCGCTGACGGAGATCCACGAGGCTGGCCGGTGTGCTATTAGAGGCAACTGTGGGAAGCAGTCCTTCTTCGGCGGCGAGCTGCCGTGTCCGGACAATGGACTGGCCCATCAGCCTGACCAGAGAGTCCGGCAGCAGCTTGTAGAGCTCTGTGGGAAGAAGTGGGAGGACGGGCCGGTGTGCTGCAAGGAAGAGCAGGTGAGCACACTCTCTCTTCGTCTCTACCGCGTTGTTTGTGCTAACCGGCTCTAGATTAATGCATTGTCGACAAACTTGAAGCTCGCTGGGGGAGTCATCTCATCCTGCCCAGCTTGCAAGGAGAACTTCTTCAACCTGTTCTGCACCTTCACCTGTTCCCCGGATCAGTCTTTGTTCATCAACGTTACCAATGCGGCCGAGGTGAACGGAAAGCTGCTGGTCACCGAGCTGGACAATGTCTGGTCGGAAGAATACCAGAGCAACTTTTATGACAGCTGCAAGAATGTCAAGAACGGAGCTTCTGGCGGCAAGGCCATGGACTTTATTGGTGGAGGGGCGAAGAACTACATGCAGTTTCTTAAGTTCCTAGGTGATAAGAAGCTTCTCGGCAGCCCGTTCCAGATCAACTTCCTTACCGAGCCTCGACGGCCAAAGGACGGCCAGGGCATGAAGCCGGTGTCTGATGAAACAAGATCCTGTGCCGATAAGAATGAGGCCTACCGCTGTTCGTGTATCGACTGTCCCAGTGTCTGTGCAGAGCTTCCGGCCATAAAGGGAGAAAAACCCTGCAAGGTAGGAAGCTTGCCCTGCCTGACATTTGCTGCAATCCTAGTATACTCCATCTCCCTGATGCTTATCGTGGTCCTGGCAATTGCCCGATCTGCCTTCAAACGGCACCGTTCCCGAAACATACAGCGAGTTCGTCTTCTGCAGGACGATGCGCCGAGTGATGAGGAGGAGGAGGCCGAAGTTATTGAGGATACCCGGATCCCTCAGCCATACATGCTCAATCATGTACTAGGAAATGCCTTTAACCGGCTAGGTGGGATCTGTGCAAGGTTCCCGGCATTGACGATTACTTTGACGGTGATAATATCGCTACTACTCAGTCTTGGCTGGCTTCGTTTTGCAGTTGAAACTGACCCTGTCAGGCTATGGGTAAGCCCTAACTCGGCTGCCGCAGAGGAAAAGCACTACTTTGACTCCAATTTTGAACCTTTCTACCGTATCGAGCAGGTCTTTGTTGTCAAAGACGTTGAAGCCGACAAGCCAGAACCCGTGTTGGACTACGAAACCTTGGGCTGGTGGTTCGATGTAGAGAACCGTGTCCGCAGAATGATCTCTTTAAACAGACGCCTAACCTTGGACGACGTCTGTTTCAACCCAACCGGACGTGGTTGTGTTGTCCAGTCAGTTTCTGGCTATTTCGGGGGATCCTTCGCCAATGTCAATCCAAACACTTGGAGGTCCCATCTAGAACATTGTGCTCAATCCCCAGGCTCAAGAGACTGTCTTCCAGACTTCCAACAGCCTCTAGCGCCGGAGATGGTTCTGGGCGGGTTCAACGACACAGCCGATATCCTGGACGCGCGCTCCCTCATTATCACCTGGGTGGTCAACAATTACGAACAGGGATCAGACATGGAAGCACGAGCCATGGACTGGGAAGAGACGTTGAAGCAGGTTCTCCAGGTTGTGCAAGAGGAAGCCTATGAGCGCGGCCTCCGTATCTCATTCAGCACTGAGATATCCCTGGAGCAGGAATTGAACAAGTCGACCAACACTGATGCCCGAATCGTTGTCATCAGCTATGTCATCATGTTCATATACGCATCCCTTGCGCTAGGTTCTACAACCATCAGCTGGAAGTCCCTTATTCACAACCCTAGCCATGTTCTCGTCCAGTCGAAATTTACGCTTGGAATCGTCGGTATTCTTATTGTCTTGATGTCCGTTTCGGCATCTGTTGGCCTCTTCTCTGCGTTTGGCATCAAGGTCACCCTTATCATTGCTGAGGTGATACCCTTCCTAGTCCTTGCTGTGGGTGTAGATAATATCTTCCTCATAGTACATGAATTTGAACGAGTCAACCTAAGCCACCCAGACGAGGAGATTGACGAGCGCATTGCCCGAGCTCTTGGAAGGATTGGCCCGAGCATCCTCCTTTCAGCTACCACGGAGACCTTTGCCTTTGCACTGGGAGCCTTTGTGGGCATGCCAGCGGTAAAGAACTTTGCTGCATATGCAGCTGGCGCCGTGTTGATTAATGCTTTGTTGCAAGTCACCATGTTCGTCTCCATCCTGGCTCTTAATCAGAAACGTGTAGAAAACCTGCGGGTGGACTGCATACCTTGCATTGCTGTCCGAAAGTCTGGGAGCACTGGCATTGCCGGCGAGGATAGGCCAGATTTCGGTGAGAGCATCCTCCAGTGGTTTGTTCGCAAGATTTATGCCACTAGACTGCTTGGTAAGAATGTGAAGGTCGCGGTAGTAGTGCTCTTCCTGGGCCTGTTTACTGCTGGACTGGGCCTGATCCCCATGGTGAAGCTAGGGCTGGACCAGCGGATCGCCATTCCAAACGGCTCTTACTTGATACCATACTTTAACGACATGTCGAAGTACCTGCGTGTTGGTCCCCCAGTCTACTTTGTGACGAGAGATGTGAACATCACCACCAGAGAGCACCAGCAACAGGTCTGTGGCCGATTTACGACATGCGACGAATACTCTCTCGGTTTTGTCCTAGAGCAAGAGTCCAAACGATCAAATGTCTCGTACATCACAGGTGCAACGGCCAACTGGATGGATGACTTCTTCTACTGGCTCAATCCACAACAGGACTGCTGCAAGGAGAACGGCAAGACGTGTTTCGAAAACCGTCAGCCCAGCTGGAACATTTCTCTGTATGGAATGCCCGAGGGCGCTGAGTTCATCCACTATGCTGAGAAATGGCTCAAGTCACCCACAACCGAGAGCTGTCCACTTGGCGGCAAGGCTCCATACAGCAATGCTCTCGTCCTTGATTCCAACCGCATCATGACCAACGCAAGCAGCTTCCGGACATCTCATACTCCCCTGCGCACCCAGGCCGACTTCATCAACGCATATGCCTCTGCACGACGTATCGCCAACGACATCTCGACAAACCACGGCATTGACGTCTTCCCATATTCCAAGTTCTATATTTTCTTCGACCAGTACGCCTCCATCGTCAAGCTTACAGGCACTTTACTCGGGGCAGCAGTCGGCGTGATCTTCTTGATCACATCCGCCTTGCTTGGTTCCTTGTTCACCGGTGGAGTGGTGACGCTGACCGTAGTGATGATTGTGGTGGACATCATCGGTACCATGGCGGTGGTGGGCGTCTCCCTCAACGCCATCTCGCTCGTCAATCTGGTAATCTGCGTGGGCATCAGCGTCGAGTTCTGTGCTCACATAGCGCGCGCCTTTATGTTCCCTTCCGCCTCCCTGCTAGAGAAGGCTCCCCTGAAACTCCGCCACCGGTCCGCGAGATCCTGGGCTGCCTTGGTCAACGTCGGCGGCAGTGTCCTCAGTGGCATCACCATTACCAAGCTTGTGGGAATCTGTGTCCTGGCATTTACTCGCAGCAAGATTTTCGAGATCTACTACTTCCGCGTCTGGCTGGCTCTGGTCATCTTTGCCGCCGCTCATGCTCTTATATTCCTGCCTGTCGCCCTCAGCTTTGTAGGCGGAGATGGTAAGCTAACCCTCGGCCCGCTTCTGCCATAACCTCCATGCTAACTTTCTACCAGGCTACGCTGATTCCCACGCTGTTGGCGGCCTCGAAGAAGACCTCGCTGCCCGTGGATACAGGTCTCTGCTGCTTGACGACGACTACTACGACTCCGATGACGAAGAGCTGTAGTATTGCTCTATCTATCCATCTATCTTTATTCTTTATCTTTCCCTACTGCTTTGGCTGTATATTCTATCTGTACTCCTTTTCCCTTTTGGTTATCAAGTATGTATTGGCCATAGACTTGCGAGTCTTGTACGCTGGAGTCTCCTCCTGCTCCTTTTTTGGACCTGGCAGAGTTCTTGATTGTATCGTATATATACAATGCCATCTAATATCTTTATCTCTATCGAGGCGCCGCTGCCTCCCTGCCACCCCCTATCCTATCTATCTATCCGTCCGCCCTTGAGTGTTACTAACACAGCGAGCATAATAATAATAGCGGGGAGCCAGAAAGCACATGATTTCGCTTTTTCCTTCCCCACCTCAAAAAGGGAAAAAAAAAACGTTCGACCAAATTTTTTTTTTTCTTTCTTCAACTTCAACGTCAACTTGAACCACTCGAAGAACGCCGGCCTTTGCTGCGCAGGGAAGCGAATTTCTCGTTGTGATCGGTGCTGGCAGCGTGATCTTTTCGTTATTAGTCCAGCGAGGTCATTGAGGTTCGCTCGCCGATCTAGTTACAGGCACAGGCAGGCACAGGCAAATCGCGTGCCAGGCTCGCTCAGGGCCGTCAGTCAAGATGGATCAAGCACAATTCCTGCAGCAATTGCAGATTATATTGAATCGTCAGTTAAATACTCCCCGGATATTCCCCTCCTGCTGCTCTCGTGCTGCTGCTTTCTTTTGATCCTTATCGTTATCTCTCGCTTATTACTAACATGTCTCACTGTAGCAAGCCAAGGAAATGTCAAGGAAGCCACAAACACTCTGCAAAAGGTGTTCTATAAAAACCCTGAAGCGCTCCTCTTCCTCATCCAGATCGCTACCACACATCACGATGCCGACCTGAAGCAGCTGGCCGCCGTCGAGGCTCGCTCTCTTGCCATTAAGCTGTGGGGGAAAGTCCCGGATGCACAGAAACCACAGGTCCGCGAGCAGCTTCTGCGCTCGACCCTGAGCGAAAGCTCTGCTCTCGTCCGTCATGCCTGTGCCAGGGTCATCTCGGCCATTGCTGAGATCGATCTGACCGATGGCGAGTGGGCGGATCTGCCGCAGTTCCTGTTGAACGCGTCCACCAGCGCGAAGGCTGAGGAGCGTGCTGTGGGCACCTATATCCTCTTTGCCATCCTCGAGACGCTCGGCGAAGGCTTCGAAGAGAAGTTCATGGACCTTTTTGCCCTGTTCGAAAAGACGATTCGTGACCCCGAGAGTGCAGAGGTCCGCATCAACACCCTGCTGGCCCTCAGCAAGCTGGCCGTCCATCTCGACTCGGACGAAGACGAAAAGCCAGTCAAGGCCTTCCAGCAGATTTTCCCTGCCATGGTCAACGTCCTCAAGGATACGATCGACCAAGGTGATGATGCCCGCATCATGCAGGCCTTCGAGGTCTACCAGACTCTTCTAGGATGCGATCCCGAGCTTCTTAACCCTCACCTCAAGGATCTTGTTATCTTTATGAATGATATCTCTGCCAACACCCATGCAAGCGACGATACACGGACTCAAGCCATCAGTTTTCTCATGCAGGCCGTCAGCTACCGCAAAATCCGTATCCAGGGTATGCAGCTTGGTGATCAGCTTACTCGTACCTGTCTGTCCATCGCTACCGAGCTCGACAGCTTGGACTCCGACGAGGATGACATCACTCCGGCTCGTTCCGCTCTGGGCCTGCTTGACATGATGTCTCAGAGCTTTGCTCCCAGCCAGGTCGTTGTACCACTCCTCACTGCAGTTGGCCAGTACTTCAACAGCTCAGATGCCAGCCACCGCCGAGCTGGTATCATGTCTCTTGGCATGTGTATTGACGGAGCTCCAGACTTTATCAGCACTCAAATGCATGAGATCTTCCCCGTTCTCTTCCGTCTACTCCAAGACCCCGAAGCTAGCGTTCGCCAGGCGACTCTCGACACTGTTGCTCGCCTTGCCGATGTTCTGCCAGACGATGTCAGCAAGCAGCATCAAACCCTCATGCCATTGCTCTTGAAGAACCTAGCCAGCGCCATGCAAGAATATAACGGCGACGAATCTGGCCCAACAGTAGACATGATCAAGTCTTCCCTTAGTGCAACCGACACCGTTGTTGACGGGATGGAGGGCAAGGATGTGGCTCCTTACCAAACCGACCTTGTCCCATTGCTGCAGAAGCTGTTCAAGCACCCTGACTTCAAGATCAAGGGCCACACCGCCAGTGCGCTCGGATCAGTCGCTTCCTCTGCTGGCGAGGCATTCCTGCCTTACTTCGATGAGTCTATGCATATTATGCAGGAGTTTGCTACCCTCAAGCACAGCGAGGAGGAACTCGAGCTTCGCGCCAGTGTTATCGATGCCATGGGTGAAATGTCATCTGGTGCTGGACCCGAGCATTTCAAGAACTACGTTGGCCCATTGATGCAAGCCAGCGAAGAGGCCCTTCACCTCGACCACTCCCGCCTAAAGGAGAGCACCTATCTCTTCTGGGGTGTGATGTCCAAGGTCTACGGATCTGAATTCACCCCATACCTAGAAGGTGTTGTGAAGGCCTTGATCACTTGTCTGGAGCAGAACGAGACCGAGATGGAAGTCTCTCTCGGAGATGCAGCCAAGGACCTGGTTGGCCAGGAGGTCACTATTGCTGGACACAAGGTCCGCGTTGCCGGTGCTGACGATAACGACGACGATGATGACGATGAGTTTGAAGACGTGGACGATTGGGAGAACCTCAATACCGTCACCCCCGTCTCTCTGGAGAAGGAGATTGCCATTGAGGTTCTTGGAGACGTTATCACTCACACCGGCAAATCCTTCATGCCTTTCTTCGAGATGACCATGCAGCATATCCTCCCGCTCACCGAGCACTCATACGAGGGCGTAAGGAAGAGTGCTATGTCCACTCTTCACAGATCATATGCTGCTCTATGGCAGGTCTGTGAGGAAACCGGGCAAATGCAGAAATGGCAGCCTGGCAAGAACATGCCTCTAAGCGAGCCTCCAAACGAGCTTAAGAAACTCGGTGAGATCTTAATGAAGGTTACCCTTCAACGCTGGGCCGAGGAAGACGATCCGTAAGTATTCTTGTCTCCTTTTGTTTCTTACATACACCCCCTACCTGATTTTTTTTATGATGACAACACTCGTTACCCAGCTCACGCAGACGCCCAAAGGGCGATTGCTGATACAGCGATCTACCTATCTGATTAAATATCTCTATCTTCATATCTCTTGACTACAAGCCACGTTATGGTGCTCATGCTAACCGCATATCATAGTTCCGCGATCTCTGATATCAATCGCAACTTTGCTGATAACCTGCGTTTCTGTGGCCCTTACTTGATCTCCAACCGTGAGAATCTCGAAAAGGTGACCTCCTTGGTTACCTCAATCATCACCAAGCAGCATCCATGTCAGTTGGATATTGATGCCACAGATGAAGACAGAGAGATGATGGAGGAGCTATCCGAATTTGACTGGAATGTCATTGACACCGCTCTCGATGTTGTTTCTGGCCTCGCTATCGCTCTTGGCGCTGAGTTCGTTGCTCTCTGGCCAGCATTCGAGAAATATGTCCTCCGCTTTGCTGCTAGCAGCGAATCTCTCGAGCGCTCGACCTCCATTGGTGTTCTTGCCGACGTGATCTCTGGGCTCGGAAATGCCATCACCCCATACACTGGCAACTTCTTCCGCCTCTTCACCCACCGACTCACCGACGAAGACATGCAGACTCGTAGCAACACCTGTTATGCTGTTGGCATGCTAGTTGAAAAATCCGAGGCCGATGCTGAGCTCGTGGCTGCTTACCCCGCCATTCTAGAGAAGGTTACTCGCTGCCTTCAAATCCAGCAGGCTAGGCTCCCCGATAATGCTGCCGGATGTATTGCCCGCCTGATCATTAAGCACCACGAGAACGTTCCATTGGAGGAAGTTCTTCCTGCTCTGGTTGACGTCCTCCCACTGCAGAATGATTTTGACGAGAACGAACCCATCTACCGCATGATCTGCCAACTCTGTATGTCTCCCCTGATATTTCTATTAACTCTAAAAATTTTTTTCTGTGTGGTTAAGCTAACATATCCTAGATAAATGGGAGAACCCTACAATCAGCCAACTCACACCCCGTCTGCTGCCGATCTTTGAGTCTGTCCTCACTGGAGACAGCGACCAACTAGATGACGAACGCCGGTCCGAGCTAATTGAGCTTGTCAAATGGATTAATAAAATGCAGCCCGGTGGAGCAGCTGCTTTTGTTGAAAAACTTAGCTCATGAATGCCAAAGCAAAAAGTGGATAGACGGGGATGAGACATACATACATGTTATAGAGAAAGCCCCTGCCCCAATTAACTGATTAGGGCAGGATGGTGCGAGGGAGATAGGAGATCAGAATCAAGATACCCCCAGCTGGAACCGGCTCGGTGCCGGGAACCAACCATAACGATAATGAGATAAGAATTGTTATTTATTGCCTGCCAGATGAAAAAAAAAAAAGTACCTTTTGTTCAGTTTACTACTTTCCCCTTTTTACCGACAAATTATAGACAGCAATGTACTACTAGACTAAACAAGCTCCACGCCAGCCTGCAGCTGAGACACGCTTTCGCTTACCTGCCGTCTCCATCTCAGCTGTGGCTATCCCGGCCTCGTCATCATGATAGTCGGCCAGCTAACCCAGGGGTACACCGAATGTAGCAGACGCAAACGTATTTAACCAGCCACACGCCCCTTACTCTCGTACGTCCATGCTCTCAGCTCAGAAGAAGCCAAGATCAGACAAGCAATTCCAAGACCGTTGTGACCCCGTACCAAGGCCTGCCTTCATGTACGTTATTGCGACGTTGGAAGTTGAATATGTCCGAATAGCTGCTAATAAAAATCTGCATAGTTATCAACATGGCTGAAGCTACGAAAACTACCCTGGTCAACGAGACCTTGCCCACCTCCTCTGGTTCGTCTGCGGCATCCTCCGTCACCAAGCCTATCAAGGGCGTCTCGAAGCCGTGCTTCGGTTGCGGTTGCGGCGACGAAGACTGCGAATGTGTCTGTGTCGTCATGTAGACTGACTTCGTCCTCCCATTTCGGTCGGTCATCGAGGGTTGAATCAACAAGCAGGAGAATGGAGGAAGTCCTTGGGGTATCGGCTGGCTGTACATAGTTGATAATGACCCATTTCCAACAAATACAGCGTTCGCATCTATAATTCTTTCCATTTTTCTTGTCCACACTGCTTGATAAAATTTAAGATATTCGCTTGACTATCCCTAACCCTAGGGGTAGGACTGGAAAGCAACTGTAACTCCCTTAGAGCATCACCTATGTATAGGGTGCAATAAATTCTACAAAGCTGTCTCCCTAGCTGAAGCCCGGATTCTTCAGCTGCACTTGAAGGGCTGCTTTTGATCCAGGCCAGCTCTGCATTTGTCAATGCCGAATGAGGAATGCCTGCTCTTATGTGTGTCATCTCGAGGAGATGTTTCCTGGAAATGTAGCCTGTAGGCAAGCCGACTCTGCAACCGTTACAGCATAGAATTAGTATGGGGGAAGGTAGGTGTGTTTGATCCGGCCAGACAAGGCTGTGGGTACCGGTAATGCATCCAGCTTCATCCAGCTTCTTCGATCTCATCCAGAAGCCTCCACATCACCCGCGCGTCCTCAATCTCACTATCATTTTCTGAGACCCGCTTAAGATTTTCCTTTTGGTCGTCTTCTCCCTCTTTTTCGATTTGCATCTTGTCATCGCTGGCTTCCTCTACTTTATCACTCTTCGACATCATCTCAAGCCAACCAGCAACTCTACCTTCTATCTCCTCCATCTGCTTCACGTCTTCCTTGGCCATCTCGATGCGTCTCTCGATCAGTTCGCTCAACGACTCTCGTGCCTGGTGGGGCCGGTACAAATTCAATAGATGGTATGCATTGATAAATAATGTGCGAATCATCTGTAGCTTCTCCTCAGCATGTTCCGGCGCAATGGAAAGGATTCCAGTGAGCTCGAGGAAGTTGAGCAGTAGTGACTTGGTGATTTTGGTAAGATGATATGCGTGTCCAGACGTGGCCGAGGATGACGGATAGAGTTGAGTTATTCCCTGGTCGCCCAACGAAGGGGGATTCGGGGAGAGCTGTAGCCTTCTGGTCAGTTACTGCAGTCCTCACGGACTAGGATATGATGAATCCCTAACCTGCTGCGTTTCGCCAAAGAGCACATAATCCGTTGTTGGCGGCTCTGGCGGTATCAGATATTTCAGCTCTGGCGCCACATCTAGCGCCTGAAGCTCAGCTGGCGTCCAGTCCTTGCTCGCCGTCCTCTGCTCGTGGTCGTCATCTGGCCGCGCTGCTCGCTTCGCATCCTCAAGCTTGTTCAAGTTGGCCCGGCTAAAGTGTCTCCAAAACGGTGGCGGCGGGGGAAATGCTGCAGTGACGCCTCTCTGGGCCCCTTCTTCCATGGTAGCGCCTCTCAGATGGCTCGTTCTTCTCTCCTCTTCGTCTATTTCTTCTTCGATCGTCGTCGATGTCGTGTTGTTGCTCTGGCTTGTCTTTTCTTCCCTGCCTTCGCACGTCGTTGCCGAAGCTCCTGCTTATGTAATCCCGCCTATCAACAAAAAAAGCCAAAAAAACATCCAAAGATTCAGACGTGAGACCGAAGTTGCAGCGCCGCGCGAGGAGACGAAGAGACAGCGGACTTGCAGGGAAGACTCTTGGATGGACGTGGCTGGAAGACTAGGCTGGCCGGAGAGAATCTATTCACTCGTTTACTATTGACTCTCTTTTCCAGCGCCGAAGGCATATGTGAAATGCAAAAGAGGTGCGCTTCCTCTAGGCTAGCCCCCTGAGCTACGAGAACGACAATGGACGGACGAAAGGCTTCAGAGCTTGCTCAGCAGCCTGGCTGTTTGGGGGCTCTCGTGCGGTTCTGGCGCCGCTCATATGGCGGGGACTATTCGATTCTTATATTCCTCGTCTTTGCGTGGGTGATGGTACGTTTTTGCGAAGTTGACCGACCCCCTGATATCAAGCAGCAGCTAGCTAACTAGCGTATCAAAGCTACAACTCTTGGTACACCCCTTCTACCAGCTGTTCAGCCTGGATAATTCCTCTATTCAATACCCTTTTGCTGTCGTCGAGCGAGTACCAGTCTGTAAGGCACCATACACGGCCGTAAAAAAGCACGTCACAGTCTATCTAACATGTCTTTGTACTAGTATGGTGCATCATATACTCCGGCATCTTCCCTCTCCTTGCAATCGGTATCTGGTGTGTCCTCTTTCGGCCAGGGAGCCACTTCGTCCATGTCACCCTCCTGGGTCTCATCGCTTCGCTGCTAGTTACCATCTTTATTACCGATATAATCAAGAATGCCGTTGGCAGGCCACGGCCGGACCTGATTTCACGATGTAAACCAGAAAAGGGCACCCCAGAACATACATTGGTCGACCATACAGTATGTACATCGACAGACACGCATATCCTAAATGAAGGTTGGCGGAGTTTCCCAAGCGGACATAGTAGCTTTGCATTTTCGGGATTGGGCTACCTTTCTTTGTAAGTATTTATTTATCACCAGCTGCTGTCCAGGCACCATTATTCTAACAGTTGGAAAGCTTCCTTACTGGTCAGCTCCGGGCCTGGCGCCCTCGATCAGGACTTGCCCGTCTGCTTGTCTCCCTGTCTCCACTGCTTGGGGCACTCATGATTGCCATCTCCCGCATAGCAGATTACCGTCACGACGTGTATGATGTTTGCAGCGGGTCAATTATAGGTCTGGGGACAGCGTACTTGGTGTACCGCTGCTATTATCCTTCTCTGTGGTCTGCAGATTGTGATACACCTTATCATCCCGATGACCAGGGGGCGATGCATGGCTTCCAACGGGTTAGCGATGAGGAGCAGGCGTTTCAGCCGCAGCAAGTGTATAATGAGCAGGCGTACCATATGCAACATCTTGACAGCGGGCGGTAAGCACTGGTATCCAGTTTGTGATCTGTATTTTTAGAATCATTCATGGTGGGCTATGCGAGGCGTTTCTGCGCGTTTGTACTAGTGATTATCCTTATCTTTTTCTTCTTTTTTTACTACACAGCATCAAGAGTGTCCATACACACAAGGCACACACACACACACATATATATATATTCATAGCAGTTCAACCTATTTACCTCCACTCTGATTCTGTTGACCAACTATGCATTATAAGTCAATATATATAATTCTGTAAATAGTAGCTCTCGAGGCTGGTATTAAACAAAATAAAACAATAAGGGTATTCCATGGGTAAGAAATTTTCAAGGTAAAGACGAGAGAGCCATAGCCTGTGATCATACCGGCCCTGTTATAGAAGCTTGCACACGGAAGCTCAGCGCTGAAGTAAGTAATTAATAGATATAAAAAAAAATAATATGTAAATCATGCCGGGACTGTAACTTGGAAGGAAATGGGAACCAAATAAGAAAATATATATTCTCATCCGGGACGGTTAGAGGTTTGGTTGTTGTTTCTCCGTTTGAAACTGGCTTCATTACCAGGTATCACCCAGCTGCTCTAAAAAAGCAGCTCGCTCTCTGAGTTTTGCTCGTACTGCTTCCATTTCCTGAATAGCTTTAAGGACCTCGGTCAGATTGCTGCCATTAAGCTTTTCAGGGATATTGAAGTAGCAGTGATGCGGAAATGGGTTGGTACGGTGTGGTTGAGATTTAGTGGAGGGCGGAGGGAGAGGTTTGTTGCTCGGCGGGTTTGGAGGGGATGGCGCAACAGATGATGGATTGGTTTGCGCGGGAGAAACCGGGAGATTATTCGCGGATTGTGTTCCGTTATTACCGGCCGCCTGATTGGCGTTAGGCTGAGGGCTGTTCATGTGGTTGACGTTATGGCTGTGGTTATGGCTTTGGCTTTGGTTATGGCTTTGGGTTTGGTTATGGTTGGGGTTGATGTTGTCGTGACCGCGAGCACCGTTGTGTACGTTGCTCCTTATGTCGTTGCTAGCATTTCCATTGATGGTGTTGCGATGGGGATTAAAGGAGTGTTCATGTAAAGGCAGGGGGCGAATTGCCGTGGGATTTGAGGGCGTAGCAGACGATGGCGTATTGGGAGTGCGTGGGGTTCGTGGAACTATGGAGGCCCTCTTGTTCCCGAGCTTTGAAGGAGTCGGGTGAGCATGGCCAAGTACGATATGGTCAGGATCTGGAGGGGTCATGTTAGTCTCAAGCGTGTCTGGGGGTTATACCTCAGAGAGATGGGGGTAGACGTACGGAAAGAACAGGTTCTAGGGTTGCCCGTCCAGATGCAACTGGCACAGGCGCCCCTTAGGGGTGGCTGGCCAGTTGGGTTTGGGGGACGGACGCACTGTTCAAAGGGCCCCCTCCCGCGCAGACACGAAGTGCAGGGTTCAGGAGCAAGTTCCCCCCTTGAGAAATAAATGGTTGCATCTCGAGTCCATTGGTTGCGGAGCTCCCTCGGGGTGGCATTGCGCCAGGCAATGGGTCTTGCGCAGGGAATATCACGGAGGCTGGAGGCAAGTTGTGAGTTAGGCGTAACGTGCAAGACGGGGAAATTTCCAGATCCGTGACCAACAACCGTGACCATGACGCTGGGTCTCGCTTCTACAAATAAAGAGAATTAGACAGGGATGTCAAAGGGGCGCAGCGGTGAGTCCTACCTGGGACAGGGGTAGAGGGCGTTTTCACCCTGACATCTGGCTTCTCTGAAGTGGGCGCAGGCAGTATATTTTGTGAGCCATTGGGTGTGCTGGCAGTAACAGACAAGGGAGCTTCCACTGTCGGGTGAGGGTTGTTGGTCATGGAGTATGGAATATCTGCATCGCCATCTGACAATGAGGAGTCGGATGACGAAGAGACATCACTCTGCAACATTTCTTCCCTATTACCACTCTCAACATCCACGATTGTAGGCCGGGGAACAGGCTCCTGCGCATGTTTCTGCTGCTGCTGCTGCTGCTGACGCACTTGGAGTTGGGAACCCGAAGTATGCCTGTGTAGTCCTTGTGCTGCTGCTGCTGCCGCCGCCGCCGCTTCTGCCACGGCTATGTCCTCAGCTGATGCCATCGGCTCCGGCTCTGGTATAGGTGTGAACTTCTGGCGCTTGGTCGGCGGCTCGTCTGGCGCCTCCTGAGACATTCTGAACTGGTGATACGTATCCCAAAAGGCCGGGGGGAGCTTGATACGTAGAATGCGGCCCGACGTAACGCTGTTCGTGCGACTAGTAGAGCTCTCGGGAGCACTCTCACTATCTATCGTAAAGGTATTTGTATCCTCAGTCGTCTCGCCCGAAGCTCCGCGATGCATCTTAAACAGTAAAAAAAAACCGGTTAGCAATGCTGTCCGCGCAACAAAGTGAGGTTTAACTGAATAAAAAGACGAGACAGATAGAGTCTCACTCTGTCGGCTCGCCTTATATCACTTCTCTGCCGGTTCCTGCGACGCTCTCCGCGCGAGTTGCCGACGCCTTGGTCAATCCGAGATCGCGACGTACCTTGGAGGCTCAACAAGCCAGCGACATGTGGAACCCGGAAGAAAGCAAACAAAAAAAAACAGGCGGCACTCGGCCTCGCCCCGGATCTGCGTCTCAGTCCGCCTCCAGCAGCGCCAACGAGGGCGCGCGACGTCGAAATGAAGGCCGCAGCTGAAGCTCGAGAGCGAAAAGACGTCGAAGTTTTTTGCTTCCTCGTCGATCGTTGATATTTCCTAATCGGGCGGAAAGCAGTTATAATAGTGAATAGTATCACGTGAGCTGATGTCATATTTTGCTTACCTAAGATCTCGAGTCCGTCGGCGACGTCGAAAAAAGGCGACAAAATAAACAGCGGAAGAAGGAAAAAACGACGAGCTGAAGATGCGGAGAAGAGCAGAAGAACAACGCGGAAGGAAGCCTGAGACGGACGAGACGCAGCAAGGAAGCGCGTGCGACGGGCGGGCGAGCGGCAACAGCGGGCGACGCTGCGATGTGCGGCGCAACCACAACAACTACTAGTTACATCAACATCAACGACGTCAACAACGAAGGACTATAGATACGAGCCTCGACATATGAAGGACTATGGCGGAAAAAGCAGAGATTGAGGACGCTGGGGGTGCGCCGCAGCCTCCCCCGCGCGAGTCGACCCCTCTGGGCTTCAGAGACGCCGTCAAGAGCAGAGAGGATGCGCCGAAACCATCGCCAGAGACGCCACAGCGGGCGAGCCGACCGCATCTGGGACTCTCGCTGAACATGCCACAGCCGTTTAGCCCCAAGAGCGGCCATGCAGCAGCCCGAATACCGCTGTCCCCGAAGCTGGACTCCTCGCACTCGTTCGGTTCGCCGGCGTCTGTCCTGCCGCGGCGTTCTCGAGGGCTGGACTTTTCGCGCGCTTGCACCAACCTACACCACTCTACGCTGGCAGAGTCGTCTCCAGACTCGTCTCCTGTAGTCAGCGGCAGAGGGATTGCCATACCGCAACGGCGTGGGACTGCAGGAAGCACGGGGATGGGGATGGCTGGGTCTCCCAGCAGTTCGCATCACCAACTGCACAATTGCCTTACCTCTGCTGGCAGCCATGCTGAGAGGACCGCCATTTCAAGCTCGGTGGGCAGCGTCAACATGATCGACTCAGACTCATCAAGCACCGATGACGAAGACGATGACGGGTCTATCCATGGCTTTGACCGTGGGGACCCCGGCGGAATCACTCCCCAGGCAAAGAAGTCCGGACTAGGACTCTCTGCTCCATTTTCTCCCAGTTTGATACCAGCGTCAAGTGCAGACTGGATGTCCGGGTTCTCTGCCGCAAAGGCGAGCTTGATGAACTTCCAGCGAGCACGATATCGCAGCAGTAAGAAGAGACACAGCTCTTCCAGTGCGAGCGGTGCCAGTCCCAGGCTTCTTGCTACCTCCCGATCCCCACCAGCAGAGAAGGCCCTAGATAGCGTCGGTGGGAGTTCCCTGTCCCAGAGCCTAGCCCCACGGGACATCAAGTCAAAGCTAGATGAGCTAGCCCATATTCCCTCTGACTTTCATCTGTCCGACGGGAGTGACGACGTGGACGGCGGGAAACAGGCCGGCGTCAGCAGCCCATCTAGTGGTTCACTTGCCGGAGGCTCCAATTCCGAGTCTGGTCGTCGAGGCGTCATTCGACGGCCCGTGACCAGACGAGGGAATCTTTTGGTATGTTCTCGCCCCCCGATATTCTATTCTTGTGCATCTAATACCATGCTAATCATGGCTACAGCCAAAACCCAAAAATTTTGCTCGTATCAGGGCTACCCTATTTGAAGAATGCGCTCCGGTGGAGAGCGATACTAAGAAAGAGGCAGAAGTGGTCCGCCAGGTGCGAGAAAACGATGCGTCTGGCGCTCCGCAGCCCCAATCCATCCTGCCCAATGCGTTGGAGATCAAGGATTCCACCCCTCCCAGCCTTGTCCCCGAGGAAGCGCATCAGAGGCCGCCCACCAGCTTCAGCCGGCAGGTATCCCGGAACTCTAGTGGTATCGACTTCTGGAATGCCTTCGATGGACGGTACAGGACTCCGCCGCCCCTCTCAGCGAGGGATTCAACCATGGCGTCTCCAGGCATGGAAGCTGGCATGCTGGGCCGACAGCCCAAAGACATAGACACGGAACCAGAATCATTCGCCAAGATCAACAAACGACGGCGGGGAGATGACTTTGATCTGGCTTCATTCAAGCGCCGGGCTGTTTCTCCAGGACCCAGCGTCCATAGTAGCCCTGTCCAAGGTCATGTTTCTGCTGGTTCAGAGGCCAACCGGGTCGGCCACCTATCCAAGGCCATCTTGTTCCAGGGGAGCCATCCAGCTGAACCCACCGCCAACACCAGCTCGCCCTCCGGGCCAGTCAAGCGAGTCGGTCTCCAGGGCATGACCGAGACCAGCGACGGCTTCATGAAGATGACCATTGACTGATCCCCCTACCCTTGCTCTCTCCATTCACTCTATCTTCATCGACACCTTCTGCAGCGTTTCTACACATCTATACCATTTAGCGAGGCATCTCTGTCTATCAACGGCGTTTATCTTCTCCTGTATATACTTCATACTATCCCCCTTAATTCAAATGCTATCCATGTATCGATCGATCTTATCGGCCGCTTATCTAATCTGGCTTGGCGCGGGCTGCACCAAATAACAACATCCAAGCAAGCCGACGACGCGGCGCATCATCAACTCCAGTAGTTAACGAGCAAGCAATTAATTCTAGAGACCTGTTCTTTTTTCCACCTTCGACCTACTGCTTTTTCATTTATCTCTTTAGATCTGTGGAGACGGTTTTCACTGCCGGCCTACCTCTATAATGCCTTCTCAAGCCGAAATCGCATCCTCGTTTATAGAGGGAGCCCCGCCAGGCGAGGTACGCAAGGCATCACCATTGCAAGATAGCACATCACCAGCTAACTTATCCATTTAGCTTAGAGACGTCGTCGCCGGTGAGCCTACAGATGTGTAAAGCGGTTGATCTGGACATAATTCTAACAGGGTGTTGATACCAGATATCAAGGCATTGACCTCCAACTCCAATCTTATCCCTTCCCTCGAACCGGCCTTTAGAAGATACAATGAGGCACAGCTTGCCGCAGTAAAACTGCCTGGAAGCAGTCGAGAGGTATACTCTATACTATAAACTAAAGTGGGTTGGGATGCTGATGTTAGGAAGGTCATCGTTAGCTCCTATAACAAGCTCGAAGACGGCAGGTATTTTGATGTTGAGAGCCAGACGTCCTTCGACTTTGACCATGTTTCACAAGTACGCTCTGTCTTACCCTTTCATGGATCTCCGTGACTTTCACGTTGCTGATGATAGGCCGATATAGACAGCCTCCAACCCCCGATCATATGTGCTTGAATCTCAGAACGCAGACCTCATGTCAGTTCACAGCTAGCGCCTCCTCTGCCCCTTGCAAGCAGCCAATGCCAATACTAACCGATCCATTCAGAAAATCCTACCTTAAACTTCTCTCCTCGCATGCCAGTGAACATTACCCGAACAGTTCATACGGCGTTTATCCCTCGCAGGATGACTCTTCCATCGCCATCCTTCTAGTAGCGAACAAATACTCTCCTAACAATTTCTGGTATGGAAAAAATCCCCACACAAACGAATTGATCTAGGTACTTACCCTGGTTTAGGAACGGTAGATACCGCGCCATATACAACGTGCCGGTGTCCTCGGGTGGCACAATCACCGGCACAATTCATGTGGACGTTCATTACTACGAAGACGGGAATGTTTCTCTCAACAACAAGAAGCCGGTGTCCATATCGATAACCTCGGCCTCCCCAGCCGATGCTGCCTTTAAGCGTATTGTAACTACCGAGCGAGAACACCAGGAAGAACTGAACGATGCGTTCAACCGGTTATCCGAGGGTGCATTCAAGGGCCTGCGTCGACAGCTCCCTATTACACGACAGAAGGTCGAGTGGGAGAAGATTGGCGCATATAGGCTTGGAAAGGATATATCTGGTGGCACAGGCTACTGATAAAAATCAACTGCTTAAGCTGGAATTGACCATGTAGATAGGAAGAGTATATATGTCCATGCAACTAGGTCCAATTATAGACAGGACACTCCGAATCCGGTGTCACTATTCCGAGTCTCTATCCACGAGACAAATAACACGACAATGCAACGAGATAAAGGGGGGGGGAAAGAATGTAGTAATAATGACCGTAACCTTTAATGCGCCTTGAAAAAAACAATGCAAGCAAGTATGTTCATGCAAGTATGTGAGTGATTACGACTCCGACAAGATCGTCCTCTTCCACCAAAAGTCACACTCCTCCTTGGTGTAGCTAATATTGCCCATCCGGGCCACGACGCCGATACTGTTCCCGCCAGCACGCTCATCGTTCCCTTCTCCTATCACCATGGTGCCGCTCTTTTCCCCTGGGGTAAAAGGGGCCCATCGAGGCCTGTCTGCATATCTGCCCTTGATAGCATTGGGGTCTCCGGTGGTGGCAAAGGAAGTAAAATAAGCATGCAAGTATCCCGCAAGCAGGTTTTGGGTCTTGGATATCTTTCGAATACCAGGGTTGTACAACTCATACGCAGACTGGTCTGCATGGCTTGCTCCGCCTTTAACGGTTGTGTTTACAGCCCAGTGGTACAAGAAAACAGGGGCAGATTGGCCTGCCGAGGCGTGGTATGCGGTCTGTTGGATGGGACATATGTATGCATACTGGCCATATGCTGCTGTTCCACGCTTGTACTGCGAACCCACATCTATGGGACGAGTGTCGTAGTATGGTGATTCTCGGTGGACGGCCGGATCCGGGTATAGGTTGTTAAGTTCTTTCAAATCCGACTCAGACAAGGCGGGTATCAACTCCTTGAAGAACTTGGTGAAGTCCTCCGAGGTATCCAGGCGGGTAGGCGTAAATGGAGATCCCTCATCAGTGTTGAAGCCAGTAAGGATGGGGATCTTGTTCCATGTACCAGATTCCCAAGCGGATATGGGTGCTGCACGGATGATCTTACCGTCGATAACAGGCTGGAAGGCCCACCGGTCAGAAGGGTTGTAGCGGTTGAACACATCAATTGAAGCCTGTCCGACAGTCCTAACGGACTGCTTACGGAGACAAGAAATCATTTGGCCCCTATCGACATTGGAACAGCCTGAAGCAAGAGCAAACTCGTCGAACTGAACTGAAGGTAGAGGAGCCTTGGGTGGGTAGACAGCGCGAGCGGTGGTAGCCCCGGATTCCAGCAATGCTCTGTGGAAAAGTGGGCGTCCGCCATTCTTTGTATACATGATCTGGTGGCCGATCTGGGGAACAAGCATGGGTTAGTTAGCTGCCAGATGTACTCTTTGTTATAGATATGCAGGGTTCTTACCGAGTGAGCGCCGGCCGAGAGGCCCATGATCGTGACCTGGTTTGGATCACCGCCGAACTGCTCGATGTTTCGTTGAACCCATTCGAGCAGCATGAGTTGGTCGTACAGGCCTGTGTTGAGCATGTTGGAGGCTGCCATCAGCTCTCCTGACAGGAAGCCAAATGCACCGAGACTGAATGCATGAAAATATCAGCCTGTCAGTTCCAGAAGAGACGATGCATAGACACGTACCGATAGTTGAAGTTGAGAGCAATGAACGGCTTCTCTGACCAAGCCAGAAGAGCAGCTGTGTTGTGGAATCGGCCTGGTTAAAAGGGTCAACATCGGGGTCCATCGTAAATATAGCCAAGCAGGCACAAAGGCAGAAGAGCATACCTGCACCCAGATTAAAGGCTCCTCCATGGAAATAGACGACCACCGGCAGCTTCTGGCCTGCCTTGGTCCCCATGGGACGGAAGATGTTTGCGGTCAGGCAGTCTTCCCCCCAGTCATTCCCGTCGAGGGAGCCAGCAATGCATCTATCAGCAGGGTCAGCCAGCATGAACAGCAGCAACAACCACGACAACATGAATAAGAGCAATACCGAAGACCATATTGAGAGGCATCTATCTTGCGCGAGGAGCTCTCGACCGGCTCTGGCCTGGCAAAGCGCCTCTCTCCCGTCGGCGGGAGCGCATAGGCGACGCCCAGGAAAGCCTCCAGTGGATGCGGGAAGTCAGCATCGTCACGGATCGTGCCCATCAGGGTTCCCTGGCGCAGGACGACGATGGGCGCCTGTCGAGCGAGCAGAAAGGAGGCCGTCAGATGCGCCCATGCCGGCAGGACGGCCGCCAGCGAGCGTTCAGAGAGGACAGACCGGCGCAGGCGACGCAGCCATGGCGAAGACGCAGACGAAGACGCGGAATATGAGGCCCCCGAGAAGACTGCGGCCAGGACGGCTCCCAGCACAAGCAGGACGAGCACTATTCTGGCCTGGCGCCGGCTGGAAAACATGGAGGCGACGATGGTGCTGATGGAGCGGCTGGATGGGTAGGGAGTCTGCCGCGGATGGGCGTATCTCGCGTGCTCCATCTCGAAACAGGATCCCGGCTATTAGTCAAGAATATCAACAAATGTCTTGGTCGTTTCTATACACGACGATGCCAGGACTACAGACGATAGAAGCACAGCCGAGTCAACGGCGGGAGCTGCGTGCATCTTTATATATATACATATACGGAGTATTTATATATACATATATATATAGCGGCCTCTGCACGACGCTGCGGACCTGCTCGCGATCTGTGGTGGTGCTGCTTCTTTCAACTCCTCGACCGTGGCAAAAGCAAAGAAGATGCAAAAAAAAAAGTCAGGCGGGAGACGAGCAGCAGGCGGCCTGAGAAGCTAGACTGGCCGGTATGGGTCACAATGGCCCGTTCGACCCCGGTTGCCTCCTCCTTCGGCTGACTTCTGGGGGGAGAAAGGCCTCCGGGGGCAGTCAGTCCGCGAGACACCATGGCAACCCCAGAGAAGCAAATATAGGAATAACTAGTTGACTCTCGCGTTAGCGAAGTCACCGGGACGATCATCGACCAGGAACAAACCCTGACGACCCCGAGATTTGGGCCTCAACTTGCAGCATGGTGCCGTTGCACTGCATGCGTGCCAGCAACATCAACAAAGATTTGGTTTAACTCTTCTGGCCCAGCTTCTGCAAGCCATTCCGATGCCATGTTTCCTGCGCGACCATACGGCGGTGGTGGGGAGGAGCTGTGCCTCCTCTTTTTGCTGGTGCTGCTCACTAACTACTGCTGCAGCTCGCAGCTTGCACGGCGCCCCCTGACACGGCTGGACGAGCCGGTCAGTCTCTACAACCCCTTAAGAGGTCGAGGGTCAAGCTCTGGGGATGCATATCAGGTGGGACTTATAGGCCCATCTCACCCGCTTCTGCGGCTCAACTCCCTAGATCCCTCCACCCGAGGGGATGCAACCCAAACCTACAGGTCTGCTAAATTTGACTAGATCGGTGGTTATTTGTGTCTGGCACGGCAGCAGGGCCTCCAGACGGTTGACTCGGGCTAGCCTTGGATCGCCTCCGTGGGCCTAACTAGCGATGCACATCAAGGGAAATCCTCCAACCAGCCCGGCCGTTGATATTGCCCTCGCCTGTGTATTATTGGTTATCTTATATCAGTTACCCTGCTACCGACTGACAATCACCCTCTCAGCTTGCTAACTGCCTGTTGACTACGTAAGTCCTCACTCCCACTGCCATTCTTCACGCTCTGAATTTCTTCTTACCCATTCCTCGAGCATGGCAACTATTCATGCAGGTAAATGGGTCAACTGAATATAATGTAGTATTTGGCTCCATGGTCATGTGGATATATGATTTCTTGGTTCGCCAATGTCAAGGTAGATACTCCGTATACATGTTCCATCTCACGGTGTCACGGCCTTCTCGGCGTGAGATCACCCTTTATCCGAACCTCGGCCGCAGCTTGGTAGACACGATCAAGTGTTTACATCTGGCAGAAGGCGTAATTATCAAAGGCATCGACAGTAAGTAGCCAAATTCTGTAGTGGTGTGGTTGCTAGATGTCCAAAAGTAAACGATATCATGCAACAACAGCCAACCAGTTAATTAGCTTGTTACAGGGATATATGCAGACGGCCAACTAGAAGACATCGCTAAAAGGTCGCAGGCATCTGGGGAATTAATATATCTCGATGCCTTGACACAGCTCCGAATCAACATCCCTGACATTGACTATCATCTCGGTTCCTACATTCGGCAGTAAACCAGAAACGCTGAATATCAGACGATAGATCGAAAACGACAACCATGGAGCTTTCTTGCCCTCCGCTGGCGGTCTGCCACGTTTAATTAAAGCAACATGGTTGGCGACGATCTCCATGTAGCTGAACGTCATGGCATTAAATGGGTCGCTCGCTCGACATGATTAGCATTAGGAGAAAAAGCAGAAGACAAGGCTCCTAACATCAACTCCAGTGTGCACCAAAATTTGGATTTTGAGGCACTTGAGACCATAAGCCGAATTATTCAGAAACATCTCCCGACGTAGATCAACAGATAGCTGATCTTCTGTAACTTGTAAGCCGTATCTGTCTGGCGGACTCGAATCTGTGACTGGTGGAATCCGGAGATTTGAAAAAGTACCAGTATTGCAGTAATGGCATAACTGATCAATCGGCATGTTGCTGGTTTCCCGTGCTATCTGAGCGTTATAAACAAAAGTACGGAGTAGTTACCATTAAGCAGAAACAGGACGGCAGTTGTCCTAGCTCTGGGCATAACAGTAACGTCTCAGCTCGGGAAATGGGTAGAGCGCAAAATGCTTTAACAGCCTCCGTGATAGCCAGTTATGTATCTGTCGCGTGATCTAGCACGCTAGTTAGTATCGATCCTGCTCTCAAGACTGCCGTTATTTATTCATGAGCTGGCGGCGTTACATGTTTTTATACTCGGCCAAAAAATTAAAAATAGAAAATGATGATATTCACGTGACTCATGAGGCTATCTTCAAAAGTCGACTTTTATCGACCAATCATAGAGAGCTAAATAGGCCTTCGGTTTGTGGTTGGCTGATATTCAAACTTGATTATATAAGCCGGGACGAACCCTAATTTCAACTTTTCTACTTTTCTACTTTCAACGACGTCGCGACAACTACAACAACATCATCGTCATCATCATCAGCAGCAGCAGCAACAACAAGTAAGAGGAGAAGGAAAAGTGATGTGGGAATACCGGAGTTGCGCCCCAGGATAGATCTACACTGCGAAATAGAGTCGCTGGTGGCTCGGATTACAAAGACGACTACAAATTACCACCCAGCGTACGCTGACGCCGGACCTCGGAAATTACTCTGCACTTGCCATCATGACTAAACCTAGCCATAGTCAGCAATGCATGGAGCCGGGTTACAATGGCTTTTACCCTGCGGCTCTATGCATAGACACTTATCAACACACGGTTTCAACTTTATTGGCTTCGATGGAGAATACAAAAGTTCCCGTTCCGTATCCTCGGAAATTCTGGGCATTGTGAGCCTTTTTCCGCCCCCAATGCGGGTACAACAGTAAAATGTTGTACTCCAGACATCTTGGTCACCTAAAATGAGGATCAACAATGCAAGAGGCTCTGTACGCAAACTTCAGCCCGCCCATTACATAGGTAAATAGATCAGAGTATCCGCCCCAGGCTCTGTTAGGCGCTTTGTAAGCTAGACTGATACCCATACTGCTAGCATTGCTGCGTCGGTCCGTCTAGCTATTTCCCATGGAAGTTGTCATATATCCAATCAATATCTCGTATGATTTGCTCAAATGTTAGGATTCCATCCGTTTATCTCGGAAATGGATATTCTCAAACAGGTCGATGCATGTATTGTCATCAGTCACCATATCTTGGATGCTATGCATGGCTTAGATGGCATACATTTTTGCTCAGTCTATACAACACTTAATGGAGAGCAGAGTAGAGGCAGATAACAATGACTTTACTCCATCATGACATGAGCACGGCATTCGCCTTAGCTGCTCCAGCAGGCTCTGCCTACTTAAAGGCCATCAGTATCCGCCTCTACAGCTGGGGATACAGAGATTATCCAGAAAGCCCTCGCTTCCTATCTTGACATTCATTTGATATATTGTCTGGATTTGCCAGCTCCTACGGTCTTTACTTTTTACCACACTCGTTTCGATAATACACTCTTTTCTTACGCCAAAATACCCAAATACCACACTACTTATCACATTCTTTAACATTGACCATGAAGATTTTCTTCTTTCTTTGGCTGTTTAGCCTTCTCCTACCGGCAACTCAAGCAGAGAACCCCAATTCAAACCATCAATCTGATGCCCAGACTATAGCAGCCTTCGCCGAGAAAGGCTGGTGTTTTAACTATGGCGGTTTCTGGCAATCTGAAAATACGTTGGCCCCCTGCAGGAAGTACTGTGAAACTCATCAGTCTGGGCCATTAAATGATATTTCGGTATGAAGCTCCAAGGATCATCACCCAGACGTTCGAGTATGAAAATATGCTCACTCATATTTAAGTGTCTTTCTTTTGGTGTTTCCTTTCAACAAATGAAGGAAATGGGCCTCTCTTATATAGACGATAGCGGTCATGAATTCGTGACTGGAGAATGCAGATGTGATCTTGACGGACTTGGAAAAGTCATCATAGATACCCTTGTGTCCGGGCTTTCGCGCCTAGATGATATTCTATGCGGCGTCCTCGTGACTACTTTCGAGACCATCCTGGACGCTGGGCTTGTGGCTCTGCCAGTCGGTCAAATCAAGAGACTCGAGACCTTCATCAGAGCTGCCAAAACCGTGGCTGAGAACGGACTAGATGCAGGTGTATTTTTTGGCAGTTGGGCCAACCCCATTTGCGGCAAGGGCTGGGATAAACCCTCAGAAGACCATGTCTTCGCTGAATTGGCTCAAGCGCCACATGAATATGGAAGCAGTTTGGGATGCAAGAGAATGGAAGGTTGCCCCGAATCTCATAACCAACGCAGAGGGTTAGATAAGGATGTGCGTGGATTATTTGGTAAAGGCGGAGGACGGAAGGGCGGCGGAAAGTCTGGTTCAGGGAAACCAGGTGATAAAAATGGCTCTAATCCCAAGAACGAGTCTAAACCGGCCGACAAGCCCACTGACAAGCCTAAATCGGATGATAAGCCGAAATCAACTACCAAAGAGGAACCAAAATCTACTACGAAGGACAAGCCGACCACCACAGAGGAAAAACCGAAAGAGACAACCACCAATAAACCGAATTCTACCACCAGGGATAAGCCAACTACGAAAACCAACGATGCACCAACGACAACATCGAGACCTAAGTCTGCAACCTCGACCCACAGCAAGCCAACGTCTGATAGCGAGACACACCCTATTTCACCTACTACGAGCCACTCTAGGTCAACATCTAAAGATGGTAACGCCGGGACATCATCCACAATAAAGCCTGGACCAACCACTACAGATCGCCCTGGTGTTTCTTCTACGAGCTCCCACAAATCTAGCTCGACCAAGCATAGTAGCACCCAGGTATCATCAACTACAACTCAGGGGCGGCCAACCACTTCTCCAATCTGTAAGCCTGGAAAAGGAGTTGGTGGGTGCTCAGCATGTTCCAATGTACAAGCATGGCCGCCAGGATATTTCAAAGACGAGGATAGAGGTGAAGAAGATGATGAAGAAGTTTCACACCTTGCAATCAGAGGAACCGGTTTCTTTGGGTGGGAATCTCATTCATTGGAGAGAAGGGCAAAGAAGTCTACAACTTCGACAAGCACTCCAAGCTCAACGAGCGGAAGTCTAACTGCAACTAGCAGTACCTCAACACAAACAAGCATACCCCCTCCTCCGGTTTTTAAACCGAGCAAAAATGGAAAAAAGGTGCAGTTCTGTGACTTGGTTACCAACACGGCACCTTATCCTGGTCCTGCTAAACTAATAGGGGTACGTATACAATGAGTTACATGAAATTTGTGGTTGTTTCTAACTATCAATGGGATTTTAGAACAAGAATGTTGGGACGAATGTTATTTTTGCCCTGAAAAACCCAAAAGAGTGTGGGGATTTTGAAATCCGAAGACGTCTGAACTCACTCTATAAGACCGATTATAAAATGTTAAATTCCCCAAAGCACGACCCCAATTATGGGCTTGCAACCGAACATGTCTTGGAAACTCAGCTTATTAGCCTCTTCTCTGAGGAAATATCTAAACAAGCAGGGAAGAGATTTATTGACCCTTCTGACAAATCAGGTAGCAAAATGGTGGACTTTTGCACGTACATGACAGCTTACTGGGCCGACAGCAACAAGAACTTCCTCCCAGAGATTGGGGGAGTTTCTAAACTTGGTGTACAATGGATTGCAGATCAATTCCCTATCACCAAAAGCTGGGTGGATGAATTCTTTTTACTTCCTGGTGCACCAAATGGGATCAAAGGAAGAGTAAGTCGTTCTACGTTCATGCCTACAACTCTTCAGCCCTTCCTAGCTAACACATTATTTAGGCATGGGGTAACGATAAAATTTTTGTCGATGACATGAAGAACTCAGTCAACAACAGAGATTTTCTCACAAAGAATATGCTTCAAGAATCAGAATTAGTCAAGGCTATTATCAGATTCAAAGATGTCATGTTCGCTTATAAGTATATGGCTATGAAGGATGTCGGAACCGTGTTCAATAAACAAGTACAACGGATTTCGAATATTCTCACGGAACTTGACGAAGCAACCGCAAACATTAAATTTGAAAAGAAATCCACAACAGTTTTCCACGATTACGTGCCTCAGGGCCTTGGAAAGCAATGGGACAAATGGATAAAAGAGCGCACTGAAGCTACCATCAAAAAGACTGAGATGTTTTTTGATGACCAGTATGGCCATTATACCAAAGCTCGTGCTGAATTGGAAAAGGAGCTTAAGGCAGCAATCAAGTCTGCAGAGGACGAGGAGAAAAAGAACAAGAGCAAGAAATTGAATGCTCAGCAGCTAAAGGACGCCGATGCAAAGAAAAAAGAGCATGAGGCACGAAAAGAAAGATACGAAACTGTTATTAAGTACCTTCAAAACCTGGAGAAGTCATACACAAGTATGAAGAAGTGGAAGAACCCACTGTAGGGATCAATTCGAGATCTCCACAATTAGTCTTCATTTGCGATGGGCGCTTCAGCTAGAGTTTTACCTCCTCATACCTCTAGTTTAGTCAACAAGCATATACTTCGTTTCTGGAGGCATATTGCTTAACAGGAAAAATACAATATAAGCAATTCATAATATGCATGGACATTTCAATGATGGTAGTTTATCAGCCCATTTGGCCCCAGTGCTTCCATCCACATCTGTTCGATTTCCTTGCTCGCGCGCCAGTTGTTCCCAACATCGCATATTATTCTGGGTCTTCTCCGATGGCCCCTTTTGTCGAACCAGAATTGGTCGCCAGGAGTTTTATAATAAATACTAAACCGCCGTGTCAGGCCTTCCGCTTTCACATATCCTGGTTGAAGCTTTACCTCTCCAAAACATAAATGCAGGGACTCGAGTGAAGAAGCATGACGAATAACTAGTGCCATCGCTTTCAAGAAAGGATCGATCCTTTCTGGGACCGGGATAGACCGAAACATATTCACAGGCTGATCAGAAACTCGGAAATAATCGTTGATATATTTTCTATCATTTGGACCCATGAATTCAGAGTCAGACGCAAGAGCTGGATCCCCTTTAAAATACCAGTCCCCATCGGGTGTATGGGCACTGACAGAAATACACAAGCTTGTCAAATTTGGCCACAGTGGCTTTGGGGCATCTTTAACATCCTTATATGGCCATAATATATCGGAAGAGTAAGGAAGAAGTCCGCAAATGGATATGTCTGAAACGTTCGCTCGTTGAATGAATTCATGTATTGCGAGACTGAACGTGTCCGTCGACGAGGCGGATGAAATAAACTTTGGTGGAGGCATTGCTTCGTCAAGCATACATCCAGCCCATGAGTCTGATCTAAGGCTCAAGTCTTTCACAGACTGAGTATAATTTGATAAGGCAAGACTGAAATCTGTATCGGTTAAGTTAGCTATGGTAATTTTATGGTCGGCATAGGAGACAAACCGCGTCGATTATCTATTAGCGTCTTTTCTTTGACTCCTTTAGTCCCACCTTCAGTACACTCCCACGAATCACGGTAGTAAGTAATGCAACGATTCAGATTTTTCAACTTGCTTGCCATTTGTATCCCCGCAACAGGGTCAATTCGACGAGACCACATCCAGGCGATGGGGTAAAAGGACGTCACGCACTCTAGTGTGGGCAATCTTTCGGGGTTTAGGAGCTTAATGAAGGTTCCTTGAAATTTGTACTCTTTATCAGCATAAGGAATGTCTTCATCCTTTGGGGATTCAATGGAGTTCAGCCTGATTTCAATTCCAACCCCCCTTGTAAAATTAGCCTTGACAGCTTCATCTTCATTAAACGTTTCGAGGACCTGGAATAAATCATGGATAGCAGTGGAGAATATTTGATTATTGAGCTCTTCGTGCTGATGACAGTCATCTCCGTCATAAAGTGGCAGCTCGATAGTGAGGTCTATCTTCCTGACCAGAGCCTTTCTGTGGGCTCTGGCTGCGCCCTGGAAAAGAGAAGCAAAAGTCGACAGCTGGGTGTTGTTGAGTTTAAAGCTCTTGAAGGGGAAGCGCTCGATGGCACGCTGCCAGCGTTTGGAGATGACTGCAAATGGCAAAAAGGCCTTCTCATTGTAACGATGGCATCCAAGATGGTCAAAAATAGCAAGAAAAACCTCCTCCGGGATAGTCTCCAAGGTCGCCATGGTACTCTTTATCTTTGCGGTCAAGCGATAGTAGGGCTGGTTGGTTATGTAGCGGTTAATTATCCAGGGAGATCTATTACTCCCCAAGTCCAAACATGAACTGATGAAGAAGTGCGGAAGCCTGGCTTTAACTAGTTACCAACAAGTTAGTTAGCAAGCTGGTTGGTCACAAGTCTATGACTCGCGGTATTTGGGTGCGAACGGAGTCAACTCACCCACGGACAGTCCAATTCGCCAAATTCACCAGAGGGACCTCGCTTCGGGGTCGTTTATCTATCTCGAGTCCGTAATGACCAGTGTTTATGGCGGAGGATAGTCATGAAATATCATTTGTACTCCGTAACTGGGTTGTCTCAGTTAACTCGTTAGTTACTCCGCCCCGCGGCGTGTTCGGTTTTCTTCCGGCCGCAGCGTAGATTAGTTAAATAACTAGTTATAACTAGTCTAGGGCAGGGATCGAAAGGAATTCACTGAAATATTCGTCAAGTTACCGCTTCTTGAATGAAACGCCTCGTCAGACGAAGGTATCTATAACTAGTCGAGGTCAGCTTAACCTTTTAACTAGGAAATTAACCTAAGGCGACCACAGAGCCGCAACCTAAATTGTGAGCCTCAAAAGGTTGTGGGATGATTTTAACGTGGACCTTCCGTTAAGCTGTGTTACTGGTCACAGCAGGGCTCCAACGGAAGACTGGATGCGTCAAATTCTTGCTTTAAACGCTCCTTTCTCATCAGTGGACCTACCAGTGCTGCCTACGCTTGGAGATGTAAAAGTTGGGTATATAGATAGTGATTCGGGAATATCCAATAGGTGACCTATGCAAACATACTTGAACGCACTTCTACCAAACCGCGTCAAAAAAAGTCATACAACACTGTAACTGAACCCATTTTATCCTCTCATCGAGGGGACTCGAACCCCATATATCTTCACGGGCATAACTCATAAACACTGAAGCGGACAAACCATACTGGCCTACTTTGTGGCGCCCCTTTCCAGCTCCTCACTAATCTCTACTTGATCAGCCCAAGTGCCCGAGGGTTCCTTCGTTGACAAGACATCAGGAGCTTTATCCCACGCCGTTGCACCGGTCCTCTCCCCTTTAGTATCACCCTGCTTCTCTGAACCAGGCAGAGCGGGGAATTCGTCTGATGCAGGAACCTTTGCTTGCTGCTCTGGAGGGGATACTTCGGTATTTCTGTCCTCTAGGACTCGACCTCTGCCGGCACCTCTTCTCCCCTGGCCTCTTCCACCTCGACTAGCTCGCCCTCGCCCTCGATCTCCAAAGGGTGGACTGGGTTGGTTATCATAGTCGCCTGCCGACGTCGGGGGTGTCGTAGCACGTGTATCATTTGCTATACTTCCGTGGGCTCCTCTGCGATATGCTGAGCCTCCCCGGCTGTGTTCAGAGAAGGAATCCTGCGATTTCTCTGCGTCCCATTCGCGACCTGTCTGTGAATTCAGCTTCCTCTGTCGGTTCTTTTCTCTCTCACTAAGCATGACACGGCGGTTTTGCTGCTCCTCCAACCGTTTCGCCAGAGCTATCTTCTCACGCTCCTGAAAAGAGGCCTCGTCTGCTTCGGCTCGCGCATGAGCAGCAGCCTTTTTGGCAGCAGTGAGCTTAGCCGCGGCCATCCGTTCGGATAATTCTTCCTCGGTCAATTTAGGCTGTTTGGACATAATAAGTCAGTTATTATATGGCCATGCAACTGTGCTTTCTCAAAGAGAAACATACCTTTCTAATGCCCCCTGTTCTACTCCGATCGCCTCGTACGGCCGGGACCCTCGGTGATGCAGTCTCTTTAGCTTGCTCTGCCTCCTGGGGCACATCTTCAGTGCTATCAAGGTTCTTATCTACTTTCGAGGCATCAGCAGACTGTCCTTTCTCTGGCTGCTTTTCTTGAGCATCCGCATCACCGTTCAGAGCCTGATGCTGGGTGGGAGTCTCGGTTACAGCAGGGTGAGCCGAAGGCGAGCCGCCAGATTTCTCAGGCGATTTGGATGTGTCAGGTCTCAGCCTGCGAGAAAATCCGTTCCCTCTCCCTCTTCCTCGACCGGCTCCACCTCGTTTGCGGTGCTGCGATGTTGCCGCGTCCTGTTTCGGAGGGAGGGCTTGCTCAACCTGCGACGGCGGACCGGCCGAATCTATCGGTTCTTCTTTCGGCTGTGTGGAGGAATACGGCGCGGTATCGGGCTCGTCAACAGGCTCATGGACTGGCTGAGGCTGCGATGCAACGGGTATCACGTCGTCATCAAACAGGTCGTCAACGCCGCGGGTTTGCGCAAACTCGTCCATAGCGGCTAACTATCGGGAGCTTCGACCGCAGTTAGTAAACTAAGAAGTTAGCTACCTGGAGGACAGGCCCGCGGGAATGAACAGGTCGAGCAGGGTCTAATATGCAGTTCACGATGGACACTAGTTATCAGTAAAGTGGTGGGTTTGCTCTGCGTCGACCGGAATTTAGTGAAGTTGATGGTTGCTGAGCCCAAGTTAAGTTTAGTTAGCGATAAGATAAGAACCAACGACCGCCCAGCCCTACAAGAGCCGCCGATATTATTAGTAAACGTGACTTCGACAATAACTACCCGGCCTATAGCTAGTTAGGTGAGACTGCCTGCAAAGGGCAGCTGAAGATCGCTGCAGGTGTATGTAGTGTAGCAAAAGACATCTCAATTAATGTAGTTAAAGATCTGGCCCCTTGAGCTACTAAAGATACAAAGACAGAAACAACGATCGAGTGTTTTTAGTAGAACGCCGCTTGCCACCCTTTGTCATTCCGATATCATATCAATTTCAAATGCATATCATTTCGCGTTCGGCCTTTCCCGTTCAATCCATTTTGTGCTGGAGGCAGTAAAAAGTCATTTTCTTGCAAGAGGTGGTGTAAGGTTCTAATCAAAAGAGAAAAGAATTTCATGAAAAGAATTGTAGTTGGGCAGGGATGATGAGAGAGGATTATTTACTATGATGTTGTTCCCAGGGACAAGTAAAGTAAAACCGGGTAATGTAATAGAGGTGGTGTTAAGGGTCTTTATCTTTTTAAGAGAGGTGGAATGCGCCTTGTCCTTCACGCATTGCGATGCTGAGTTTGTTGAGGAGAACTTCGGCAGAGGAGTAGTCTGGCAACTTCAAGTAGTTCACGCAGGTCATGACACTGGGGAGATAGTCATCAGGGGTGTATGGTGGTTCACTTGGCCGACAGACCACGGTAAACATTGGTGTGAGACCTTTGAAGCCTATATTGCAGATGCTATGGTCAGTCACACTTGAAGAGAAAGAAGCAACAGGGAGATTGGGGTGGGGGGTGTAATGTGAGAACTGTTTACGTACCACCGATCGGGAGCTTGGGACTTCCAGTGACGAACTGCAAAAAGTCGCGACGCTGTTGGAGGTTGAACTCGCTCAAGGTTGCGAGCAAGTTTCGAACACTTCTGCTATCCATGTTAAATCCATGGTCGGCCTTGATAGAATCCATGAGGGCTGGTAAGGTAAAGTCAGTAAATAGCCTAGACAAATCTTCTATGGTATACAGATAAATGGAGAAAGAAATGACTTACTTTCGATAGACCAATCTTCATCAACCTGGCCAAAAAGCATCACCAGTTCATCGGGTGTAAAGGTCTTTAATGATGAATATAAGAATACTTGAGAAAATCCAGCGGCAAATGCGTCAAGCTGTGCCTTTATCCCAGTTCCAAGGGTCATATCGATGACTCTCTCAATGTATAGCCCGACATTTGACATAGTAATAGGCGTGTTCTGGCCATTAGGTATCAGTTTAATGTGTGGGTATCCAGGCAATGTGAAATCAAGGCCGAGGTCTGCGAGTTTCGTGTCATCGATTTCACATTGTTCCATTGCACAAGCGGCTTCCGCTGCCGATAGAGAAGCGTCCGCTTTAATAGCAGCTGCCTTGTCGGCAAACTTCTTCAAAAACTTCAAAGAATTCGCAAGCTCTGCATCTACTCGCTTCACGGAACCAATGGATGGGGGCTTCTTGGTGTATGCGCCTCGGCCAACACTGAAGAATAAGGGGTTGAATCCAATGTCAATAATACGCGAGTCAAGCATGGAGCGAGCGACAAATTTGCCTAGCGCTTTGAAGTACTGTAGCTGCTTCTTTCCTGCTTCCTGTGTAACCTGCTCTTGACTCATCGGCGCTGGGAAAAGCCCCAATTTATTGTCAACGTATTCTCCATCACCGCTAGCATCCGAGTCCCTCCATAGCTTTAGCTTGCGCTTAGCAAACTCTTTGGAAACCGTGGAATAGAACTCAAGTGTAGGTCCCAACCCGGTTCCAACTTCCTCAAAGTATTCGATTTCCAGGACACTTGGCGATGAACCGTACAGCTCGAGAACCTTCATAGCTGACTCAAGAATGCGTGTCCGTGAGATTCGTACCTTTTGTCTCTGAAGGCGGCCGCTGTAGGCGCGGTCATCTCTTCGGCGCTCTCGCTGGCCATCGTCATTTGACTGAGCACCTTGCCAGCGAACCATGGACCTAGCGTAGCCAAAAGACGTAGACTGTAAGAAGAGATGTCGCGTTTCAAATGGGAAGAGGAAGGCAAAATGACGACCGAGGTCTTCACTCCAGCTAGGCAAACAGCTGCTTGCCACTATCAAAGGTTCTTCAAGCTGCCGATTAAGTTTTGCGGTCAGTTTCGTGTTGATAAACTGCGACGGAGGTTCTGGTGCAATTCCAATCACTCCGCTGTCGTTTGCCAACTCATCATCTGACTGAGAATTTAGATTGTGCAAAGCTCGAAGGAGTCGAAGAATCGATGCTGTTGTTGGAACGTTATTGAGGGACTCTGGCATGTCAACGTCGTCCACCATGGCAGACACGTTCGAGGAGGCAGGAGTAAGTGTTGTTGGCTCGGGCGGCGGTGGCCCCTGAGCTCGCCTGAAATAGATAGTGTGGACAGTCGACCAGACATTTCTAGCAGGCGAGTTGTTATCACTGGCTCGATTGCACTGGACTGCACGGTAGATGGTAGTGTCATTTGTTATGGGTTTCCCATTCACAACGAATTCGATATGCCAGTCTTGAGGCATGGCTAGCATTGCAGCGGCATATGATGTGAAGGACCTGCCAGCCATGGAAAGAGACCGGCCAAATGATTGGGGGCTCGACCTTGCGAGGGATGCTGTCGATGACTTGGCTACAGGGGTGGACTGGGAAGGAGTAGAAACTCTTGTGCCGTCCTCCTTTCTCGCAGTCACCTTGCCTGTAGACGCAACCTCCATATTGACGGCTGAGGGGTCAGGAACGTCATCTTCCGATAGATCGTCATCAATGTCATCCACAATGGTGTCGAGGGTATCACCTTCTTCGTCATCTTCTTCGTCATCACTACCGTTTGGTTCATCAGCGCACTCTAATGGCCCATCAGTGTCATCACTTTCCATGGGCGGCGGTGGAGGCTGGTGCCGAGCTGAGCGCCTACGTCCCACTCCTTCACGTTCTCCATTACCTGAACCCTGGAGTGTTGAGGGGCGAGCTGATCTTCCTTTGTTTGTTCCCCTGGAACTGGTTCCGTTTGAGCTGTCTCGCCCAGTTGGCAACCGATATGATGGGAAGTCGGACAAGTGGGGGGATCCGGTATCACTTCCCCGGCTAGCTGATTCCGGATCCTGCGGGTTTGTACCACTAGGGAGATGTGGGAAGGTTGGGTCGCGATGCCGAGAATGTCGCGGCCGCTCAGAGAGACTTATTCTTGGGCGAAGGTAGTCATCCAGAGTCTTGAAATTGGCAATGGCATGGATAGAAACCATCATATTCTTATACGGCTTGGGTATATTTGAACCCTCCTCAGCTACCAACCGGAGCCGGATTTGCTTTGACAGCATGGATAGGGTACTTCTGCTATCAAAGGCATTATGGTGGACAGTAACAACCTCAAAATTCTCGGTACGACTAAGGAGGTCTTGAAGTTGGTGGATAAAGGCACCGAATGCAGATTTGCGCTCAGAGATGTGCTTTAAAGGCGACTGTGAGCACTTGAATGCCTTCAAGAAGTCTGCACCAGCTTGACCTATATGGAGACATTAGTAACGTTCAACAACTAAGAATGTCTTCAGTGTATCACTCATAGGAGAAATACGTACCTTTTGAGTCCTCAATGACATCAACAAGCACACGAATGATACCAGAATTCAATAGTTCATAGCTTGTGATGCTGTCAAAGGCATCTTGATCAAAATAGGCTGCAAGCTCGGAAAAGAGCTTAAAGCCTCTGTTTCCCACAACGGGAGCTTTGTAGCAATCCTCTATTTTCTTAGTGAGGCCACGGAGGGTTGCTAGTACGACTTCCGCCTTTTCATGCATGCCAGCAGTCTTGCTCTCTTCGTAGAGTTCAAGGAAATGTTTGGCACCGCTTGTTATAAGGTCTTGGAGAGTGTGGTCAAGAGATTGAGCAGGAGGGTGAACAATCGAGGATGCTTCGCTGTCTGAAGCGTCATCATGTTCATGTTCATGTTCATCATGGTGCTCTGGATCGTCAGGATAGTCCCCATTAAAATCATCCTCATCATTACTCTCATCCTCATGATCGTGGATGTCATCTTGAATATCATGTTCATTCCCACTGTCATTATCGTGTCCGTGGTTCACGCCATCATCGTGAGAAATATGATGTTTTGATCCGAGAACCGAACCAGTCTTCTCCTCTGCCGATTTATCATCTTTACCCAGCACTGACGCGGTAGCTAATATTTTGATTTCGTTTATGACCCCTTCTCGATGGAATTGATATTGGTAAATATCTCTCAGTCGTTCATATAACAGTTCTGCACACTGCAAAGCAAGTGCTACGAGAGATATGTGATCCTTTTGGGATAATATACCTGCCAAGAAAGACGCATACGGTACAGAGCGCAATGCTTCTTCTATGATGTTGACATCAAGGGCTTGGACCATCTTTAGTTGTGCCAACAGTACCTTTTGCCTTACCCTCAGGTTCACAGTACTAGAATAGACATCCGTAAGGGTCGGCAAGAGAATCGTGGCAAACCGTTTGATTTCTGGCTGGCATTTTTTCAATAACTCCAATCGCTTCTCACCCATGGCTTTGATTTTGGGGGTGGCCGAGAGTGGTAGGGGGCCACCACCAAGCGTGAAACGCAGCTGATCATCTAAAAGAACAACTGATCCTTTTGATGCAGCAGGGAGGAGCTCATAGACAATATTGAGGGTTTCGTAAACTTGCTCGCGGGGCCGATGGATCAAGGCCTGCATAATGTGCACGGTATCAGACTTGGCCGGGCCAATGCTTTCGTCCGAAGGTGGTGAAACTCCTGTGAGGATTTGATACAAAGTATCTACTATATTCATTTTCAGGAGCTCGACAGACAAGCGCGGGCTTGATTTGCATATTATTCCTAGGATGCGGAGGAAATATGTGTGAATGTGTGGACCGATCAAGTTTGTGGTACCTGGTAGGAGTAATCGAAGGACAGCCCTTAGAAGGTCCGGTTCAATTAATTCTTCTAACTGCTCTGGCTTGTATCGGAAGCTTTCTACCACGCGGCAAACGCACAGGCAGCCCTGCTCAACAACCTTTTGGTCGCTACTGGAGAGCACATTTAGTAGTATGGGCATGACATCTTTCACAACAGGAAACGAGTCTTGCGGTACGTTACGGCAGCAATTCGCAGCTGTTGTGACGGCGGTACGTTGTGTGCTGGTGGGGAAAAAATCAAGATATGTGAGACAGGCTGTGAGACCTCCTTCCCGCACAATCGATGCAGGGAAGTCCACAGATATCTTTGCCAGAGTCTAGTATACCAAAATGCGTTAGTACCTGATGTCTGTATGTATAGATCGCTGGGAAGTTTTAGAACGGACATACACTTAGAGCTTGCTCAGCCAGGTCAATGAATTGGATATCCAGCAGCTTTTGACAGAGAATGGGCACGGCGCCCCCCTGGACAACGCTGCCGGCGGAGCCTCGAATAGCTTCCATCATGTTCGCCAGACATCGGCAAGCTAACAGCATTATTTCGGGGTTTTCTTCTCCGAAGTCATTCGGCTGCATCAGATTTACTAACTCGTGCACATAAGGATCTGGGGAGAAGTGGCCAGCAAGATTGTCCTCGTTCGAAACTAAAAGAAGGTCTGACAGTTCCTGCAATGCAATTAACTGGACGGAAGGATCTTCATTTGTCTTCAAATTCGACAGGATATCCCGGAGTCGAGAAGACATGCCAGACATCATGCCGCTGAGAGCACGCAGCGTACTTTGTAGGCCAAAATGGCCCCCTGATCCAAAGATGCCGTTACGAAACGATTCATGTTCATCATCCTCGGCGGTATCCATCTGGTTGGCTTCTTCATGGCTATCGCTGGTTGGAGAGGTTTCTTCATCATCTTTCTCATTCGCCTTCTCCTTACGTTCCTCGGCTCCATCTTTCATGTCGACATCAGTATCTCGTTTACCTCTCTTTTTCTGTCGACGGGGTGGAGAAACGTGTTGGGATGAGTCTTGGAGGAATGAAAATGTCAGCAGGGTTTATTCATCAGAAAAGAGCCTGGAGGTACGCTAGGATAGCTTGCACACCTCTTGTGGTCTTTCTATTTCGACTAGTGCGGTTCTTCGAGGATGAAGACGAAGCGGCGACGGACTTTGGTCTCTCTTCAGACCCTCCGGGGGATCTATGCCACATCAATATTAGTACTTATACCAAACACAACCCCCCATTAATGCATAAACAAGTCGAATATTGAAAATAGATATCTGCATACCTAGGCTGAGACATGGCTGCAGACTGTCGAGCACTGTGCCGAGAGGCAGGCTGACGAGCAGGAGTCAACTTCTGGCGTTTGGAGCGCGATGCGGGCTGCGGTGACGGAGGGACCTCAGGGTCAGCCCGAGCTACCTCACGGCGGGAAGGAGCCTTTCGTTTCCGGGTTTGAGGGGCAGGATTAGGCGGCGAGGTGGACTCTGACACACTGGCAGCACTGCCGGCAGCAAGCCTGGCGGCCGATCGAGTTACTCTGCGTTCCATGGCGTTAGTGTATCATATAGAGACTTATGCAGAGTAAAGGAGGGGGGAAAGGCCGAAGTGAAATGACCATCCAAGATGAAAAGAAAATATGCAACAAAACCAACAGTTGAGTAGGAGGGATGATGAAAAGGTGAAGACCATGAGGAAAACGAGGGGGAAACAGGTATGAAAGGTTGAAAAAAAAAAAAAAAAAAGTAAAGCATGGATGGGAAGTGAAGATGGAGACTTGAGACGGAATTTACCTTGGAGACGAGGTCTCTACAGCAGCCTTCTTCTCAGCGGGCTGTCCGGACTGGTCGAAAGAAGAGAGAGCACTTCGCTTGGCCATAAGTAAGTCATACACAGCTCACCCGTCAACCCGCCATCCGCAGCTGTGGGAGACTGGGAGGAGGAGGAGGAGGAGTTGGATGTGGGTGTTGACTCTGATGTCTGTTGCTCGGTCTTAGTTGGCTGATGTGACTGTTGTCTCGTGTTCAGCACATCGCAGGAAACGTGTCGGGGATGCTGCAGGCGAGTAACCAGACTCGCTCACCACTGGTTCCGGGCGTCTGCTGCTTGCAGTCGAGGTCCTGTCCTGCTCGAGGGGTGGTGAAAGACGAAGCTGGCGTCGACGGTGGTCGGAAGTTCGTCGGTTGACGTTGGAAAAAGGCAAAAGAGGCAGACGAACAAGCGCCAAGAAGCGCCGTCACCGCCGAACAAAAAAGAGCCGCAGGTCACGGGAACTTCGCTTTTGCCGCGCGCCGCCGCCAGAGCGCAAGTACCAGGTACCTTGGCCGCCGCCCGTCTGGCGCCCCTTGGGGGCAAGCTGCCCAACCTGGCGAGAGACGGGGTGCGTGTGCGCTGTCGAGTGCGACGGGATGCGGGCCGGAGAGGTGCGTGTATGCTGAATTTTTCTGTCCGTACATGGAGGCAGACGGTGGCGCTGGTGGTGGAAATCTCCAGCGGAACGCAGCGATGTTCGCCGTGGATATAAAGATGGGCAGACATCCCACTAAAACCCCCCTACAAAACCCACCGCTACAACCATACAACCAATCCTGCTAAAGACACCGACTTACGACCGCTGCGGCAGCTTTATAGTGTCAATTGCACTGCTACGGCCATCATGGGATCCCTCGACTCGCTGCCCGCTATGAAGAGCGAGCCAAAGATCATCTTCTTTACCGATTTTGACGGCACCATCACGCTGCAGGATAGTATGCTTCATGGAAAACCATTTGAACAGACAGGGAGAGATGCGAGTCTAACTGTGGATGCCACTCGCAGGCAATGATCACTTGGTAATTATCTATATTCTTGCTTGAATGCTTTCTACACCCATGAACACTTGGCTAACCAGACCCCTCCAGACTGACCACCTCGGGTTTGGCGCTGTCGAACGAAGCGCAAGGAACACCGCCATCCTCGAGGGCAAAATATCTTTCCGGTAAACGCTCGATTGCCATCGTCCTGCTGCTTAATAATGAAACCCATTCGGCTTTTTTGCTGACCGCGCTGTCTCCTGACAATTAGGGATGGCTTCCGGGAGATGCTTGACAGTATTGACACCCCCTTTGATGAATGTGTCGAGTTCCTCTGCCAGAGAGTCACACTCGACCCACACTTCACCGAATTTTACAACTGGGCCAAGAACAACAACGTCCCTATTGTGGTGCTGTCGTCTGGCATGGTCCCTATCATCCACGCTCTCTTGGTGAAGCTCCTCGGACACGAGCCCGAGAACATCCAGATCGTTGCCAACCAGGTTGCCAGTAGAAACGGAAAGGATATCAACTCCAAGGGAGGATGGCAGATTGACTTCCATGATGATAGGTGTGTTCATGTTATTGCCCCATGATAGTCAATTTCCTTGACTAATACTCGATGCTTACGTGCAAACAGCCACTTTGGCCATGACAAGTCCCTTGAGATTCGTCCTTACGCTGCAATCCCCAAGTCTGACCGCCCGATCCTCCTCTATGCCGGAGATGGGGTATCCGACATCTCTGCTGCCCGCCAGACAGACCTGCTCTTCGCCAAAAAGGGCCACGGTACGTGCTTACCCTGCTGGTTTGCTGATCAACGGATATTGAAATTGATTGAATTGACAATAAAATACAGACCTAACTATTATCTGCAAACGTGATAATATCCCATACACCACTTTTGAGGATTGGTCTTCCATCCTCTCCACCACCAGAGATCTCCTCGAGGGCAAGACGACTCTAGATGTTGTTATCGCTGCACAGAAGCAAGATAACAACTAGACTTTTACCCCACTTTTAGTTCTGATCGTTTATTATAGACTGACATTGTATATGCTGTTTGACATATATTTTAAACATAAGACAATCTAACTATAGCTGAGGTATAGAGTATCATGAGAAATAGATAGAATGATTATGCCATGTTTGATCTGTCATTTCCTTCCCCCTGACGTTTCCGGTATCAGCCCTTCCTTGTTTCAGCCTAAGTTACAGAACATTCTACCCGTCATAATCATGAAATATTGTCCTCGAACAATGTCCCAGAGTAATTACTTGGGCGCACCTCTGTACATTACTATACAGTTTATGATCGTACTCCTACCTTGAAGCGTAGAAGTACCCCTCTCGTATACGATCACAGAGCCAATGTCAGGGCAGTCTTATAGTCAGCCATATCGAGTCCATCCGATAGCTGTTCGCATTCCGCCAGCATGCGATCAATAGAAGGGATAGCACACTTCGAGTGGCTGTAGAAAAAGGTGCTCGTCCTCTGGGCAGCTGGAAAATACATGCCATGTCGAAAACGATGAGTAAAGTCCTGGAGACTGAGGCCTGTATACGGCGACTTCGGACGGTGTGGCAGGATATTGAATGCTCGTAGACGTTTTGTCAAGGCACCAACCATCAGAGCATCACACTCGAAGCTACAATGTTCGTTCTCCAGGTAGTCATCTAGATGACCAATGAGAGAAGATATTATCCGCCTTATAGCCTCCTCTCGTCGGCTATTAATTGCATCTGCCATAATGTGGCCAGTCAGCCAATGCATTCATCATTGATACCTAGGTCGGTTATGCATCAGGGGTAGCTGCTCACCAGCAACGAAGGACGGGACTGGTAACTCATTGAAGGTCAAGGTACCCCGTCCATGTCTCAGGATCAGCCTGGTAACCCTTTTGAACTCTTCTGGCTTGTTAAAGACCCAGCAGACACACGTCCAAGATGGAATATCATCCGTATAGCAGTTAGGGATAGTGGATATCAGATTACCGAACCAGAAGCCCGCAAACACTTCGATACGCTCGTGTAGCTCATACTTGTCAACTAGTATTGCAAGCTGGGTCAGCGTCTGAAGGTCCACTTGAAGCGGAACTTGACGCAAATGGCCATGAATAATGTTCAGTATAATCAAAAAGGCATCCGGGTCATCATCGGGGAGAGGGATCTCAACGCTGCCCACCGTACGCAGAGTCTGGCTTTCACCGAATCTATGCTCAAGCATCGCACGAAAGACGGATGACGCAAGAATCAAATGCCGGGATGAAACACGTATGGAGATTTCTATCATTGTTAGCGTTGTCCAGACTTGGGAAATATGAAACTGGGGATTCCACTAGATACCCTCTTCGCCATGACTGCTAGCTTTCGTTCCGCATGAGTCTTTGGGCGCTTGACAGTCTGAGCTATCGTCGACATACTGCACAAACCGGGTCATCAAAAGAGTAACCTCTCCATTTGGATCCAGCTGGTGTTGTTCTCTGCCAGAGCTCATAGGCTTGGTGACAAGCCGCAGCGGGGACGGCGTCCTGAGAGACGGCATCTCGATGGACAGCTATTCACTCTCTCCGACACAGGCTTGTCTCTGCTCACATTCCAAGAGCGTAGTTATTGGGACGGGGAAAAGTCATCGCATGCTCTGCAGCAAGGGCGCGGCAATTTTATATAAATAATATCTCACACCAAACGGACAAGACGGCTCTTCCTAGCGAGCCATCCTCATCCATCGTGTGACATGCAAGCAGTCGTCCCCTCGTTCCGGAGTAAAAGGAATCGTGCATGCTGGCCACGGAGTCTCACTGCATGGCCAGCTGCAGCCTCTCTGAGCTTTCGATCGATTGAGTCCTGATTGGAATTGCAAACGGGACCAATTGTTAGCCGCATCACCCCCCGGCCTTCAGGTCCTCTTGCACCCACTGACTCAACCGAATGTGCTTAGGCACGCCACCTATGACACCCGGCATTTCTAGCTTCTCGACTGCCCTAATCTGTCCATATATGAAGGGCATCCTGGTATGACATGGATATGTACAAGTTCCGCATCCTGCTCGATGGTCCTCGGATAGTTACATCACCAGCTTTGTTTCCGCCGTGGGTACGCCTTTATAAAACACAAGCAGGCAGCTTATTAGTTAGCCATCCAACTGTTTCCAAGTCACCCGATCGATGGCTCCGACATGCCACTTCCCCATGTTTTGGCCCAGCGGCGGGACAATGGCAGCCTTGGATGATGTACTCGGTACCCTGGCCAGCGACCAGCCAGCCTGCTTGCAGCACCCATCGCACTGACATCCTTTATCCAACAAAATGCCGCGGAATCTGCGGACAAACAGCCAGTTAGAATCCGAGTCTGCATGTCCCAGATGTTGGTTGTACGAGAGGCCTTGTCAATATTCGTGTTGGGCATTCTAACGAGCTGCTGGCCACGACAGTCCAATCCCGAGTCGACTCAGAGTGCCTATCGATGCCTGCCGAGAGGGACGGCTACCGACTAGTCGGTATAAGAGTGTCATTTTCTGCATTATCCTGTCTTCGTATTGGTGATTGAAGAAATCCATAGTTAACCTACTGGTATGCTGCTGTCATTAACGACAAGCCACTTGTTAAGCGACTTGAGTTGTTGGTCGTTGGTCTTTGGTAAAAAACCAACTAATAAACACTGGCGGCTATCACGAGCATATATACACGCACAAAAGAAATATTTTTCGCGTTGCTGCCATAAATAAGAGTGTGCGTCAAATGCAGTTGACTGATTAGCTGGCTAATACATACTAGTTTTGGCCGCTTCGCAATCCGGGTAGCATCTCGTATGCAGCATGATCATCCCGAGGCTGGCTTGCTGTCTTCCTGCCAAAGAGTACGCCGAATGTTAAGATATGGCCGAGTTTTGCTAACAAGGACCGATCATCCTTCCCCTGATCAGCAATAGTTTCCGCGTTACCATCTTTTGCAACATGAATGAGGTGGTTGGAAGGCAAAAAGCGGGAAGGGTTCCATATGTTCCACAGGACAGAGTTGACCAGCATGAGGGAGGCTTCAAAAATATAGTAGTAGTATTCATGACGTAGGATAGGGCTCAAATTTTTGAGTTTCTCTATATCCTCCAGGTCCACAGCTGTGTTCCCCAGATGTTCTATCAGGCGATAGATGCAGCGAATGAGGATCAAGGCCATACTCATATACAGCGTGATTAACATGGTGATAATAGGGCGATAGTATACGGAAAGTATCTGGGCTTTGGCACAGCGGCGATGCAGAATGCTTGCGAGTGCGAGAAACGTCAATATGACCGCAAACTGAAGGGATAAAGCTGCGATGGTCAAGCTGCTTCCAAGGTGTTGCTGGCTCGAATCTGCTGACGGGTTAGAGCTAAGTGCAACACCCAGCGCGTTCAAAGTCTCAACGATTAGCATTATCAGTCCAAACGTGGACACGACCTTGCCCGGAGGAAATGGCGCAAGATGAGGGATATAGTAAAGGACTCTCCCGAGTACGTGGTAATTGGCAAGTTCGAGAAGCGGACTAGTTATATAGTTAGCTCTCACAGAATATGGATAATTGCTACCACTGATCTGCAGAGCACTGACGGGCAAACATATATAAAGACCTGTCCAAGGATGAAGATAATGAGGGTTGTCATATCTCCTGTGTATATATAGTTGAAGGAGCCATATTCTCTCATGGAATAGCCCACCGTGAACATAACTGCACATAAGGGATGGAGCCCGACAAGATTCCACGAGTTATGTTGTCTACTCACACCCGTGAGCTATACAATCATACCACATATGATCGGATCTTGCTCACAAACACTGCCAGATATGGCCCGCCGCAGAGAGGGCATAGGCAACAGCAAATATGACAGGGGCGACTTTATTGGGAGCATACACAAAAAGACTGCCCAGAACTGTATAATATAATATCAGCAGAATAGTTCGAGGGCAGAGCATCACACCTGAGATACTTACCAGGCGTTCCGTCGGCCGCCATATTGTCTTCGGTCTTTCACTAATGCTCACACAGAGTACTAATGGAGAAAGATTGATACTTAACGACAAATCTTCAGCGATAGCTTGCATACAATGTATCCGCACCTTGTTGGGGAAACTTTACCTTGGTGAAAAAGTAGGAGCCTGGAATATGCTTGAACTAAGCTCAATCGGAATGAAAAACGCCATAACGGTGAACCAGAACAGTTTGCTGGGTTAAATGATTTCTTTCTGGAATCCTTCATCCTGATCCTTCGACTTGACTGGGGAGCTCCCCTCAGCCACACTTAGCACATATGTATACACAGAAGGAACGGAAATATCAGGGATTTATCGCGTATTCGTGCAATAATGATGATTTAAGAACTTTGAACTGGGATTAAGATATGAAGAGACATCCCTCTTATGACATTGGGTGTTGATGCTTTGAAACACGGAGATCTCACCTAAAAAGTTGGGAATCAGCCAATCGGCAGCGAAGGCGGAATATCAGCCAATCAAGAATCAGGTAAATTTAGAGTAGACCCACTTCCCGCTCTTCTGGTCAATCTGGGCCCACCCCCGGAATTAGCGGCGATAGGAACATTAAATACACAGGAACTATCTATCCACTACTACTAACTAGTTACAGGTGTATCGAAAATCGGTAACGAACAATCTAGGAGATTATGACCTAAGAAGGGAAGCTATTTTATCTCGAGTGCTGATCTGGCGAACATTTGAGATCTGGCCTATAATGGTAGCTGTCAAACAAGCGATGAAAAGTAAACCAAGAAACATGAAGCTGATGGAGCGTATCATCCATGGAAA